>NC_140045.1:1509190-2109190 GCF_963513975.1 Fringilla coelebs | reverse complement strand
CAGCTCCAGAAGTTCTCACAGCTCTGGCAAGTTTTGTTAACCATTAGCTGCCTTTCCCTGGAGACAGCCAAAAATGGGAGCTGTGGGAGAGCAGCAGATCCCTGGGAGATGGATGGGGACATCTCAGCTTTAGGGAAGTGTCACTGCTTGGTCACTTTGATCACTCACACTAATTCCTCCTCATTAATCTGAACGTTCCTCCTCATTAATTTGAAAATTTCTCCTCATTAATCTGAAAATTCCTTCCAATTAATCTGAAAATTCTTCCTCGTTAATCTGAAGATTCCTCCTCATTAATTTGGAAATTCCTCCTGGTTAATCTGAAAATTCCTCCTCATTAATCTGAAAATTCCTTCCCATTAATTCGAAAACTCCTTCCCATTAATGTGAAAATTCCTCCTTGTTCATCAAAATTCCTTCTCAATAACATGAAAATTCCTCCTCATTAATCTGAAAATTCCTTCCCATTAATCTGAAAATTCCTCCTCATTAATTTGAAAACTCCTTCCCATTAATGTGAAAATTCCTCCTTGTTCATCTGAAAATTCCTTTTCCATAACCTGAAAATTCCTCCTCATGAACCTGAAAATTCCTCCTTGTTAATCTGCAAATTCCTCTTAGTTAATCTGAAAATTTCTTCCCATTAATCTGAATATTCTTCCTCATTAATCTAAAAATTCCTCCTCATTAATCTGAAAATTCCTCCTCATTAATCTGAACATTCCTTCCCATTAATCTGAAAATTACTCCTCATTCATCTGAAAATTCCTCCTCGTTCATCTGAAAATTCCTCCTCATTCATCTGAAAATTCTTCCACATAAATCTGAAAATTCTTTCCCATTAGTCTGAAAATTCCTCCTCGTTAACCTGAACATTCCTTCTCATAAATCTTCTTTGTTCATCTGAAAATTCCTCCTCATTATTTTGAAAATTCCTTCCCATTATTGTGAAAATTCCTCCTTGTTCATCTGAAAATTCCTTCCCATTAATCTGAAAATTCTTTCTCATTAATCTAAAAATTCCTCTTCAATAATCTAAAAATTCCTCTTCAATAATCTGAAAATTCCTCCTCATTAATCTGAAAATTCCTCCTCGTTAATTAGAAAATTCCCTCTCATTAATCTGAAACCACCTCCCCAGTGCTGTCTGAGCACTAAGCTGATTGATGGCTTGAGAAGGAAAAATATGGAATATTGCTGTGTGACAGACCATGCCAGATGTGCCTGACATTCAGTGCATTTCTGGAAGATTCTCCACAATCTTGGGTCCCTGCATGGTGCTGGACCTGCCTGATTGGAGAAAGCAGGGAATGTGCCAGGTGCACATTAAATATCAGAGGAACATTTCCTGAACATCTGAAGGCCTTTGACCCTGCTCTGAGAGCTCCCTTCTTACCAACAGCACATTTTATTGGGTCTGAAAGTTCAGCTGGGAGCTAAAGATGCTTTAAATTAGGCACCTTCATTTGGTGAGAAGCGAGCCACAGGGAATGGAGCCTTGGAAAGGAGTTTTCCTTGGCAGAATCTGTGGGTTGCTGTTGGATTGGGAGTTTGATACAGCTCCTGCTAGAAGTGGGTTTCTGTTTGGAATTTGGTAATTCAGGATTTCTTCACCTTGCTCCCCATATTCCCCCCCTGCAGCAGCAAGAATTTCATATATATATATATAAATATATTTATTTTTTTCCAAAATACAGTGACTGGCTGGTGATTTCCCTTCTGGATAAGCCTAACCAAGGCAGCCTGAGATCTGAAATGAAGATTTTGGACACAAAATATACACTTACAGATGTGGTTGGGGGGTGTGAGTTCCACTCTTCTCAGGCACACAAAGCCTAAATTCAATTTCCTCTGCCCAATTCATCCCTCCCATGGACAAACTCATATTTTTTTCCAGCAGAACTGCACATCTGTGGATCCCATTTGCTTGCAAATCTGTTTATTTGCTCTCCCAAGTCTTATCAAAGGTGCAAGCTTCTCCCAGTGGAATTTTCCCAGGATTTGCCCATTCCCTGTGTGACCAAGGTGGGTTCATTTTCCCTTGGAGATCCCAGCATTAGTCCTATAAAGATCCAGTTCGTGCCTAAACCCCAGGAGGTTACTGGGAATGGGGAAACCACCTTTTCCTGAGGAATTTCTTCCAGTTGACTTCATGGTTAGGGAAGAAAGGCAAACTCATGCCAGTTTACATGCGTGGAAATGGTGAGACCCAAAAAAATAAAAGCCCGGCGTGTTATTTATGGCATTTCTTCTCCTCTTGTGGAAAGCTTCGGTTCCCCCAGCCCGTGTTTTCTTTGCAAGTACAATACAATTAAGCCATTTTCAGCTGGCAATAAAATCCTTGAGAACCAAAGCAGATTTGGCCACTTGAAGAGATGAGGACTAATGCAATCTGATAATTAGGTCCTTTCAGCGCCAAGACAGAAAAAGCAATTTAATAACGTCTCCCCTGGAGTGAGACAGGGGCTGAAGCCTCTGCTCCAAGGTCTGGGCCTGCCACACAACTCCCAAATTTCCTTCCAGGGGGAATCTGCAGGCTGAGGGACAGGGGTGGCTGTGGTGATAAGTGAGGGGAGAACCGCGATGGAAAAAGGGGAGAAAAATCCTCGAATGTTCTTCCTTCCCAGAGCCCTTCCTCTCCCTCTGTACCATTTTCTTTTTTTTCCTGCAGATAAAGAGTCTTGCCTTGAAAATCTCTCGGCCCATGACCATTTCACCTGGCTTTTCTGATATTTCAGTGAGAGATTTCTGAGGCAAGGCTGGGTGAGGACTGGAAAACCATTCAAGGAGAGAAGGAAAAGGAACCCCTCACTCAGCGCTCAGGGTTAAGTTTTCAGCTGTCTCACCCTCTTTGTCCTGGCTTGTTACAACAGGAAAGGGTTTTTTAGAAACTTCTCTCGTAACTTCAGCTTCCCTGTTTGGAAGTTTGGAAGGCAGGCAGCCCCGTTATGGTTTTCATTATCTGTGCAATAGGTTGAGAATCGATATTTCATTCAGAGAAGAGCTCTCTGGGCAGAGCTGCCCCGACTCTGGGAAAGCTGTGGAACGGTGCTGATGGATCTGCTCTGCCCTGCCTCATGTGAAATGCTGAATGGCTGAGTAAGCCTTACTCATCTGGGCAGATAAATCTGTAGTAGGGCTGGATTTTTTATCAGCCTCTTCTCATGAGTAAAGGCTGAGTAAGAGGCTGCAAAGCCGTGCTGCAGTCTGGAATATCTCCGAGGTTTTGCCCAGGGAATTGTTGCACCCACACCCCAGCAGAGCATCTCGCAGCAGGAGGGGATCACAGCTCTTTATTTCACTGACACGTAGATGGGCAAATGTTGGCACTCTGGTTCCAGCTCCTGCCATTCCAACAGGCAAATACTTTGAACTGTTGCTATTTTAGCAGTTCACAAAGAGAGACATGAGGGATATTTTTTCTCTGATACAGATACATGAACTGAGCCCGTGTCTTTCAAACCCTGTGGATTTAACGATCTTCCTCTCACTAACTGGATAACTAATTGCAGTCATCCCCCTTATAGATTTCACTTCCCAGACCCATCACCCATAAGTTTTGGACTTCTCTTCCCCCTTCAGACGAACAGAACCACCCAAGAACAACTCCCAACCAGCGCGATTGCCCAACTCGCCAGATTGCCCAACTCGCAGAAGCGCTGGTCCCTGCTTCCCCCTCCCCAGCGCGTCAATCCTGCTCCTCCTGCGCTCACAAATGTGGCGCTGGTGAACCAGCTGCCCTCGGCCGTTGTGTTTATTGCTGCAACAATGCGGCACTTCCTCACCGGGGCTGCGGGAACTCGGCAAACACCGGCGGTGCCAGGCGCGGCACTCGGTGGGATGGAGCGGCAGCAGCGCGGGGAGCCTGCTCCTGGAGCCTCTGCCAGGCCCGGAGAGAGCATTTGGGCAAAGCTTTTCCACCCAGAGCTCATGGCAGACTTGGAAACTTAGCAAACAAATGAGGAGGAGGAGGAGGAGAGTTTAAGCAACGAGGAGCGACTGCAGGGCGCTGGCACTGCTGTGGAAAGTAAGGAATCATATTTACAGCCTGCTCTGGACATTGTAAGGAGCTCTCTGGAGGCCGTGCCGCTTGGAGCAGTCCATCCCTCAGCAGCTCCTGGCCGCTGCCTTTCCCGGGAGCATGCCCAGCTCTCGTTTTTGGGTGTTCCAGGGGCTGCTGTCGCAGTGCTGGGAGCAATTCAAGGTGTTTGTGGCAATTCCTCAAGGCTGGGGGGCTCTGCCTCCCTGCATTCAGCAGTCACCTTGTTTTTCCAGCACACCACGGGCTCCGCCGTGGATTTCAGCTGTTGTCCCTCCCCAGGGCAGGGACAGTGTCCTGCTGCGGACACCTGCCCTGGAACCCAACCCCCCTGCACTGTCCAGCAGAGCCGGGGCTTGGCAAACTTCAGGCTGTGCTTACAAGGCTGTTTTTGTTCCTGCAAGGCTCCCGGCCAGGCATTTCATCTTTATTTTCTTTGTCTTAGGCCACGTCCACTGTAGGAAGGACAAGCTGTTAAAAATCATTTGGATTTCTGCTTATTTCAACCCTGGCCAGCCTGACCGAGCTGCCACAGGTGACTCAGGGAGCAAAGCCGTGGATCCCATGCCCTGCAGCCAGGCTCGTCCTTCCCTTGCTTCCAGCCTTGCTCCAAAAGATCTTAGCCCGGGGATCGAAGCTCTGGTTTGGGAAGGGATGTTTCATTTAGTTAAAGAGAGGGATTTTCGGTTTGGGTGCTGTGCTGTGCTCGCCTGGCTTCGGGAGTCTGGGATGGGACACCCTGCACCTTAGCATTTCCCCTCACTAAAATAAAGAAAGGGACAAAAGGAAGGAAACTTTTCTGTCTCCCGTATTTTTTCTCACTGCCGGGGCCTCGGCCATCAGCCCAAAACACGGGAACAGGAGCGAGCGGGCGGCCGGCTCCCGCACGGGACCATCCCAAACTCCCGGCGAAGTCCCGCAAAAGCCTTTATCTCTGCCGAGGGAGGGTGAGGGCATGCCGGCGGCAGGTGCCGGGTGCCCGGGAGCGCAAGCGGAGCGTCCCGGAGCCGCGGAACGAACCCGCAGCGGCGCTGCCTCCCCGCAGCGCGGCCGTGCCCGTTCCGCAGCGCGGTTTCTCCCGGGAGTCTCCGCACCGGGAACCCGCGGACCTGGCGCCTTCTCCTGGTCCCTCTGCACCGGGTAACCCGCCGCCTTCTCCGGGGACCCTTTACTCCGCACACCGGGGGTCCCGGGGACCCGGCGGAGACCCTCCGCACGGGGATTCGGGGACCCGGCGCTCCTCCCGGGACACTCGGCACCGAGTACCCGTGGACCCGGGACCCTCCGCAGAGGGGGCCTGGTGCCTTCTCCTGGCACCCTCTGCACCGGGCACCCGGGGATCCTCTGCTCCGCGGACCCGGGGACCCGGTGCCTTCTCCCGGGACCCTCCGCAGAGGGGACTCGGGGACCCGGGTGCCTTCTCCCCGGGACCCTCCGCACCGGGGATCCCAGGATTCAGGGACCCGGCGCCTTCTCCTGGCACCCTTTGCACCGAGGATCCGAGGACCCTCCGCACCAGGGACCCGGGAATCCAGGGACCTGCTGCCTTCTCCCGGGATCCTCCGCACCGGGAACCGGAGGAGCCTCCGCAGCGGGCACCGGGGGACCCAGCGCCTTCTCCCGGGCCCCTCCTGGCAGCGGGAACCGCGGCTCCGTGCGCCGCTCCGGAGCATCCCCGCTCCGTTCCCGGAGCATCCCCGCTCCGCTCCGGCCCCGCCGCTCCCGGTCCCGCTGCGAGGCCCCGCCCCCCGAGCCCCGCCCCGTGCTGTGATTGGCCGCGGCCGCGCGGGGGGCGTGTCCGGCGGGGCCGTATTAAACGTGCCATGGCCGCCCGCAAAAAGGGGCCGCGGGCGGGCGGGAGCGCAGTGCGAGCGGAGCGGGCACCGGGCACGGCCTCGCCACGGATCTTACCCCTTCTCCGCACCGGCACCTCCCTGGCGGCCGCCGCAGGTAAGAATCGCCTCCTTCCCCGCGTCTCCCCCCGCCTCCCCGAGGAGCGGAGGCGATGCGCGGCACGCGCGCTGTCGCGATACCCCCGCGATAAAAGCGTCGGCCGCCTGCGGCTTGGAGAAGAGGGGAACTCCTGCGTTTCTCACGGAGCTATTCTCAGCGCCTAAAATAATTCGATAGGTATGGCTGGAGCGCCCGAGCATCTGCTTGCAGCATCTGTTTGTGCTCATAACTTTCCATGCACCAGCTGCTCCCCCCCTTTTTTCCCCCCTCTCGGGATATTTTATCCTGGGGAAGGGCTGGAAGTTCGCATGACAACTCCGCGTCGCACAAAGAGCACCGCTCCATCCCTTCGCCTTCTTCTCGCCTGTTGTTTCCCGCACGGAGAGAGGGCAGAAGCGGCGAGTCTCGGCACTCGGGTGCGTGGGTTTGAGCGCCCGGGATGGTTTGGAGGGGTGTGAAATGAACCTGTAGCTTCATTCATCGGCATGGTGCAAACGGGAGGGCTTCTTTCTTTTTGACCGTCCTGCCAAAAAAATGGGAAGCAGGAAAAAAAACCAAAACAAAAAGCATTTGGGGAAGGCAGCGAGGAGCTGTATTGTTTCAGCTTAGCTCATGACAGCGAAAGGAAAAAATACTGATAAGCAAAGGCAGATGGATTTGGGGGGTCAGTGACCGGGGCGGGGACTGCTGGGGACCCGCAGGTGCCGCTGGGGACCCGCAGGTGCCGCTGGCCCGGCTCGAGCCGCAGCTCTGTCCCCGCAGCTCTGTCGCCACCCCGCACTTGTCTCCGTGGCTCAGCCTTACCTTTACACTTGTTTGCTTTTCCATCCTCGCAGCCGGTGCTCCGCGTACACCCCCTGGTGATGGCTGCTCCGCTCGGAGCTGTTTTGTCCCCAGCTACAAACACCGCGTCTCCTTGGCAGGACGGCAGATGCGAGCGCCACTTGTCCTTCCCTTTCTCCTATTTCTTCGCACCCATTTCCCCGCATCATGTGCTCTCTTTTAATTTTTCCTCCCCCCCGCCCGCTGCCTGTCGCCGAAGGTCGGATCCTTCTCCCGAAGGCAGCTCCGCGTAACTTGAGTCGCGGCCGGAGCAGCGGAGGAGCCCTGGGGAATGACTTTTAAGGAGAAAGGTTACAGAGGTGGCCGTGCCCGGCTGCGAGGGAGCAGGAATGTGGGAACAGGCTTGGCCGCTGCTTTGTTCTGCTTTCCGAGGGCAG
This sequence comes from Fringilla coelebs, assembly GCF_963513975.1. Classification (NCBI taxonomy): domain Eukaryota; kingdom Metazoa; phylum Chordata; class Aves; order Passeriformes; family Fringillidae; genus Fringilla; species Fringilla coelebs. The sequence continues at coordinate 2,101,978 of NC_140045.1, read as the reverse complement.
CAGGGAGGGCGCTTGGCTGAGGTGCTGCTGGTGCTCTCTTGGCAACATGTGCCCGGCTGGCTCCGCAGGGCTCGGTGGCGTCAGCCGGGGAATAACCGCTCCGAGCGCTGCCTGCTGCTCCTCTCTACCCCTCCCCTGCTCCTCTGCCCTCCGGAGTTATCCCTCGGTCTTTAACCTTTGCCCGAATTCCCCTCCTGCTGTGCCTTGCGATGTGCGCGTCCTTCCCCAGGGAAGGTCTGCGGGGCGATGCCCGGGGGAAGGTGAAGGTTTGGGCTCCTCATCGCGGCATTTCCCCAAATGCTGGCTCAGAAATGCTGCAGATGCAGCACAGCCCCGTTGTCCTCGCTCCTGCAAGCATCCCCTCGCAGCAGAGTCAGCCAGGCTCTCCCATCCCACCTCATCCCTTCTCAGTAATCCCGTGTCCCTGTCACTGCTGGTAATTCCAAGCTGTGTTGTTTGTCTTCCCTTCCAGGAGGAAAGATCACCTAGACTAATAATAATAATAATAAACATAGTAATAATAATCATAACACACCTGGTGATGATTGAATTCACAGCTCTGTGTCTGGCTGCACTGCACTGGGCCCAGTTAGGCAGATACTGGAAATCCTGGGCTGGGTTGGTGGTGCTGGGTTGGCTCCCTCTGCCCAGTGAGGATTGCAGGGCTGCTCCCACACCAGCCTGGAATTTTTGGTGCTGGTGCTGGTGCTGGGGTGGAATGAGGGGCAGCAGCGTTGCCCAGCCTTTGAGCAGCAGGTGGATTGGCACAAGAAGTAGCAGCATTCGTTTTTCCTGCTGCTTTCTTCTTGGGGTTTTTGGGGAGCTTTTGGTGGAAGTGGTGGTGAGGGTCGGGGTGAGCACGGAGCAGGTGCTGGGGCAGGCCAGTGGGTGCACAGGGCACTCCACAGGACCTGTATTTCCACGAGCAGGTGTGAGATCAGCCCCTCTGGCTGATCCCTGTGCCTGGTGCTGCCCCTGCTCCCATCCCACCCATCCCATCCTCCCTGCCCCAGCGCTCGCAGGAAGAGAGGCAGTTTGTGCTGGAAAAGCAGGCAGACAGCTCTGCTGCCCTGGACTGTGCCAGAGCTTTGTGCTGTGAGCTTCCAGCAGGTTCCAGAGCTGCCCCCAGGCTCACCCCGAGGTTTTGGGGTCCTTGGAACCAAAGGGGTGCAGCTGCACTCCCACAGCACAGCCAGCGAGGAGGGATCCGGGCAAAGGGCAGGAGGGAAGGGGTGCTCAGTCCTGCAGGGGAGGAATGAGACAAATTCGGGTCCCAAACTTGTAAATGCAGCCACAGGACGCTGGTGTTAGGATTTCAGGGATTCGTGGGATCCAAACAAGTGTCCTCAGGTCAAGACTTTCATGGGAGAAGCTGTGTATTCAGAGTTGCAGCTTATCTTTCCCTCCACCAAAAGTTTTCATCTAAAATCCAGGAAAGAAAAGGGAAAAAAGCAAACTCCAGAATGAACTGTTTCCTAGGCTGTGTGTTTCCATCAGCTTGGAACAAACCAGGCTTTGACTGTGGAAGTCGAACATGACTGTGATTATAGGATGTGGTTTGTGAGAGTGATCGATTTGCAGAGCAGTGCAATGGCTTTTCAAGAAGTTTTTTTATGTGGGATGTATTAACAGTAATTTCACTTCCCCGCCGTGTTCAGGTTTCTAATAAAAGTGGGGTTTTGGCCAAAACAAATCATTTAAGTGAGCGTTTAAAGAATTCTTTTGTATTTTTGAGCCCGATATCCTGGTGGGAATGAGAAACCCTGGGAACAAAAAGGTGTGAGAGAGGGGAAAAAGTGGATCCTTACACAGCGGAGGCAAGACAGTTGTAAAAGTCAGAATAAGTGCCCAGAATAAGCACGAGGGCAGCTCCACCAGAAGTGTTCAGTGCTGAGAGCTGCACTCAGAGGGGCATTACAGAACCCAGGAGCTGCCAAAATGTCTTGTCTGAGCTGAAGTCACAGATGACTAATCTTGGCAAGGAGGCATCGGGACACATTCTTGCACAACAAACAGGAGCGAGGGGGAAAGAGGAGGTGAAAGTAAACCCTGAGGAGATCCTGGAGGGAAAAGCAGCCTGCACACACAGCTGATGATGTTGCTGTTTGTCACCTGCTCTTTTCCTAACAAGTGTTCGCTGAGCTCAAGCCTCTGTAATGTGGCTGAAGGATGTGGGAGGGCTTGAGGAGTTGTTTGAAATCGCTCAAGTTTTTGGAGCACGTCGGGCTGGGCTTTTGGGGCTGCTGTTGATGGGAAAGGAGATAACATCTCCAGCTGTTGGGAGATTCCAGTCAGAGAAGAGCCGAGGTCCTGCTGGGCAGGGGTTGCGCTCCGCAGCGCCTGCAGCTTTGTTGGCTTTTGGACGAACTCAGATGAGTTTTGATAACATTAATTTAGGAAGAGTGCCGTGGTTTAATCTCCTGCTACTGTAAATGGTTCTGGAGCCTCCCGTGCCGTGCCAAAGGGACAGCAGACATTCCTCTCCACCTGGGTTCGGCTTTATTCCCTCCGTGGGCCATGTGTGGCTGGAGCAGTTGCTTTAATGCATCTCTTCTCCTCTGCAGTATTTCAATTCCATTTCCTGATATGCAGTACACGACTTAATGGATGACGCACTTGTTAAAAGCTAGACCTGGGTCTAAGCCAGACCTCCCTGAAACAAGTTTTTGGTGCCTTCTCCCCGCAGGAAGGAGATTTTGTAGCTTTTCTGCTGAGTCTTGGCTGGTGACATTTCAGACTCACGGGACCCTCGGGGCTGTGACCCGCTGGAGATGGAAGGGGCTGCCCTGGGCTCCCGAGGGGAAGGTGCTGGGACTCGCTCCTAAAGGCGTTAGGAAGGCACTCAGCTGATCCTGCTCGGTTTTAACTGGTGGCTTTAGCAGGAGCAGATGAGAGGTTTGAAAGGTTTAATTGTTTTTGTACAACTTACGCCAAACTTGAGCGTGAAAACTACAGAGATCCCGGCAGGTTTATGGAGGTTGGGGAGAAGCTACTGCAGCCCCTGTTCTTGAAATTTGTTGAGAATGCACAACTCCTTCTGTTAGCTTAATTAAAACAATTGCATGTGATTTAATTTCACGTAATCACCACTATCTGCACTTCCCAAGTTTATTCCCTGCCTCCACCTTCCCTTTTACTCTCTGCTCACTGCTTTGTCACGGGTCAGACAGTCCACGAGACACATCATTAGTTGCTACAAACCACTTCAGCATTTGTGTTTGAACAGAAGGATGTTCAAGCGAGTTGTTTGTTTCAAAATAAGCAGAAATCTCAGTTATAAATAGCAGAGAGATCCTTTGCGTGCCCAGCTTTAAAGTGAATATCGCTCAGGCTGGTGTGACACGTTCCCTTCGGGAAGGGCAATTCCTTCCTTGCAGTAACCACGTGTGACCCCTGTCCATGCACAGCTGGGAACGTTGAGCATCGCTGAAAATATCTTTAAGAAAGAGGAAACTTCCTGCAGGCCCACAGGTGTCACTCTCCTTGATCCCCTGTGCTTTTCCTCCAGGATCTAAAGTGCCATTTCTCTTTCTCTTGCAGACCATGCCCTCTCTATGACGGTGGCTTGCTGAGCCCACCCTGCATGCCAGAAGAGCGTCCTTGGTTGATCCGAGGGCTTCTGGGGACTCCGGCCTCCGCCCGCTTTTTCCGCGTGTGTGTGTTCCTGTAGAACTTTCAAAACTGTTTCTCCAAAGGGTTTTGCAGAAACTCAGACTGTTTTCTAAAGCAGAAGCACCTCAGTCCCCGGCAGTAGTGATGGGCAGCGTGCGAACCAACCGCTACAGCATCGTGTCTTCGGAGGAGGACGGCATGAAGCTGTCCACCATGGCCGTGGCCAACGGCTTCGGCAACGGCAAGGGCAAGGTCCACACCCGGCAGCAGTGCCGGAGCCGCTTCGTCAAGAAGGACGGACACTGCAACGTCCAGTTCATCAACGTGGGCGAGAAGGGGCAGCGCTACCTGGCCGACATCTTCACCACGTGTGTGGACATTCGCTGGAGGTGGATGCTGGTGATCTTCTGCCTGACTTTCATCCTCTCCTGGCTTTTTTTTGGCTGTGTGTTTTGGTTGATTGCGCTGTTGCACGGGGATCTGGAGAACCAAGAGAACAGCAAGCCTTGCGTGTCTCAGGTGAGCAGCTTCACCGCAGCCTTCCTGTTCTCCATCGAGACCCAGACCACGATCGGCTACGGCTTCAGGTGCGTCACCGACGAGTGTCCCATCGCCGTGTTCATGGTGGTTTTCCAGTCCATCGTGGGCTGCATCATCGATGCCTTCATCATTGGCGCCGTCATGGCAAAGATGGCTAAGCCAAAAAAGAGGAACGAAACTCTGGTCTTCAGCCACAACGCCGTGGTGGCCATGAGGGACGGGAAGCTGTGCCTGATGTGGCGCGTGGGGAACCTGAGGAAAAGCCACTTGGTGGAGGCGCACGTGCGGGCGCAGCTCCTGAAATCCAGGATCACGTCGGAAGGGGAGTACATCCCCCTGGATCAGATCGACATCAACGTGGGCTTCGACAGCGGCATCGACCGCATCTTCCTGGTGTCGCCCATTACGATAGTGCACGAGATCGACGAGGACAGCCCCCTGTACGACCTGAGCAAACAGGACATGGACAATGCCGACTTCGAGATCGTGGTCATCTTGGAGGGCATGGTGGAGGCCACCGCCATGACCACGCAGTGCCGCAGCTCGTACCTGGCCAACGAGATCCTCTGGGGCCACCGCTACGAGCCCGTGCTCTTCGAAGAGAAGAACTACTACAAGGTGGACTACTCGAGGTTCCACAAAACGTACGAAGTGCCCAACACACCCATCTGCAGTGCCAGGGACTTAGCGGAGAAGAAATACATCCTCTCCAACGCCAACTCCTTCTGCTACGAGAACGAGGTGGCCCTCAGCAGCAAGGAGGAGGACGAGATCGACACGGGGGTGCCCGAGAGCATGAGCACGGACACCCACCCGGACATGGAGCACCACAACCAGGCGGGGGTGCCCCTGGAGCCGCGGCCGCTGCGGCGGGAGTCGGAGATATGACTGGCAGGCTCTGCCTCTCCTGCGGGGCTGGAAGGACAAACCCCCACCGTGTCCGTCGGGCAAGGGCTCGTTGACCTGAGAAGTTGGCCCGGAAGAGTTTGCAGACAACGGTACTGTGGAAGAGTGGTGTGAAGGCAGCAGACCCGAGGAACCCAGGCTGGTTTTAGGGCTGTCCTCAGAGGAGGGACGACAGGAAATGAACTCTAAACACAAAGCACTAAACATGTCTAAGTATGAACAGAAGGCACATATGTTGTAGAATAAATTATGTATATATTTTTTTACAAAACTTGAACTTGCAGGCAAGCTTTGGTTGGGTTATTATTATTTTTTGTTTTCAACTTTTTCCAGAATGCTTCTCTCTAGGGAACAAGAATGTTTTTAATGGCATAACAAAGGCAAGAATCTGCCTTATTATTATTATTATAATTATTTTTTAAAAAGCTGCTGCTAACTACATGAACACAAATGGTTATTTTTGTTGCAGTGTAGTTTTTATTTTCTCTTGTGTAATTTAAAAAGAAAAAAAAAAACAAACAGTCAAGTGTTGAACTTTTTGGGTTGAAAAGCTCATGATCAGTTCAGAGAGGCCAATGTTGCCAGAAAGTTTAAACTCCTTTTGAGGCCAGTAGTTGATAGCTAGAATCAATTTCTCTCTTTCCAATTACATAAGGGGCATTATGTAATATCAGGCCAATCAGTAGCCTCCAGCAAAATTATGATTTTTTTGGGGGGAGAATTTAATTCTCTGTCTAAAGGAAAAACGAGACAAAAGATATGTATGCATAGGAAAAAGTACTAAGTTCAAACTACCTAAGTGGATACCAAAGAAAATGCACAGTTTTGCACAGTGGAGTTTATTTAAAAAAAAAAAAGAAAAAAAAAAGGAAAAAAAAAAAAGGAACAGGCTGCTTTAAACAACAACAACAACAAAAATCAAACCTCAGACACTTCTTTGGTTTTGACTTTTTTCTTTTTTTTTTTTTTTTTCTTTTCTTTTTAAGACCTTTATTTTGCACCTTATTCTAAAGGCTTGAGGCTCGGATCTAAAGCAAGCTGGGCCTTCTCCTCTTTCCCCCTGCTCTTCTGTGGGGGGAATAAAATCCCTCTTTTCTTGTAGGAGAAAAAAAATCAGTTGGGGGAAGCAAACCAGCATCATCTGTGTGTCCTCCCTGGCCTGCCCCAGCTCTGAGCAGAGGACCTTTCCCTGAAACTGTGCCATGGACACGTTGTGGAGCTGCTGGCTGATGCCAGAGGCTGCTGGAGCTCGGCCACGGATGAGCCAAGCAGCAGAGAAGTCCCCAGAAGAGTTTTTTGAGGAGGAAGGAAGAGGAGGAAAGGAAAGGGCCTTGGCAGCACAGCGCTCAGGAGTGGCAGAGGGATGTTTTGTGCAAAAAGCTTCTCTTCGGCAGGGCAGGGGTGTGAGGGAGGTGGATTTCCATCTGGTGGAGAGAGGGATTCTTTGGGGAGGACGAGGCTGCAAAGGGAGCTCCATCTCCTCCCTCCATCCCTCCCCACTCAGAGGGTGACACTCACCCATCACTCATCACCAAGCAGATTTTGTCACCTTCAGCGAAGCTCTGGCGGTGTTTTGGCTCCTTCACCCAGAAGGATTTAAATTCTCTGTGCCTCTAAGCTCGAGGAGACAGCAAAGCTGTGCTTGGCCCCTGCTCCTGGGGGCGGTGGGGATGGCAGTCCCAGGTGACTCTTGCAGTATTGGATCACTGTATGCCATTAAAAAACAGCTTGTTCTAGGTCTGGTGTCTTCTGCACACGATATCTGTGAGGGCCCCTGGCAGCCCTGCTGGAAGAAATGCCTGCAATGAACTGGTTTCTGATAAGATGCTATCCACAGGGTTGGAAACTGGGGGAATTCCGTGGTGTAAACACAGATTTGGCTCCTGGAGAGGGCAGAGGATGAAGTGCAAGTCCTGAGGCTGTTGCTGGTGCGGGAGGATGGAAGAGGAAGGGGAAGGGTGGACATTTAAAGGTGGTCTGGTTGCAGTTTCTGGGTCAACTGTGGTGGAGACAAAGGGGTGCTGCTAGTGCTGCTGAGGGTGATGTTCCTGCAGAAGGAGGAAAACCAAACCAAAGAGTGATCAGTGACACAGAGAGGGCACGGAAACACCGTGGGGAAAGGGGGGCTGAGCAGCAGAAAGGGGGCCTGGTCTCAGATCAGCGTCCCCCAGGTGCACAGAGCTCCCACTAAATGATACTTGAGATATTGGAGAGGGATGAGAGATGGGGGGAGGATGGAAAATTCAGGATTTGTCTCATTTCTTTGACACACAAGAAATCCAGAGAGTTTTAAAAAAAATAAAAATCCCCTCCCTTTTAACATTTCTGGTGCAGAGGTTTTGGGTTTGTTTGTTTTCTTTTTTTTTTTCTTTTTTTTTCTTCTTTCTTGTTTGTTTGTTTTGTTTTTCAAGTCGGTTTTTCAGAAATATTTTTAAAAATTGTACATTTTATAAAGTTTATCAAGTATTTTCATATTTAAAGCCAAATGTAAATAGAAGTCTGTAAAGGAGGACAAGGAGAAGACAACGAAAAGGCCACAAAAAAAAAACTATCAATTCAGCTCAGCAGTCTCAGCTCACTAGGACTAGATGCTACAGGTTAGCATGATTTTTAGCAAATTACTTGCAAGCCTTATAGGATTCCTAATGCTCTGAACTTCTCTTTATTTATTTTTTAAGCATGGACTTTTCATTTGAGAACACGTTCTAGTTCCTGGCGTTTTTGCAGAGCTCCCAGCGCCGTGTGGAGGGGGTGTGCAGGTGTAATCCATTGCTAATCTCTGCTTGTTCTTGCTTTCCCAACCCTTTGTCTTTGCCCAGGGAATCCCACATTTCAGCCCTGGCTCTGGGAAGCTGCTGGGAAGAGCCCTGCAATTGGTCCCCATCCCCTTTTTCCCATCAATTTTGGCTTTCTCACCAGCAAATTGGAGTAATAATTAAAAAAATATATATTTTTAAGGACTAGACAATGACTGACAGCTTTCCTTCAGCTCCCGTTGATCGTGGGCCAAGCTTAGGCTGACTTTAAACCTTGAACTTTAAACCTTGAATTTTAAACCTTGAACTTTAAACCTTACATTTTAAACCATACATTTCAAACCTTACATTTGAAACTTTAAACTGACGGAGCTCTACCCACAGCCTCCCCCAGGCCTGGGTCCAGCCTCTTTATCCAGGATAAATTGGCTGCCCCAGCTCACACGGAAGCTTTTATCCTGTCTTTTGCTTAGGGGCTGGGGGGGAATATGTTATTTCTGCCCTTCCCTGAAAATACTTGAATGAGACACATTGTCTGACCCATAATTCTGTGTACAGTGACAGGAGCAGAGGTGGCTGGGGATGCTTCCCTCCCTCTGTGTGAGCTCTCCTGGGTTAAGTGGCCAGGGTAGGAATCCTCCCTCATTAGCTGGCTTTAATTAATTGAATTTCACCCTCCCGTGTTAGGGGAAGCCCTTGGAAAAAGACAAAGGGTTCAGATATTTAATTTGTTCTCTTAGGTTTCCTTTTCATGATGGATTACACAAGGTAAAACTGAGAAGTACTGTAATGTCTTTAATTCTGGCTGCTCACCACACTGTGGAGTAGAAGGTGCTGCATAGTTACCACCCCACAGCCCATCAGAAGCTGATTTTGTAAGGACTTTTTTTGGCCTGCAGCTCTTGTAAGACGAACAATCTCGGCATCTGACAGTTTGTCCATGACTATTTTCCTGTTTGCAGCCTTTTTGTATCAAAGTCTTCCTAATGTACTGCACAAATTGTGGATTGTACAGATTTTTATATATTATGTCTTATTTTATTATTTCTAAATAAATAATGAAAAAAATGCAAAAAAAAAAAAAATCGAGGATGAGCTCGGTGTGTGCAGCCTGTGTGTGTAAGAGGAGGGAGGGTCTGGAGGGGGATGTTGAGCTGTGTTTGTGGTTGTCTGAGCACAGGGAGCTTGAGGAACAGACAGCTCATCCTCTGCCTCCACAAAAGGCAGGAGGAAAGGTGATCCCATCATTATTTCCCAGGGGAGAACACAAACCAGACTTGGATGGAGAAAATCTGCCCCAGGACCTTTCTTGAGGTCACACCTGGACTGCAGAGCCCCAGGTCATTCCTTGCTCCCAGTGGAAATGGGAGAAAAGCTCCAAAGCAGGGAAGGGGGGAGGGCTGAAAGCACCGAGAGCATCAGCAAGGGATTAAAAAATTAAGCAGGAAAGTCATCTTGAAATCCCCGTGTTTCGTGTCTGCCTGGAACATCTCCTCCTTGAAACGCTCAGTTCCACAGAGGCTGGGGGTAATCTACATCCCTCATCTCCCTGAGCCCTGTGTCACCAGGACAGGGACACTGCAGCCTCCAGGAGCCACAAGGAGCTGTGGAATCCTGATTTGTGTGGCCTCCAGGGTAGATACTGAGGCTGCAGTGATGCCTTGTGCAGGCTGAGCTGAAGCAGGGGCTGGGCAGAGTCCCAGAATAAAGCAGGGATTGATCCCAAGGATCTCCTCCATGGATCCACCTGGGGCAGCACCAGAGCCCAGCCAGGGCTGCACCCAAGATGACCCAAAATGGCCCCAAAATGCCCGGCCGGGCACGGGGTCTCTCCCTGGGATCAGCTCTGCTCCATTTGCACCTTGCAGTTCATTGTCCCATCCCAGCTTTAGCCCCTGCAGCCCCACCCTGCTTGTTTTTCTCTCTCCAGCCCACGGGGTTTGTGCTCCTGGGCTGGCATTGGGATCATTTGTCCTTGGTGCCCAGCTGGAGCAGGAATTGTTTTGTGTCCCTGCTCTGTGCACAGAGCTCAGCATCCCCTGGTGTGAGCCCAGACCCACACACTGAAGCAGCACAGAACCTGAAAAATAGAAAAGCTGAACCTGAGGCATCAGCACAAGCATGACTCAGCTGCCAAGTGCTGATCCAGTTGGGATCAAACACAGCTGCCCCAGCTGGGGGGAACATTTCAGAGCAGCTCTGACCCCTCTGCTGATTTCCCAGCCCTTTTCTCAGCCTGTAATGCCATTTATCCACGCCTGGGCTGGAGCCCTGACCCCGCTGAGCAGGACTCTATTTATACATTCAAATTTACTTTTTGAATCCAATGGAAAGCTTATCATCATAATTACAGGCTGGATTTAGAGGCACAGATTAGCTGCCACAGCCTGCATCTGCTTCTCCTCCCTGCTGCCAAAGGCATCCTCGGGCACAGCTGCTCAGTGCCCTGCCCTGGATTCCCTGCAGGCACAGCCTGGGGACCACTCCCTGGCCCTTCCCTAAATCATCAGCACCCTCTCCTGTCACTGTAGGACACCAAACAGCACACACCACTGTTCTTGAGGTGAAAAAAAGGGAATTATTGATTTTATGACTCTGACATTTCTGGTTTTCCAAAGTGACAGTAGATTGGAGGGTGACAGTGCCACCTCTCCAATGACACTGCACAAACCAACAGCCCATCAAATTTCTCCTCCTCCATAAAAGAATGCAAAACAATGAGTTATTTCCACAAAGTGTGTGAGGAACTTGTTACAACAATGTAAACATCAGAAATCTTAGAAAAAAATCAAAGAATCAGGGTGACACTCTCCTGTCAGTGCCTCTCCTCCTTTGCTTGGAGGCAGCTCCAATTAAATGGGATTTTGGTGGCCAGCAAGGCAATAATTGAAATTTTCTTCCTCTCTGCAGGCTCCAGGTGTGCTGCCCTGGGCCAGGCAGAGGGAATAAAATGCCCCAGAAATCGTTGGGAAGTTGCAGTGATGCTGTTGGACACAAGGAGTAACCAGAATTAGGCTGATTTATTAAATCTGGACTTTTTTTTCTCAATTTTTGTCAAGATATCCTGTAAAAATTGTGTTACAGATATCCTGCTGCACACAAAGTTCATTTGATATGCAAATCAGCTCATTAATTAGGCATGCAAGGTGCCTCCTGGCCGTGGCTCCAAATAAAGAACACACCAAACCAGAGCACCTTGAGGTCACCACCTCAGAAATCTCCTGATTATTGAGAATTGAGACAAACCTGGCTGCTGCTGCTCACCAAGGCCACGATCCTGCTTCCCTTGAGCTCATTAGCAGATTTTAATTGATGGGGAAGAGGAAAGGATGGATTTCTGTGGCTGAGCAGCACGGGGTCTTTATGGCAGGGCTGCCTCTCACCCCGGGGCACAGAGGTCACCCAGAGAAATAACTCTGGCTTGTTTCTCTGCTCTTTTTTGAAGCCTCTTTTTCTTTACTCTGCTCTTTTTTGAAGCCTTTTAATGCTGTGAAAGTTGGGGCAGTGGCTGTTGGGTCTGTGGGATCCTTCCCATGCACTCACAGAATTCAAGACAGCCCAAAAAACCCTTTTTTTCCCCCCTTTTTCCCATGTTGATACTTGCACGCCTTCACTTCTGCAGGAAAAGTGGAAGCAGATCAAAAGTTGTTATTTTTCTCTGTTTACACCTGAAGCAAGAGAGCTTTGGTTGCTGCAGGTGATTCAGGGATGGAAGCAGAGGGAATTCCATCCTGCCTTCTGCAGGAGGGTCTGGCAAGGGATGCCTGTGCTCTAAAAAAACCCCTCAGCTGATTGGAAAAAAAATAGAGAGAAGGAAAGCTTTAAAGGAAAAATAATGGGAACAGAAGCATGGAGCAGCTCAAAGTCACACTCTGCATTTCGAAATTACAACTTGAAGGACCCCTGTCTGCAGGATTTGGGGGAAGCAGTGGCACAGCTGGAGAAGGGAAGCAAATAATTCCATGGGAGAGGGCAGAATGTCCAAACTTTTGCCCTCAGAGGCTGTGCTGGTGCAGATTTGGGCTCCTGGGGCTCACAGGGCTCCTTTTTCCCTCTGTGCCTGGCCCATCCCAGCTCTGATCCAGGTGGAAATGGGGCTCTGGGAGGATCCACATCCAGGGATCCTCTTCTGGCCACGGTCACTCCTGTCAGCAAGAAACCAAAGGATTACAGGCAATTAGGGGAGCCCTGATTTATCCTAATTAGAGCCAATACTCAGAGCATTTATCTCCAATTCTCCAAGGCTTTCTCCCAGTGCTCTCTGGAGCTCATCTGTGCCCTCCTCACCCTCCCTCCTGGCAGGGACAGCAGGCTGTGAGCTCAGACCCTGCTGGCTCTGCTCTTTACCTTCAGCGCTGTAGCATTTCCACGTAGTGTGAGCGTGCTGGCATTTATTGCTGGCTCATTAAGGGCTGTGATGAAATCCTGCCACAGCCCCTGCTCTGGGTGTTCAACAGGTCAGGGCTGCCAGGATTGTAGGGCCTGTGATGCTTCAGGATTTTGGCTTTTTATATATTTTATATATTTGTAACCCTGCAGTTCTGCAGTGTGTGACTCTGAACTCCCATGTGCAGTGGGAGCTGCTGCTTTCCCACTTTGGGCAGACACAGCAATTCCTCTCCAGGCCTGGCAATCAAGGACACCTCACTGCCTCAGGGCCAGAGATGGGAACAAAAGGGAGTTGGGGGAGCAAACTGGGGGTCAATGACTTCATTACCTGGAGCTGGAATTGGCAGATGAACCCCCAATATGCAAATGGACCAAACTTATAAAAGTGTCAAAACCTGTGACCCCTTGTGCATTTTGGGTGGGCCAAAATGTAAGTGATAAATATCACTTCAATAAATACAACTGCTTTTTATTCCCTTAATAAATATACATGCTTTTTATTCCCTTAATAAATATATCTGCTTTTTATTCTCTTAATTCTGCCTTGCCTCTGTTTTTAGCTGGCCCCAAAGGCATCAGCCACAGCTGGAAACAAGGGGCTCAGTGTGCTGGGTGCTGCCCGTTCCCAATATGCAAATGGACCAAAAAAGTGTGCAAACCCATGACCCATGGTCCATTTTGGGTGGGCTTTGTCTGCCCTAAATGTATCTGAAGGCCCTCCAGTAAATAGAACTGCTTTTTATTCCCTTAATTCTGCCTGGCCTCTGTTTTTAGGTGGCCCAAAAGGCGTCACCTCTCCCCTGCCATTGTATCTGACAGATTTTCTGTCTAATTAACTCCAGGTATGCCCTGACTAAACATCTCCAGAACCTCTGGACAAAAAAGCCGTGTGAGATTCACGAATCCATGCAAATCAGAAGGAGATGTGTCAGCCCAGCTCCCCCAGGAATCCCTGGAGCTCAGCATGTTGTGACAGCTCTGGCTGAGGCAGAGGCGCAGCTTCGAGGGGATAATGAGAGCTCTTCATCCCCAGTGGCCTTCCCAAGGAGCCATCCTCCTGCTCAGAGCTGTGCTCTCGTCAGCCAGGAATGGAACCACTGGCACAGAGCAGGGAAAAGGAAATGGGAGCAGCACTGGCATCTCTGGTCCCTTTTTTGTGTCCTCTGCAGGAATCGTGCCACGTTGCTGCCATCCCTCCACTGATGCCTTGGAGGGGCCCCTGGAACAGAGGCTGGGCAGAGTTAGAGAATAAAGGGGGTTTTAATAAAGGCCTCCAGGAGCTGCTCCTTGGGCAGTAAAAGCCTTGCAGAGGAGAGAATTTGAGAGGTTTGGAGGATTTTCTGTAAATTCATTTCCCACAGAGGCTGCACCCAACACGGACGATGGTCACCAGTTTTTGGGGCAGAGATCAGTTTGGTCTGTTTGCATATCAAGGATTAATTGTCCAATTAACCCAAGATGGACAATGGTCATGAGTTTTTGGGGCAGAGATCAGTTTGGCCTATTTGCATATCAGGGCTTAATTGTCCAATTAACCTAAGATGGTCACCAGTTTTTTGGGCAGATATCAGTTTGGTCTATTTGCATATCAAGGATTAATTGCCCAATTAACCCAACAGGCCGATGGTCACCAGTTTTTGGGGCAGGTATAAGTTTGGTTTATTTGCATATCAAGGATTAATTGCCCAATTAACCCAACAGGACGATGCTCACCAGTTTTTGGGGCAGAGATCAGTTTGCTCTGTTTGCATATCAGGGTTATTTGTCCAGTTGCAGTTTCAGGTAATGCAGTCACGTTCCCCCATTTGCTCCCCCCCAGATTCATTTTTGTTGATATTTTTTGGGCTCTGAGGTCCTTGGGTCTCAGGCCTGGAAGGATTGCTCTGCCTGCCCAGACTGTGAGGAGAGCTTGCCAGCCCTCTGTGTGGGGCTCAGAGTCCTGCACTGATGCAGAGCAGGAGCTGAAATACACAAAAGCTAAAACTGACAAAAAGTTTTAGCTAAAAAGTTTCAGCTAAAACTTAAGGCATCACCATCAATGGCACTGCTCCAGAAAGAATAAAACACTCCTGTTGTGTCCTGTGTTTTCACACTTGGATGTTTTGTTACACATTAAAACCATTTGCATATGTTTGAGGTGTAATTAATTAGATGGTGCTTGCAAGCCCCAGACTCTCCAAGTCTAGCAGGTTTCCTTCCATGGATATTTTCATGTCACTGGACTGGTTTGGATGGTGGTGGGTGCTCAAGGGGAACCTGCCCAGAATTTTCACAGGTGACTTTATCTGCTCTGAAGGTGTTTTGCTGACACCCAGCTCATCATCCCAGGGAATGTCTGTGACCTGATCCCAGCTCAGGAAGGACATGGAGAGAGTCCAGAGCGGGCACAAAGGTGATCAGAGGGATGGAGAGCCTCTCCTGTGAGGAAGGGCTGAGAGCTGGCTCCTGGAGGCTTTTATTGCAGCATTCCAGGGCCTAAAGGGGCTCCAGGAGAGCTGGAGAGGGAGTGGGACAAGGGATGGAGGGACAGGACACAGGGAATGGCTTCAAACTGCCAGAGGGCAGGGCTGGATGGGATACTGGGAGGGAATTCCTGGCTGTGAGGCTGGGAGACCCTGGCACAGAGCAGCTGTGGCTCTGCCCCTGGATCCCAGGCCAGCTGGACAGGGCTAGGAGCAGCCTGGGACAGTGGGAGGTGTCCCTGCCATGGCAGGAGGTAAAACAAGATCACCTTTAATGTCCCTTCCAACCCAAACCATTCTGTGAGTGTTCCCAGCAGCGCTGGGAGAGCCCACAGGCTGCCCAGAAAGGAGCCCTGCACGGTGTGATCTGTGCCAGAACCCACCCACATTCCACCCCAAACCCTGCCTGCCCCCAGCACGAGACACACTCAGTTCCAGCAGGGCAGATTCTGTCTCTGATAGGGGATGACCACATTCCTTCCTTGAAATCTGTCTCCTCCACGTATCAAAACCCATTAACAAACAGCCACAATCCGTGCCCTGGGGAGCAGAGCAGGCTGCTTTTCTTTTTCTTGGCTGGCTCACTTCGTGCTGGAGCTGTGGGACTTTTCATCTGTGCGCTCGGAGGAGCGGAGTAAAAGTAGGATGACAAATTGTGGAAAAAAAAGAACCCGCTGGCTTTGCTCAGAACCTCTGGCCTGCAGCTCCTCCTCTCGCTGTACTCCTTCCAGCACCCCAGAATTCCCTGCCTCCCTGCATGTTATGGCACCTTTGGGATGTGTTAGTCATAAGAATGAAGCTACTGGTGCTTTGCAGGGATATTTTCACTCTGGCTCTGGCAGGAGAGCTCCGACACAGCCCTGCTGTCGGCGGCGTTCGCTCGCTGGTGCCTCCTGAGGTCCCAGCCCGCTCCAAAACTCCACAAAAAGGGGGAAACGGCCAATTTTTATTTCCTCAGGTATGCTGCAGGTTCCTTCTGCTGTTCTTTGGGCTCTGGGGTGGAGGCAGGAGTGGTGGCTCAGGGGGGAGCTTTGTGCTGTCACGTCCAGCTCCTGCTCTGTCCTTTCTCCTCTGAGCAGAGGTTGGGGGGACTTTGCTTCTCTCTCTCTCTCTCCCCTGAGGGTTCTTTCCACCCTGGGAATATTCACATTCCTCCTCTCAGCCTGGGGATCCTCCTTGGCACTGTGGATGCTCCTTTCCCTGGGACTCAGAGGGGCTGAGCAAAGGCAGCTCCAGGAGCTGGCACCAAATCACCTCCAATGGTGCCCTGTGTGCCCAGACCCCACCCGGGCTTGGGCTGAGCCTAAATTCACCTTCTTTGAGCTCATTTGGATCTGTAATTGCAGGTAATTAACTTCTCCTGGCAGGGCAGCTGATAAGTGGGAGCTTCCCTGGGTTTATGGACATCTGCCCCGGGGGCAGGAGTGCTGTCAGGCTCTTTCCATCTCAACCGGGCCAATCTGGAGCCATTTCAGCAAATATTCCAAAAAGTGAGGGCAGTCCCCACACTCTGACTGTCTGATTTGCGTACAAGTGTAGAATTCCTGCTTTATTCCAGTAATTTTCCTGGTTTGGAAAACTTTTCTTGGGCATTTTAGGCCCAGTTCAGTAACGAGCAATGACTGGTCAAAAATGATCTGATATTATTTATCAAACATTTTCCACCTGGCTCTTTATCAAGCAGTGCATCAGCAGAAGGTGAGGAAGACTTCAAATCCCAAGGGATTTAAATTAAAATATTCAGGTATTATAGGTGTATTCAGACCTTGCATGCTCAGAGTGATTTCTTAATGTTTTTCACATAACCACGTGCATATTGTGGATATGATGGAAAAAATGGGACAAAAATGGTGTGAAGCAAAACTTTTCCAGCCTCTCCACATTAAATATTCTCACACTGAAGAGGCTGTGGCACAGAGAACGAGCTTTTAAATATTTCTCTCCTTCAGACAGAGAACTGGGGGGACAAAAACACATTGAAACAGCAAAGTGCAGTGGTTAGAAAAGGTTTTGTTGAATGAAATGTCATTTCTTTGGTTTTGCCCTTAGGGAACAATGAGAAAATTTCTCTTTCTGAGCCTATCTCCATCTGAAACGAGCTCCAGGAGTGGTCACAACCTGCCATAAAAATGCCATGTGCAAGAGAATATATTTAATGTGGGGCAGGCAGAATGGAACGATACGATCTGTTTGGGGTTTGAAGGTAAATGTTTAGACTTTTTTTCCCTTTGAAATAATCTGGGAGAGATGCTGGTTGGCTCGGTGGGAAATGAAATCACGGAGGATTTATGCCATTAATGACAGGCTATGATGTCAAAGACATTTGGCCCGTGGCCATAACCTTTTGTGTGGCTCTGGTTGACTCTTATAAATAAACAGCCCCGCTCAGCTGCTGCCTGCAGAGGAGTCCCCAGCGCTTGGAAGCCCTGAAAAGCAGCACTTAAAAAAACAAAAAAATGAGGTAAAAGATCGAGGGGAAGGAGCTTTCTGCCCTCAGCATCTCTGGGTTCTGCAGCAGGGCCTGGGTAATGTTTAAAGCAGCAACACCAAAACTGATTTGGTTTTCTGAAACTCTGCTGGCTCCTGTTGATTTGTGATTAATCAAAACCCCAGGCACGTGGTCAGTAGTGGCCATCACCACAGGGTTTGCTGTCCTGTTTGTGGTACAAAAAAGCAAGTTTTGGTTGTGTTTTAGAGCCACTCCAGTGGCTTAGCACAGGGGGAGATGTGCCAGGGCAGTGCCCAGGCGGGAGAGGTGCAAATCCCACTGCAGAGGGAATTTCTGACACCTGTGCCCCTCTCCCATGCTCCAAACCCGTCCCCTCGAGGCCCCCACAGCCACAACTCCCATCACACCTGGCCAGGTCATGCCCAGGACTCGCCTGCAGCCGTCTCAGCTCCCTGCTGTCATTCTTGGGGTGATTTTTCTCTTCCCACAGAGCTGTTTTCCTTCGGGGTTTTGTCCCTGGGGGTTGTGTTGCTGATGGTTCTGCAGGTGCTGGGTGTCTGATTGATTGCCACCCCTTTGAATGCCACCCTGAGAGGATGCAGAGCCTTTGGTGACCACAATTAGCAGCACCCTGGTGGCCAGGGGGTCTGTGAAGGTCTGAGCTGAGCTCTGTGCCCTGCAGGGTTTTGGTTCCTAAAGCCCTGGTGGGTGCAGCAGATCCCCCCTGTGCTGTGGGACCCAGCTCCAGTCCAGCCCTGGGGTTTGGGGGAGCACCTGGCAGGACTGAGCAGCTCCCAGCCCCAGAGGGGTGGCCTGAAAGTGGCTCAGGACAGCTCTGCACAAAGCCAGGGAGCCAGAGGGGCAAGAACAGCCTGAAGGGTTGTGCCAGAGCTCAGCCACAGCCACCAGGACTTCAAACATTTTCCCTTCTCCACTTTCTTCCACTCAACAAATCGAAGAAAAACATCAAGAAGGCAGAAAATGCTTTTTTTTTTGGGCTCTGTGCATCCTCAGGGGCAGCCAAAATTCAATCCCTGGTTGCCTGCAGGTTGGAAACCTCCCCAGGGAAACCCACAGAACCATGGAATGGTTTGGGGTGGAAGGGACCTTAAAGCTCATCCGTTAAAGTGCATCCCCTGATTTAGGATCTGTTTTTTTCCCTTTGGGTTGAAATGGATTAAAGCTCATCCACTCAACAGCATCCCTGTGATTTAGGATCTGGTTTTCCCTTTGGAATGGAAAGGACCTTAAAACTCATCCATTCAACTGCATCCCCCTGATTCAGGATCTGGTTTTTCCTTTGGGGTGGAAGGGACTTTAAAGTTCATCCATTCAACTGCATCCCCTGATTTAGGATCAAGTCCCTGATTTAGGATCTGGCTTTTTCCCTTTGGAAAAAGGAAAAGGACCTTAAAGGTGGAAGGGACCTTAAAGTTCATTAATTAAAGTTCATTCTCCTGATTTAGGATCTGGTTTTATTCCCTTTGGGGTGGAAGGGACCCTCAAGCTCATCCATTCAAGTGCATCCCCCCGATTTAGGATCTGTTTTTTCCCCTTTGGGTTGAAATGGACCTTAAAGTTCATCCATTCAAGAGCATCCCTGTGATTCAGGATCTGGTTTTCCCTTTGGAAAAAGGGAAAGGACCTTAAAGGCAGAAGGGACCTTAAAGTTCATTCATTAAAGTTCATCCTCCTGATTCAGGATGTGGTTTTCTGTTTGGGGTGGAAAGGACCCTCAAGCTCCTCCATTCAAGTGCATCCCCCTGATTTGGGATCTGGTTTTTCCCTTTGGGGTGGAAAGGACCTTAAAGCTCATCCATTCAATTGCATCCCCTGATTTAGGATCTGGTTTTCCCTTTGGGGTGTAAAGGACCTTAAAGCTCATCCATTCAACTGCATCCCCTGATTTAGGATCTGGTTTTTCCCTTTGGAAAAAGGGAAAGGACCTTAAAGGTGGAAGGGACCTTAAAGTTCATTCATTAAAGTTCATCCTCCTGATTTAGGATCTGGTTTTCCCTTTGGAGTGGAAAGGACCTTAAAGCTCATCCATTCAATTGCATCTCCCTGATTTAGGATCTGATTTTCCCTTTGGGGTGGAACGGACTTTAAAGTTCATCCATTCAAGTGCATCCCCTGATTTAGGATCTGTTTTTTTCCCTTTGTGTCGAGATGGATTAAAGTTCACCCATTCAAGAGCATCCCTGTGATTTAGGATCTGGTTTTCCCTTTGGAAAAAGGGAAAGGACCTTAAAGTTGGAAGGGACCTTAAAGTTCATTCATTAAAGTTCATCCTCCTGATTTAGGGTGTGGTTTTCTGTTTGGGGTGGAAAGGACCTTAAAGCTCATCCATTCAATTGCATCCCCTGATTTGGGATCTGTTTTTCCCTTTGGGGTGGAAGGGACCCTCAAGCTCATCCATTCAAGTGCATCCCCTGATTTGGGATCTGGTTTTTCCCTTTCCCCTCTCTCCTGGTACCTCTTTTCCATTCCTTTCTTGTCCCTGACCACTTTGAGTCTTTAATGTCCCGGAGTGACTTTGGCACAGCTCCCAGGCTCTGTCTGGGGCTCAGAGGGTTCCAAACCAAGAGCTGGACCAGGAATGGGGCAGGTCCCTTTGTCCTGCCAGGTGTCCTATTAACATCCTGCTCTTAATTAGCCGACACCGCTAATTAGCACCAATGTGCAAAATGCAGCAGAATACTGAGCAGAAAACATCTCAATTTGGGCAGATTTGGACCCTGTGAATATTATTTCTTTTTAATTTCAAGTCCCTTCAGCAAAAACATCTTCTCCCCCAGGAGTGGAGCCTCCTGGGCAGAGTTGCAGGGCAGAATAAGAAAAGAACTTTAACCCGTGCTGGAAACCATTTATTAATATTGAATAAGCCCCTGCCTTCTTTCAACACAAATAAAATATGACTGCTCTCCAAGATGAAATATGCTGAAATGGAGCAAAGATTTCTATTTTTCCAAAACAAACAGTCTTCAAGTGAGGTCTTTTTTGCAATTATTTTAGAGATCTTTTTGTGGATTGGACGGGGGCCTAAAAATAATGTAGATTTGAAGCTCTGACAGCACCAATAATTACAGTCCTGTAACTCAGCTCCAGCACCCCGCTTTCCTCTGGCTATCAGGGCTCCCTTTTTCTCCTGGATGTTTAGAGCATTTTAATGTATTCTGGTGGAACATTTAAACCTCAATCACCAGCTCCTCTGGAAAAAAAACCACTCTTGTATTTTTAGGACTGGGAAAGGACAGAGGGAACTTGTTTCTCCCTATTAAAGCCGTAATAAGTGTCTCTGCTAATCAAGGGGGGAGGGAGGGGAAGAAAGGGAATAATGTGGCACTTTTAGTGATCCAATTGTGTCACCAAACAAGAATGTGAAGAGTGAAACACAACCACCAGATATCAGACATGATGGCAGCATTGGAGCTGCTCTGTCCTGGGCCAGGTGGATGCAAGGTCCCAACTCAACCCAGCCACAAGGTCCAGCCTGGCAGAGCCAGTCCTGCTCCCTTTTTGGACCTGAATCACCCTCAGCAGCACCCATGACCAAGTTCTCTGCAGCAGAACTTCCAGAGAAGCTGTGGCTTCTCCTCCCTGGAATGTCCAAGGCCGGGTTTGGAGCATCCTGAGATCGTGGAAGGGGTCCCAGGGGTGGGACTGGATGGGCTTTGGAGTCCTTTCTCACCCAGACTGCTCCATGATTCTGTGGTTCCATCTGGGATTTTCTCTCCCATCCCTCCCTGCAGTGGGAGATGCAATCCCGTGTGCCAGAGGAGCAGCAGAGAGGAGCCAGGGCTGTTTGCTGCACCTGTGGTTGCAGTTCAGTGTTACTCCAGAAGAAATTGGGCTGTGATCTGTCATTTGATTAATTCTGGATTAATTTTTGAGGATGCTTCGAGGCTCGTCTCATCCTGAGGCAGGAGGGACGAGGCGCTGGTGGATGCAAGGGAACGTTGGATTATTTCCACTGCTCTGTGCCACAGATTGGAAGGGGAAAATAAATACCCTGGTAGCTGAGATAATCCTGGTGGAACAATGCTGTCATATCTGCTGAGAGCTGCCTGCACGACTGGATTGGGAACTTCCAAATGGGAACATTTCCAGTGTCTGCAGTGCCTGGCCCCTGATTTAAATTCCCTTAATTCTACCCTTGAAGCTTCTAGTCTTTTACACTTAAAAAGGCAGAAATGCTTATTATTTGTGCTTGGGAAAGGAGACAAGTTGTTTGAGTCTCAAAATGTGCTTTTTTTTTTTTTTTTTATTTCCCTTTTTCTTTCCTTCAGAAAAATGTAATTGCCCACAAACCCCTCTAAACAATTCTCCTCAACTGCCTGAAGAGTCCCCTGGCTGAATTGTAAATCACTATAAAATGCACCAAAATCAAAAAAAATAGCAAGATCAGGGCATAAATGAGGTTTGGAGCTGTCTAGTCTGGGGTTCTGTGAGGTAATTAAATCAAGGAGACTTTCTGATCTATAGAAGGGTCAATGCAGCAGGGCAGTGCTTTGAACCATGGGCTCATTAAGGCACAATTGCCTTCTTTGCTGCCCAGATTGTTTATAACAGAGGCTTATTCTGGAGCAGTCAATAACTGGAGAGCATAAATCACAGGGCAGAAAGAGTTATTCCCACTTGGTGGGCCTGATCCTCAGCTGGTATAAATCCCTGCTGCCTCAGTGATGCCACCTCAGTGCTTTATTTACACAACCCCAAATTCTGGCTCCTGCTGCTCCCATTGGACTGGGTTTATTTTCATTCTGTGGGTGCAGATTTTCATGGATAGAGTGATGGTGGGGAATCGTTGGGGTGGGTAAAAATTAATTTTGTCAAGTCTGAATGGTTCTCTTCCTGCCCCCTTCATTTTATTAAAAAAGGATTTACCCTGTGAGTTCTTGTCAGCTCAGAACCATTTTCATGAGGTCACTTGGAACATTCCCTTTCCCTAAATATTTCTGGATGATTTAATGGTGGTGGTTCTAGATTTTAATCCAATTCAGAAGGGACATCCACAGGGTCAGCACTGGCAGCGATGGCAGCACGCCCCACGTCCATCATTCTTCAGAGGGATGTGCCCAGCCATTTTGGGAATGTCTAAGTCTGGTTTTCCATGTGATTTCAGCCCAGCTCTGCTCCTTGGGAGCCTTCCTGTTCCCCTGTGTAGGGTTGGGTTCATCCAGATAACAGACAGATGGATTTCCAAAATCTCCTTCAAAGCTGCAGTTAAATCTCTGTAAATGTTCTCTAAAATGGAAAAAGAATCTCCAAAAACCTCCTCCAAAGCTGAAGGTCAGCTCCAGAACTGAAGACTTTGGTGCATCACCAGAGTGATGGGCTGGTGTTGGATGTGCCCAGCAATTTTGGGAATGTCTAAATCTGGTTTTCCATGTGATTGCAGCACTAATGCTGACTCTGCTCCTTGGGACCTTCCTATTCCCCTGTGTGGGGTTGGGTTCAGCCAGATCACAGGTGGATTTCCAAAATCTCCTTCAAAGCTGCAGATAAATCTTTGTAAATGTTTTCTAAATCTGAAAAAGAATCTCCAAAAACCTCCTCCAAAGCTGAAGGTCAGCTTCAGGGCTGAAGATTTTGGTTCATCACCGGAGTGATGGGCTGGTGTTGGATGTGCCCAGCAATTTTGGGAATGTCTAAGTCTGGTTTTCCTTGTGAGTACAGCACCAAGGTTCTGACTCTGATCCGTGGTAACCTTCCTCATCCAGATCACAGAGATTTCCAAAATCACAGAGATTTCCAGAAACCTCCCTCAAAACTGAAAATAAATCTCCAGAAATCTCTTGGAAAACCGAAGCTGAATCTCTGAAAATCTCCCCCATCCCCTGAGTGACGGGCTGCTGTTGAAGTGCCTGGAAAACCTCCTCCCACAGCCAGGCTGAGCCCAAAATCTGCTTTAAACCCTGCTTTAACCCCCTGCACCACCTCTGTCAAACACCCCCTACCCCAAGCACTGAGCCAGCCCAGCCTTGCTCCCCTCAGTCCCACCTCACTCTTCACCCAGGCCTCATCACCAATAACTAATTAAACAAAAGCTCTTTCCCCTTCTGTTCCCGTGCTGGCTGGGAGCAGAGCTGGCAGTGTGAAGTCATTTTTGTGCCCTGTGTCATCACGCTGATGTCAGGGCTGCTGTCAGCACTGTCAGGGTGGTGTTTATGAAGCTGGAGATCGATATTAAATACTGGATTTAGGATCCATTGGCACAGCTGCAGCTCGGGCTGCCTTTGACCTTCTTTGGCTGACAGGGAGCCAGAGGGGTTTTTCCATGGCATTAAGTTAAAGGAGTTTCCACTGCCCAGCTTTCTCCTCTCCCTTCACCATATCACAGTCCCAGCTCTTACTGGGAATCATAAAAAAAGATTTCTCGGAGGAAATAATAAAAATTTATGGAAGAAGTCTCCAGAGAGCAAAACATCAAACCAGCAAAGAGACAGAACACGAGGAAACAGCCGAGGAATAATGTGAAAAATTGATGAGCAGAGCTGCAGATACTGGAAAACAATAAACAAGCAGAATCTGCTTAACCAGGGATGATTGTAATGTTATTTCTCTGGGTTGAAAACACCGAGTTTTATATCCATCCTGGATTCTGGCACTCACACAATGGTCTGTCCAGGCATTTCAGCTCTCTGCTGTTCTCCTTGAGACACACAAAAATTATGTCCGCTGGTTTTTCCATGAAAAATTACCGGCGTTTTATTCCAAGCTGTTTCACAAATCAAAGCTGTCACTGCAGCGAGGGTGAAACATTCGCCGGCTCTCATCGCTGTCCTCCTCCCCCTGCTCTCAGGGGAGGGAAGAACATATGTGTTTGAGAACAAATAATCATCACTGCTTGGATTTAAATACCATTCTCTGGCACAATAAACCCGTACCTGCGAGGAAAAGCAGAGGGGAGAGGATCTGCAGGAACAGGGAATTGCAGAGCAGCACAAATATTTGCATCCCAGCCCCGGGAGGCTTCTCCTCCTGTCCCTCTGCTTCTCCTCCAGCCCTCTGCCCACCTTCCAAACTCAGCTCTTGGGCTGGGCAGGACAGATTTTATTCCCCACTGTGTTTAGGATGACGCCTGAGCTTCATCTCAAGTGATGCTCCACACCATAAAACCTCCAGAAGTTCTGATTTGGTTCTCTAAGCAGATTGCAACCTGGAAATTTCCCTGCTGATGATTCCCAAACACACACCCCCACCTCATCCCAATAAATTAGGCTGCCTTTAAATCCACCACCTTGGCTAACCTATCCTTTCCCCACCACCTCCCTCCAACTCCCCTGAGCGATTTGGAAGCCTCAGACCCTCAGCATTTCCTCCTGAACTTTCCTCTGAGCCTGGAGATCTTCCTTGTGCTCCTAATCTTCCCCAAACCATCATTTCTTATCCAAAGCTGCTTAAGCACTTTGGGGAGGAACGTTCATTTCCAGGCAACATGTGCCCAACCTTGGCCCAGGGCTGCTTTGCAAGAGGAGCTGCCCATAATCCGGAATAAAATTAAACCTTAATCACCGTGTTCCGAGGGAAAGATTTGTCACTGCCCAGCAAACAGGGATCTTAATGAAGATGTTGGTCCTTGCAGGGCACAAATCCATCCCTATCCTCTGGCTTAAGGGGGTGTGCAGCTGTGTGCAGGAATGGGGGATTTTCCCCCTCTGAAGCAGCGTGGTGCTGTTAAGAGAGGTTTATCTATTGATATATAAGCACCAGATGCCTTTAAAAATGGGTGTATAATTATAAATATCTGCCTGAATTCCATCCAATCAGCAGGACATGGAGGGTTCACCTCAGTGCCAGGAGCAGCCTCATCCCTGCTTGTAGAAATCGACCTGTAGATGAATTAAATCTCTTTTTTCCTGCTGTGACACCGTGACAGGGGTCAGAAATCAACCCAGGTCTCCCGAGCCGCCGCCCCCGAGCGCGAACCACAAGGATTCTTTCACCCTCTCCATTTCTCAACTGCTGGTAATTACACTTAGAAAAGCTCTGGAAGCCAAAACAAACAAGGGAGATGTTCCCAGCGAGCTCTCAGCCTGTTGTGAGTCCTTCCAAGAGGGTTTTGTGCACGAGGCAGCGCAGAGAGCTCTCAAGTTGCTGAGCCCTCTCCTCGCGTCTCTGCTTGCGTCCGAGCTGACATCGCCCTCCTCGGACGGGACGTTTCCTCCCTCTCACATGATGGGAAAAACAAATTCCACGCTGAATCGGGACCCAGCCAACGTGACCTGGATTGGTTTCAAGGGACAGGGAATTTGGTCACTCAGGACCTGCCTCAGAACCGACTGGAAGCGATTTTATTCATTTTTTTTTTTTTAATTTCCCGTCACACCACGAACTGTGACCTCATGGGCAGAGCACTCTTGGGTAATGTACAGTCCGTGTCCACAGATTTCCTATTGATTATATTTAGTTTTAAATACAACCAGTGGACAAAAAAAACAAACAAACAAAAAAGGCATTATTGGATTTTTCTATGCTACGTGATTTTTTTCATGGATGTGAAAAATCCAGCAGCTCCTCGCTCTGCACTGAGTCACCGGAATGTGCTTATCTCAGTGAATCTGTTGGAGAAAATCATCTCCAGTGCCTTTTTTTCCCCTTGGAGCCCGTTCATCCATGACCTCATGGAGCTTCCCAAGAGTTGGCTGAAGCCTGGGCACCTGTAATTAGTGATAAAATCTCACCTGGCACCGCATCTCACCATCGGCACAAGTTATCCCGGAGATCTCGTTCCAGAGAAACCTGTGGGAATGTTTCAATCCTGTTATTGACTTTTCTTCCCAAGCTTTGTAATGAATTCCCTCTGCCCCAGGCGGGCTGGATTAGCAGGGAGAGCTGAGCTGGGCTCTGGCACAAACGCCTGTGTCCATCTGTCCCACCACTGGGGACTCTGATGAAACCACGGAGGTGTCACAGTGACACACGGTGACGTTTTCCAATGAACGTGAAAAATTAAGGAAGCTCCAGCCCACAGTGGGCACAGTGGGAGACACCTGTGACAGTGATCACAGGGGCCTTAGGATGAGGGAAGAGATGAGAAAGTTGGCTTTATGTTTAGAAGGCTTGGTTTATTATTTTATGATATATAT
This sequence comes from Fringilla coelebs, assembly GCF_963513975.1. Classification (NCBI taxonomy): domain Eukaryota; kingdom Metazoa; phylum Chordata; class Aves; order Passeriformes; family Fringillidae; genus Fringilla; species Fringilla coelebs. The sequence goes on along the minus strand of NC_140045.1, from coordinate 2,075,772 downwards.
TATATTAAAACTATACTTGAAGAATAGAAGAAAGGATTTCATCAGAAGGCTGGCTGAGAATAGAAAAGGATAACAAATAACAATAACAAAGGTTTGTCTCTGACTGAGACAGTCTGGACAGCTGGACTGGGATTGGTCATTAATCAGAAACAACCACATGAGCCCAATCCCAGCTCGACCTGTTGCATCCCACAGCAGCAGACAATCATTGTTTGCATTTTGTTCCTGAGGCCTCTCAGCTTCTCAGGAGGAAAAATCTTAAAGAAGAGTTTTTTCATAAAATATCATAACTAAAGACACCCCTTTGCTAAATTCCTTGTCTTCAAACCTCACGGATTCTAGGAATAAAGGATCTAATCTGGGAATAAAGCATTCCCTGTCACTCTCCAGACTGGAACTCTGCAGGGTGAAAGGCATGACAGTCACTGCAGAATTCCTTTGGTGAGACATCAACTTCCAAGGAAGTGATTTTTTAATAAGTTTGGGCCAACCTCTCAGGTAAAAGTGGTGGAGTTTCAGCTTGGCTTTGAGCCCAGCGAGTCCATTCAGATAACTGGGATTTAAGCCTAGAATTCCCTGTGGAAAGGAGCAGTGGCTTTGGGACATCCTTTAAGGCAAATCTGACTGTGGGGTTTGGTGCTCAGTGTGCAGTGGGTGTCAGCCCCAACTCACCAGGGTGCTGTAACTGCAGAGCACATGAAGTGGCAGAAAGTCCAGATGAAACTGGCTCAGGGATCAATTCACCCTTCTGGGACAAAATCTAGACGGGCTGATGCCCAGATATTTGTGCAGCCATTTCAGCCCAGCCCACAGGTCGTGTTTTACCTCAGAAATTCCGAGCTGGAGGAGCGTGGAGGTGACTCAGACCCAGGGTGTGCAGACCTGAGCACACCCTGACCCACCCAGCCCCTCTGGGGAGCAGGTAGAGCAGCACCTCAGCCAAAGCCTGGGGACACACACCTCCAAATTCCAGGCTCCCTCTGCTGAGGTCAGCTGGCTCAGTGCTGGCCAAACGTGGTTTCAGCTGCCTCTCTGGATGGATGAGGTAGAGCTGCTATAAAATGAACACTGATCCACTCAAATTTATGTTCTGAAGCTAAATTGAGCAGCTGATTTTATTATCTGACTACAGAGCAGTCCAACCCACATGAAGAGAAGGCCAATCAAACATGGCACTGCTATCAGGGGAGACTTCCAGCAACCTCTGCCACCAAGCTGCAAGATGTTTATGAGAAACAAAGACAGTTTGAAATGACATGACATTTAATTTTTTAAGGCAGTAATTGCCTATTTCCTTACCAAAATTAGAAACAGCAAATGCTTTGTAAAGCCCTCCCTCCAGCAACCTCTATTGTGATGCAGATTCTTTTCTTTAGGGCTGGGGCATCCATCCCTTTTCAGAGAGAAGCCTGGGATGGGCTGGTACCCCCTGAGCTGAGCTCAAATTCAGCAGTGCCAGGGGGCAGTGCCAGCTCTGGGCTGCTGCAGGAGCCAGGTGAACTGCAAGGGAATGACTGAGGCAGCTGCAAGGGATAAATTTCACCTCCTCGAGGAGAAAACAGCTTTGCTCGCCATCTGAGCCCTCCTGGAAGCTGCTCTGCTTCAAAAGGAAAGGGTGGGAATGGGTTTTCTTGTGGGGTTTGCTGTTTCACCACTCGAGCTGAAGGTGAGGAGTAGCTGGCTCAGATTTGTGGGGATACAGAGAGAGAAAGAATTGTGGAATTGTTTGGGTGGGAAGGGACTATAAAGAAGATCCAGTTGCACAGGGACACCTTCCACCAGCCCAGGTGACTCCAAACCCTGTCCAGCCTGGCCTTGGACATTTGGGATGGGGCCTCCATCTGTGGGATGGACATGACTTGTGGCTGAAGTTTTAATTAGCACAATTACCCTTTGATGAATGAGCGTTGCTGAGCTGACATCAATTACGTCTCCCTTCAACCCCTTCTTGCCACACTCCCCAGCTGCAAATATTTGCAAAAATGCCTCAGAAACTCCTGGAAATGGTTGTACCCCAGCTAATGAGAAATTCCAGAGTCCTGCATAAAATCATGCTTGGAATGCAAGCTGGAACTGCTGGGCAGGGCAAAGGAGGGATCATTATTCTCACCAGTGGTTCGGGGCTCCAGGGACCCTGCTGTGCCTTCTGGGGGCTTCAGGAGGACATGAAATTATCTGGCCCCAAGTAGGGATTGAGGAACCTTCCAGGGCCTGCAGAACAAACCTGGGTAAACACCAGGAGACAAAATTAATTGGGATAAAGACAGGAGCTGCAGGTGCCACTGCCAGCAGCGAACACGGGAATAAATCTTCTGTCTTCCTCTGAATGGGACCAGCAGAGCAGTTCTTGGAGGACTTCACTTCACAGGGAAGTGTTTCTGCTACTGAAAATACCACAGCAGAGTTAATTCCAGGGTGTTTCTGGTGGATGGTGACTGAAACCAGAGGTTAAGATGAGGTGGAAATTAAAATATTACACTGAGCGTGACAATGTGGTCACATCCTTTTATCCTGCTGTTGGGCCACCAGTGTCCCACCCTTTTAACAATTTTCCTTTAAACATTATTTTTCCTTTAAATATTACTTTTCCTTTTAACATATTTTTTTTTTCTCACACACTTCTGTACCCTTCTGATCTCTTTTCTCCGGGTCATTTGAAAGTTTATCTCTTTCTCTTTTTGCCTTTTGTGGCCACTCCAAATTTGGAAAATTGTGATTAGGGCTGAATTTACAACAAGGAAAATGATCCCTGTGGTCTCACAGCTTTGCTAAGAAGAATTCCTACAATTCTGAGATCTGGCATCACTCCAGGGGGCGAATCCCCTTCGGTGGCTGTCAGATATTGCTGCACCACCAATTTTGAATCCAGTTTTGGTATTGGATTCAAAAGCTGTTTCAAGCAGAATACAGGGGAAAATGAGCAAATACCTGGAATTCTGGCTGCCCCATCTCCCCTCTTGGTTTTTTCCAAACCAAGCCACCCTGGTGGATGCCAGAGCAAAGGGAGGATCCCCCAGCAGTTGTGCTGGGAGCAGGGAGCACTGCTTGGATGAAGATTTCCCAGGATGAGATCACCCATGCTCCTCGGGGAACGCCTCGCCGTGCCCACAGGAGTTCTGTGGCAAGGAAAAAAAAAATAATAAAAAAAAAAAATCATCATTCTTCAAGGAAAAGTGCTAAAAGATTTTTACCAACTGCCTGCTGACAAACCAGTGGAACATGTGAGTATTTGTCTCTTGGTTTTGCAGCTCCATCAAGACCAGCAAAACCACAGCAAGGCTTGGACTGGCTTTGCCCCCGCTGCCTTTTGGTGTTTTGTGAATTCCTCCCTCTCTCATTTGTCATCTCTGCTGTGCCTTCCCAGCAGGCAGCAGACACAAGGTACACTCTGAGGGATCATCCTGTCGGGTTTTCCACATCTGACACTCAAAAATAAAAATACATGGAGGGGAAAGAACTGATAAGGGCTCTGCCCGTGGTTCCACCAGGACACCGCTGACGTGGGGACCTCGGGGACAGGAGGTGGGGTGGCCATGGAGGCAAAAGGATGGGGTGTGGAAAACCAGTGGCAGGGCAGGAGCAGGGCACAAGGCTCTGAGAATCCCTCTGGGGCTGCCAGGCTGTCCTGGCAAACCTGGGCTGGGTTTAAAGTTCCCCTCTGGTGATTTATGGGCTGGGTGCAGAGCTATAAATCCTGCCCTGGTTCTGCTTCGGGGCTCTCAGGGAAACCCAGCTGAGCTTTGTCCTGCTTTTTTCACACAAATACAAAAGCCTCAGCCCAAATTCTGCCAAATCAGGGGGAATGTGCCAAAGCAGAGTATTTTTAACTGTCTTCCCCTGTTTTGTGGCTCATGGGGTGGGCATAAGCAATAAATAAAGGAACACAGACAGTGTTTTGTGAACTCTGGGCATGACCTTTTCCACGAGGTGAAGTTATTGTGTGAGGCTTTCCTGTCTGAATGGGAAGGGACAGCACAATAAATGATCCCTCAGCAGATGCTGACAACTCAATCACGAGGGTAGGGACTAATTTCAAGGTCCAGCCAAACTGAAATTGCTGCTGAGCCCCAGCTGGGTGTGAGGCATCCCTTGGATTGGGAGGGCAGCAGCAGCCCAGAACAGGCAGTCACTAGAAAAGGCAAAAAAACCTCATTTATTTACCACCAGGGGATAACCAACCTCTAGATAGAAAGACACCGAGTGATTTACTGCCCTTAAAATCTGTTTTTGCTTTAAAAGTATCTTTTTAATTTTTTTTTTGCCTAAATAAAATAAAAATCTCTCCTAAATAAACAGGATTTGGATCAGGCCCTTTACTGTACAGCAGCATCAGAAAGCAGAGCATAACAGGCAGGGAAAAAAAACTCAGGCTCATTGAGGTGATGAGGATAAACTGCTGCAAATGGTCAAACTGGGTGATTTCTCCCCAAAACTCAGGATGCAGGGCCTGGATGATGTTGGAGAACATCAGCTGGAACATCTGCACCAGTGGTTGGGTGGAGAGGGAGGGAAGGAAGATGGCAATCAGCTCCTCCTGGGAGGGGAAGTGCAAGAAAATGTCAGAAGCCTGGGAATTCCTCTGGCTGCCCTGGAGGGGCTCAGAGACCTTGGCACAGAGCCCCAGACCCCTGTGCCTTTGGAAAAAACAATTATCAACCTTGTATGAAGAATTACAAGCCATGACAGTTTAAGTAGAATGATAGTGAATTTATCACGGCATGAAAAAATAGATTTTGGGGGTTTTTAGAATTGGGGTTCAAGGGGCAAGATGGAGGAATCTGGGTGTGTCCAAAATTTCTCCTTCTTCTTCTTCTTCTTGGCCTCCATCTTCTGGGTGATGGTGGCACTTTTGGATTGGTTTAAGGCAGAAGCTCACTGTGTAACACAGGTGATGGGAGGTTATGGTAAATAATGCACACGTGGGTTTTAGTATCAAAAGATAACACCAGAGTGCCTCTGTCTGACCTGCTGAACGAACCTAGGCAGGCCAGAGAAAGAATTTTATAGATGAGAAACAATCAACAACCTTGAGAACGAGAACTGCAGAGCTCTGACTCCTTCTTCGACCACCGGGCTGGGAAAAGAGACTTTCCAAGGCATCTCGGGGTCACTGTGAGCAGCAGAGATGATGAGAGAAAAGGAGTGTTTGCCAAGGGGAAGAGTGAAGAGAAAAGCAGTATTTGTCAATGGGAAAAATGAAGAGCAGTGTTTGTCAATGGGAAGAGTGAAGAACAGTGTTTGTCCATGGGAAGAGTGAAGAGCAGTGTTTGTCAATAGGAAAAATGAAGAGCAGTGTTTGTCAATAGGAAAAGTGAAGAGAAAAGCCCAATTCCAGGTGCCAGATAAGCGAGGGGAGCGTTAACACTCCTGTCTCACCCTTCCTGCCCTGCCCTGGAACATCAGCCTCGCCTCTGCTGCCCGCCCTGCCCCGCTCTGATCTCGGCCATCACAGCCCAGCACGGAGCAGTTCCTGTTGTTAAATCATCACCCAACAGGGATGGTGACAGGACAGGAACACTCTCCATCCTGGGCACGGTGGGATCCAGCCTCCCCCAGGAGTGGGGATCGTGTCCAGGGAAGGGTTTGGGGATGGGGAGAAGGGGTCACGGTGTTGGATTAAGGTTTTTTTGACTTAGAGGTGTCAAAAGCTCTCAAGCTGAGAGGGGTTTTAGCAACTTTTATTCTATTTTCAGTCTCATGTGAAAGGTGAGACAATACAGGTGGTATAAGTCACACCATCACAATCAGAAGCCAATTATTTCTTAATTAGAATAAGCATTTCTTGGCTTATTAGTTTACACCATGTTGTAAATGCTTTAAAGCCAATAATCTAAAATTACCCCTCGTGGGTCCCACTACAATTCCTCTCTCACAGGTCTATTTCTCCAAAGTATCCAGTCTTTTTTCCAAGGCCATCCTTTGAAACTTGTCTCTAGCTCCACTTCTTTCTCACCAAGGTTTGTCTTATTCCATGTATTTTTAAGTTAGCCTTTCTTATCTCAAGGTTTGCATAGAGATGCACACTGTGTGAGCCTTCTGTCAGGCTTTGGGAATTCCCTACAAATCCATTTCTCACATTTCCCCCTCTCTCTTGAACGGAAAAAATTTCTTTGATGTTCTTTTGCTCATGGTTTGTTTTGTACAGTGAATACACAAGGTCCTGTTACTAACAGGGAATCTTCTCCCCCAGTGGGGGTCAGAGCCCACATCCTTCCCCTTCCCACTGCAGGATAAATTCCAGGTACAAAGCAGCACCTCCTGCCCTGCAGGGTATTGCCAGAACCCCTGGAAATAAATTTTGGGGTAATGCCACACACACCCTGCTTCCAGGCAGGTCTGTACAATTCTCATCCAGCTTGTTCATTCCAAGGAATGAGTCTCTATTCCTGACTCAGGAAAGTTTAAGGTGACAGGTGAAGTGTCACTTAGCTTGGTTCCTTTGCTTTGAGCCTGGAATATCCTCTGGAAATGCATCCAGCCTTGCTCTGAGGTGAGAAAAAGGTCTCCTCGCTCCTGCAGGAATTTCTCTCTGCTATTAAACGGGTCCATCTAATTTCTTGTTATAATTTTATAATCAGTCACTTCCAGCTGCTGGTTCTGACTGCAGCCATCAGGACAGAGCAGAGCATTCCAGGACCAGCCTCCCCTCCCATTTCTGTCCCACTCTGCTCCCTGTCTGTGCATTATTTTGTGATTTATTTTTTTAACATAGAATGCACTGGATAAATAAAAGTTGAAACAAAGTGATTGTGTATTGATGCTGGCTCTGAATTTCCCTCTGTGTCAGGAATATCAGAAGGTGATGGGAACAAGCTCTATAAATGCCCTTCATGTCTGAGGAATATCAAATGGGAATATCAGTGAGAATATCAGTGGGAATTTCAATGGGAATATCAGTGAGAATATCAGTGGGAATATCAATGGGAAAATCAATGGGAATATCAATGGGAAAATCAATGGGAATATCAGTGAGAATATCAATGGGAAAATCAATGGGAATATCAAATGGGAATATCAGTGAGAATATCAATGGTAATATCAATGGGAAAATCAAATGGGAATATCAGTGAGAATATCAGTGGGAATATCAATGGGAAAATCAATGGGAATATCAGTGAAAATATCAATGGGAATATCAATGGGAATATCAGTGATGGGAACAAACCCAGCCAAGCCCTGATGGATTCTGCCCCAGTCACTGGTGCTGGGCATTCTCCTACAACAAAACCCTCAATCTTCAGCTCAGAAATAGAAGAAATGTAAAGAAAAGGCCCCAAGTGTGGCTGGAAGAGGAGTGCTTTAAAGTTTTAAAGACAGGGAGCTTTGTCCTTCTCCTCTCTGCTCCAGACACACACCAGAGCGGGACAGGCTGCCAACATTAATATTATTGTTGGAAAGAGACTGATCCTGGAAAGTGAGTACATGAAAGAGGAAGAGAAACAAGGGATTGTTAGCTCAGGTCACTTTGAGGTCTGGCACACACGACCTGAAAAAGCCCAAAAGCTTTGGATGCAATCCCCCCAAGAAGGAACTGCCGGTGATGACGCAGCTCCAGGAGCGCCCGAGGGAACGGAAGGGTCGGAAATGGGATGAAAGAAGGGTTGGGGATCCACAAACAAGGCTCTCCATGCTGGGAAGGCTTTGACAGCAGCCAGAGGCGCTTTTAGGTGAGCCCACAGCAAGCAGCAGCCTGCCAAGGGTTTGACCATCCTGGGGAGCTGGGAATGCAGCGAGCGGCCGGGCTCCGACTCCGCTCTCCCACCACTTCCTTCCCTCGCCGCCAACGGAACAGCAAAGCAGAAAAAAAACAAATCCAAAGGGGGTGTCTGGCCAGGCCAAAGCCACATGCAGCTTCCCAAAGGCCTTAGAAAGGCTGGAGCGGGGCTGAGGCTATCGGGGAATCAAGGACATTGGCACGGCTTTCCATGACGCCGCTGGGATGGAGCGCAGGCTGGGACACCAGGAGCTGGGGCTCGCTCCAGCCCTGCCCACGGTCCCCTGGGACTGGGGAACTTGCTGTGCTCTCTCATTGTTTTAGAGTGCTCTAATAAAGCAGTTGTCAGGTCCAGGATGGAAGTTTTCCTTAGCTGAGCCAAGTAAACGAAAAAAAACCTGGGGGGTTTAAGCATTGCTCTGTCTTCCCTCTGCTTTGGGGATGTTCTAGACAGCTCTGGATAGGGAATGTGGAAATCCAGCCTGCTGAAATATCCACTCAGTCAGCAACAGGTACTTCTGTTAATAAGTGCAGAGCCTATCCCTGGAGGAAGCACAAAATGGGAATAAATTCCACAGACTGCTGCAGGGCCGAGTCCTACCCAGCGGGCGAGAAACCAATCCCCATTGAAATCTTTGCCTGCACTTTGTCCCTTTGTACGAGGTCCCGAGGCTAATTAGCACCTGGCAACACCTCGAGAAAGATGAAACCTCACTCATCAGGCTGCTCTGACACGCAGTTAAAGGATCGGGGACACGGGAGGCTTTTTTTGGTGTCTCGTATCCCACAGACACTGAGCTGTAAATTGAGAATGGGCTCAGCTTTAATCAGCTTGCTAGGCTTGCAGGCAGGCTTAACCAGGCAAGTCCAGCCTATCTGGGCTGGGATCAGACTGCTCCCAACTGCTCCTCTCTGGCTTTGCTGGAACCTCCTCAGATTTGGAGGGGTGTGGGAAAGAAACCACAATTAAAATTCACGGGGGGATGTGAAGAAAGGGAGGGAGAGACGAAACACTAATAGAGCTTTATTAGTGTTTTATTTTCTGTAATTAAAAACAGCTTTAACCATGCCATGACTGCAAATATGAATTTGCTTGCAAGGTGCTTTCACTGAGTGGTGGTCTCTGCTTTGCCTCCCCTTTTTTATTTACACAACATTCCTCTTCCTTCCTCCAGGACTCCCAGCTGCTGATGGCCCTCGCAGGGACAGACCCAGAAGGACACCAAGCTGCACAAAGACAGCCAGCAGAGCCTTGGATCAGGGTTCTGCTGGTGGCTTTGGTGTCACTTCCACTCTCACCAGCCCTGCCAGGTGCCCACAGTCGGCTGAGGAATTCAGGTGGACAAATTTTGGGTGCGCATCCCCGGGAGAAGCAGGACCAACTGGAGCTGGCAAAACCAGCCCTTAGACAAACACTGAAATATTTGCAGTGGAAATTAAAGTGCCTCTCTTTTAATGAGCTCCAGGTGTGTGTTTGACAGCAAAGAAGTCGCCAGGCTGTTGAAGCAGATCTTGTGTTTCAGGTTGAGGGGAATCACCTCCGACCTGAAAGCAAAACACCCACAGCAGTGCAGGATGCTTCAAATTCCCTGGAAGAAAGTTCCTCTTTATCTCCTCTGGCACTAACTCATGAAGCATTTCCTAATCCCAGACAACCTGAACATGCAGGGTTTCGAGATAGGGAATGGGCAAATGCTCAAAGAGAGAAAGAAAAAAAGGCTTTCTCCATTTTCTCCCTCGAACTTCACTCGTTAAACCAAGCTGACAATGAGCTGAATTTTATTTACTCCCCAAGTATAAGTAGAAGGACACCCAGCCCCACAAACCAGCTGATATCATTGGCATTTTTGGGGGTTCATCTGCCATGAAGTTCTCCTGTGACTGCTTTCCCAATTCCTGTTAGCACAGCCTCCTAAAGCGAATTATTTTCACACTTGTGCAGGCAGCAGCTCCCAGAACCAACAATCACAAACCCTCAACACACTCAGTGCTGGACTTCCCAGCCTGGCACTGCTTTTCAAACCCCAAACAATTAGCTGAGCTCATTTGCACATTTTACCAACCTAATTAGCCCTGGCTGTGATGAAGATCAGGAAGATTTTTGTTCTGGCTAATAATAGTTGTACTTTATCTTGCTTTGCCTTTTAACTAAGCATGCCCTAATTGTGTATTTACATTTGCTGGCATGTGCAAAACATTTGAAGTAGCTGGGCAAAGCAGCTAATTAGGATTGTACATTCTGTGCTCGGTGGAGGCAGCTTATCAAACATTGTGCACATTATTCATTAATTCAAAAATAGGAATTGTTCATGAGGGCCCTGGGTTAGTGAAATTTATCCCTTATCAAATCTTTTTTTGTCAAATCCTACGGAGTTTTGCTGATTGACAATCTGGAACTACATCTGGGATGTGTTTCTGCAGAAGGTTTTGTTTTCTGCTTGCTCAGCTCCCGTTCCCAAGCAGAACCAGGAATTCTCCCCTCGGACTCCAGGTGTTATTTTTCTTTTGTTCTTCCTCCTTCCCCCGTGGAAGGCAGAATTGTGGTGTCAACAAATGAGTAGTAAATGACCAACAAACAAATGTTCTGTGGAGAAAGGGCTGGGTTTGTTCTTCAAGCACATGAAGTGAGATTTCTGCACAAAGCACAGGCAGCGGTTGTGGATTTTAACGCAAATATTGGCCAGGAGCAAGCTGGGATTGCAGGTTCCTCCCTGGAGGCTCAGCAGATCGTTCCCAATGAGGCAGGAGCGTGCTGGGGATGAGCAGCTCTGTTTCCTTGCGGTGAGGATGAGGAGGATGCAGTTAAACCCACAGCCTGCCTCCCCCAGCTGCTGGCTCTGGCACCAGGGAGGCTCCACGGGCAGGGCTGGGTCTGGAAGGGCTCTGGAAGGGTTTCTGGAAGCAGAGATGCTGGGAGATGTGCTTGCTGCTGCACAGAGAAATGTTTTAGGGAGAAATTCATCCCTGACAGGGTGGGCAGGCCCTGGAGCAGATCCCTGGATCCCTGCAGTGCCCAAGGCCAGGCTGGACAGGGCTGGGTGCCCCTGGGACAGCTGAAGGTGTCCCTGCCCACGGTCTCTTCAGCAATTCTATAATTCTGCCTCATTCTTTTATCTCCTTTTCTTTTTAATTTTCTCTTTTCCCTTCCCTTTATAATTCTGCATTAACTCGTGTCCAACAGCCAGGATTCCTTATCAAATCCTCTTTAATCCAATCCTGCAGAGTTCCAGAGGTTCCATCCTGCCTGCAGCCTTTATTTCATTAAATTCACCTCGTCCCTCTGATGAACACCAACCTCCAGAGCAGAACAAGAAGCAAAACCAGGCCCTGGGTTGCTGCAGGCCTGGCAACTCCACTCCTAATAAAATCTAGCAGGCCCATTAATAATAATGCAATTAGCTCCTCTAATTAACCTGCCAAAGAACCTTCTGTCTTTTCCTGGAAAACACGGAGCCAGGTGTTCACTAGACAGGAAGTGATGAACTCTGTTATCAGTGCCACATTTGAGTTTTTCTTTTTTTTTTTCTTTGCTGGTGGATCTAAAATTAACCAATCTACAAGAAATCAAGCAGTGCTCCTCCTCAGTAATTTGCAAGAAATTACTGATATAATTAGAGACGACATAAATGCATCTTTATATCTAGAAATAAATCTAAGAGTTTTCAAATTTATCTCCCATTGCACAGGCTGGGGCCTGAACTACCCACCCCAGTGGCAGGAAGGAAAATAATAAAATTACCTCAAAGCATCAAATTCCCTTTTAAAAAAAAATTTAATATTTTTTTTGCCAGCTGAGGTTGAAGCTGTTGACACAAACATTAAAAAGGAACCTGTGAAATGGCCCAGATTTTGCCAGATCAGTGTTTTTGATAAGCCCCAAACCTCTGGGGCAGCGAAATGTTTTTACTGAGGATCCCACTTGTGGTGCTGCCACGTTTTAAATTTATTGCAGGGCCTTGCAGGAGCAGCAATTATCTCTCCAATGTCTTCATTTGTAGGTGCTGATCAATAAAAAATCCCTCCTGAGCAGCCCAAGTGGGTGCAGAAGGGTTTGTGATAGCCCCCACTATCAGAGCAGCTCTAATTAACTCTTTTCCTGTCTTAATTGATCAGGCACAGCCAAGGCTGAGTTCAGAGCAGCCTTTCCTAGAAGGGATTACTGTAAATCAAATAAAGCAGAAATAAAAGCTGGGTTTCACCAAAGAGCCCTGGCAGGTGATGGGAGCTTCAGCTGAGAGAGGTCAGGAGTCAGGCCTCGATTTAAATTGAGATTAAATCTGAGATAAGGCTCAAGTTGAGAGGCTGGACAGGTTTTTGTTGTCGTTTTTATGAGATTTTTACTGAAAGTGGCGTTAAGAGCAAAGCTAGACGTGTTTTCTGCAAAAGAAACCAGCCATTAGCAGCGAGGAAGCAAAGCCAATAAATAAATGTGGTGTCTCTCCAAACAAGGGTTCCTTCAGTGCTTCCAACCCAAAAAAAAAAGAGAAAGAAATAAAGCCTGAGAAGATAAATTTTCCCCTCAGCAAAAATTATCTCCAACAACCTGGCAGCTTCTGGGAGCTATAAAATTCAATTAACATCTTTTGCTTTGTGTGTCACACTTCAATTAAACAGAAAGCAGAGGGATTCTAGGAGTGTGTTTAAAATGAGATAATGTGCTGGATTTCAGGACTTGGGTTGGGATTCCATCCCAGCAGGGTCTGGGACTTGTTTATGTCTTTGGAAATGGGAGGGGTGGGACTTATCCAGTGCCTTTATCAATTGGAAAATTGATTAGACAAAAAGGAAAAACTTGGAAGAATTTTTCCTTGCAAACTGCTCAGTCCATGCCTGGCACTGGAAGCATTTTAGCAACGGGGTGAATTTAATCTTTGAGAATTTATCTTTTTATTTAGAATTTATATGGGAATTTAATCTTTGGAGAGGGCTCTGAAAGCTTCACAGGAGATCACAAAATATTTCATGAGGAGCAAGGGCTTTGGGATGGAGAAGGGCTTGTTGGGAAAACCTCGTGGAGATGCCACAAGAGAGAATTTTTAAAAATCCCAGCCCTGGAAAATCTGCTCCAGGAGCTTTTCCTCAGAAAGGACAGGAACAAGGTGGTTGTGGCACTCAGGAGTCCAGAGCTCTGTGCCTTCACCTGGACTTTCCCAAAGTTTTTAAGGAATTTTCCCCACTTTTCAAATCTGATTTTCCCTTCACCTGGACTTTGCCAATGTTTTAAAGGAATTTTTCCCACTTTTCAAATCTGGTTTTCCCTTCACCTGGATTTTCCCAATGTTTTTAAGGAATTTTTCCCACTTTTCAAATCTGATTTTCCCTTTACCTGGACTTTCCCAATGTTTTAAAGGAATCACTCCCACTTTTCAAATCTGGTTTTCCCTTCACCTGGATTTTCCCAATGTTTTTAAGGAATTTTTCCCACTTTTCAAATCTGATTTTCCCTTCACCTGGATTTTCCCAATGTTTTTAAGGAATTTTTCCCACTTTTCAAATCTGATTTTCCCTTTACCTGGACTTTCCCAATGATTTTAAGGAATTTTTTCCACTTTTCAAATCTGATTTTCCCTTCACCTGGATTTTCCCAATGTTTTTAAGGAATCACTTTTCAAATTTGATTTCCCCTTCACCTGGACTTTGCCAAGGTTTTTAAGGAATTTTTCCCACTTTTCAAACCTGGTTTTCCCTTCACCTGGACTTTGCCAGTGTTTTTAAGGACTCATTCCCACCTCTCAGCTTTGATTTCCCCCCTTTCAGCCAGGACTAACCCAACCTCACAGAACCATCGAGGGTGGAGAACACCTCCAAGATCATCAAATCCAAGCTGTGCCCCATCCCCACGGTGCCCAGCCGCCCTTCCCTGGCTGGCAGGAGGATTTGTGAACATCAGAGGATCTCTAATTAAAAAGAACCCAAAAAGCAGAAGGATCTGCTCCTTCAGCACCTGTGCAGCTGCTGGCAGGGTCAGCTCCCAAGGGCACCCAAGGAATTCCTCACCCCAAAAACGCCCCAGGCAAAGCCTTGATGAAGGACAGAGCTTCACAGTCCGTGCCACTGATGGATGACAGAGGCATGAAAAGATTAATTTAGGGACCTTCCCTAAATGTCTCCAGCTTAGGTTTCCCCAGGCTGCCAAAATTTGAGTGGAAATCTCATGGGGGTTCAAATGCTCACTCCTCCTGCCAGCTCAGCACTTCCAGCTTGAGCTGGGAATGGAAATTTAGTGTGGAAAAGGGAAAAAAAAGATGGGATCAGCCAGGAACTTCAAGGAAGTTTGGGTTTGGAAGTAATAAAGGATCCAGGATTGGATATAGTTTTATATATATGTATATATATGTATTTTTATTTATTATTTAGTTTTATTTTTATTTATATCTATAATTCTATATATTTATATTTCTATATGTCTGCATTACAAATTATTTATATCTATATCTATATCTATATCTATATCTATATCTATATCTATATCTATTTACATTTGCATTTACATTTACATTTACATTTGCATTTACATGTCTTTTTTTATACTTATATTCCTACCTATATTTATATTTATGCTTATATTTAGGCTTATATTTGTATTTTATCTTTATATTTATTCTCTCATTCAAGTAGTTTCTTGATTACACAAACCAAACAGAAGCAGAAAGCAAAAAAAGAACCCCAAACCTTTAATGTGCCTTATGGTCAGGAGTAGCTGGAAAGAAAAAAACCCCAAACTTTCCTTCCCGTGTTTCAGCTGCAAGTTCTTTTATTTATTAGAGATTATTTAAACCCTGAAAGTTTGAAAAGATGAGAATAGAAAACAATAGTGGCTGCATGTGTTGACTTTTCAGAAGAGACCAAAAAAAAAAAAAAAAAAAAAGAAGCTGAACAAAAAGAATGAGCAAATGCTTTGAGCATAAAGCAAAGGCCACAGTAAATCACTGGATGTGCTAAATAAATCAGAGTGATGCTGATAAAGCTGCTTTGGCTGCTTCCAGACCCTTTTTGTAAGGTTTTTAAACTGCTGGTTACATCCCCTCTGTGATATGTGGTTGTGTAACTCATCAGGTGGGCCAAAAAAGGATCAATAAATAAATCTTTAAGAAACAGAAAAATGGGATTTGGCTCATGGGACGAAGGAACCTGTGCAAGAAATTTCCACATTAAAAAACCATTGCTCTTTCTGGAGCCTGGGGTGAAGAAAGAGCTTGAAATGAAACAGACAATTCCATAATTTTAGGGGGAAAATATTTATTATAAAACAGACAAGTTCACCAAAACATCCAGCCTGAGATGAATTTAGAACAAAAGCCTCTCCTGCCCAGCTCTGCTCTTGGCTCTGAGGTGGATTTTTGGGAGAGGTTTGGGCTTTCTGTGTCCGTGCTGTGACGGTGGATGTTGTGATCCAGAGCTGGTTTTGGGTGGAATTCTCCTCCAGAAGACCCAAAATTCTCCCTCTGAGCACGGAACCTCTTTTTACAAAGAGGCCAGATGTCATTGTCCCCAAAGTCTTTGTGATGCCATTGGAAACTCAGGGAGCAGAGAGGATTTTCCTAAAATCAGTTCCCAAGAGAAACTTCCCAAAAGGGCAGCAGGGCCCTGGTGTTGGACCAGCCTGGTCTGGGATGGAGTCTGCCCAAAACTGGGAGCCAGAGCATCCTCTGGAGAGCAAAAATACCCACCCTGGCCTAAGTTTATTTATCTTTTTAGTCCTATTACCCCACTGGAATTGAAACATTTCCTTCAAATACCAAAATATTCAACAAAAAGAAGGGAATGGCAAAGCTGGAACACGACCACAAAAACACAAACCTTGAATTTGTGTGCAGGTGTAACCAATTCTGGCAGAATTTGGGTTGGTTTGCTGGCTGATCAGAGTCACCACCCGACAAAAAGGTGATTTTTTTTTCCACATTTCCCCACTCCCATCCCATTGGTGCCTGGAACATGGCTATTTTTTCCTATGGATTAAATTACTGGGGAAAAAAAGAGCAGGAAAGGCAGTGCTGGATAACTGGGTTATCCTGTGCCTGGAAAATTGTGCAGGTGAGGTCATCCCAGCAGCCCAGCTCATCCTTTGGGTTGGGTCTTGTAAAAATGCCAAGCTTGGAATTGAGAGGAGGGAGAAGGAATCTCCAGTTCTGTTGGATTTTGGTCATCCCACCAGCCCAGCTCATCTTTTGGGTTTGGGTCTTGTGAAAATGCAAAGTTTGGAATTGAGAGGAGGGAGAAGGAATCTCCATTTCTGTTGGATTTTGGTCATCCCACCAGCCCAGCTCATCTTTTGGGTTTAGGTCTTGTAAAAATGCCAAGTTTGGAATTGGACAGGGGAGAGAAGGAATCTCAAGTTCTGTTGGATTTTGGGTCGTCACACCAGCCCAGCTCATCTTTTGGGCTGGGTCTTGTGAAAATGCAAAGTTTGGAATTGGAGAGGAGGGAGAAGGAATCTCCATTTCTGTTGGATTTTGGGTCATCCCACCAGCCCAGCTCATCCTTTGGGTTGGGTCTTGTGAAAATGCCAAGCTTGGAATTGAGAGGAGGGAGAAGGAATCTCCATTTCTGTTGGATTTTGGGTCGTTCCACCAGCCCAGCTCATCTTTTGGGCTGGGTCTTGTGAAAATGCAAAGTTTGGAACTGGGACAAGGGAGAGAAGGAATCTCCAGTTCTGTTGGATTTTGGTCATCCCACCAGCCCAGCTCATCTTTTGGGCTGGGTCTTGTAAAAAAGCTTGGAATTGGAGAGGGGGGAGAAGGAATCTCCATTTCCACTGGATTTTGTTCTTCCTCATCCCATGTTTTGATGGCACTGGTGATCAGTGTGAGGTTGGGTCCTGTCAGCTCAGTGTCAGACCAAGGCACCAGGCCATGGGAGCAGTCTGGGGTGGGAATCACAGAATTCCAGAATCACTGGGGTAGGAAAAGCCCTCCAAGGCCATCAGGTCCAAGCTGTGCCCACCTTGTGCCCAGCCCAGAGCACTGAGTGCCCCCTCCAGGCCTTGGACACCTCCAGTCATGAGGACTCCAAACCTCCCCAAGCCCAAATCTGTTCCCAAACCTTGCTGAAATTTTCTATTTTTTGAGATTTTGGATGAAAATTCGACCTTCAAGACACAAAATAATGAACAACCTGGAAAAATATCCTGCACAAGTTGCACATTTTGTCCCCATTTCCCTCTGTGAGAGATCCCCGTGACCAACAATCCTCATTTGATATCATTGGCTCTCTAATTTTGTGACCTCACTTGTGCTGAGTTGGAATTCTAAATACACATTGAGGGCTGCAAGAAATCCCAGAGCATGAGACAGCCCTTGAGGGAAAAACATTCCCACTGTTTCTGCTCTTGGAGATTAGGGCAAAGTTACTGGGAAAGAGTCATGGGATGGGTCAGAGACAGAAAATGATGGCTGAAGGTGTCAGATCCATCTTCCTGGTGCTCTATCCCCCTTCCTGTGCCTGTTTCTGGCTAATTGTATAAATTTTGATCAGAAAATCTGCCTTGGTTGCACAACTCTGGAAAAAAAGATTGTGAAGGAGCAGCCAGATCTTTATATCTGTGCTTTATCTCCTTCTGAGCTAGAGGCTGGGAGTCTTAGTGATTAAAAATAGATCAAAACCTGATGGAAATGTTCCTGAAATTTGGATGTGGGTCATTCAAAAGGGAAAATAGGTAAAAGGTCTGGCTGCAACTCTGAACTTCCTCTGGTTTGGGTTTGTTTGGGTTCTGGGTTGGGTCCATCTCAATAAACAGAGCTGACAAGCAGGACTTGCTTAATTCATCATCATCTGAAAGTGGAATAAAGAAAAGGGCAGATCCCCTTCTGTTTGTTCAGAGGGTGCAGGTCTGAGATGAAGAAGAATAAAATACCTCCAAGGGTGACTTTAAAAATAACAGGAGGTTCATCCTCTGCCTTTTACCCAGCCCCAAAAGTGACCTGGACTGGGGAGAGCACGAAGCTGTGTCAGAGTTTCTGTGAGCTCATCGCGCTTTGTGCAATGTGAATTACGTGTGAAATTGTTTTGCAGTGACCTAGGGAAGGCTCAGCATCCAGCAGCTCCCTGGGGACTCTTTCAAAGTCTCTCAATTAGGATCATTTCCCCTGCACTGGGCAGGGCAGGGCTTCCAAACGCAGTTCAGAGGCACCAGGGCGAGCAGCCAGAGCTTTCTCAGGAGCTCAGGGCTGGATTTTGTGTTTTATTGCCCGTCCTGGAGATGCTGGCAGCGCTGGAGTCACCAAACTCTGCTCTCTGTGGCTGCAAACTCCCCTGGAGCTGTCCCAGGCCGTGCAGGATCAGCTGGAATGGCCAGAAAGGCTTTGCAGGAACCACAAGGCAGCGAGTTCAGGCTTGCAAAGCTGCTCTCCAAAATTCAGGCAGCTGGAGCAGAGGGGCCCTTCCAAGCTGTGAGGACAGGGAAGCTCAGGCACCCTTTCCACTGAAAAATGGGAAGCACAGGGATGCTCCACGGCCAGGACATCCTTTCCTGGTTCCCTCCCCAATTTTCTTGCCATAATTGGGCATTACCAAGAGTTTAACCCTGCAATCCCATCACCTTCAATAATTTGTATAATATTTGTAGTGCCAGGAGGAACCAAACTGGTGCATCATTCCCAAGGGCAAAGGTTTTTGTGGGATTTCAACAACTTTGTGAATGGTTTTCCCCCACCATCTTCTACCTTCACACACCCCTTGCCTTGGTGCCCTCTGGCCCTCAGCAAAGAGTGTGCTCAGCCACACTGAGCCTCACACCTCTCCCTCTCTGGGAATATTTATCTTTTCCTCCTTGCAGGGAGGATCTACAGCCTGAGGGGAAGGATATAAACACACATGGATCCCCTGGGGTGGCACTGACTGCCTTGGTGACACCACCTGAATTACATTTCTCCTTACATCAGACTCCTGGCACCACCAAAAGAGCCTCTGTAAGAAAAAAAAACTGGTTTATATATTTTTTATATTGATATTAATACCTAAGCTGAATTTTTATTATGTACAGGAGTTGGCAATTGGTTCTCTTGAAACCTAATTGAAGGTCCTACAAACTCTGATCTTGGATAGGGCTGGATCTTCCTGATCCCATTTTGATGAGGATGAAGGTTCCTACTCCTCCTTCCCTGATGGATGGAAATGGGGTTTTTACCTCAGAGAAACCCTAAATCCTTGTACAGAAATCACTGTCTTAGTCTGATTAGTCTTAGCCTAATTCACACTGCTCTGTTTGCCCCTCTGAGGTAAAAACCCATCCCTGTGGTCCTGTCCCTTGGAATTGTGTCTGGCACTGGATGAACTTTTTGGTAAAAGCAGGAAAATGTTGTGTTTAATCCTGAGTCTCTGGCTGTGAAACCTTTTGAAAATATTCCTTCTGTGGAGTTCTTCTGCTCAAAGGCTGAATATTCCCTGGACAGGCAGAGTGAGGGATGAGCTGGGAATTGCTGCTCAGGGATGGGGGCAGGTGGGGAATATTCAGCCTTTGAGCAGCAGAACTCCACAGAGGAAGGAATATTTTCAAACCAAGCTCACAAAACTCCTCTCTCCTGCTCCTGGGTGGAAGCTCTGCTGGCCAGGAGTGCCAGGGATGCCCTGGGTGGCTCTTCCCACTAATCCTGGGCGGCACCAGGGATAAATCCTCTCACTCTGGCAGCACCAAACATCCAAAGCTCCAGGATTTGGGCAGGGAAAGCTTTTCTATCAGCTCAGGCAGCGAATTCAGAAAGGAGCATGGATTTGCTCTGCCAGAGGACAGGAGAGGTGACCTGTCTTAGCTTTTCCCTCTCTGCTCTCATGGGCATGTGGAACGAGGGGAATTTTCCCTTTTTTTCTCCCTCCAGCCCTCCCAGGCAGGCTCCAGGAGGAGAGGAATAAATGGAATTAGTGGTTTGTGGGGCTCTAGTTTGTGATGCTGTTTGACTTTGAGTGCTTCCATTGCACAAACCCAACCCTTGGCCGTGTTTTGAGGGTCTGGGCGCAGATTTTTTGCGCATTTGGGATGTACAAGTGTCAAGGGAGCCCAAGTGGAAGCTCCTCCTGCACTGGGAGATGCTGGAATTGTGACAGAGCACAGGGTTTGCTCTGACATCCATAAAATGCATTTTCAAAATGCAGAGAAAAACTTGATTTTGAAGGCAACTTCCAGTTCTTGGAGAAGAGATTTTTCTTTGGATGCAGGATCACGTGGGAGCCACGTGCAGGATTTTCTTCCCACTTCTTCCAAATGAATTTATTGGCTACTCTTCTCTCCAGGGTTTAAACCACAGCTCAAGGCCTGGGTCCTTTCAGCCAGGGGAGTCCATGGGGATGGTTGGGCACTGGAATTCCAGACTTCCAGAGAAGCTGCCCCACTCCTGGAATTGTCCAAGGCCAAGTTGGAGCACCCTGGGATAGTGGAAGGCATCCCTGCCCATGGATTTAAGGATGGGCTTTAAGGTTCCTTCCAGCCCAAACCATTCCATGATTTTCAGATCATTTTTGTGCCTTTTTCCCCCCTCAATGCCCTGTGGTTCCACAGCTGTACCTGACTGAGAAAGCCAGCAGCAACACCAAGGTGAAAGATTTCCCTGAAATCCCAATTTCCCTCTGGATTTCCTTTGAAATTGAAGAATTTAGGTAAAAGGACAGAGAGGGGAAAAAGAAAGGAATATTTAGATGACCTGAAAAGCATTGCTGCCAGTTTGTAATGTGAACCTGAAGCTGTAAAATGATGACAAGTATGTGAAATTGGGAGATGCTGGCTGACATTTCAGAGCACAAACATCCCCAGCTTCATCCAGATTGCAAAATGTCGATGATTTCAAATGGAAAAATCCAATGGGCCAAACACTGGTCCCACTTTTCTATTTTAGGAACACCTAAAATGTGGTTTTTGTTGTTTTCTAAGAGGATCTGAGCAGATCCTGGAAGTGAAATGACTCAAGTTTAATGTGGAGTATGAGAAGAAACAAAACAAAAGAAAACAAAACAAAACAAAACAAAACAATGATATCCACACAAACTGTCAGCTTCAAGGTAAAAATAAAATCAAGGTTCTTGTTGGGTTGAAACTGTCTTTTTAAATTAAAAATGTGCTTCCAAATGCTCTTCATCTTAATACTTTGATACTTTCCTGGCACTTTGGATTATTAATTACTCTGCAGTAATTTAAAATTTATGCTTTTGCCTCCATGTTTTTGTTTCACTTCTGGTTCTTGAGACAATTCCAGAACACTGAGGTGGGGTTTAACACCACCAAGTGCAAAAATGACATTTCATTTTCTCCAAGCTCAATTTTTCTGGACTTCCTGAAGTCCTAACTTCCACATTATTTTCCAAACAAATCAGGATGCTCTCCATTCTCCTTCCCTTCACTTCCACATGGATATTAGAATTTCTCTGTATTTTTGAATGTGTCTTCTCTTTCCAAACCACCTCAGGCAGGGGGCCAATCTCCAGCTCAGGTGCAGTAACCCAATTTTCAATTGCACACTCCCAAATTAAAGTGCAGCTGCTGCCCACAGTTCACCTGATCTGCTCACTCGGACATCATTAAGGAAAATCAATTAATTTTTCCACTCTCCCAACCGCTGCTGGATTTGAATGGGAGGAGAAGGAAGAGAAAAGAGGAGGAGAAAAAAAAGAACTTTTGTGTTGGAAAGAAGAAACCGAAGGTATTGAGTGGCCGGGTGAATGCAGGGAAGGAAAGAGATACAAGAAGTTTGTATTTCATTTTAGGGATGAAAATGAGAGCTGCTCATCCATGAAATAAACCTTCCTTGCTCTTCCACCAGCTCCTTTTTTCCATGTCCTTCTGCGTTGTCATCCGGGGTGGAGATTATTTAAAAGTGAAAGGGAAATGTTCTGTTAAAACCTAGAGGGAAGCCCTGAAAAGCTTGGCACTCAAATTCTTGAAAATTCCTGGATTTTTGTATAATTCCTTAAATTGTGGCTCTGAGATCAGACTTAGGAACATGGATTTTGTAAGATTTATTTATTTTTGGTTTAATTGTGAGCCAGACATGAATAAAACCAAAGGGAAGGTTTAATTGAAGCCCACAGGGCAAAGGAAACCCTGAAGAAAAGCCATCCTTTAGTTTGGCTCCTATGAAATTAAAGGGAGCTGAGTGAATTCTTGCTTTTAATGGAAATTAAAAAAAAAAAAACAAACCAAACAACATTTTTAAGGATAGACATTTAAATTTGGGCCTGTGAATCAATTTCTAGAAGTGGTGTCGTTGATATTCACGACAAAAAAATTCTTTTTATTTGGTTAAGAAGATTAAATGCTCAACACAAACCACAATTTTTTGTTAAATTTTTGCTTCAAAATGGGCAGGTTCTGTTGCTACTCTGAAATGAATCATCAAAACCTGAGCTGATCAGAGGGAATGAAACCTATTCAAAATCCAGACTGAAACTTTAACAAGCTAAATGTTTATTAGAATGATATTTTTCTTATGGTAGTGTTAGCGAGGAGCAAAATAAACCCAAATCATTTTTAGGAGAAAATGCCTTTATACCTGCAATTTTTCTAAGATATGTTGCACAAGAATTTGAATTAATTAGGTGCTATAATGGCCTATTTTTTATTTAGACATCATGAACAAACATCTAGATGGAGCACAGTTATTCATGAAAATTTTCAAGCATCAATTAATTAATTAATTAATTCACAGAATTTTCAGACCTCAGATTTCCCTGGAGGAAAAGGAGGAGATGTCCTGATGGAGCCACAGGGAAGGAAGGAAATGCTGGAAAACCGTCAAAACTCCCCTGTTTTACCCAATATTTTCTTTTCTTTAATCATCACCATAAAATTACAACATAAAATTCCTGGCTAAAAGAAGGATCAGACCGAGGTGGGGGAAATTCCAAATCAATGAACATCTCCTGCTTGGAGCAGGGATTCCAGCAGCTCCAAACCCTCCATGAGATCCTTATCAACCCCACCGATCCCATAAAACACCTGAGCGGTCACGTCACCGAGTAATTAACTAAGTAATCAATCAATTAATTATAAGGGAAAGTTACTCCTGTAAGGCAAATCAGTTTGGGAGCTCTGGTTTCAGGAATAAAGTATTTATCCCGAGATCTGCAGGAACAGAGCCCCCATTGTCTGCAGGAGATTCTCTTGTCCTTAATTAACTGTGGGCAGCACCCAAGGGAGCAAAGCCCAGCTCCCAGTTGGAGCCTGGCACTGGGAACACTGGGGAACACCAGGAGCACCAGTCCTGCTTCTGGTTTGCAGCAGCAGCAGGATAATCCCAGGAAAAACCAAATTTTCCTTCTCTTTTTTTTGGATAAAAATGATTAAAAGGGATTTTTTTTTCCCCCCACTAGAATTTTTGTGTAGCCCCAGTTCTGCTGCCACAGAGAGCAGGATGTGAGTAAAGCATCAGCACCTCCAGAAATTCCAGAAAAGCATCAGCACCTCCAGAAATTCCAGCAATGTTTTGGGGAAAGACCCACGAATCCATGAGCTAAATGGGAAATGGGTGCAGAAAATGTGGAAAATTCCCATTTTGTACATGAAGAACTCCAAGGATTTTGTGATTCAGGGAGTCAGCAAAGACCATGAGGGTCTCCCACATCCTGAATGTCCCTGGATCCTCAGGAGAGCCTGGATCCCACAAAGAGGAATGGGACCATGGTGGGACTGGGGAGTGGGAACATGGTGGAACTTCTTGGGAATGGGAACGTGGTGGGACTTCTTGGGAATGGTGGAATTTGGGAATGGGAACATGGTGGGACTTCTTGGGAATAGGAACATGGTGGAACCTGGGAGTGGGAATGTGGTGGGACTTCTTGGGAATGGGAACATGGTGGGACTTGGGAATGGTGGAACTGGGAATGTGAACATGGTGGGACTCGGGAGTGGGAACCATGGTAGAACCTGGGAGTAGGAACATGGTGGGACTTCTTGGGAATGGGAACGTGGGGGAACTTCTTGGGAATGGTGGAATTTGGGAATGGGAACATGGTGGGACTTGGGACTGGGAACCATGGTGGAACTTCTTGGGAATGGGAACATGGTGGAACCTGGGAATGAGAACATGGTGGAACCTGGGAATGGGAACGTGGTGGAACTTCTTGGGAATGGGACCATGCTGGAACCTGGGAGTGGGAACATGGTGGGATTTGGGAGCAGGAACATGGTGGAACCTGGGAATGGTGGAACTTGGGAATTGATTCCTTTTGGACACATCAAGAGTGGAATCTGCAGAAAATCCTCATTCCTTCAGCATTCTTGCACCACTGGAGGATCCTACACTGGGGAGTCCTCCCAAATCCTGTGATTTTCACAGAGCACAGCCTTCTCCTCTGGGGTTCTGCACACGTCATTCTGTGTGTCCCTGGAATAAACGCTGGGAATTCTCTGTTTTGAAATGCAAACACTCGGATTTCACGGACTGACAACTCCCACATAAAGAGAGAAAGGAAAAAAAAGGAAAATGAACAGAATTTTTGGGTTATAAATCCATGTCCGTGAGAGCTGAGGTCCTCTGTGTGACCTCTCTTTGAGGACATCTATGAAGGTTTTATTAAATATTAAATATTTAAGAGTTGGATGTCATGTCCAAGGTGGTTCCAGCCTCTTTCTAGAGTGAGTGAGGAGAGAAAGGGACGTTTCATTCAGGTTGGGGGATAAATCACCCTCTGAAGAGGCTTTTTAGCTCTCAAGTGGCCAAAGAAGCTCCTGGATCATCCAAACCCAACCTCCAGCTGGGAAGGTAAAGGCTGAGGAACATTGCCCTGAATTCCAGGCTCAGGTTTGCCTTGGCAGAATATTCATCAGGATGTGGATTACACCAACATTTCACCTTCCCTACTTCAGAAAAAATTCCTTCTGAGCCTCGGGGGTGACACAACTCCTCAGTGCCACCAGGAAGGTGCTTTCTGCAGTAGGGAATAATATCAAATCAAAATATCTGCAATAATTTCAAATTCAAATTTCTGCAACAATTTCAACTTGAAATATCTGCAACAATTTCAAATTCAAATATCTGCAATAATTTTGAATTACCATAACTGCAATAATTTCAAATCGAGGGCTCAGCAGATCGAAGGGAACGATGAGGGTCTAATTCCCTTTCTGGGAAGATCATACAGAGAAAAAGATTTGATAAATATAATTTTTTTTTTCCTGTGATGGAAGAGAAGCCTTAATTCCTCCAATACGCCAAGATGATGTTTGCAGTGAGCAGTGCTCTAAGTTTCCTAGGAAACGTGAATATTACCTTCCTCAGGAACGAGAAATTCAGAGGAGCAATTTGTTCTGAGATGGAAAGGCTGTGTCCTTTTATCTAATGAAATCCAAATCAAGATCCAGGAGGAAAACTGAAGCAGAGGAGAATTTGGTGCAGGGAGAAGTGGGAGCTGCTCTGGTGGAAAGTCTAGATGGGAATGTGAAAATGGTGTCAGATGGATGAGGGTTTTCCTTTTCCAGAGAGGGGGTGGAATGGCACTGTTCCTAAACTGAGTGACTAGAGGTGCAAAAACCTCTGGAAAAAATCAGCTTTTCTATTCAAAAAATTCCTAATCAGGAGGTGGAGAGCCCAGGAAGGAACAGAAGGAACTCCAACATGCCACGGAGGGGGTGAAGCAGGAAATTCCCTCCTCCTGCACCTCCTTGGAACTGGTTGGGGTTTGTGCACCTGGGACTTCTCCACGAAGAGTTTGGATTTCTCAGAGCTGGCTCAGGCCCCGTTTCCAGATTTTCCTGGATGTTCCCCTGATTTTACAGCTCCCTGGGGTGCCTGTCCTTGTCAGGGTGTGCTTGACCCCGTGTTTGTCTGGTCCCTTTTCACACTTGCAGCAGGAAAAGCCGTCCTTCCAGCCCTGATCCACCACAAACCTGCTCCTCTGGCAGCAGTGGGGGAGAGCTGTGAAAATTCCTTTACATGGACACGAGCAGAAGCACGGAAAAAAGCAGATGCCAGTGGTTTAATTGGCTCAGCCTTTTGTTCTCTGCTGAGTCAGACAAAAAGCTCAGGGATCTGTGGTGGTGCAGCTCTCCTTATCTGTGGAGTTGGAATCTGTGGGATTGGAGGAGCATGGATTTAATCCACTCTGCTGGGAATGACCTCATGGCTGGGGGATTGCTCTGGGATGCAGAAATTCTTCATTGGGGGGGTTTCTTCTGGACACTTGGGGATTAAACCTGATGGATTCCAAGGACTGGCCTCAGATTTTGGTTTGTTTGTAGGGACAGGACACTTAACACAGAACATGGCACCCACAGCTCCTGATTTATCCTGTACTGAACCTAATCCTGGTGCAGGGAATGGATTTTTTCCCTTTTTTTTTTTTTTTGTTCTTACACCAATCTTTGCAGAGAATCCAAAGTTTGCCATTCAGATCTATTTCTCTCAGCTGATCAGTTAGGATAGAGCTGCAAAGCTTTGCTCTGATAATCTTTCCCCTAAAAGCCAAATTTCTGAAATTCCTTCCTTCTTTAGCTTTCCTGAGAGGGGTAAGGGATGATGTAGCTCAAATGATACCCTGGTGACATAACAAAGAACAGTAAAGGTCAGAGCAGATTAATTTGCTCCAGGATCAGCTGGAGAATATTAAACCTCTTAACTGTAATCCTTTGATAACCAGTTCTATAATGTAATCATCAGCGTACATCCAATAACACACGTTAATTACTTTGGAATTCTATTTTTCAGTTTTTATCACAAGACATATTTTAAAGGATGCCCCAGCCGCCTCCAGCAGCCCCCACCAGTTCAAACAACTTGTTTCAAATGAGTTAAAAAAAAAAAATAAAAAACCAACTGCTTTTATGAGGTGGCTGGGAAAAAGTCAGCCTGGAAAATATCCTCGTGAAGGAAGCATCTGTCACAAGTCAAAATGTTCTTGCTGCTCCCTGGGGAGAGCCAGCCCGGGCACAAAGAGCAGGGAAACGCTCAGAGCTGAAATTTGGCGGGCAAAACATCTGGGGAGGGGGTTCCAGAGCTGGGGCTGAGCAACTCACCTCCCTCATCCCTGAAACCCTGGGAAATCCAAGAGTGGAGAGGAGGAGGAGGAGGGGGTTTTGCACAGAGGATTTGATATTCATGGGGAGGGAGCAGTTTTTACCTGAGGTTCACAGGAGCTTTTTCACACCAAACCAAGCTCCCAAATAATTTCTATCTGAAATCTCAATCCCACTGCCCTGCTGCTCCAGCAAAACCTCCTCTCCCCAACCTTGGGGAGGCAGAACTTTGTGCCAGCTGTGCTGAAGTTCATCAAACACATCAAAGCTCATCTGTGACCCACACATTTCTGTCACTGCTTCGGAAATCATCAACCACCCTCTGAAAACGAGAATTTGTGGGTGTGCTGCACAGCCTGAGCATGCTGACAGCTTCCAGGGAGGGGAAAAAATACTCCAGGGCTGAAAAATTAGGGAAAAATACATCCATGGATCGATCAGGACTTTCCTCTGAGCCAAAACATGGTTTTGCTGAAACACTGAAGGGCTGAAGTGGTGTGAAGTCTGTTCACCCCCTGGATGAGTAAATGGGAATTTCCAGGAGTAATTTGGAGGATTTTGTTTAACAATTGGTGAAGGTGTAGTGGACAAAGGGGTCAATCCCTCCCTCCTCCTTCCCAAAGAGCGAGTTCCAGCTGGGCTCAGCCTGGGTGGCTTGGACCAGTTTGTGGCAGAAAGGGCAAAGTCTGTTTTCATTAAACAGCTTGCAAAGTCTTGGGAAAAAACACAGTCCCATGGGGCTCTGAGAAAGGGAATTTACACAGGACTTCACTTCCAAATGCTCTGCAAAATCTGGATGGACCCAATCGTGACAAGTTCTTCCTGATACTTTCTGATACTGATATCATTTCACTGGATAATTTCAGATCTCCAAAGTCACTCCTTGCTTTCAACACCCTTTCCAGTGAATTCCCTGACTGGAGATGGATGGATGGATGGATGGATGGATGGATGGATGGATGGATGGATGGATGGATGGATGAGTGCAACAAATCCTGGGTTGATGTCCTGTGGCAGTCATATTTTCTGGAAAAATCCCTTCACCCAGGATTCTTCCCCTGGGAAGCTGAGAAGCCTCAGAGAAAAGGGAAACAATTCTGATCTCATTTGCTTCTCCTGTGTTGTGCCCATGTGGAATGTGTTTGGAGATTGTTCACCCACAGGTGATTGTTCCATTGCATTCTGCTGGGAGTTGTTTTCACTCTTTGGCCAAGCTGTGTCAGGGCTCTGGAGAGAGTCACGAGTTTTCATTATCATCTTTTTAACCTTCTGTCTGTATCCTGTCTGTATTCTTTAGTATAGTATAGTTCAGTATTCTTTAATATAATATAGTATCATAAAATAATAAATTAGCCTTCTGAGCACATGGAGTCAGATTCATCATTCCTTCCTTCATCTGGAAACACCACAAATACAATAAAGTCCCTCCAGAACAGAACAAATCCTGAAATTCCTTCAGATGAGAGTTTGGAGAGAGCCCAGCAGCAGTGTCTGCATGGGTGCTGTATTTTGGGGAGGAGGTATTTATTTTGGGGAGGAAGTATTTTGGGTATTTTGGGGAGGAGGTATTTTGGGTATTTTGGGGAGGAGGTATTTATTTTGGGGAGGAGGTATTTTGGGTATTTTGGTATTTTGGGTTCAGCTCCTTGCACCCCCCAACCTCTCTCAGGTCAGCTGCCTGAAGTGCATTTCTACCTGGAAGAACTGAGTCAGGGTGACAACGAGCCTGGGAGGTCTCCCCAAACCAACTTACAGCACATGCTTTAATTTTCAGGCCCTTTCTCCTTCAACAAATACCCCCAAAAATTCCTCCATCAGCACCAAAATGGGACAAACCCCTGAACAAGCAGCATGTACACTTTCAACTGACAGCTGATTGCAGCTCGTTATTGTCCTCAGAAAACAAGAACAGAGAAAGGAAAGCTGACCCAGGGTCAATTCCTGCTCTGGGTACGCTGCAATGCAAGAGGATTTATGAATCTTTAATTGCAGTTGCTCTGCCATAAATGCTTAATGAAAACACCATGTCCAAGTGGCTGTTGGAGGGTGTTGGTGACCAGGCAGGTTACAGGGCTGTAAATAACCTCCTGGGGCAGGAAGCACCAAGGATCCACGTTCATTCCTCCTGCACCCGCTCTCCAAAGGGGGTGCCAGAGCTGTGACGAGTGAGTGTGACGAGTGTTTGATGCGAGTGTGATGTGAGTGAGTGTGATGAGTGTGCAGCAATGACAGGAATTGCACTGCCAGGCTCCCAGCAGCTCCCTGGGAAATCGCAGCCCGTGTGGGAAGGCGATTGCATCACTCAGAGTCGCTTTAATTAAACCTTTAAAGGTTGCTTTAGTCAAAGGGAGGCTCAGGGCTCACAGCTCGCTGCCCTGCAGAGCGCTCAGGACCTGTGACCCTGCTGGGGGCTGGGACAGAGCTGGGCTGGGGGGGCAGGACTGGAGAGGGGAGGTGGGAGACCCCTTATCAGCACCCCCAGGCCCGTGAGAGTCTCTTATCAGCACCCCCAGCCCTGTGAGGGTCCCTTGTCAGCATCCCAAGCCCTGCTGGGGTTTCTCAGCAGCATCCCCAACCCCTTTGGGGTCTCTCATCAGTACCCCCAGTCCCATGGGAGACCCTTGTCAGCACCCCCAGCCCTGCTGGGGTTTCTCATCAGCATCCCCAACCTCACTGGGGACATTTATCAGCATCCCAAGCCTTGTTGGGGTCTCTCAGCAGTATCCCCAGCCCTGTGGGAGTGTCTCATGAGCATCCCCTACCCCATGGAGGACTCTTGTCACCACCCCCAGTCCCGTTGGGGTCTCTCATGAGCATCCCCAGCCCCACTGGGGTCTCTCATCACCACCCCCAGCCCCATTGGGGTCTCTCCTCAGCATCCCCAGCCCCATGGGAGACCCTATGAGAATTCCTACTCTGACTCAATGGTCTCTCATGAACATCCCCAGCCCTGTGGGCGACTCTCATGAGCATCCCCCACCCCGTGGAGGACTCTTGTCCCCACCCCCAGCCCCACGGGGGTCTCTCATCACCACCCCCAGCCCCTGGTCCCTCTGCTGAGCTGTCCCAGGTCCCTGCAGCCTCCCCCTGAGCAGGACAGGGATCTGCAATCTCACCTTCTGCAGCAAAGACTTTTCTCTTGGACTCGTTTCCTCTCTTGTCCTGCTTCCCCATGGCTGGGAGAAGGGAGGAGAGGGAAAGGAAGGGAGCAGACCCCGCTGACCCCGCTGGGTGTGGGGCGTCCCTCCAGCCCAGCACTGACTGCTGGATGCAGAACTATTAAAAACAATCCTCACATAACTATTTGTTGGTTTTTTTCCCGTGGAAGGAGGGAAGGGAAAGCAGGAGGAGACGAGCTCAGGGCTGCTCTCACCCATGTGGCTTCCCGAAGCTTTTGCTCTGCACCATTTACCCTGCACAAATCAATTGCCAGAATATCAGTGCCCTGCTCCCTTGTTTACTCTGGAAGATTATGTCCCATTAGCAGATTTGTCTTGTAATTGAACTGAAGTGTAAAATGCCAATGTCCTGACAGCCCCAACGGCCGGGATTAACTGCTGCAGACATTTCTGCCCTCTTTTGAATCATTTTGATTGAGCATAATTAATCCAAGTGAACTGATAGGATGAGGGGTGCAGAGGGAAGCGCCGCTGGACACAAATATCATAACAAGATAAAGAGGTAGAGACAGGCAGCAGCTTCTGCTTTCCCAGGGCTTATTTCTCCTTCCTCTGACTAATTCTCAGTGGCAAAGCACAAACTCCATCGAGTGCCCGGTTTCAGGTGGATGTGCTGGAGTCAATTTGTTTTTAGCGTGCTCCAAAAGCATGTGTGGAACTTTGATCCCCTGCCCAAGAGCTGCTTTGGGCTTGTCAGGCTCTGCTCATCCCCAGCAAGGTGTGGGCTGAAGGTGATCAATAGTGACCCCCACACAAGCAGGTTTGAGCCACAGGTGTTTTATCTGGGCTCTGTTGGGGTCACAGAACATCAGCAAACAGGCAGCAAAAAGCTTCCAAATAAGCAGGACGTGTTTATACATTGCATTAATCCAGCAGCAAAAGGGGATTTCTTTTTCTTTTTGTCCCAGAAAGTCTTGAATTCTTAATTTCTATTCAGGATTTCTGTCCCAGTCTGGATTCTCGAGGCTGCAAGAGGCTGAAGAGTTCTCTAAGAGGGGAGATAGGGAAAATTCAGGTGATCTGTGCTTGCAGTCTGAAAGACAGAGGACCAAAGCTGAAGAGGAATTGCCATTTTCAGGGCAGAACAAGCCCAGGTTCCTGCTCCCCCTGCCCAGGCTGGCCTTTGCCATGGCTGTTTGCTCACTGTTTTCACAAAGCCTCCCACCACATCTGCTCCAAGGCTCGGGGCCAGGGCAGGGATTGAGGGTTTGTTATTGCTGGGGTAATGAGAAAGGAGACACTGGGCTGGCAGGTGCTGAGACATGGGGTAAGAACAGCAGAAATATGTGGCTTTGCACTGGGCCTGAGCTATTTTGATGTCTTCATTGTTTTCTTTTGCTGCTTTTAACCCTTTTCTAGAAAGAAAGGGTGCAAGGACAAGAAGATGCTTTGCAGCTCTTCAGGGCTCAGCCTTTGAGCTCAGTTCACAGAGCCTGCATTGTTCTTGTTTACCAGAAACATTTGAGTTTCTTGTCCCCGACCAAAATTAAGTTAAAATCTTGTAAAAAACCCGGTATTATTGTGGTTAGTTCCTCTCCTGGATGCTGGAATTAGAGAAGCAGAAACAATATAAAAAAGAGGGGTGAAAAAAATTAAAAAAAAATAAATAATAAAATCAGATGAGCCGTGTTGCCACGTGCCTTTATTTTCAGTTCCTCTGGAGAGAACACCATTTACTGTCTCACGTGTGAAAACAACACCCCCAGGCTGACTCAGCCGCTGCCAGCTCCGGCACACCGCTCACCTGGAGCCACAAACCCGGCGGCAAAGCCAAACCCGCCCCGAGCGCAGGGAGGAGCCGGGCCAGGGT
Organism: Fringilla coelebs; assembly: GCF_963513975.1. Lineage (NCBI taxonomy): Eukaryota > Metazoa > Chordata > Aves > Passeriformes > Fringillidae > Fringilla > Fringilla coelebs. Next base: position 2,044,135 of record NC_140045.1, on the reverse strand, counting down.
GGGTTTGGGGAGCAGCGCTGCAAGGTCAGCCCCTGCAGCCCCGGGCACTCCTGTGCTGCTTCATTACATAACTCCTATCTCCGGAATTAAAGCTTAATCCCAGACTGTGCCCGGGAGCTCAGGTCTGCGAGGACTGGCCTCCCACTCTGGGTGTCACAGCCCCCCTGTTTTCCAAGGGGACAGCAGCAGCACCAGGGGGGATTTTTAATCAGGGAAATGAAGCAGCTGTCCAGAAATCAGAGGGGTTTTTTTTCTTTTTTTTTTGCCAGGGCTTTGATGAAACAGCAGAGTTTTGTGTGGCGCTGGGTGCCAAACACGCTGCTGATAGAAGCAATAAATCCCCATCCAAACCCTAAAAATAATATTGGGCTTGTTTTAAATTAAGGTTATGGAGTATGGCTTTGATTAGCCCCTGCATGGATCCTGAATAGCAATTATTACATATTTGTTCAGGTTTAAGTATTTTTATAGGATTTTTTTTTTTTTTAAGATCCTGTTAGAATATTTTTCCTATGGGATGGGGATCATCTTTGTGAGAGGAAGAATGGTCTTGTGGTTAAGCCTGGCCTGGGATTTTGAAGGTCTGGGCTCGACTGCTGGCTCTGCCATAGACACCCTGGGTGAGCTGGGGCAAGGCAGGGAACAGCCACTTGAATTTGGCTTAAAATAAATGTTCAAGGCCCATTGAAAGATGTGACTGCTGAGGGCTCAGCATCCAGCACACAGAAGGAGAACTAAAGCAGAGGAAGGAGGAGAAGAAAGCTGGCTGCCCCTCTAAGAGCTGTCCCTCGTGGTGCCTGGGGAGCCTGCTGAGAGCTTCTGGAGCTCCAGCCCTTCCCTCTCTCTTCTTCAGCTGTGCAGCAGAAGCTCCTCTCACTCAGGGACTCTGGAAAAGCTGCAAACAGGGTGTGAGGCTGGGATGGAGTTTAAATGGGGTTTTTTGGGGGTTTTATGCCAGAACCTGAGGAATGTCATCTCTGCAGATGGGTCAGGCACCTGCATGGAAGGGGATCTGGGGGAAGAGTCCTCCTGGTGATGGCTCAGGTTTTGGATTTTGGATTTTTCAGGTTCTGAGCTGCTTCAGTGTGTGGGTCTGGGCTCACACCAGGGGATGCTGAGCTCTATGCACAGAGCAGGGACACAAAACAATTCCTGCTCCAGCTGGGCACCAAGGACAAATGATCCCAATCCCAGCCCAGGAGCACAAACCCCGTGGGCTGGAGAGAGAAAAACAAGCAGGGTGGGACTGCAGGGGCTAAAGCTGGGATGGGACAATGAACTGCAAGGTGCAAATGGAGCAGAGCTGATCCCAGGGAGAGACCCCGTGCCCGGCCGGGCATTTTGGGGCCATTTTGGGTCATCTTGGGTGCAGCCCTGGCTGGGCTCTGGTGCTGCCCCAGGTGGATCCATGGAGGAGATCCTTGGAATCAATCCCTGCTTTATTCTGGGGCTCTGCCCAGCCTCTGCTCCAGCTCAGCCTGCACAAGGCATCCCTGGCCCCAGCCCATCCCTGGAGCTGCAGTGCTGGCTGGAGCCTGGGGAGCTCTGCCCTTCCTCATTGATTGCTCCAGCAGCCCAATTTCCATTTAAAAATGAATTTTCATTTGCCCTGTTGGCTCATTCTTTGGTTTGAACCAAAGGATCCCTCAGGACCTGGCTGGGGCAGGGTTTGCACTTTTCCCAAGGTTTTTCCTGCCCCTCTCTGGCTGCCAAACCCAACCAGAGCCTCTCCCTCATCGACCCCCACTTTTCTACACAACTCTGAACCAAAAGTTTTGGTTGAGACATCCCCAGTGCTCCAGCATCCCTTGGCAGTTTGGTGAAATGTGACAGGGGCGCTGGTGAAAATCAGACAGAAATTGTTTGTTTGGTTATTTAGGACAACAGAGAATAGATAAGATCAACCCCTGTGGAACTTTTTTACAGGAGCTGCTGATTAAAAATGTTTTTCCTGTCACACCTTTCCATCCCCTCCAAAACAATGAATGGATTTGTAGTCACATGAGGGAACGTGACCTTGATTCTCTGTTTTCATTGATTAAATTAAAAAAAAAAAAAAAAGTGTTTTGACAACTCTTCCTGCACCTGTGGGTGCACAATGAGAATGAAACAAATGTGGAATTTAATAATTGTCATCTGGTTAACCCAGGGATGAGGGAGGGACAGGGATGGGGCCCTGCTCCATGAGTAAAGTGTACAGGGAGAATTTCAGGGGGGCGTTGCTGACCCATTCCGGTGACAGGTGACCACAAAATTGTTCAATTAAACGGGGCCAGCAGGGACTGAAATTACAGAAAAATTACAGAAGAGATCATCAATAATGTGGGCAGTGCATTCCTTCAGGCTGCAGAGACTGGTTCTGAACAAAATGCTCTTTCTGAAGCTGTCACGGCACTGGGGAAGGTTCCTCTGGAGAAAGAATTGTGAGCACAGGAAGGTTACGGCTCTGTGAATTCACAGCTCGTGGTGTGGATTCATCAGGGGAAATTTTGGTTGGAAGGGAGCAAAAAGCAGAGGGGGTTCAAAGCTCAGGCCCTCAGCTGATTGAATTTTGAACATCTTTACCAATGAAGGTTTCATGTCTTCATGGTGATTTTTTTCCCTGGATCTAACTGGAATTTCCCAGGCTCCAACCTGTTCTCCTTCACAACAGAGTCCAGCTCTGTTTCTCTGCCACCCCCTGAAGGAGCTGAAGAGGGAATTGGAGCTCAGCAATTAAAACACAAAATTAAATTAAATTAAATTAAAAAAAAGAAATAAAACTCCTCCTGAACAGCCAAATTTACCTTCTAAACCCTCCTGATGCTCCCCTTCACTGGCTGTGGATAAACAGCTCTGCATTTATTTATTTAAAATAATAAATTTAATTTGAATTATTAATTCAAATGAATACATCAAAATGAAAATTAATTTAAAAGAATCAATTTTTAAAAATATTTTACATAAATCAGTACTGACAATGGCTCTCACCCAAAAATTCCTGGGGGCAGTGGATGGACCACAAGGAGCACCTGGATCTGTCCAGCACTCCCTAGGATGGGATCCCTCTGGAAAAGGGCTCTGGGTGGGTGAGCCTTGGTCTGGGTCACCAGATTTAATTTAGGGGATGACCACAACCTTAAAAAATTTAGGACATCCAAGACTCCAACATCAACCTTCTCTAAATTCCACACATTCCAGCCAGGTGAGAGAAATCCAGCTTGTCCTGGCACTGCAATATTCCCAATCCCAGCAGCTCTGGGGCAGCGGGGCAGCCAGGCAGGCAAAGTTTGCAGTGGAAAGTTTTGGGTTGTTTTATTTTTATTTTTATTTTTTTTCCAGGGAGCAGCACGTGCCCCGGAATGTGAGGAATGTCCCCGTGTGAATTTCCACCCAGTGTCGCTCTGGAGCACGGCCAGGGCGGAACAGATTTGGAATAAATTTCCTGAGTCCCTCAGGGCCTTGGGTGAGGTCCCCTCCAAGAATCAGAAGATAAAACCAGAGCCCTGGGCCTCGTGTCCAGCCAGAGCAGGGCTGGAGGGGATGGACAGAACCTCTCCACCCAGGTGGGATTTCACTGCCTGGAGTCAAGAAATGGAAATTCCTCCTGATTGTGGAAGGGGTTACAGCTGACACAGCTCAGACTGAAACTGTTTGAGTGGGTTCCTCCACAGAGAGGAAAAATCAGGCTCTAAAACCCCAGAGAGAACCAGGAAATACTCACTGTTTCTGTGCTTTGCATCCACTCTGAGGTGGGGCTTTTATTTTCCTTGATGGGAGTCAAGCTCCCATTTCTAAGAGCAGTTCTGCACATGGTGGAGAATTCATTCAGGGTGCTGAGAACAATGTGAGACCTGGGGAACGTTTTAAAACTTCCCACCAGCCCTGCTGTCAATTTATTTCACAAATAAAGCAGATTTGCTAAATTTCCTGATGGTTTCATCATGATAAACTCCTTGCTTGATAAAATTTAGCCATTTTGGAGGCCCTCATCTGAAGAAATGTCATGTTTTCTCCAACATTGGAGCTGAAGGGATGGAAAGAAATCTGGAATCTCCCAGAGCACTCAGCCCCCTCCAGGGCTGGAGCTTTGATTAGGGTTTTAGAGGGCAGAGGGGGTAGTTCAGGTACCACTCAGAATCATCTGCCCCCAAACCACCTTGCAAGGGCAGGGGTGGATCAAAGAGGTTCCAAAATGAGGGAAACTGTGTGAGAGCATTGCCGTGGTTGGGGGTGAGATGAGAGTTGTCTCTCAAACGTGGAATTAATGAAGCTCTGGGGTGGGAGTGCTCCAGAGCTTCCCCAAAACCAATCAGAGAAACTGGGGAAAGGCTCTGGGTGCCTGCCTGGCCATGGCCAAAATGCTGTTTGACCTCTTTAATCTTAAGGAAGATAGATTTATTTGAAATATTAAACTAATGCAAGAAATAATAGTGGAATAATCATCAAATAATAGTGGAATAACCATCAAGCTCCTGGCTGCTGCTGATTCCCTGATCAGGAATTAAAATTCCTCCTTTTCATCCCTGGTTCTTGGCCTTTGGAGAGCAAAAATGGCAAAGCAGAGGGGGAACAAGTGCAACACCATCACTGCAGAATATTGCAAAGTAATTATTGATAGGAATGCATGAATGAATTCACGGTGTGAGGTCAGTGGTACAGCCCTGCTGGTGGAGAGGAGGAAATGAATGCACAGACACCTCACCAGACCCTTCACGACCATGGAGAAAGGCAGAAATCAAAGCCAGAAATTAATTCCCCATGTTCCTGTCCTTGCTTTGTCCCATTTTTGCAGCTGCACCAGCCTGGGGATTGCTGGGTGAGGGGCTTTGGGGTCTCTGTACCCATTCCAATCTTTAGGCACCCTAAAATCAGCCAGAATTTCCCAATTTGAGCTCTAAAACCCAAACGCCAACAGAAAACATTTTATTTTTTTCAAATCCCTCCATATTTGGATCCTCCTTCCTTGTGGGGACACTTGTTTTTCGGAGGGTTCAGTTTCCAAATATCCAGAAAAGCTCTGCCTGAAGGTGGGACTCCATCCCCTGCTCCACTTTCTTCCTGCGTGGAATTCAATTCCAGTTGACAATTCCAATTCTGTTGTAATTGTCTCCAGCAATTTCAGCGTTTGCTGACAGAGGAGAGGGGTTTGATCCCAGACACAAAAGCATTTCAGGCTCCCCAGGAGCTCGTAAAGTTCCACTGCAGCTCCATTGACTCACAGCCCGTGAGTTCCCACAGAGAAAACACAAAGCAGCAGCAAATTTGTGGATCCCAAAAAAGGAGCCGGCCCCTGGACTGGAATATTGAGAATAAATGGTCTCAGCACTGCTCTGCTGGCTGGGTTCTAGCAGGAGCTGAAACTTTATCCTTCCTGCATCTGAAGAGGGATTAATTATTTTGAATATTTTAAGAAAACAAATTTTAAAAGTCTCCGGCGGGTTCTGGAAAAAAAAAATGAAAGGAAAGCTGCTGGAAGTTGGACTCTTTGGGATGTGCAATGCAGAGGGCAGAGACATCGAGTTTTATTTCCTGACTTGTTGTGACATCTTCTCTCAGGCTGGACCCAGCGTTAACTCTGCCTTTGTTACGTCCATAAACTTGAAAATTGGTAATTTTAGTGGGGTTTTGTCACAGTCATGCTTTCTGGAAAAATCCCTTCACCCAGGATTCTTCTCCTGGGAAGCTGAGAAGCCTCAGAGAAAAAGGAAAACAATTCTGATCTCATTTGCTTCTCCTGTGTTGTGCTGATGTGGAATGTGTTTGGAGATTGTTCACCCACAGGTGATTGTTCCATTGCATTCTGCTGGGAGTTGTTTTCACTCTTTGGCCACTCAGGGCCAAGCTGTGTTGGGATTCTAGAAAGAGAGTCACAAATTTTTATTGTTATCTTTTTAGCCTTCTGTTTGTATCCTGTCTGTATTCTTAATATAGTTCAGTACAGCATTCTTTAATATATTATAGTATTGTAAAATAGGAACAAACAAACAAAATAAATAAATAAACAAATCCTTCTGAGAACATGGAGTCAGGTTCATCATTCCTCCCTGCCGTGAGGATCCCTGCAAATCCAACAGGGTTTTGTTGATAAAGCTTTGGGAGTGCCGCTATTGGGGCTCTCAGAATGAGCTGAGGATTTCAGCTCTGCCTGATGGGGTATATCTAAAGTGGGGGGAAAAGACAAGAACAGAGATGATGCCACACAATCCCAAGGCAGGCATTGATAAATGTCAGCCAAAATGTGGGGCTTGAGAGGCTTTAGCAGGCATGGGAAGGAAAAGGGAACAGCAAAACCCTGTTTCATACTAATTATCTGCCCAGAGCAAAGACTTTGTGCAGATTCACGCATGTAACACCCAGATATGTAACAGGCATCTCCTGGTGGCATTCCTGGACTCCTCCAGGGGACAACCACTGCTCATTTCTGCCCATTCCTGTGAATTCAGTCTGTGTCTGGTGGCTCTGTGCCAGCACATTCCTGCAGCAGGAGCCTTCCTTGGCCCTTGTGTGAGCTCTGCCTTCATTCTCTTCCACATCAGTGGGGCATTTCAGAGCAGCCCCAAGTGTGAGGCAGAAAAGCTGGGATTAGAGGTGGCCCTCAGAACAAAGCATACCACACGTGCCAGAGAAAATCTCCAGGGGCCAAGGAGTCAGCAGGGAGACAGAGGAGCAGGGCACGGGCAGGCTGGTGCTGCCTCTGGGAGTTCATCCCAGTTCTTTGATGAGCACGGCCCAAGAATGGCTTGGAGCTGGTTCTGTGACCCCAGCTGGGGCTCTGCACCCTGTCCTGGGGTCCCAGCATGGGAGGGGTGTGGAGGGGTTGGAACAAGTCCAGAGGAGGCACCAGGATGGTCAGAGCGATGGAGGAAGGCTGGGAGAGCTGGGATTGCTCACCTGGAGAGGAGAAGCTTTGGGGTGAGCTCCTGAAGGAGCCACAGGAAGGGTGGAGAGAGACTCTGGACAAGGGATGGAGGGACAGGACACAGGGAATGGCTTCAAAGGGATCTACAGCAGGGTTGGATGGGATTTGGGGGAAGAATTGTTCCCTGGGAGGGTGGCACAGGTGTCCAGAGCAGCTGTGGCTGCCCCTGGATCCCTGGCGGTGCCCAAGGCCAGGCTGGACAGGGCTGGAGCAGCCTGGGACAGTGGGAGGTGTCCCTGCCATGGCAGGGCTGGGATGAGGTGGGATTTAAGGTCCCTTCCAAGCCAAACCATTCCATGAATCCACGATTCAGCAAAGTGTGTGCTGTGATTGACTGAGGCACTGAGCACAGTGGTAGGAGCAAGAACCTCAGCTTTGGGGTTTTTGTTAGCGAAGCCCAGCAGGGGAAGGATGTGGAGATGTTGGAGAAACTCCAGAGGAGGCACCAGGATGGTCAGAGGGATGGAGGGAGGCTGGGAGAGCTGGGGTTGCTCACCTGGAGAGGAGAAGCTTTGGGGTGAGCTCAGTGTGGTCCTGCAGGGACTGAAGGAGCCACAGGAAGGGTGGAGAGAGACTCTGCACAAGGGATGGAGGGACAGGAGATGGGGAATGGCTTCAAAGGGATCTAGAGCAGGGTTGGACGGGATTTGGGGGCAGAATTGTTCCCTGGGAGGGTGGCACAGGTGCCCAGAGCAGCTGTGGCTGCCCCTGGATCCCTGGAGGTCCCTGAGGCCAGGCTGGATGTGGCTCTGAGCACCCTGGGACAGTGGAGGGCAGACAGCTCCGAGTGTGGAGCTGAATCAGTTAAACACAACTCCCAGTCCCATCTGACAGGAGGGAAACCACCTGCTCTGATGGGAATTTTGGGAATTTCGGGAGGCAGGAGGGAATGAGGTGTGCTGGGTGCGCCAAGAGCGCTGAGCAGAGTCTGCTGAGAGCCAGGGCATGTTAATGATGTGCTAATCATCAGCAGAGGAATTTTATTGCTTCCTTAAGAGGGGACAGATTTCAACACAGTCATCTCCCAGCCCCTGCAAGTGCCTGTCAGAGCGGGAGCGGTGTTTCAATTTTCTTTTCTGAAAATAATCCTGAAAATCTCCGCTCTGTCTGGTTTGCACTCCCTCACCTTAGTCAGCCACAGGCATATCTGACAGTGCAGATATCAGTAATAAATTACTGATGTGACTCAGGGGTCCAGCTCCAAAGGCAGCAAATAACCAAGGTTTTGCTTCCCAGGAGAAATCTGGGACACTGCCTCTCTTCCCTTTTGCCATTCTTTTGATGATGTGGAAAAACGGCCTAAAAGTTCTTAAATAATTGCATAATTTTGTTAATTTTTACCTTTAAAATATCAGAAGTCTGCTTTCTTTCTGCTTTTGTGGATGTACTTCTAGAGAAATGCCCAGGCTTTGTTTTCTGAGCTGATGAACTGACAATTAACCCAAATTACTTCATACATCTGTAAGGACTAATTGAGCCACCCACAAGCATTTGTTTCAGGCCACCACCATTTGTTCAACACAGAGCAAAACAACGAATCTGGCCCTTCTTGGGGCTGGTTTTTCATGGAAAAAAAGTTTTTCATGGAAAGAGCGATAAAGTTCCGGAATGTTCTGCCCTGGAGGTGGTGCAGTCCCCATCCCTGGGTGTGTTTAACAAAGCCTGGATGTGGCACTGGGGGCCAGGGGTTGGGTGAGGGGTTGGGGCTGGGCTGGACTCGATGGTCTTGGAGGTCTCTGACAACCTGGGGATTGTGTGGATTCTGTGAAAACTGTGAATTCTGTGATTCTGCGATTCTGTGATTCTGTGATTCTGTGAATTCTGTGAATTCAGTGAATTCTGTGAATTCTGTGGATTCTGTTTTTCAGAGGCAGCAGCAACTCCTCACTGCAGAAGGTGCAGTGCTTAGGGCTGCTTGGAAGAGCTTTGGGAGTCATTACTTCCTCGCAGAACCCAAAATTGTTTCATCTTGGCCACGTCAGGCTTTTGGTGAATCAAAGGCTGGATTCCAGTGGAACCATGCCTGGATTCAGGAGGGGCTTCTGAGGAGCTGAGGGCTTCCAGCACTCCCAGCACTGCTGCTGCCAAGCTCACCCTGATTTGAAAGCCTGAGGAACACGGGTGGTGCTGGAGAACCAGAGGAGAAAACACAGCAAAGGCGCAGAAAGAATTCCCAACAATCCTGACTCAATTTGGGCCCATCTCAAATATCAGCTTCCCCTCCAGTGGTCTTTGCAATGCTCCATTTGTTCTCCAGCCATCCATTGTCTCCTGGAGGCTGCTCCTGCCAAACCAGCACCCAGCAGCTCCTGGGACAGGGCTGGCTCCAAGCTCAGGAGGTGCCACAGACCCAAGGAGGTCCCAGGGGAGCTGGGTGCTCCTGGAGGTGACCACAGGACTGCCCAGCGTTGGGCTCATGAGTTCTGGGAGGCTTTGCAGTGCCAAATCCTTCTGTTTCTTCTACAAACAGAGTTTTCAGGCTTTTTTCTCCCCTTCTAAAGAACCACCAGCGTTTCCACCTCTGAAGAATTCCATTTTAAGCACCGGGAATTGGTCAATATTTGCCACTGGCCATGAAACTCACGGTGACAGATCAGAGCCATGGGGTGTGTTGGAGGGAAATGAGCTGCAGCAGCTCCTCACTCTCCACCTTCCAGCCCCTGAAATGCCTCCACAAGCCCCAGCACATTCCTTGGAAAGATCAATCCCCTCCAGCTCTGCAGGAGACAAAAGGTGGACTTGACAAATGCAATTCACTCCTGAAACAGGAGCAGCCTCGCAGATTTACTGCTGAGAAAGAAATAACCCAACACATCAGTCCTGGGGAGGCATCCTGAGGGGTCCTGCTCCGTGTGGGGCTGCTCAGATGTGCACACAAACCAAAAAAGGATGTTCAGGATCACCTCCACTCCATTCCTCAATTATTTTTCGTTTCCAGAGGCACAGTGGGCGCCGGTACAACCCAAGATGTGGCAATGTTGGAGGAAGGCGTCTCATGGAAACTCTTTGTGTGTCGGTTCTGGGATCATCACCTGGAGCCCTCCAGAACATTCCATGGGGACAGAGCAGTGATGGCCATGGCTGGGCTCCCCTCCACTTGTAGGAACCTGCAGATTTGCCCCAAAAATCTTCTCCAGCTCACCTTCCCCACCAGCCACGATGAGTTAAATATTTAATTCTTCCTCATTTCGGTGTGAGAACGGGCACAAATCTGCCCACTCCTCCCAACATAACTGGTGGTTGGGGGGAAGGGATTCAATTCTGTGTGCAACCATCAATTGTGATCATTCCTAGACAAAAGTCCTGGTTTTTATGAGTTTCAACACAACATTTATTATTCAGCATTAGGTGGCCCTAATTCTTTAAATATTTTATTTCTCCAGCTCCTTTTCATTCCCTCTTTTTTCCCCCATTGCAATTTTTTGATCGTTCAGTGGGGATCATTTTCTGCCCTAAAAGTGACAGAACAGAACGAAACAGCAAGGAAAAAAAAAAAGTAAAACTTTCCAGGCTACACTGAGTGGATTTAGGGAGAAGGTCAGGCTGGCAAAGCTCCTTCTGTCAGGGGTAGGCACTGGGATAAACTCTGTTCCTGGAAGTTGCTCAGGCTTTGATGAAGAGGATGGTTTTTGGGTGAGGAAACAACTAGAAAATAGCTCATCTGCCAGCCCTTCATCCCTCTGCCCTCAGCTGTATACACAACTTTATTGCTTTGCATTCTTCTCCCCACTGAGATTTATATTTCTTCATGAGAGCCTTGCCTTGTAAAAATTTTTCAGGCTATAGGTGTGGAATACATTTATTTTGGGCTGGTTTGACGAGAGGAAAAGCAGCTTAAAGTCTTTGCAAAGCTATGCTGGACTATCTGGCCTGTGCATTCCTCCCTCCTGGAATGAAGGAGAAATTGCCAGAGTGTGGACATGAAAGGCTGTCAGTTAGCGTGGTGAGGGGGATTTGGAAGAGATGGAGAAGGCAAAAAGGAGAATTTGGCAAAATTCCTTGTGTAAGGGGAGAGAACGAGGAAGCACAAACACATTCAGCGCAGCAAACCCCCCGTGCCATTCACAAATTTCATTTGGAAGAGGAAAAAACCCATCTTGTGGAAGCGCAGAGAACAAGGCACCAGACAACCTCTAGACAGCTGACAGCATTTTTGCTCTCCAAACTTTGCAGCAAAAATAACTTCAATATTTTATTCTTCCTCAACATGGTGTGAGACTCAATGTGCAAAAATCTGCCCACTTCTCCCATCAGCACAGCTGATGGGAGGAGGGAAGGAATTCCAGGAGAGGAATTCCTTGCTAGCAGAGTCCCCTGGAAGGAGGAGTGGAGCCACGGCAGGGAAATGCTGGTCAGCAGCAGGAAAATGTGGAATTCTGGCTGTGGAGGGTGGCCAGGTCAGAATCCACAAAGAAATGCTTGGTTTGGGAGAGGTCCTGATAAATTGAAGTAAAAGTGAGGGGTCATCCCTGCTGGAAAAGGGAATGGGGATCTGGCCTGTGACAGGGATTCATTTATCCTGCTCTTTGGGCTGTTGGCAGAAATCAAATTCCTGCTCCTCCCCTCACAATGAAAAAGGCAAAACCTGACAGATTCCACAAAAGACCCTTCTTCCCCCCCAGCCAATAAATTTGTCCATTGTCACAGAGCCTCTTCCTATCTTATTTTTTCTCTCCATAAAGATGAGTGATCAGTTTTTCTCTGACACCAGCCCTCTCTCCAGAGCTGGATCTATAATTCATGAGCATGCAAACAGTGGCATCAGAAAGAAAACCTGTCATAAATTCAGCTATTTAAGCTTTTAAATGAGCAGTGATGGCAGCGTGGGGATGCAGAACATTTATTGCAATGCTAAATATAGGGGTAAAGCTAAAAGCTTTCCATCAATACACGGTAAGAACAAAATCCTGAAAGCACTCAGAGCTTGGATTTTTGTCTTCTGGAAATTGGAGTGATGGTTTCTTTCGTTGGTTTTGGATTTGTATGATTTTTGGGGTGATTCTTTGCTTTTTGAATTGAAGGTTGTCACTTGTTGGAGGAATTGAATGTGAAATCTGGACTTTTCCCATCTCCTCTTTTCCCCCAGCAGCATCCCTGAAGACAGCTCCAGCCAGAGGGGGAAGGAAGGGGCTGAGGCAGTTTCATGGAAGGTCCCTCATTTTCCCAACAAGTTGTTTGTGAGGAAGTTTCTCCAAAAAATGCTGTGGTAGACACAGAAGTGGTGCCAACACTGCCAAAGGGCAAGAAGGGGGGGCTCCCTCCTACAAACTCCCTGCCTGTTGTCACCTAAATTCACTTCTCATCCCTTTGCAGCTGGCCCAGCGCTCCCATCCTCTCCTTCCTAATCCCGTTTGCCCGATTTCCGTCACCACTGCAAACGTGAGTGAGGTCTGATGACTTTATAGGAACCTCTAAAATTCGTCACAGCCTCATCAGGAAGAAAATTCACCCCCCTGCCTTGCACAGGGCCTGCAGGAGGTCGGGATTTCGCGGCGATAACGCAGAAAAGACGCGGAAAAGATGCGGAAAAGACGCGGAAAAGACGCAGAAAAGATGCGGAAAGCCGAAACACGAAAGGAAAACAAGGCTGCAGCTGGAGCTCGTGTGAATCCCTTGGAGCCCTGCCTGAGGCTTTCTGCTGGAAGCTGGGGAGGTGCTGTGGGAGCTGGAGGACAGGGGAGTTCTCCTGGGATAATTTAAACACAATTCCCGTTGGCTCCGGCCGGCCCCGGCGTCACTTCCGCGGCAGCGAACGCGCCGGGCTGGCGGTAAAAATAGAAACCTCATCAATCTGCCCATTGCCTTAATTAGGGAGCCCTGGTGACAGGATTAAGATTGAATGCTTTCATTTCAGGTTGGTTAATGAAGGGCTTTCCAACAGGTTTTTTTTTATTCCTCTCTGCTGAGTCCTGCCATTGCTGATGACTTCAGGTACAGGGAAAAAATTCCAGATTGGAAAATTTTTTCCAGGCTGGAAGAAATTCCTCTTCCAAAGGTTAAAAGAGAAGATTATGTAGAGATTTGATTATCTCCTGTTGTATTTGGAGACTACAAACCCTTTGCAGACAGATGAGGCCGTGCAACTCTGCTCGTTCTTTTTTTAATTAATAGAGTCAACATTTAATCAAAATCAAAGAACACTTCAGATTGGGTTTTTGCTCCTGAAATCTTATGAACTGGGAAAAAACCAACCTCCTTAAACAAACCCTGAAAGAACAAAGTCACCTATAAAATCTGGCCTATTTTGCCAGTGAATCTCCCAAGGAAAAGATGTATTTGGGCAGGGACCAAAAAATTTCTGCCCCAGGTCACCCAACTCCTCTCAAAATTAAAGGAACTCCATTGTCCATTCCCACTGCTCTGGTGTCCAGGGATTTGCAAAATCCAGGTGATTCCCTGATATACAGGAGATAAATTTACCTCAGCGCCGTCCTCTGTGAGATTATCCAAAGGGATCACCAAGAACGTGCCTGAATTCCCTTCATCCTCCTCAGCCCAGCGTCTCCCCGCATCCCCAGGAGGATTTTTCATTTTTTGTGTGGAGAGCTCTCAAAAACTGCTTTGAAAACAGATGCAGCAGGAGGGGAGGACCCGGGCTCTGCTCCAGCTGATGGAGGAAAACACCGAGGTGCTGGTAGGAAATAACAACAGGCCAAGCAAGGCCAGGGAAAAGGAGGAAAAATCGTTTTTCCTGCTCCCGAGCAAACGCCTGCAGTGGCCAGCTCAGGAATATCTGGTGTCCCAGAGTGTTTTCTCACATCATGCCAATACCTGCCTGGAATAAACAACTTTATCTAGATCCTCGTTCCTTACCATCAGAGGCTGATAAGAAAACTCTGCTATCAGCGTGAGATTCGAGCAGAGCGAAGAAAGATTTATGCCTGCTCCGGGGCCGCCTCCACCCTGCCCGATTGTTTCGTGCTCTGCAGAGCCGTGCAGTTAAATCCTGAGGATTCTGGTTTTCCAGGAGGCCGTGGATCACGGCATCAGTGCTGCCCTGGCCACCCACCAGGCAGGCAGCTCGCAGCTCCCATTTGTTTTTCCGTGGGAATGGCAGCGCTTCCCTCCCGCAATTTACTGGAATATTTGGTGCTTCCGCAGCTCCTCTCCCTCCCTGGGCTCTGCCTGCCTGTGAAACCTGAATTTATTAACTACAAACCCACGAGGCACTGCAGAGGTGGGAATCATTTATATTCTGATGGGCCAACATTGCTGTTCTGCTGGCATTTTGGGATGTTTCCAGCACCATTTGTCCCCAACCCAGCGTTGGGATTCGGCAGGATCCGAGCAGGAGCTCCACGCTCTCCTCCCGGATCCCTCCTCAGCCCTGTTTTGGGCAGCTTAAATGGAACAACTGAAACGGTTCCTGATGCTGCCATGAGGCAGAAAAGGAGATAGAAGGGGATCAATTAGGCTTGGGAGGCCAGGTTTAAAACGTTTCCCTGGAGCAGCGCGAGGCTCTCCGTAGGTGAAGCCACCACGGCACCGGCGGGATTAGGGCTCAGCTAATCCCACTCTATTCTTGTCCTGCAACCTTTGTGTCACCTCCAGCCACAGACAGCAGCAAAATTCACATTTTAGCTGAGAGCCCTTCCCACCCTGCCTTGGATGGGGAAAGGGATGGGGGAAATTATCTATTTTCAGCGCTCCAAAGAGCATTTGAGCTGTTGAAAGTCTCTTGTCACATCTTCGGCTTCCTAAAAATTCCTTCCTGTAGGTGTGCAGGTTCTCTGTGAGAGTTTGGGAGCTGGGTTCAATTTTGCCTTCCAGTGGGCTCATCATTCAGCTCCCAGCATCTCCCACAACCACTCCTAAAAAATTCCCACTTAATAGCATTGCCTCATTATTATTCCCACCTTATATCCAATGCAAGCTTGACTAAAATGATTTTAAAATTTGAGAAAGCTTCATGATGCCTTTTTTATCACTGAAACAGCGTGAAAGGAGGTTTTTTTTTTATATAAATTGACTTTTTATGTGTTTTTCACATTTTTTTGGTGCTGAGGAGATGTTTGTTAGGGCACACCCCATTAACAGGAGCACTTTTGGGGGGATTTCATATTTGCAGGCGTGCTCAGATTTTGGTGCGAGGCATTTTTTTTGTGCACAGTAAAAAGTGGTCATTTCTTGATGTGCAGGCTTTGAGGCAAGTGCAGTCAGATAAATGAGATTCCCAGTGGTAAAACCAGCTCTCTCTCACAAACCCAGTTGGATGTGGGGGTCCCAGCTCAAAGGAAAGCTGAGTTGAGCAGTTTGAGAGTTCAAGCGAAGTGCAGTGAGTGAGCTCAGCGTGGATGATGGGCTCTGCACGGGGAAGGACAAGGACTGGAGTTGAAAAGCTTTTCCTGGTGCAGATTTCATCTTTTATCTCTTCTGTGCCAGAGGAGGGGAGGTGCCCTGCGCTGTGCCTGGCAAAGAACAATCTGGTCAGCCTCTCCCACTTTTCAGTGTCTCCACGAAAAGGGATCACATCCATTTGTGGGGGATTTAACGCCATTGCGAGTCACAAAATAATCACACAACTCTTTGTTTAAATCACCCTCATCCCTTTGGCCCAGAGCAGCAGAGAGCCTCTGAAGAGCAGCACCTCCCTCCAGCTCTGCCTTTTCTCTGGAGCGTGTCTGAGCAGGAGGTTCACTCTCTGAGGGCTCCATTTCACCTGATAACAGAAGGAAAATAACTCCTCGGAGGGGCTGTGCTGCCCAAGAGCTTTGACAGCTCTCTGTCTCTTTAGGCTCTTGCCCTCCATCCAATTCTGTGATGTCTGAGCACCTCCTGACCTTTGTGAAGCTGAAGAATCACTCTTCCCCCTGCTTTTCTTGAAATGTTAATTAAAACACCCTCCCAAGTGCCTGTCAAGGAATCCCCTGCTCAGCCAGGGCCAGTAGATACAGGTTGGCAGCATTCCTTAAAAATGCCTTCCCCAGGAGCTGCCTTTGCTCTCCACCTTCAGGGACTTGTCTCGATGTGAACCTGCTCTTTTGAGGAAGAAAAACCTTCCCAAATTCCCTGCAGGAATACAGATTTTTATGGAGAGCTGGAGGACGACGATCTGCCAGCTGCGGGATCTTCTTCCCCTTGGCACTGCCGGAATCAGGTGAGGAGGAATTAAATCCCAGTGCCCATTAGGAAGAGGAAATATTAACTGTTTCATCATAATAATATTAGGAAATAATAATAATAATAATAATAATAATAATAATAATAATAATAATAATAATAATAATAATAATAATAATAATAATAATAATAATAATAACAATAATAATGGTGATGAGAAGGAGAAGAAGAAGAAGTAGAAGAAGGAGAAGAAGAAGAAGAAGAAGAAGAAAAGAAGAAGAAGAAGTAGAAGAAGGAGAAGAAGAAGAAGAAGAAGAAGAAGAAGAAGAAGAAGAAGAAGAAGAAAAGAAGAAGAAGAAGTAGAAGAAGGAGAAGAAGAAGAAGAAGAAGAAGAAGAAGAAGAAGAAGAAAAGAAGAAGAAGAAGTAGAAGAAGGAGAAGGAGAAGAAGAAGAAGAAGAAGAAGAAGAAGAAGAAGAAGAAGAAGAAGAAGAAGAAGAAGTAAATAATAGTAAATATTAATGGGAAATCTCTTATACTAATAATAATGTGAATAATTTGGGAAGCTCTTCCATGGAAAGCACAGGCACAAACCCTGCCAGGACTCAAACAAAGGCCACTTTTCCACGGGGTTATGGATGACTTCCCAGCCCCAGTCCAAGGCACTGTCAGAGCTCTGCTTTTCTGCTTCCCCTCTTTGTTTCCAAGCTCTTTTCTGGGAACTGCCACCCCCTGCTCCATACCCTGCTGCAGGTGCCTCCACAAACCCCAGCAAGCCCCGTGGGAGCTGATCCCACCATTCAAACCAGCTTCCAGAGAACATTCCCTTGGATTTGTTCAGGAAAAATGTGAAATTTCACCCTTCTTGCCTGTGGAGAGTGAATAAGAATCATTTAATAATAAGAATGTATAATATATAATTATATCTAATATATTATGTAATTTAATAATAAAAATAATTTTAGGTTCAAAGGCTGCAAATCGAAGTTTTTCTTCTCTCCAACCTGCCATCCCTTCAGTCCCTGCTGATTTTGACTGTGTTGAGTCATTTTCCTCACCCATTTCAGCTCCTTGGGAATGGTCTGGAGCCACTGGGATTGTGCCTCTGCATCCCCATCCCAGAGCACACGTGAGGAGTGGGATGTTCCCAAAGTGCTGGACAGTTCATCCACATCAGAACTGGGAAGACCTTCCAAAATGGAAATTCAAATCTTTTTTTTTTCTTCAAAATGCTTTCATTAACAAAATATTATTATTATTCCCATTATTCCCATTATTCTTATTATTCTTATTATTCCTATAATTAGGAAATATTTGGTATTTCCTAGTCCTAATATTTACAGTGGCCATATCTGCAGGTCACAATGCAATGTATTTGCAATAATTCTTTTTTTTTTCCCTATCAAATATCTGAGCTTTCCAAAAGTGCCAGGAAAATGTTTGGAGCCTCTCCCTGCTCTGAGAAAGGCTTTGGGGAGCGGCTGGATCTTGGCACCTCCTGGATTTCAGAGCAGTGCTGGTGGCAGGGATCTCCAAGGTGTGAGTTCTGAGGAATGAGTAGCTCAGAGAGCTGGGAAATAAAGGGATAAAAGTTGATGCATTTTAAAGGGATTTAAAGGGAGGGAGCAGGAGCCTGGGTTTCTGTCACTGACGCATTTTATGGCATTGGCTGAGGTACTTGAGAGGTTCAGACTTCCTGAAATTCCTGATACTGAAGATTCCCCTCTAATGCACAACCCTCCCTTTTCATTTGTAATTCTTATGGAATTTAGGGGCTTTTCTTCCTCATTGTTTCTTTCATCTTTCAATGCCCAATTTCATTTATCAGCAAACCTAAAATTTCTTTGTAAAAGCAAATCTCTTTTCCCATCCATCACTCAGTGGATTCCTCCCCATTGTTTCTTTGGTTTTATCCACCAGCAGAGCCACAGCTGCTGTGGAAAGACAAATCCCCCATTCCTCTCAGGTGGGACACCCACAGCTGCTCTGGGCGACCTGTGCCAGTGCTCACCACCCTCATGGCACAAACTCCTTCCTCAAATCTCATCTAAACAGCTCAGAGCTGTTCCCTGTCACCATCATGTTTGATGGAAAACCCTTTCCTTGGGATTTTTCCTCCTGAGAAGCTGAGAGGCCTCAGGAACAAAATGCAAACAATGATTGTGGGATACAACAGGTGCAGCTGGGATTGTGGTTGTTTCTGATTAATGGCCAATCCCAGTCCAGCTGTTTTGGACTCTCTGGTCACTCACAAACCTTTGTTATTCATTCTTTTTTTATTCTTAGCCAGCCTTCTGATGAAATCCTTTCTTCTATTCTTTCAGTTTAGTTTGTAATACAATAAATATAATAAAATAATAAACCATACCTTCTGCACATGGAGTCAACTTTCTCATCTCTTCCCTCGTCCTGGGACTGCTGTGATCACTGTCACAGTTCTCCTTTGGCTTTTGAGGTCAGAGATGGAGCCATGTGCAGAGCGTGCCCACCGTGAGTCCTGACCTTCCCCTCGCAGCCCCAGCCCCAGGCTGGGCTCCAGGATCACCTCATGCCCCTCCTGATTTATGCAGCCGCATGTCAGGGAGTAGTAAAAGGGATTTACAGCAGATTGTAGGTCAGGAGGGTTAGGGCAGGCTGGAAATATTGAAAAGAGGAGTAAATTTAGCATAAACGAATGTGCTGGATGTTGAGTGAGTGCCAGAGCATGTGTGGGATTGCAGCCATTGTTTTCTGTGGGTCTGAGCCAAGGACAATGCACAGGGGTCCCAGATCTGTGGATTTGTGAGCAATTAATTTTAAAAAATCAGTAATTACAGCCATCAGAAAGGAGAAAGAATCTGGATGTCACTGCACTGCTGAAAATTATAATTGCTCCCAACCTGGATCTCAAAGGGAAAGAGAAATCTCTCAACAGGTAAATGCATCCAGAGGATTCCTGGAGAGCTTTCCACCTCCTGCCTTCTCCCCAGGAAAACCCAAACCCCTCTCTCTCCTCCATGCTCAGGCTGCACTCAGCATTCAAAGTTCATCCTGCAAAATCAGCAATTTCTTTAATTCCCTGCAAAGCCCCAACTGCCCAGCCCTGAAATGTTTCTGTGCCAAGGAGAGTGCTCGGTTCTGAGGCTCTGATCAGCCACCCAAGGCATTTGTCTCGCTCCCTCTGTCACCTGGCTGCCCTCCCTGGCCACTGGGGATGAAACAGTCGAAAAAAGAAACAAAAACACGGCCAAAAAGATAAAGCAAAACCTTCACTAATGTGACATCTTGTGTATTTTCTGAATTCCTGGCTGTCAGCGGGAGAAGAAGAAAAGCCTGGGAGGCCCAGAAGGCTCAGAGCCCCAAATACCTGTGGGTGGAGGGGAGAACGAGCCCTGGTGGCTCACAAAACCTTTCTGCTCCTTCCCCTCTCAGTTCTGCTGCAAAACCTTCGGATTTCAGGTTTTTACAGTGAAATATTTCTGGTTTTTTCCCTAAGGAAGGGTCTTATGTCACTTTTTCTCCCTTTCCTCCAGCCCCATCTCCCATTGAGGACAGTCTGGAGCTTTCCTCTCTCGTGGGTCCATCCTTCTCCTGCTCTCCTTGTTTTCCACCACCACCTTCCTGTCCTTCCCTGCTGTGCCCTTCCTCTCCCTCTTTCCTGGATTTGTGGGATGGTTCCCATCCCTGCTGTCCTCCAGGGAGGCAGCACTTCAACACCACTGCTGCTGCTGCTGCTGCTTCACAGCCCCAAAACCACGGGGAAATCAGGGAAACATGACTTTGGGTGGCATTTGAATAATTGAATTTATGCTTGGTGCGGGAAAATAAAACTTTACGTGGCATTTAAGAGTATTTCATTAACACCTGATGCAGGAAAATAAAATTTGAGTGGGATTTAAGAGCATTTCAGCAACACTTGGTGCTCTAAAGTCTCCCAGGTTCAATGCCCTGTGGGCACAATGTGAGACTTTTCCCCCAGGCACAGAAAAGTGATGGAATTCTTTAGAGTGACATAAAATAACAGAAAATGCTGAGCTGGAAGGGCCCCCCAGGATTTCTGAGTGCTGCCGTGCACAGGACACCCCAACAATCCCAAACTGTACCTGGGAACACCTTTATTTTTATTTTTATTTTTATTTTTATTTTTATTTTTATTTTTATTTTTATTTTATTTTGCTGGTACAAGTTGGATCAAGCTCTGCTGCATTCCCACAGCAGTCCAGGTGAAGGGGAGGAGCTTCTCCCTTTGGCCATGATGGAAACAGAAATCCATGCTGGATTTTGGGGTTAATTTTCCTGGAAATATTCGCTCCCCTCTTAAAAAATATTAAAGGAGAGTGCTTACGTTTGAGGAGGAGAAATTTTAACTGGGAAGAAAGGTGTTAGCAGCAGGATGCCAGCCAAGAATGGAAATCTCAGCCCCCAGCCCTGCCAAAAAGTGGCAGCCACATCCCCATCCCCCACCTGCCCAATCCCACTCCATGCCTGGGAGCACCATCACTATTATTATTATTATTATTATTATTATTATTATTATTATTATTATTATTATTATTATTATTATTATTATTATTATTATTATTATTATTATTATTATTATTAATTTATTTCATTTAATTTCATTTTGTTGGCACAAGTTGGATCAAGCTCTGCTGCATTCCCATCCCCATCCCCTCCTCCACCTGCCTAATCCCACCCTGTGCCTGGGAGCACAACAATAATAATAATAACAATAACAATAACAACAACAACAATAATAATAATAGTAACAACAATAATAAAAATGATGATGATAATAATAATAATAATAATTTTTAATTTTTTTTTATTTTGCTGGTACAAGTTGGATTAAGCTCTGCTGCATTCCCACAGCAGTCTCCACACAGTTCTCCTCCTTTGAGGAGGAGAAATTTTAACTGGGAAGCAAAGTGTTAGCAGCAGGATGCCAGCCAGGAATGGAAATGTCAGCCCCCAGCCCTGCCAAGAAGCGGCAGAGCCCTCCCAGCTGTCAGCTGGAGGCGGCGGTGGGTGGGAGGTGGTGCTGCTCCCCCGGCACAGACAATGCAAACTCTGCTCCTCCCCTCCTCCAGGAGTGCCGTGGCATCCTGTGATAACCCAGCCTGGCAGCGCAGGAAATTGGGAAGTTTTTGGGGATGGGTTTCCAGTGGGGCTCCATCAGCACCGCCCTGGTGCTGCTGATAAGGGGGAGATAAGAGGGGGGAGGGTGCTGGGCTGTGTGTGGGGAAGGGAATGATGTGTGACAGTGATCACAGGGGTCCCAGGATGAGGGAAGAGATGAGGATCTGACTCCATGTTCAGAAGGCTGATTTATTATTTTATGATATTTATTATATTAAAAACTATAGTAAAAGAATAGAAGGAAGGATTTCATCAGAAGGCTGGCTAAGGATAGAAAAGGAATCAATAACAAAAGTTTGTGAGTGACCAGAGAGTCCAAAACAGCTGGACTGTGCTTGGCCATTAATTAGAAACAACCACATGAGCCCAATCCCAGCTCCACCTGCTGCATCCCACAATCATTGTTTGCATTTTGTTCCTGAGGCCTCTCAGCTTCTCAGGAGGGAAAATCCCAAGGAAAGGGTTTTCCATCAAACATGTGGGTGACAGGGAATGGCTCTGAGCTGTTTGGATGAGATTTGAGGAAGGAGTTTGTGCCATGAGGGTGGTGAGCACTGGCACAGGTCGCCCAGAGCAGCTGTGGGTGTCCCACCTGAGAGGAATGGGGGATTTGTCTTTCCACAGCAGCTGTGGCTCTGCTGGTGGATAAAACCAAAGAAACAATGGGGAGGAATCCACTGAGTGATGAATGGGAAAAGAGATTTGCTTTTACAAAGAAATTTTAGGTTTGCTGATAAATGAAATTGGGCATTGAAAGATGAAAGAAACAATGAGGAAGAAAAACCCCCTAAATTCCATAAGAATTACAAATGAAAAGGGAGGGTTGTGCATTGGAGGGGAATCTCTGGGATCAGGTGTTCTGGGGAGTCTGAACCTCTCAAGCACCTCAGAAATCGGGAATAAGAGAAGGGAAATGTGGCTGGAAATTGGGATAAAAAAGAGGCAGCATCCTCCAAAAACTGGAGAGACCCCAGGGGATGCCCCATGGCCTCTCCTTTATTGGAATAAAGTCATAGCTCCCCTGTCTCCTTTTTGGACAGAAACCTCTGGTGTTTGTGGGTTAATTTTCCTGACACATCCCTGGGAATATTCAGATTTAGGCAGGACGAGGCTCAGATCTGACCCAGCTGAAGGTGTCCCTGCTCACAGCACAGAGGGTGGATCAAATGATGTTTAAAGTAAATAATGTTCAATGTCTCTTCCAACCCAAACCATTCCCTGACTGATCCCAGGGACCTCTGGCATGGGGGAAGCTCCTCCTGCCTTTAGTGCCTGTCCCAGCAACGTCACAGCTGGGGTTTGTTGGGCAGAAAAAGGTGAAAAACACCTGGGAGGGGATGAACCCACAGCAGGGAGAGCCTGCCCTGCCCCAAGGGAGATGAAAAACACCTGGGAGGGGATGAACCCACACCTGAGAGAAGATGAACCCACACCTGGGAGGGGATGAACCCACACCTGAGAGGGGATGAACCCACACCTGAGAGGGGGTGAACCCACACCTGAGAGGGGATGAACCCACACCTGAGAGGGGATGGACCCACACCTGAGAGGGGATGGACCCACACCTGAGAGGGGGTGAACCCACACCTGAGAGGGGGTGAACCCACACCTGAGAGGGGATGGACCCACACCTGAGAGGGGATGGACCCACACCTGAGTGGGGGTGAACCCACAGCAGGCAGAGCCTGCTCTGCCCCAAGGGAGCTGTGGGGTGTGCCAGGGCTTGGGATGAGCCCTCCTGACCCTGCTGAGCCCGGCCAGGAGCTCCCAGGCAGGTGCTGCACGCAACAACCCAGAGGTGCCTCCACGGAGAACCTTCCAGGTGCTGCCTGGGAGGACTTTGAGTCTTTTTCCAGGAAGCTGCAGGACTCTTTATTGACAGAGGGCTTTTATGGAGCTCCTGGAGGCTGCAGGAGGCTCCGATCCCTGCCCAGCCCCGCCTGCCTGCCCGGGATGGCCTCTGGAAAGGCACAGGAAGAGCTGGGGAGACCTTCCTGGAGCTCTGCAGCTGTGAAAAGCTGGAAACAGCAGAAGTGAGCCCAGAGCAGCACAGTAAACACAGGAAGCTGACTCAGAACGGAAGCAACAACAACAACCCCACCCCCAAAAGGGCCAAAAGAAGGAATTATTATTATTATTATTATTATTATTATTATTATTATTATTATTATTATTATTATTATTATTATCATCATCATCATCATCATCATCATCATCATATTTTATTTTATTTTTATTTTGTACTTTTCTTTTTATTTTTTACACTTTTACTCTTATTTTTTTTCTTTTTGTTTTTAAATTTTACTCTTATTTTTATTTTATCTTTTAAGTTTTATTTTTGATTTTAAATATTTAATTTTAATTTTAGCTTTATTTTTAAATTTCTATTTTATTTTTATTTTATTTTTTAAATTTAAGTTTTAATTTTTATTAATTAAATTTATTAAATTTATTAATTATATTTATTTATTTTTATTTTTAAATTTTATTTTTATTTTTATTTCTAATTCTAATTTTAATTTTGATTTTATTTATTTTTAATCTTCCCAACTTGAACGGGGTCAAGTTTTAACTCGCACACACAAAGAGGAACACAAAGCCTGGCCCTGGGCTTTCTAAATCATTTTGAAAGCAGCCAGGGCTGTAGGAAAAGATGGAACAATGGAGCAGAGCTCTTTGTTCTGAGCCCCAGCAGCTCCTGCCAGGGCTGGGTGCTGGAGGAGCAGGAGCTGCTGCTGGGGTTGTTGGTGATTTCCAGGTTCAGCTTTTCTATTTTTCAGGTTCTGTGCTGCTTCAGTGTGTGGGTCTGGGCTCACACCAGGGGATGCTGAGCTCTGTGCACAGAGCAGGGACACAAAACAATTCCTGCTCCAGCTGGGCACCAAGGACAAATGATCCCAATGCCAGCCCAGGAGCACAAACCCCGGGGGCTGGAGAGAGAAAAACAAGCAGGGTGGGGCTGCAGGTGCTAAAGCTGGAATTGGCACTGGGATCCCACTGGGAGAAGCTGGCAAGGCTCATCTTGCAGGGCAGGATTGCTTCTCTCTGAGCCTCTGCTTCCAAGGCAGGGTGGTGGCCCAGGTGGAGCTCAGAGTGTCCCTCCAAACCCCCAGGGGTGAATCCCCCACCTCTGGTTTTGTGCAGGGAAATCATTGCTGGTGTGACAGCTGGAACCAGGCTGGGGTTGCCATCTGTGCTGAAACCCCAATCAATGCACTCCTCATTTTCCAGCTCCTTTTTCTTACAGTTCAAACAGTCACAATACAAAGCAGCACACTCCATTTCAGAAGATTTCAAACCTGGGTTTATTCCAGCATGAATGCTTTTTATCCACTCTTACCAAACTCAGAAGTTTACCCTTATTGGTCACAAAGACAAGCAAAGTGCTCATTGGAACAGGCAGCTGCAGGTTTCTCTTATCCCCTTCTTTCCTTCTTGGTTTCTGTGTCAGTGACCTTGGTAGGAAATTCTTCCAGGGGTGAACATGGATGCTCTTATCAAACTCCACTCTGGCTCACAGAAGTTGCTGTAAAACCTCTTCCACATCTTTTACCTGTGCAATTTCTGACATAAAAACGAGGAGCCCCAAGGAGCAGCTCAGCAGGAATATTTTCTCCTGAATGCACCCAGGCAGAGCCCTCAGCCAACAGAGAGATCAGATCAGCTCAGCCACAACTGCCTCCTGCCCTGAGAATCATTTCCCACCTGCTTCCTGAACCCCTGATTTTTCTACCAGCCCATTCAGGCAGCTCCCAGGGATTTAAAGCCACTAATGAAAATCTCCTGTCCTGCCCCAACCCCTGCCCGAGGCGCCTCTGCTCCCCCTCTGCTGGGTCACCCTTAAGAGCATCAGCAGACACGGCAGGCTCTGCTAAGCCCGCAGCAGACAGGGCTGGCAGGGCAGCTCAAGGTGACTGCAGGGGACACTCGGGGCTGGGACATGGCCACAGCCACCCCTGAGGTGGCACAGCCCGGCTGGCACCCCCAGCCCCACCGGGATGGAAATGCTTCGGGAGGGTCGGGAGCACAGAGCCGGGCTTGGCGCTCCTCCTGCTGTGTGTGAGAGTGGGAAGGGAGGGTTAATGAGAAATGAATGAAATAAAAATAATTCTACCAATAATATAATATAATATAATATAATATAATATAATATAATATAATATAATATAATATAATATAATATAATATAATATAATATAATATAATATAATATAATATAATATAATATAATATAATATAATATAATATAATATAATATACAGGATAGTACAATATAATAATATAGTATAATATAATAATATAGTATAGTATAATTTAGTATAGTATAATATAGTATAACATAATATAATATAGTATATTTTAATATAGTATAATATGATATTATCTAGTATAACATATATAATATAGTATAATATAATAATATAGTATAGTATAATATAGTATAACATAATATAATATAATATTATTATATTATATTATATTATATTATATTATATTATATTATATTATATTATATTATGTAGTATAATATAATATAGTATAATATAGTTTATAATACCATATTTTATAATATAGTATAATACAATATAGTATAAATATATATACAATAATAATAGATATATCTTTACATAATACCTATATATTTATATGTCATACGTCTACATCAGTTCTATATTAATATACATTATTATGCATTAACAGATTTGTACAAATATATATAAATATAGAAATGATATACTCATATATAATGTATCTTCATATGTTTTAATATATAATATACATTATAGATAATATCATATAGGTGTATATTATTAATACATGTATATTTATAGTGCATATATATGCATTTTTATTTTTATTAATGTATATTCATATAAAATAATATGTTATATATAATAGTATATGGACATCTTATTAATATATATTTTTATATAATGTATATATATTTTATTGTATATATAGTACATATATATGTATGATGTATGTAAAATATAATAAAATAAGCAATAATAATAGCAATAATAATAATAATAAACCCAGCTTTATCACCAGGTTTTGCTGCATCAATTTCACATGCTGGGAAAACGGAAAATTTCATTTTTTACTTTTATTTGGAGTGGGTTTTTTGTTATTTTGAATGAAAAATCAGCTGCTGTGAGGCAGCCCCGGGCTGCAGCCTCACCTTTGCCTGGCCCGGAGCGCAGCCAGCCCTGCCCTGCGTCAGCACCTCCAGCTAATCCCCAACCTTGTCCCTGATTATTTACCCTTAATAACGGGGATCTGGGTCAGCCCTGCCCTCCCTTTGTTTCCCTGCGCCCTAAGCTGGGCTCTATTTCTGTCCAGCCTCAATGCTTGGTATTCCCCCTAAGACCTGGGCACTTTCCAGCTTCTGTCTCCCCAAATAAAAGCAGCTCTAAGCAAAGCCTCTTTCCAGCCAGCCGCTGGATTGCGGGCACGCTTTGAGATTTCCCACCCTCCAGAGGTATTTGTGCAGCTCCTGCCCTCCTGTCATCGCTCCAAAACATCTCAAGTCATTTTCCTTTAGGAGAACAAGGGATGAAAATTAAAAAAAACCCTCACACACACACACAAATCCCAGCCCTATAATGCCTCTGTCAACAGGTGAGGTCTAAAAATTTCATTAGGGGAAAAAAAAAAAGGGGAAGCAGGAACAGCTGCAGGCGTGTTTGGAGGAAATCAGAGGGGCACTTTCCATCTGGCACGTGCTCCACGGGCAGAAGAGCTTTTCTGGGGCTTGGAGCTGGAAGACAACTCGTATTTTGGGGAGCAGGCTATTCTTGGACAGCTCCTTTTAGGCAGCACAGCAACAGCTCCCGTTCAAAATACCCCGTTCTCCCAGCCCAGAGTTCACACCGTTGCCAAAAAGGAAAAAAAAAGTCCAAGTGGAAAGATGGACACGGCCAAGGTGAGGATGCTTGGGTTGGTTTCAGGCAGGAATGCTGGATTTGGTTGTTGTGTGTGAATTTCAGTGTTTTCCCCACTGATTTAGGGCCTGAGCTGCAGGAAGCAACCTCTGCTCCCAACCTTTCCAAACCTGAGCCACAGATGGGATAAACTCTTCCTTTCACCTTGGCTGCCCCCAAATTTGCATCTCCTGGTGCCTGGGCACGGCCACTCAACAACAAAAGCGTTTTGCTTTCCTTGAATTTTTAGTTTTGCCCAGGAAATGCTTTTCCTCTGCCACGAGACTTTGTCAGATTTTGCGTTTTTATTGTGCGCAATAAAATCAAATTAAAGAGCAGAGGGGGTGTCTGTGAGTGCAGAGGGCAAAGCAGGGGCTCAGGAACAGCCCTGGGAGTTGGGGAAATCACTGAAATTCAGGAAAATCCACAGCTCCTTCCTCTGCATCCCACATAAAGCTGCAGCCACACAGATTGTGGGCTCGCCCTCTTCCTAGTTTTAAGGAGAAATCCCACACTTCATTTTTATCAAATGCTGTTAAATTTAGGTTAAAATATAGGTAGAAATATAGGTGATTGGTGTTAAAATATAGGTAAAAATATAGGTGATGGTGTTAAACCTCTTCCTAGTTTTAAGGAGAAATTCCACACTTTATTTTTATCAAATGTCATTTTCCTAAATGCTGTTCCCCAAAAGAGAATTCTGCCTTGTGTGACAGAGCCTGGAGAGCCAGAGCAGCCTGGGAGCTGAGGGAATCACCTGAAATACACCTGAAATACACCTGAAATACCCCTTCTGCCTATATTTTAACCTAAATTTAACACCAATCCCCTATATTTTAACAGCAATCACCTATATTTTTACCTCTATTTTAACCTATATTTAACACCAACCACCTATATTTTAACCTATATTTTAACACCAATCACTTCTATTTTTTCCCCACGTGGCCCTGCTACGATGCATCTTTCACAGTTCTCATTCTCTGAAATATCTGGTCTTTTTGCAAAGCAATATTTTGAAATTGTTGAACTTTGTTTCTGGTTCAGTCTCTCTCTCAGCAACGTCCTCTCCATTCCATGGCTTTCCTCAGCCAGCACACCTCATCTCAGAGTTTGCCTGCAGATCTACAAGACTCTGTGAGCTTTCTGTCAGGCTTTGAGAATTCCTTACAAATCCATTTCCTGCCACCATGATATTGGCTGAAAAATTCCTTCACCAGGGTTTTTCACCTGAGAAGCCTCAGAAAAGCAATGTAAACAATAATTATCTGATTGCTGGGAATGTGGTCTGGAGGCTGCTCACCAACAGCTGCATCTTTGTTTGGTTCCATGTGAATTGTTTTTAATTAGTGACCAATCCCAGTCCAGCTGTGTCAGACCCAGAGTTTTTATTATCATTCTTTTCTAACCTTCAGATGTCTCCTTTCTCTTTCTTTAGTATGGTTTTAATATATCATTTCTTATAATATAATAGGTATCATGTATCATATAATACAATAATAAATCAGCCTTAATAAATCTGAGAACTTGGAGTTGAATTCTCATTTCTCGCCTTGTCCCGAAGACAACAGCACCACAACAATTTCCCACATCTCTCCACTCTGGTTTTGGCCTGGATTAGGAGCTGCTCCTGCAGACCCAGAGCTGCTCCTGCAAACCCAGAGATGCTCCTGCAGACCCAGAGATGCTCCTGCAGACCCAGAGCTGTTCCTGCAAACCCTGAGCTGTTCCTGAAAACCCAGAGATGCTCCTGCAGACCCAGAGCTGTCCCTCTCTGCAAGGCAGCAGAGAGTTTAAAATCCCTGATCTGGCCTGCGCAGCTCCTGGCACCTGCAGCTGAGGAGATCCATAAAACACAGCTCGAGGCTGCAGGAGCACAATTCCAGCCAAGCCTGCCCCGGACTGGCCCTTCCCTGATTTTCTCCCTTAATCCCGTGGCTGGAGCTTCCCCCACGTTCAGCCTGCGAACACTTCTGGAATATTTACGCCCAGCATTATCTGCCTGGAGCAGAAATCCAGGGCAAGCCTTGCTGGCTCTCCCCACAGGTGTTCCCCCAGCCTGGCTGGGCAGTCAGCAGGCTTTGTTCACCTCCAGCAAGGCTTTCCTACAATGAAGCCTGAACAATCAGCAGTGGCATGGAGCCCCCGTGAATCGCTTTTCACACTGTTTTTGCATCCTCTGTGTATGTTTGTCTTTCTTCCCAAGGCTATTCCCAAGCTGTGGCATTCCCCTGGAGCCCTATTAGAGCCCATTCTTTGTATTTACTAACAGGAAGCATCACAGCTCTGTCCTCACCAGCTTCACTCCCAGGCCCTCTTAATTATTCGTTTTTTTTGGGTTTGTTTTTTTTTTTTTGAGGCATATTTGGCAAAAATCCCCGTTCCTCCATTCTTCCTGCCTAGCAGGTTATTTCTTTCTTCCTCAAGGTGCAATCCGGTTTCCTTTTGTTGTTAAATTGCCTAATCCTGATACTTTCCTGGATATTGTGGGAAAGAGCTCTGCTTGACAGCCAACTTTTCATTTCCATCCTGATTAGCAAGCACATAATAACTGGAAGCATAATTTACACTTTGATTTAAGCCACCTCATTCACATTTGGGAGGAAATCTAGGATGACTAAAGCTTGAAAGGAAAGGCAGGATAAGCAGCATTAAGGAGCTGTCAGGGATGGGAATTGCATTAAATGTTCCTGTTTAATTGTCACAGACTTGTGGCCTCCTGCATGAGCACCAGATGATGGCAGAGAGCTCTTTAATCTGAATATATGAAGCTCAGAAAAGAAGGTAGGAGGGCAACCTGGGTGACAGGAATCACAGAATCACAGAATCACAGAATTAATGAGGTTGGCAGAGACCTCTGAGATCATCGAGTCCAACCTGTGCCCTAACATTTCAGCTAGACTATAGCACCAAGGGCCATGTTGTGGCCATGATGTTTGATGAAAAATCCTTTCCTTGGGATTTTTCCTCCTGAGAAGCTGAGAGGCCTCAGGAACAAAATGCAAACAATGATTGTGGGATGCAGCAGGTGGAGCTGGGATTGGTCTCATGTGGTTGTTTCTAATTAATGGCCAATCCCAGTCCAGCTGTCCAGACTGTCTCAGTCAGAGACAAACCTTTGTTATCATTCCTTTTCTATTCTCAGCCAGCCTTCTGATGAAATCCTTTCTTCTATTCTTTCAGTATAGTTTTAATATAATATATATCATAAAATAATAAATCAGCCTCCTGAACATGGAGTCAACTTTCTCATCTCTTCCCTCATCCTGGGACCCCTGTGATCACTGTCACACCATGTCCAGTCTTTTTTTAAACCCATCCAGAGATGGTGATTCCACCACCTCCCTGGGAAGAGCATCCCAGTACTTTATTATTCTTTCAGTGAAATTTTTTTTCCTAATATCCAACCTAGACCTTCCCTAGCTTGAGACTGTGTCCTCCTGTTCTGTCAGTGCTGCCTGGTGGAAGAGACCCCACCTGTCTGCAGCCTCCCTTCAGGGAGCTGTAGAGAGCAATAAGGGCCCCTCTGAGCCTCCTCTTCTCCAGGCTAAACAACCCCAACTCCTCCAAATGTTCCCCAAATCCTGCATCCCTCTGTCTCCTCAGCTCACCAATCTATTCCTGCATTGATTCCTTGGCACTGTTCCCCTGCCCACAGCTCTTCTCTTTCTGAGGCTTTATCCCCGTGTTTTAAACTTGTGTCTTTGCTTTATGTTTGTGTTCCAAATTCTTCTTTTTGGCACTTAATAAACAACCTAAACCCTAAACTGAATGGAGAAGAGCTGCAATGCTATAAACATAAATGGCTGTATGCTCACAGTGCCATCAAAATTCCCAAAAAACTGCTCCTGTGTGCTGCCTGCTCAGAGCCTTCACTCTCCAGAGCAGCTCGAGGAGTTTGGCAGATCCAGCAGAGAATCCCTGCATTCACCACCTCACATTCCAAGGCTTTTCCTGCCCATATTCCAGCCCAGGTATGGAAATCC
Source organism: Fringilla coelebs (assembly GCF_963513975.1). Classification (NCBI taxonomy): domain Eukaryota; kingdom Metazoa; phylum Chordata; class Aves; order Passeriformes; family Fringillidae; genus Fringilla; species Fringilla coelebs. The sequence continues at coordinate 2,013,148 of NC_140045.1, read as the reverse complement.
AGCCTCACCATACTCTCTCATCTCATCTCTTCCTCCCCAGGCTGGGCTTTTCCATCCCTTTTCCTTCAATCTTCAAAATTGCAACGATCAAAGCCACACCTTTAGATCCTCACAGATGCTGACAAGCAGCCAAACACTGAAATTATTGAACAGTGCTTGTAAAAAATGGGTTTTTTCTCCCCCCATCCCGCTGTGAGGTGTTAAAGCAGGAAATCTCTCCTTCCTGATCTCTTCAAATCAAAGCAAATTGACAGAAAAGAGCCCCAGAAAGAGTCAGGTTTGTGTTTGTCCCTCAGCTCTGTCATTCACAGAGAAGTTGGCACTGGATTTGATCTCTGGAGTTACTTCAGCCAGGATGTAAAATCCCTTTCAAACTTTTTTTCAGAGCCTGGAACATAAATCACTCTTGCCACATCACGCTGTATTGGTTCTGGCTGTCCCCAAAAATGTCACACAGTTCCACCGGTGACATTTATTTAATTTAGTCTGAAACGTGTGGGAGTTTTTTTATGATGAGATTTTATCTTTTGGGCTGCAGGTGAAGTTTAGATCAAACCCCTGGCTGCAGACTGAGCTCTCACAGAGCTGCTCTTCCCATTGACATCAAATTCTCTCAGGTCTCCGGGGATCATCCAGCTTTCCACGGTTAAAGTTCTCTGGAAAGTCTCTGGTGTTGCCCTAAATTCTCCTTCTCCCCCCCTGATCACTCTCTTTGATGCTGAACAACATTTTTTTGTGACTTCTCTCATCCAGGTGATCTCTTATCTTTGTAAAAAATCAAATTCCTGGGCACTTCAATAAAAACAACAATGCAGGGAATTGTCAGCAAACCATCCCAGGAGGAAAAAGCCTCTCTGACAAGGAGGTGTCAGGGGTGAGTGCCACCAGCTAAGCCAAAGGACACGCCTGTCAGAGGATGGATCAGAGCAGGGAATGTTCAAAGGAGAGCTCAGGGCAGGGAAAAATGCAAACCCCGCGCAAATCGTGCGCCTGCCCCGGCAAGCAGAGCTCACAGAGGTCTGCAGGGGAACTGGGAGCTCCTCTTGGGCACACTCAAGGCTCCCCAAAGTCTCCTAAATTAATCACAGCCTCGGCTTGAGGAGATGCTGTCAGCTGTGTGTGACTGGATGTCTTAATTGCTCTTTCATTTCAAAGGGGAACAGAGCAGTCTTTGTTTTGCTCCACGTCTTCCAGAGGAGTTTTAATTTAAAAGTGCAGAGAGTAACATTTTGTATTTTTTCTTATGTCTCAAAAAGAAGGGAAGAAAAAGGAAAACAAGACTAAAAAATTTTGCTGGAAAGTTTTTGGGTTCTTCAACCCTTAATGAAATCAAGCTCACAGCAGTCAATCAACCAAATCCCACTCGGATCAGAGCAGCTGGGGCTGCCCCTGGACCCCTGGAAGTGTCCCAGGCCAGGATGGATGGGGCTGGGAGCACCCTGGGAGAGGGGAAGGTGTGGAACTGGATGATCTTCCAACCCAAACCATCAAAATTTTCATTTTGATTCGGATCAAAAATGAAAACTCCACAAACCCCACACGAATTCACTGTGCTGCTCCTCCCCCTTCTGCCCAGGGGACGTGGCCAAGGCCACATCAAACCCTGGGGACACCCTAAAGCCCTTTTCCATCTGCTTTAAACACAGGGAAGGACCAGGAGGACCCTCTGGAGGTGGCAGAGCAGTGCCACAGAGGGATGGCAGGAGCTCTGGTTGCCTGGGTGGGGCTGGGAACAGGTGAGTTCTATTTATCCAGGTGGGGAGAGACAAATCCAGCAGGATGAACTCATCAGGGAGCTGATTTGCTGTGCCTGGGCAACTGGAAAGGAGCTCTCCCTCTGCCCACCTGGTGGTGGCTGGCACAGGTGTTTGCTGAAGATATGTGTATTTAAATTCCTGCCTCTTTATTACTCATAAATAACAAAGTTATCACCGAGTGCAGGAGCAATAGAGCTCCTTCTGGTCTAATCCTGGCCTCTCCTGATGGTTTTTATCCCAGGGAAATTCATCACAGCTGAACCTGAGGCTCCTTTAGGAAATGTCAGCCCTTTCTGCAAGTCACTGCCCAGTGAACTGGCTGGGGAGCAGCTCAGCTTTGCTTCTGATGGGCAGCAAAACTGGGAAACTGAAGAACCTTTCATGAAGCAAGTGGTCCATGAATCAACTTGGGAGAATTCTTGGGATCTTTGGCAGCCAAAGCTCTTCACTGTTTGTGGTGCCTGTGCCCTTTCCAGATGGAATATCAGCAGAGACTCTCCCTTGGCTGGGGACAGAGACATGAAATCACTCTGGGCTCATCACTGAGATTTTTGCAGCACTTCTGATGTAAAACTGACCCTGGAATTGCAGCCAGCCCTGCCTGCATGCTCAGCTCACAGCCTTGGGCTATAATTAGCTTGGTTTGGGCAAAGCCAAAACTGAAACCCAATCACGAGAAAAGAGAGAAATGAGAGAAAAGAAAAGTCCTTCCAGTTTTTGAAGTGCACATCACCTCATGTACTTCTCTGAAATCTGCATTTCAGTGCCAATCTCAGGGCTGAAAGCTACTAAAATCACTTGTCCCAGTGATTTTTTCTCAGTTAGATGACTTCCCCCTTATTTGGGTGGTCATTCCTTCCCTCCTCTGTTTACAGACTTTCATTACTTATAATAACAATTATTTAAGTTCTTTGCCCACTTTGTAGTTGCAATAATTTTGTTGAGTTTTAACAGCAGCAGGTATCAGAGAACTGATGAACCATGATGGGAAACTGCTCCCTGAGTCCTGAAAATTGCCTATTTAGACCCCATTTTGCCTCCTAAATAAAATAAAAATTGATATTCTGAGGAAATGTCTCTCTCCCTTTTTTCAGTGTCTGGAGAAATGACCTTGCTCTTAAATTTAAGCACCTTAAAACCAGAGCTGGACGAATCCAAACTTTGCTGCTAAGTAAGCACATGGAGCCTCTTTTCCTTTATAATTAGGCCCATCAAACCTTCTAACCCTGAGGGTCTTTTTTGAAAATCCTGTGCTAATTTCAGCTGCTGGGATAAGTGTCCAAAATGTTTGGGTGCCTATGGAAACTTCCTCTGGAGCAAGCATAAGGAAGCTGTATTTGTAGTCCACGCATTTCCATGTATCATTAATATATGGCAAGAATGTAAGTAGTTGGAAAATATGTTCACAGTCCCTGGTTGATTCTTCCAAGATGGGGCTGTTGTAGGAAAAAGGATTAGGTGAGTTAAAAGTGCCCAGGGCTCAGCAGTCATTAAGGGCTCCAACTGCTCCCAGCAAAAATACTTTTTGCAGCTGCACTTTGGTGAAATGTTTCACGTGGTTGGGGTGGTTTGGTTTCTCCTGGGCATGTCAATATTCCTGGGCAGGAATATTCCACTGCTCAGCAGCAGGAGCCAAGGTGGGTGGGTGGGTTTTGGGTAAATGTTGAGCTCAGAGGGCTCAACCAGAGGGAGGTTGAGCTCGGAGTAAACACAGAGTTGGTGCCTCAGGATTTTAGTTTTTCTATTTTTCATCTATTTGTAATCATGGAATTCTGCAGTGTGTGACTCTGAACTCCATGTGCAGTGGGAGCTGCTGCTTTCCCACTTTGGGCAGACACAACAATTCCTCTCCAGGCCTGGCAATCAAGGACACCTCACTGCCTCAGGGCCAGAGATGGGAACAAAAGGGAGTTGGGGCAGCAAACTGGGGGTCAATGCCTTCATTACCTGGAGCTGGAATTGGCAGATGAACCCCCAATATGCAAATGGACCAAACTTATAAAAGTGTCAAAACCTGTGACTCCCTTGTCCATTTTGGGTGGGCCAAAATGTAAGTGATAAATATCATTTCAATAAATACAACTGCTTTTTATTCTCTGAATTCTGTCTGGCCTCTGTTTTTAGCTGGCCCCAAAGGCATCAGCAGCAGTGGAAAACAAGGGGGTCGGTGTGCTGGGTGCTGCCAGTTCCCAATATGCAAATGGACCAGAAAAGTGTGAAACCCATGACCCATGGTCCATTTTGGGTGGGTTTTGTCTGCCCTAAATGTACCTGAAGGCCCTCCAATAAATAGAACTGCTTTTTACACCCTTAATTCTGCCTGGCCTCTGTTTTCAGGTAAGCCCAAAAGGCATCATCAGGGTGATCAAACAGGGATGGATGTGTTATTTCCTCTGCTTTAAACTGCCCTTCCCCGGGGTTGTGTTGCCTATATTGGGGTACATTTGGTGTTCCTGGCACTTCCCAGGCTCCCAGACCAGCCCTTTGCTCTCCCCTCTGTCCACCCAGGCAGCTCTGCCAAATCCTTTGTGTTGGGAAGCCAGACAGGGCTGAAAGCAGAGGGAACTCCCCAGGGCACGGTGGGAGAGTGACACTGCCCCAGTCCCCGCTGTGACCTGAGCCTGGCACAGCCCAGAGCTCACCCGGAGTGACAGCAGAGCTGTGTCACCGCAGCAACAGGACATGCTGCCATGGGGACAGACTGGGACTGGCTTCCTGGCCCGCCGGAGCAGCCTGGGCTGCTGGAAGGGGTTGGAATGCCACGAGCTGCAAGGTCCTCTGCAACCCAAACCATGCTGTGAGTCTGACTTTCTCTGGCTGAGTTCTGCTCTTCTCACCAATGAGGACATCTTCCAAAAACTCATTCTTTCCTCCTCACTTGGAAAGTGACTTTTGGTTTAAAATTCACTCGGCACGAATTTTCCTGAAACGTTGGTGAGCTTCATCACCATGGACTGAGATGTGATGGCCTTTGCAAGCCCAAACTCGAGAAAAAAATATAATAATGGCACTTCAAACATATTTTAAATAGATCCTTAGAATTTAACTGCAAGCTAAACTATTGGTCATGACCTTTCTAACAATCTTGAATCTATGAGTAATATTCTCTCTGATTCTGTACAAGTGAAAGTACAGAGGGTTTATTCCTTTACTGAGTAATTTGTTTTGTTAATTCCACACCAGTTCTCTAAGAGCACAGTCTGTATCGAACACAAACCCATGATCATTCCACCTCTGATAAAACAGCACTCCCTGAACTCATTTCTATCCCACTCTAAGGTGGGAGCTGCTTTCCAAGTGGTTGTTGAGGTTGTGGTGGCTCCCAGCCTCCCACTCTGACTTTGTCAAGCTCTGCAGTGGGCTCAGCCTCTTGCCTTCATCACCCACTCACCCAATATTTCCTGAGGAGTGTCCTTTTCCAAGGAAAATCCAATCCATAAGGCCTTTGCATGAAGTGGAGATTAAAAAAAATAATAAAATCAATTGCATTAAGCCCCTGTATAAAGCCTCTAATTTATCCAACAATCAGTCAGCAAACAAGAGTCTGCTGGGTTGTGGTTTTGGCTGCCTGACTTCCCCTAAACTTGGAAAAATGTGTAAATAAAGGAACAGCAATAAGATAAAAAGTTGAATAAACTGTGGAGATGCAGCAAAAAAATATATATCTGTGCCTTCTTGGAATAACCAAAAGACATGGAGACCAGGGATGTTTACAGGACAGTGGGACAGATGAGGCTAATTCAGGGATCACCTTTTCTGTGTGACAGGTAAAAATAGGAATTTCTACTCAATGACTGTCCCATCACAACTGCTGGGTTCTTCTCAGCTACGGGAGTCTTTCATGCCATGGAGGAGGATAAAGGCTGGGTAACATAAAGGAAAAGGTTGGTGCAGCTGGGAGGGTGAAATCAGAGATGTGGGCATGGTGGGAGAAGGTGTTTCAGAAAGGGTGAAGGTGTTTCAGAAAGGTTGAAGGTGTTTCAGAACAGGTGAAGGTGTTTCAGAACAGGTGAAGATGTTTCAAAACGGTAGGAGGTGTTTCAGAATGGGTGAAGGCTTTTCGGAACAGCAGAAGGTGTTTCAGAAGGGCAGTAGACGTTTCACAATGGGAAAAGGTGTCTCAGAATGGGTGAAGATGTTTCAGAACAGGTGAAGGTGCTTCAGAAGGGCAGAAGGTGTTTCAGAATGAGTGAAGGTGTTTCAGAACGAGTGACGGTGTTTCAGAATAACAGAAGGTGTTTCAGAATGGGTGACTCAGAACAGGTGAAGGTGTTTCAGAAGAGTAGAAGTTGTTTCAGAAGGGCAGAAGATGTCTCAGAATGGGTGATGATGTTTCAGAACAGCAAAAGGTTTTTCAGAAGGGAAGAAGGTGTTTCAGAACGGGTGAAGGTGTTTCAGAATGACTAAAGGTGTTTCAGAAAGGCAGAAGGTGTTTTGGAAGGGCAGAAGGTGTTTCAGAGCAGGTAAAGGTGTTTCAGAACGGGTGAAGGTGTTTCAGAACGGGTGAAGGTGTTTCAGAACGGGTGAAGGTGTTTCAGAATGAGTGAAGGTGTCTCAGAATGGGTGATGATGTTTCAGAACAGGTGAAGGTGTTTCAGAACAGCAGAAGGTGTTTCAGAATGAGTGAAGGTGTTTCAGAATGACTGAAGGTGTTTCAGAAGAGCAGAAGGTGTTTCAGAATGGGTGAAGGTGTTTCAGAATGACTGAAGGTGTTTTGGAAGAGCAGAAGGTGTTTCAGAGCAGCAGAAGGTGTTTCAGAATGGGTGAAGGTGTTTTAGAACAGCAGAAGGTGTTTCAGAAGAGCAGAAGGTGTTTCAGAAGAGCAGAAGGTGTTTCAGAGGGGAAAACCCCGTGGTACTGCCCTTCCCCATGTTCTGTAAGAGTGGAGACAACAACAGCTTGCAAGGAGAAGTTGAGGAGCCCGAGGCAGGCCAGGGCTGGGCCTGCAGGCCAGGCTGGGCCTCCAAGACAGAGGAGCTCGAGTTTGCAGCGTGAAGTCACGGAAAGGGCGCGGGAGCCGCGGTGGCACGGGGAGCTCCAGCCCTGGAAAAAGCCGCGGCGGCTGCGGCGCTCTCAGCTCGGCTGCTCCAGCCAGAGGTTTCCTGCTGAGCCACAAACGTCACCGCTCCTGCTCCTGCCACAACTGCTCAGGACGGGAAAATACGGGAGCTGCTGGCTCCGGGACTGCCAACATCCTGCTCCAGACCCGGGGCTGACCCTGCAGCAGCCCCGGTTGCCAAGGGACAATCTTACGTACTCGGGTTTGTTTTAGCAACATCACAATAAAGGTTTTTTGCTCGACAGTTTGTGAAACTTTGGTTGGAAGCTAGAGGCGAAGTATGAGATCTTGGTAGAAGATGATGCCAGGGGAAAAAGCAAAAATAACATGTTCTGTGTGTGAAAAAAGCATAAATAAAAGTGACAATTCGTGATGTAAATGTGACCATTTATGATGTAAAAGTGACCATTTATGATATAGAATGATCATTTATGAGATAAAAGTCCCCATTTATGAGTGTGAGAGACTGGAGGGGCCTGTCAATGACTGAATATTTTATATCTCCTTTCATCTGCAAGAATTCATGGTGGTTTTCTCTAACTGCAAACACCACATCCACTTCAGAGAGTAAAAAACAATAACAGCTGAAAAACTTTGTTAAAATGTGTTCAAAAAGGAAAAACTGGGGATGACAGTCAGGGAATCTGAGCAGGCCCAGGTAGGGCTGTCCCCTGGGGAAGGTCACCTGTTACTGCAAAGCACTGAAAGCTTCTAGGACTAAAAATCACTTTTAAAACCTTCCCCAAGGATAAAAGCTGAGCTGAAGGAACACCAAGATGTGACTCTCTTTGAGACGTTTAATCTTACAAAGAGTAACAGCGAGGATGGGTACGAGGAACTTGTTCCTATCCTGTTTTTCCTGCCTGTTCAAACCTCTGCCTGCCTGGAACCAGCTGCTCAACGCTGCAAACCTTCTGCAGCCACGTCTGTGCCAGTGCCACGGGGAGAAGATGCTATTGTGAGGATGGCGGATGCGCTCATCGCCCTTTGTTCCACAGCGCGGCCCGCTCCAGCAAACACATCAGGTCATCAAATCAGCGCAGTAAATCTTCCCTTTTACTTAGAAAGACAAAAATAATCCTGACTTTTTCATGAGCTCGCACAACACCAAGAGGCGTTTCAGGCTGGGGAAAGGATCTCATTTCTGCTGTCACAAGTTGGACGGGGCTGCGCTTGGATGGGCCCCGGGGCTGCGCGCGGGATCCAGCTCCGTCCCAAAGGGGAGCATCCCAGGCACAGATTTGGAGGCAAGACCCCATCCCCAGCTCTTTTATTTTTGAGTTCACCAGCGCAGGGGCCCTGCTGCAGCTGGTGCCAGGCTCAATATTAAATGCAGAAGAAGGGAAAGGACTCGGCAGGAGCAGGGGCTGGGCCTCCTGGGCGAGAGGGCCCATGGAATCGCTTTCCATGATCCTCGCTTGGAGAGCTGGCCTGATTTCCTTTCATGTGTCCTCACTATTCCTATTGGAAGGGATTTCCAGCCTCTGTCTATTTATACCCATTTCTTCTTGTGCCAACATTGTCTCTTCACTTAAATAACTTTCCTCTGCCTGCTGCTTCGCCTCCTTGATGCTCAGGCAGCTGTCGGGTCCCCTCTCAGCCTCCTCTCCTCGGGCAAAACAAGTCAATCCCATTGAATAACCCCTGAGGAAGAGTCCCCATTCCCTGGATTCTCTGTACCCTACAACAAGCCCCTCTTTCTGGCTGTGCTGGTGAGGACCCACAACCCTTCCTCTATGGAAGTTCCCTAGCCAACACATTTTAGGGTCGTGTCGTAATCTGAGGACGCAGAGGAAAGGTCTGTGGTTCTTCCTCTGCTTTCACCAGAACAGAACAATCCCTTTGTAATAATGCAGCAATTAATTGCACCTCTGGTATCCCCACAGAGCTAGGAGGAAACGCTGTGGGTCCTATTGCAGAATATTCATTTTCTCATTGACAAGGGCAAATGAAGACATTGGTTTTCTTTGAAAAATTAGGCCTAGGTAGGAGTTCAGAAATGAACAAAATATCTCTTTATTGGGGAGAGAAGGATGCAGACAGGTAAAGAGAGTTCCCTTCATAGCTTGGGAAATGCAAATAATTCCTTTTACTATCATTATCTCTACTTCTCTCTTTCATCAGCATCGTATCATGGAATCATGGAATGGTTTGGGTTGGAAAGGACCTCAAGCTCATCCAGTGTCACCCCCTGCTGTGGGCAGGGACACCTTCCACTGTCCCAGGTGTTCCCAGCCCTGTCCAGCCTGGCCTTGGATATTCCAGGGATCCAGGGGCAGCCACAGCTGCTCTGGGCACCCTGTGCCAGGGCCTGCCCACCCTCCCAGGGCACAATTCCTTCCCAATCTCAAAACTAAACCCACTCTCAGTTTGAAGCCATTCCTCCTCCTTTTCCTATCAGATAAAAGATCTGTTTCTCCTTGAAGTCCAGCCAGTGATCAAACTCCTGTTGACTTCTTGTTGTTGCAAGGAGCGGATGAGGGTTCTGGTGTTTGTAACACGGGCAGAAATCTGCTGGAGTAAATGAATTTCAGTGATAACCTCGCTAAAAATTCTTCCAAAGGTTCACCCTGTGCCCAGCTCATCCGAGGTCCTGCTGGAGTTGCACCCTTATGATTTACACACCCACAGTGGCTCTCTGCTGCTAATGAGCACGTGGTGTTACCCTGATTTACACCTTGCCTCCGGAATACACCTTCCCACAAAAATCCTGCCACATTCATCACCCCAGGCCCCCTCCCCAAGCAGCAGAAAGGACAGAAACAACAAAATCTTGCAGCAAAAGCCCAGGCAGCTCAAAAAGAAACGATGTCAGGAGTAACAAATCCATGGCTTATGTCAGACCCTGCTCCAGATAAGGGGAAATATTTTTTAATGAAATCCAAGTATGGCCCTTGCAGATGTGGAAAGAATGCAGCAGGAAGGTATTTCCAATTCCCACTGGAAACAGGTCTCGCAGTGGGGTTGTTTTAATATTTTTTTTCCAGTTGCCCCTTGCCCTCTTTGCTGTTTCCTTGGGGATTGGGGAGCAGCAGTGCCCTCATTCCAGACAGGAGCAGAGCCAGGGAACGCCTGTGCAAGGCTGTGGAGGAAATCTGTGTCCTGTGATTAATTCTCCTGCTGATTCACAATTCTGATACTGCACCAGTGACAATAAAAATCCCCCCACACGAGAATGACTTTCCACGAAACCAACCTTGCTTGGCCAGTGCACTCAAACACCTGCTAAAATCAGGGAAAATGGAGATTTCACCCTGGGTTTCTTTCACTTCCCTGCTTCCCAGTGGGTGGCATTTCCCTCCCTCCTTCCCTTTTCCTTCTCCAGTGCAGAAAGAACTTATTTATGAGGGAGATAAGGGAGAACAAATCCTACAAGAGCCTCTTTGGCCTCAATGCCATGTTTTTGATAACCGTCCTATGTTTAGGAAGAATGAGGTTAAATCTTTAATTATTTCTGAACAAACAGTTGGACAGTAAAACCCAGGTGCTTGTGGGGATGCTGGTGAGGTTGTGCAGCTCTATTTAAATCTGAAAAAAGATGTATTTCCTTTTTTCCCCACAAAGGGAGTCAGGGTTTTGCACTGGAGGAAGGCCAACTTTACCTCTTGATGGTTAAAAAGCCCCAAATATCAGCTTGTACTTAAAATCCCTGCAAATGTTTTGGGTGGCAAAATTCTGTGGAAATTTGGGTTGAGCTGGGTAACATTTTTTCCTTACAATGCCTTCAGCACAATCCAAATTTCCAGAGCAAACAGCATTTTTTCCCCCCGAAGATTTTTCAGCCTTCAGTGACAATTTGCAATGTGTTATTTCAATTAATTGTCAACTGTTTCCAGATCTCAGAGCAGATCACTGGATATAAACCCGGCACTGCTACTCAATTTGCTTCTCTTTCCTCTCATTTATTTTCCAAGACAAGAGCTTTGGGGTGACCATCTGCTTCTCATTTCAAACCTGTCTGCTTTTGTTGATACCTGATGTCTTCTGCCTCATGCACAAGCTCAATTAAAGATTGATAAGCAGAGTTTTGTTTTGACACGGGTCCTCTCTTCCGAGCAGCAGAGCTTCACAATTCCAGGTTGTTTTCGTGGTGCAGGTTTTTTCACAGGCTTTAAATTCTGTTTTAGACCCATGTTTGGCAATTCTTTCCAAATCTGCTTTTGAGTTACCTCGTGAAATGGAATAAAGACATTTCTGGGCTAAATTAGAGGCATTTTGAAATGCGGGGCCATAGGAAATGTGAAGTTAAGGCTCCGTCTCTTCCTCCCTCCTGGTTTCCATATAAACCCTCTCAGTTTTTAGGCTAAAATAGCTTTATTTGCCTAATTCCCAGTGCTGTTGTAGCGCTGTGAGGATCACCCTGGCTCCTCTCCACTCTTTCACCTCTGATGCAGCCGCTGTCAGGTGAACAGCTCCAGGCAGAGAGCCAAATACCAACCTCTCCACATGCTCAAAGTGATGTTTATTCTCTTAATTGACTCCTTGTCTCCCCTGCCCCAAGCAGGATAAAGCAGCTTTAAACCTTTCCCCGCAGCCACCTCTTAAGTGGCAGTGACTCAGGGCAGCCTTGAAAGGAAAATAGGATGAAATAACCAATATAAGGTGGAAATTGTGTTTATCACCATCAAAATCTGCTTCCCCTCAGAGCTGTGCAGGGAGCAAATGTGAGGACAAAGTTAAAAAGTGGGATCTAAACTCAAGTGCTGCCTAAAACCGGTTTTATTTCCATTCTAAAAGCTCCAACCTTGCTTTTCCTCACCCAAGTTTTGTGCCCAGGGCGTGATTTTCTTGCATGAAGAATTTGGTCTTTTGATGGTTTTGGGTAATGGAGAAACCTGAGCCTGCCTGGAGGGGGCTTTGGTTCCCCTAAAACGCCAATTCCTCACTTCAGCTCCCCCTTTTTCCATCCTGCAGACAGAGCTGCCTGATGTTGGGTAGGATGAACCTTAGACTTCCCACTCTTCAGGTGGGAAGCTGCTCTTGTCTTCCCTGTTAATTATCCCCCAAAGCCCTTGATTATCCTCTCTTTTCCCCATCTAGGCAGAACATCGTACACAAGCAAAATCCTCAGGGTTTTTGTTCCCCCTGTTTTCCTTACTCCGTTCATATTTCTCTCATAAAATCTGTCACCAGTGGCCAGTTCCTTTCTCTCTGTAATGGAAATTTTGGGACTGGTTAAGAAAAAAAAACCCCAATCCTAAATCATTAAGTAAGATAATATCTCAGAATTATAACTTAAGAATGAGAAATTTTATAGCAGACGTTTTGACAGGACATTTTTCACTTACAAAACCACCCTTTTCTTTTTTTTTTTTTTTTCTTTTTTCTCCCTTAGGTTATAAGGTGCTTAAATCATTTTTGCTGAAGGAAGGAGGAAACAGCTGTGGCTCAAACAAACTTTTTCCGTCTGTCATTCCGTCTTTATTTTCTCTTTCTGTGCATTCAGCACTCTCAGAGTGAAAGCAGCAGCAGCACGGCCAAGATTAGAAGTTAAAGAATGTAAACTTGAATTTGGATGATTTTGGGCAAGGTCTGAGAGCAGGAGTTCTCTCCTTGTTTCCTGGCTGGGCTGGACACCCCATTTCTGGTGAAGAGGGAGGAGCTGGGATGTGCCAACCTCTGCCCATCCCTGCAGCCTGAATTTCCCCTCACTTTGGAACCAGGCTGTGGATCCCATTCCAGGCTGTGGATCCCATTCCCAGGCTGTGGATGCCCTTCCCAAATTGTGAATCATCTTCCTAGATTCTGGATCCCCTTCCCAGGCTGTGGATCCCCTTCCCAAATTCTGGATCATCTTCCCAGATCATGGATCCCCTTCCCAGGCTATGGATCCTTTTCCCAGGCTATGGATCCCTTTTTCCAGACTTTGGATCCCAGATTCTGGACCCCCTTCCCAGGTTGTGGATCCCCTTCCCAGGCTGTGGATCCACTTCCTAAATTCTGGATCCCCTTCCCAGATTCTGGATCCCCTTCCCAAATTCTGAACCCCCTTCCCAGGTTCTGGATCCCCTTCCCAGATTCTGGATCCCAGCTGCTCCCATTTGATGCAAGGAGATTCCCTGGACCAAACCTAACCCACCCAAAGGAAGGACAAGCTCTTGAGTGATCATGGAATCTCCAAGGTTGGAAAAGGCCTCCAAGATGATCAAGCCCAACGTTCCCACATCCAGTTTTTGGGGATCACTTTAGGCTGAGATTATGGAAAATAAAAATCTTGGAGGGACGTGATCCCAGATAAACACAAAGTGTTCTCTGCTGCTCTAAGGGAGACTTTGCCCAAATTCCCTCTCCCACCCCATTCCATCCCAAGCATTTGTTGTGTTCTAACATTCCTCAGATCCATTTTCAGGAATTCTGATTTTGGATCAGATCCTGACTGGTGCCTGTGCAAGCAAGTGTGGAAAACCAGCCTGGAGAAATGTCATCCACGTCAAAGCCGTTTAAATGCTAAACTCCAATGAGGAATAATTCAAATTAATAATATTCAGTAAAAGATCCTAAGTCCAGGCCTCATTCCATGGTGGAAGAGTAAAATATTAACATGACAATATCAAGAGAGAGTTTTCCATCGGGGAAAGGTGTTTAGAAATTTATATTCAATTTTTTTCCCATGAATTTCTTTTGAAGGAGCAGAATGGATCAGTGTGGAGCTGGAACACAGAGAAGTTCTGCTCTTTTCTGTTGGGAAGAGAGAGGTTCTGAACTAAAACATCCCAGCAAAAACCTGATGATTCTTTGGGTGAAAAAAGAGTGGATAATCCCACAGTTATTGCTCATTTTTGTGCCAGCTAAACCGGGTTGGCACCCATCCCAAAAAAGCCAGCACGTATTTTGAATTTGATTTCCATTTTCTCCTTCCTTTAAAAAACTGCCCCCATGAAGTCAGCCAGGATTTAAACAAATACATCTATAGCATGATAACACTGCCCTGAAACAAAATAATTAGGAATGAGGCCTGAAATAACTGTCTAAAGACACTGGGAAACGTAAATCAGGCCAGGAACTGGAATAACAGGGAGGTGATGATGGAGCCTGGCTGAGGGGCTCCTGCTGGAGAACCCAGAGGTTGTTTGGATAGGAAGAGCATCGGATGGATCAGTGCAAGACCTGGGTGTTCCACGGAGCTCCTGGGCCAATCCATCTCCTAGAAATCTGTCAGAAAGGGCAATGGGCACTGTAATTCTTCCCAGGAGTTTGGTTCTTTTGTGGGAGCAGAACTGACAAAGACTGATCTCACCTCTGCAAGCCAGGCCTCTTATCTAATCTCCTGTACTTTTATTTTTACATAAAACCCCGCTAATATTCTATTAAACCTTTTTTATTCATTTTGAAGCTATAGGAATGCTGTTAATTCTGAGATTTGCTCCTCTCCTGTGGATCCCTATGGACTTTTTTTTTTGATGGAAATAAATATTATTCCTTTTTATTACTTGATGGCAAAGAGCTCAATTCAACAAAGGGAGTTTTTCAGCGTGTTTGAGTTCTCAGTTTCTATCTTTATTGAACTATTTCAGACTTTTCCACAAATATTTCCCAGAGCCTCAGGGACACAGGGTGTGCCTTATCAATCATGGAATGGTTTGTGTTGGAAGGGACCTTAAAGACCATCTCATTCCATGGGCAGGGACACCTTCCACTATCCCAGGGTGTTCCAACCTGGCCTTGGACGCTTCCAGGGATCCAGGGCAGCCACAGCTTCTCTGGGAACCTGATGAGTTTTTTACCTTCTTTTTGCCAAAGTTGGGATTAAATGTGCTGGAGGGTATTTCTTGTTGGGACTCAGATGTTTATCAGTTCTTATCTCTGTCACAGTCTCACAAACCCTGAGCTCTGCAGCACTTCACCCTAACAAACTAAAAATGGAGCCCCATCTCTCTCTCCACAAGGCCTTTTGAGGATAAACTGTCCAATTAAGAAGTGACACCTCAATTATTTTTACTTTTAACCCAATAACCAACCACCCATGCCTGCAATGGGGATTTTTATCCAATTACACAAAACCACCCAAACCCATGGAGAAGAAGGTGAAGAAGGAGGAGCAGCCTCTGCCCTAAAACCTCCATCCTGCTTTATATCCATTACTATATTCTAAACCCTTAAACTCTGAGTTTTTCACCCTGTGATATCACACACTTCTATTCAAACTCCACACTCATAATTTCAGTTCTATAATTTAATTTTGGAAGCTTCTCCACTGCCTCAGATCAATGCAGTTTTCTCTTGGGGTCAGTGCCTGGCAGCACAGAGCGCCCAAAATTCCCAGCAGCCAGGGTTCCAACAGGCACCCTCTGAATAAAGAATTTCCTCCTCATCTCTAATCCAAATCCACCCATGATTTATTTCACTGCCCATTTGCTTGCAGGATTTCCAGTCCCATCCCTGGGACTCTCAGAGGGAGGATTCTCCAAATTAAGGAGTTCAGATTTGAGTCCATCACCCTGCCCTGAGCTGGACACTTTTGTCACCTCCTCAATGCCACCCCCTCAGTGCCACCCCCTCAATGCCACCCCCAGCCCTGGCCACTCCCAGGGGAGTTTTCTTCTCCTTAAACCTTTAATTTGCTCCTCTCCCTCTCGGCACGACCTGTTAATTTTGAAGGTTGCTATGTGGGCAATAAGACTTTTTCCCCTAAAAACTGAAACATTCCCCATTTACATTTGGGCCCAAAGTTAACCACCAAACCAATGGGTTGCAAGGCATTTTTTAAGAGAAAAAGAGGTAAAAAAAGCCCAGGGAAGGCTGTTCAGATCCCATCCCTGCTGAGTCACAGGCTGTTCCTCAGGCTCCCAGCAGGAGCTGTCCCCAAGGCAGGACGTTCCTGGGAACACCAGTGAGTCACTGGTGTCCCTTTTTATCCCCTCCATCCATGGATGGGAACAGCAAAAAGCATCCTGCAAAAAAACCACCTCGTTTTGTGCTCTTCCTCCACGCTGCTGCTGAGCTTAACAGGCAGTGGCATAATTGGAGAGGGAGTTTAAAATGAAGGAATTAATTATTTCCCACTTTTTCCCTGTTGGAAAATCTCACTTTTCGCTTCACGTGTGTCCACCAAGCTCAAGTAAAGCTTTGAAATTTCTTTTTTTTTCTGGTGGAAAACATGTTAGTGCCATTATTGACGTTGGCTCTGAGGGGCAGATGACCAGGAACAGGGAGAGCTGCTGCTTTTTGTCTCATCAGGAATGTGGGGAAGTCAGCAGAGATAAGAAAAGGCACTACTGGCAATGCACAGGGTGACCACAAATCAATATTTTTCATGCAAAATGTTTTCCTTAGTTGAAAAACGCTTTGGTTTTGCAGGTACAATTCAGGCCACGAAAACAGACTTTTGGAACATTCTTGTTTTGCGTTTCAAGGGCTAATGAACTTGAAATTATTTGTTTTTTAAAAGAAAACCATCTTTTGCAGGTGTTCCCTTGCCTGGAAGCTCGATGTGTCTCAACAAAACCATTCCAAGTGTTTGGTTTTCAGCATAAAAAATACAAACACTTAAAAAAATTCGGGGTTTTTCTCTCCTTAATGAGGTCCATTTTTTCCAAAGTGTGCAGAAGTTCTGTGAGATAAAAGCCAGGAAAATGAGCGCAGAAAATAATGAAATGATGGGGCCAGTGGCAGCTGTGAAAGAGGGTCCTGCTGATGAACAAATTTGTGTATTTTTGCCTAATTAGGATGAGGATTCTTGGCCTAGAAAATCCTCATCCTTAAACCAAGGCCTAAGCTTTGCAACGTTGTAAAAAACCTGAAAATGCATCTTGGCCTGGAAAGGTTCAGTCAGCTTGAGCACCAGAGTTCATTTCTAACGATGGAAAATCGCTAATCTTCCCAAGTTTGTCACCAAACCAGTGCTAAAATCTGAATGGAAAAAGTTTTGCAGTCATTTCTGTGAAATGTCATGGAATTCAGAAAAGGAGAAAAATAAAGAGAGTGTTATTTCTCTTTGGCTTTTGGTTCTTGCACGGGCTGGTCTGACTTGACTTTGTGTCCTGGAATCAGCAGCCTGGACTCCCCTGACCCCTCTCAGGAAAATCCTTCAGGTACCAGGAAAACCTTGGTGGGGAAAGAGCTTTGAGAGGACCTTGGATTCAAGTTCCAAAGCTCCAGAAATCACCTAAACGTTAAATTAGGAATTAAAAGTGTTAATTGCTCTTTTCTAACATGGTCAGTGCTCTTTAAACAAATCAGATTAGCCAGGTTTTGTTTTACCTCTTTATCTCTAAAAAATACCTTGCAACCCGTTGTTTTGGTAGTTAACTTTGGGGCCAACTATAAATGTGAAATATTTCCATTTAACCAATTTTTAGGGGAAAAAAAAAATCTTATTTCCCACATAACAACCTTCAAAATTAACAGGTCATGCCAGGAAGGAGAGGAGCAAAGCCAGGACCAGGGTGTAAGGAATGCCCAGGCAGAGTAAATCCCAGTGTGAGAGGCAATTCATCAGCTAATCTTCTCTAAAGAGCAAATCTAAAAGTGTCAGGTGATGGAGAGCCAGCCCAGCTCCACCTGGCTCCCTGGAAAAGCTCCCTGGAAAAACTCCCATGGCTGAGCCATGGAAAGAATGGAAGTGACAGAGTTCTCAGCCCCTGCAGCAGCAGCAGAGCTTTGGAGGTGACAAAAGTCTCACTGAGCACGTGGTTGGTGGCACAAAGAGGGGCTATGGATCCTACACCTTCTGCTCCACCACCTTTCCAGCTTGGGGCAAAGTATCTTACACAGGGGGTCCTCAAAGTAACAGAGAGTGTGAAATAATTCAATATTGTGTGAAATAATTCAATATCATGTGAGATAATTCAATATTGTGTGAAATAATTCAATATCATGTGTAATAATTCAATATTGTGTGAAATAATTCAATATCATGTGTAATAATGCAATATCGTGTGAAATAATTCAATATCATGTGAAATAATTCAATATCATGTGAAATAATTCAATACCATGTGAAATAATTCAATATTATATAGATGTATTATTCTAGAATATGCTGAGGGAAGGGACACGCAAGGATCATCAAATTGCACCCCTGGACATGCACAGGACACCCCAAATAACAAATCACATGCCTGAGAGATTTGTCCAAGGGATTCCTGAGCCCTGGCAGGTTTGGAGCAGTGCCCATTCCCTGGGGAGCCTCTGGGGAAGAACCTTTGCCCAAAATCGGGCGCTGCTCCACACCTGGGCACCACCTGCAGAGGGGGGAAAGGTCAGGGCAGAAAATGAGCAGCAAAAGCTCTGAAATCAAGAGCTCTCTGGGAGTTTCATGGAATACAAGGGAATGAAACCTTCCTTTTTGACTATTCCCCCTTCAACACAACCATCACCTCTCGCAATGCAAAAAATTAAGGTTTTTTCTCTTGAAGTTCTTGCAATTTTGCTTGGATGCTTCCTTCTAATTTCACCTTTTGCAGCCACTTCTTTAAAATGCCTGACAGCTTCTTGGAGAAGCCCTTCCTCAGTGTTGGGTACCTCCTGTATCCCTCACAAAAAAACCCCTCACACGTTCCCGAGTTCATAGACAGAACAGCTGTGCATCTTTATTGCACATATGCTGCACTCTGGTTTGGCTCGTGTGCCAGCAGACAGGAAAGTTTTATTTTTAGGCAGATGTGAAAGCCCTAATTTGTTGCAGAGGGGGAGAGAGAGCCTAAGAATAGCACACAACGCAGCCACTGCCAAATTAATTAACGCAGACCAAAACAGGTTACAGCTCCCGAGCCAAAGCTACTATTTTCCACTTCCCCAGCTTTCCCCCCCTCCAAAATAGTGGAATAGGGCTGGAGCTGGAAGAAATGCCCTTCTTCCCTATGAAATCTACTCATTCCTGGAGGATTTTTTTCGAGGGATTATGCAGGGAGGTTTTGTCTTGACCTCACAAAACCTGGTGGTCAGATTTCCGCCCCGACCGACCAACAGCTCCCTTGGGGATGGACACATCCCAGCTTTCCCAGCTGGGAAAGGACATGGAGGAGCAAACCTCAGAGCTCTGGGGAAGGTTTGGAGGGTCTAGAAAAGCTTCTGCTGCTCCAGGTGCTCCCAGCTCATGGGGCTGAGGTCGTGCTGTGGGCTGTTAGATGGGTTGTTGTGTTAGGTGATGCCTAAAGAGGCGGGACAGAGTTAAAGGAATAAAGCAGGGATTTACTAAAAGGCTTTCAAAGAATTCACCTTGGGCAGTGCAAGAGCCCAGCCAGGGCTGCACCCAAGAGGGACCCAAAATGGACCCAAGATGGTTCCAAGATGGGCAGCACGTCACGACTTTTCACACTTTTATAAGTTTTGGTTCATTCCCATATTGGGGTTCATTGTCCAATTCCCCTCCAGGTTCTGCAGTCCCATCCTCTCAGTTTGCTCTCCTCCATTCCCTGCTGTTTGCACTTTTTGGGCCTTTTGGGCCTTTTTGTTGTTTGCACTTTTTGGGGCTGAAGCTGCAGCGGTGCCCTTGGTTCTGGGGCTGGGAAAGGATTATTCTGTGTGCCTGAGCTGTGAGCAGAGCTGCTGCCACTTCATATGGAACTCAGAGTTACCAGTGCAGCACAGAACGTGGAAAACATGGAAGTTAAACTTCAGGCATGGCTGGGAAAGGCTGAGCCTCCCTCCCTGCTCTTGGCTGACCACACGTGTTTGCTCTCAGCCCTTCCCAAGCAGGAGCTGAGCCTATTTTAAGCTCTGCCTGCTCCTCACGCATGCACTGTTGCCATAGCTGCAAACCCAATGCACATGGGAAGAGAGGCTCTGGCTCTCTTGACTCAGCAGACAGGCACGTTGTTCCATCTCCTGCTCCCCAGCAGGGCACTGGGCAGTGCTGGGCTCAGCTGAGGCTGCTCAGGGCCCTGGCTGCTGGCTGAGTGAATCCCTGGCAGCTCCCAGCACACCGACCCATTTATTGCCCACTGCTGCTGATGCCTTTGGGGCCACCTAAAAATCAGAGGCCAGACAAAATTAGGGGAATAAAAAGCAGTTCTATTTATTGGAGGGCCTTCAGGTACTTTTAGGGCAGACAAAACCACCCAAAATGGACCATGGGTCATGGGTTTCACACTTTTCTGGTCCATTTGCATATTGGGAACTGGCAGCACCCAGCACACCGACCCCCTTGTTTTCCACTGCTGCTGATGCCTTTGGGGCCAGCTAAAAACAGAGGCCAGACAAAATTAGGAGAATAAAAAGAAGTTCTATTTATTGAAGTGATATTTATCACTTACATTTTGGCCCACCCAAAATGGACAAGGGGTCACAGGTTTTGACACTTTTATAAGTTGGGTCCATTTGCATATTGGGGGCTCATCTGCCAATTCCAGCTCCAGGTAATGAAGGCATTGACCCCCAGTTTGCTGCCCCCAACTCCCTTTTGTTCCCATCTCTGGCCCTGAGGCAGTGAGGTGCCCTTGGAGAGGAATTGTTGTGTCTGCCCAAAGTGGGAAAGCAGCAGCTCCCACTGCACATGGAGTTTAAGGTCACACACTGCAGAATTCCATGATTACAAATAGATGAAAATATAAAAGCCAAACTCCCGAGGCATCAGCACCTTCCAGAGTTGTCAATCCTAGAATGGAATTATTCAGCTCCTCCTCCTGTGCCTCCCCTGGAAGGACTGAGTGGGACAGAGGCAGGAGAAGGTTGGGTTTGCTCTCCTGCTGTCCCCTCATTCCTGATCTCAGCGTTCAGGACGCGTCAGGCACGTGGGATATCTCCACCTTTGACTCACCTGGAATTTCCAGGGGCACACTCAGCAGTTTGAGGGATGCTTAAAGGTAAATTCAGCACCCTGGTGGGGAGTTTTGACTCCAGCCAGGCAGTAGGATCCACACCAACCCTCGCACTGATTTTGCCCACGTTTGCAAACTTCAGCCAGCTCCAATTCCAGGAGAATTGCTAATTTTTTTGAAGCTGTTTTTTGCCAGGATATTTCCAAAATAAACCATCAATGCCCTCGAAAGGAGCCCAGAGGCTTTGGTTTGAAAGGATGCTTGATTTAAATGCTTAAATTTTCCTGCCTGCTTCTAATCTTAAACAGAATAAAAACAATCCAACAGGACTTTTATTAAAGGCAGTTGGGTCTTCAGTGAATATGAACTTCCATAAATGCTTTGCCTTCAAAATTTACTGAAGCTTTGGAATAAAAAAGATGCAAATGCAAGGGTAGGATGAGGGGGGGGTGGGGAGGATGATTTTAAGCTGAAAAAAGATAAATTTTGAGTGGATATTGGGGAGAAATTGTTCCCTGTGAGGGTGGTGAGATGCTGGCACAGGTTGCCCAGAGAATCTGTGGCTGCCCCATCCCTGGAAGCAGAGAGAGAATTAAAAATAACAAAGGCTAACGTGGGATTTGACTTCTGGAAACGATGCTGACGCCAAGAAAATGAAAGAATAGAAGGGAGTTGAGCAAAAAATAAACCCTTGGAAGAGGGGGAAACAAATTTTCCTACATTTTGTAATTTTTTTTTTTTTTTTTGCTCTAACTTGCATGTCTTACACTCTTTATTTAATCACCTAAGAATAGATGAGTTAATAACCTGCAAACCTGGGCCTGACTCACAACCCCTGGCTGCAGCAGAGGGATGGGAGACAGGCAGGTTCTCTTCAGGAGCCAAACAAGATTAGAAACGACCCCAGGAGCACACTGGATTTTATTTCCACCCATGGGCTGCTCCAGGTAACATTTTATTCACTGCCTGCAAGTACCTTGGCTCAGCCTCTTTGTTAACTCCTGTAATATCATAAGTGTTGCTACAGAAGCAATAAAGATCAATTCTGAGGGGGGAAAAAAGCCATTTATTCACAGTTTACCGTGCAGGATGCCACAGGAATTAGCCATGGAGATTCAGGCTGTGTTGGAAAGATTTACATTGAATTTTGAGGGGTTTTTCTATACATTTTGCTTTTTTGTTTTTGTGGCAGTAGCAAGGTCTAAAGGGCACCAGTATCCAGGGAGTTCATGGTGGCCATGCCTTAATCTGAGCTTAACACTCCTGGATCTCATCAGCCATTCCTCAAAAAGATAAATTGAATTGAGTTTATTAATTTCCCGACGCGTTTCCTTCAGGTTTGCGAGCGAGCAGCGCGCAGGGCTTTGCTGCTCATCAATAACTTCTGTTTGTGCCAAGGCTTGACCACCGCTAAACCCCAGCCCTGCAGTCGGTTTGGAGCTGCCAAGTGTCAGGATATAAATAAGTGTCAGGATATAAATATTCCCTCCCAGCTATAGCTGTTTATAAAGTGATGCAGCCCTTGAAAAAGTCCAACTACACCGTCCCCTCCCGCCCTTCCTGCGCCCGCTAATTCCAAAGGCTGCTTAAACACGTCGGATATTTTCCCTTTGACATGCTTTAAATGTAGTTGTCATTAATCCTGACCCCTTGACTGTTCCCTGAGGGACAATGAAGTGATCAGACAGCTGTGCCCCTCATAACTTTTAATGCTTTAATGAAATCCCCTCTGGACCTTTTTCCCCCTTCTCTATTCTTTCTTTAGTTCAGCCACCAAGAAAAACCGACCACAATTTTAACATCTAAACACTGGAAACTATGAACATATAACAATGCAGAAATAATTTCTTATTTTTCAATTTACTTAATTATTTTTCAATTTCGTTGCTGGAATGAATGAATGAGAGTTTCTATTTTCTTCTGGAAATCTTTTTTTTGAAGTCCCAGCGGTTTGGCCTCGTGTTGGATAACCATAAACAGAATTGTACAACTTTGGACAGATGCTCTTAAGAGAGAGTTCAAGTTCTGCTCTTCCATAGTTTAACAAGACAATAGTCTTTATAAAGCTTTTCCCCACAGAAATAGTTGATCTGTTTTGAGAATGATCAATCTCATTTAAAGGTAACAGCTTTGGCTCCCAGATAAAACAATCCTTATCATTTTATTCTCTCCCCTCCCGCGGTGTGCATCCCACTTTTGGTGCTTGGGATTTCCTGGCATGTATAGGAATTGCCAAAAATGTCACAGAATTGGCAAATTGTAAATATCACTGACATTAAAAAAGTGAAAAAAACCAAACAACAAACCAAGAAATTGTTTTCCACTGCCTCAAACTTTCCATGAAAACCCTGTCAAAAGTGAGCATCGCTTTCGACCCTCTAACTTTTCTTGGAAGGATTAAAGAAATCCACCAGGAATAAAAACATTGCTAAATGACTTTGCAGGATTTATTTGCATGGTGGGGGCACCCTGGTAGAATTTTGTTTAGTTTTTACACCTCCTTCCCCTCTGGGGATGATGAGAACACTCCTAATTTCAATTAAATAGACTTGTGCTTTATTTGTAAGGTAAATCTCAACTCAGCAAAAGATCATTTTGGCTGTTTCTGGTGAAAAGTAGCCCAAAAATGTGAGTTTTAACCAGCCTGGGCTTTTGGTGCAGCTGACAAACAGTTTCCTTGGAAAACCTTGCAGCAACCAGCCCCAGCTGAAATTTTGGGGTGTGCCTGTGGCTTCCCACCTGGGGCAGAAGGGGTGGCAGCTCAGTTTGAGACATTTTTCACCTCCCCAGAACTCAGAAATCGGGGAGAAGCTCTGCCACGTGCTCTGCCCCGTGCCAGCTTCAGCAAAATCCCTGAAAAACCTCACTGAGCCTTGTTTGGGGCACATCTTCCACCCACAGGAAAACTGGGATTATTTCCAGCGCCCAGAAGAAGCAGAAGAACCTCTGAACACGTGGACTACAAGATTCTGGGGTTCTTTGGGCTTTTCCCATCCTTCAAAGCTTCTCCATGAGGGGGAAATGGTTCTGTGGCCTCTCCTGGGCATTCCCAGCTGGGAGTTACATGCCCGTGGCACTCCTGATGCCTCTGGAATTCTTATAAAAATGAATTTAATGGGGATGAACCTCCCCAGCTGGAAGCAGCACCCAGGATTTTCTAATGCAGGGAAGAAGATTTTACACCTGGGAGCTGGGACACCTCTGAAAGAGTTTGGAAAAGAACCTCCAGGTCCAACCTTTGACCAAATATCACCATGCCCCCTAAAATCCACATCTGCTCGTTTTTTGAACACTTCCAGGGACAGTGACTCCAAGTGTTATTTCCCAACCCTTCAGACAGGCAGGACACCACCACATTTTTAAAGCTGGACCTAATTTTAAACCTAGACCTAAGCCCTGCAGATGAACGATCCAGCAATGTCATCCCTTCTCCACAGCAGCAAGCCAGCCATGGTTTTCACTTGTCCAACATATATTTAATTAAAAAGTGAAGGTGCCTTGGGGATAATTCCAGTGGAGGCTCAGGACAGTTAATAACAGTTACCATAAGCTAAATTCCATTTGTCTTTGGAGGATGAGGGCATGTGCTTCGAGAGGGAAGCTCCAGAGCAGCTGAAGGAGGACCTCTAGGGCTCCTCCACAGAAAGCAGCAGTGGATGGAGCAGATTCAGACCAACACAGGGAGAGGAAAAGGGCATCCCAGATAAAAGTGGCTTATAAAATCACTTGGAATGTCAGCACATGATTATGTTGTTTTCCCCTCAATCATTAGGCAGACTGCTGGGTTGCAAAACACTCCGAAGCCTGAGAAACTGCTAATGGGCAACAGCTTTTGGAATGTCATAAATGCTCCATTTACTGGGCTGGAAAGGCAGCGCTTTGTACAGTCAGGAGGCAGATGGGGAAATATTTGGACACTTGCAGCTCGTAATAAAAGGAGAGAAAGTGGATTAGTGGGTTTTGTAACTCGTTAAAAAGGAAGGGCTGCAAAAGGAGGATTTGTGGGGAATCTGCACCCACCCCTGACAGTGCCTTGGGCTCAAAGTTATCCACACCTGGACACAGTGATCCCATGAACTCCCTGTGCCCCACCAACTCCCAGAACCATTTGCAGATGGGAGAATCTGACAGATGATGGACCTGGAAGACATTGAGCGCTCGAGGTAACAGCTTTTGCTTTATGGTTTGAAGGTGTGAGAGCAGCCCTTCATCTTTCACGACAGCAAAATCTTCTAAAGATGCAGCTGAGCACACAGTGCTGACCCAGACCTGGATAAATCCAGCCCTACGTGGCTTTTGGCCGCAGCAAGAAGTAGGATGAGCTGGTATCTGCGCCCCAATAAATCTCCTTGACTTGCCCCCGGACTCATCCCGGCGGAATGAAAACGCCTCTCGCTTTAATAACACCGGGTGATTCCAGGGGTACATTAGGAAGAGATACATTATAAAGAATAAAAATTCTTCTCCGAGGTGTTGGACGGCCCTGAAAGGCTTTGCAATCCCTCCCTGGCAGGCTCAGCACCAGCTTTCTGCTCTTTGTTCTCAGAGAACTCCTCACACTCCTCCTGCAGTAACGAGGCTTTTACTGCCCACGCCAGATCAAAGTTGCCCGGGTAGATAAACACATTTGTTTAATGATTACACCTCCCCGTGCCAAATGAAAACACATCAAAGTGCAAGATTCAACAGCTTTGTATATATTTGTTTCTGCTTGAGCTGCACAATGGAAATTGTTTGTACTCCTGGCCAGAACAGTGAGGGCTCTGCAGCTCTGGAGCTGGGACGGAGCCGAGGCCAAATCTCTCTCCGGAGATTGCCGGCAGAGAAACGCCAACAATTCCTCTTCACACTTCCAAGATGTGTCGTGAACAGCACACAGTGATCCTAAACAATCTAACCAACCCTCAGAGGGAATTTCTTCATGGAGAAGGGTGGGCAGGCGTTGGAAGGTGGTGGAGTGCCCAAGGAAGGGCTGGACGTGGCACTGGGCTGGTGACAAGGTGGGGATTGGGCACACCTTGGGCTCGAGGATCCCCCAGAGGGATTTTCCAACCTCAGGGATTTGGGGAATTGTTTCACTGCTGGGAATTCAAGGAGCCACCAGAACTGGGCTTTCCCTGCAGGAGCAGAGTCCGGGTTGGGTTGTGTGGAGCAGTTCTAGAGAGGAGGAGCGAGCACCACTGGAGGCTGAGGGATGGATTATCCCAAATTTCGGTGAATTGATTAAAAGCTCACAATTAGTCCTGGCCATGACCTCTGCCACGTTATTGAGTCCCAGCAGCACTGAATAAAGACCCTGGTTACAGATCTGTCGTGAAGCAGATCTGAAAGCTTTAGGAGTTAATTGGAATTGTCATTGTTCATTTTCCCAATAATATCAGCAGTTAAATAAGCAATGCAGCCTGACAATTTTCTCTGCTGGGTCTGTAAAAACATAATTTTCTGATGTTTGATGTCTTTATTCTCACTCTCTGACAGTTTACATATTTATTTGCTTAGTCATTTGCCTTCACGACTGGAGGCATTAATCTTCCCTGATTTTGTTTTTATACATTTATTTATACAAGCTCCACTCGCTGCAGCCCACTTAGCACAGCACTTCATTAGTGCACTGCCTGTTTCTCTCTGTACGAAACTCATCAAAATCCTAATAGGACAAACACTTGTCAGGTGCTGAGCACTCAATCTTCACTTCTTTGGAGTGGCAACGGAACATTTCTGCCACCTGGGAATTGCAGCACAAACCTCTCTCTATTTTCACTCTCCCTGTGGAAAATTAAGTCGATTTTCACATGCTGGAAGTGCACAGTTGCAAGCTAAATATTGTGGTGGGGTTTTATTTTACCAGCAGAGAGCTTGACTCCATCCCTGAGTGAGTCCTCACCCCGGGAGGAGCTGTTGATGTGTTTCAGTCTAAAATAGTTTATAGGTGGCTTTTTTTTCCTGACAATGCTGACTGAAGCTACATTTGGATATCCTGGAAATTCCCAAACAGCACCAACAACAGGGACAATAATAACCTGGAGCACTGAACTCACCCACTGTGGAGCTGGGAGGGAATCCTGTTCAGCAGGTTGGGATTTTCCATTTTACATTTTCCATTTTAGATTTTCCATTTTCCATGTTCAGAATTTCCAATTTTTATATTATTTTTATTTTTAATTTTCCCAAGTGTTTGGGACTGATTTTAGAAACATTTAACCCACAAAAAGCTCGTTTCAAATGTTCTTTTTCAGCTTCACCATCCTTCACTGAGACCAAAACCCACAACTCCACATTCCTTGCCTTGACTGAAGGAGAAATATTTCAAATATCTCCAGGTATTTTTGCTGTTTCCTTCAGCTCCAGGAGGGTTGCCAGCCTGCCTGGAACGCTGTGTCCATTTATAGAGCACTCCAGGATGCTCCCACCTAGAACAGCACAAACCTGAATATTTTTTCAGGATGGGTCTGATTGTGAAATGAGGCAATTTTTGCTATTTTTATCCCAGTTACCTTTGTCTCCCACCACACATTTGTAGTAGGCAAAGGATGAACATTTTGTTCTTTATTTTAAGTTTCCAGGAGAGGCTGATTAATTCTTACATATTTTTTTGATAGGGCAGTATCACCATAGTAGCATCCAAATAAGATTCTCCTCGATGCAGATATTAAACCCCTGATTTTTAAGTTTAATGATGGAAAATTTTGATACTTTTGGAGGATCTGCAAATGTCTGCAGACAATAAAATTAATGTTTGCAATTAAATTCTAGATTATTTCTACCAAGGTTTATTTTCTTTGACTGAGAAATGTGTGAAATGAGGTGGAATATTTTTATATTTATTTTTTTGGAAGGCATTATAAAATCCAAGCTAAAGAATAGAACCATCTCAAGATGAGACCAGCACTGAACACTTTTACAACCCCAAAAAGGAATTAAAATCCATTCTTCAAGAAACCCAAATTCCTCCAACAGCCTCGTTTTGGCCAGAATTTCCCATTTCAGTGAGATTTTTGTGCAGTGGGAATTACCATCTCCCTAAGGCATTATTGCCATTCCAGCTGCTGGGGTGGATCCAGATGCATCCCAGTTTTAGTTTGGTTTTGGATAAGCAGCCAGGGAGCTCTCCCTAATATTATTTCAGATCTGGAGGCAGAGAAGCCGCCCTGAAGAACAGGGAGGTTCCTTCAGCAGCTGCGTGAAGACAAAGCTTGAAATGTTCATTCCTTAAAATGTTCATTCCTAATAATGCTCATTCCTTAAAATGCTAATTCCTTAAAATGTTCATTTCTTAAAATGCTCATTCCATAAAATGCTCATTCCTAATAATGCTTATTCCTTAAAATGCTCATTCCTTAAAATGCTCATTTCTTAAAATTCTCATTTCTAATAATGCTTATTCCTTAAAATGCTCATTCCTTAAAATGTTCATTTCTTAAAATGCTCATTCCTTAAAAGAATGGGCATTCATTAAAATGGACATTCCTTAAAATGCTCAGTCCTTAAAATGCTCATTCCTTAAAAGAATGGGCATTCCTTAAAATGGACATTCCTTAAAATGCTCAGTCCTTAAAATGCTCATTCCTTAAAAGAATGGGCATTCCTTAAAATGCTCATTCCTAATAATGCTCATTCCTTAAAATGCTAATTTCTTAAAAGAATGCTCATTCCTTAAAATGCTCAGTCCTTAAAATGCTCATTCCTAATAATGCTCATTCTTTAAAATGCTCATTCCTTAAAATGTTCATTCCTAATAATGCTCATTTCTTAAAATTCTCATTCCTAATAATGCTCATTCCTTAAAATGCTCATTCCCAATAATGCTCATTCCTTAAAATTCTCATTCCTTAAAATGTTCATTCTTATAAATGGTAATTTCTAATAATGCTTACTCCTAATAATGCTCACGCCTCAAAATGCTCATTCCTTAGAACACTCATTCTTTAAAATGGCCATTCCTAATAATGCTTACTCCTAATAATTACTAGATGAAATTACTCCTAATAATTCATAATATTAAGAATTCCTAATATTATTCCTCAAAATGCTCATTCTTTAAAATGTTCACTCCTAATAATGCTCATTCCTTAAAATGCTTGCTCCTAATAATTATTAGGAGTAATAATGAGTAAGAATTCCTAATATTAGGAATTCCTAATATTACTCCTAATATTGGGAGTAATAATTCCTTAAAATGTTTATCCCTTAAAATGCTTATTCTTTAAAATGCTCATTCCTAATAATGTTCATTCCTAATAATTCTTACTCCAAATAATGCTCATTCCTTAAAATGCTCATTTTGAGCATTATAATAACAATATTAATTCCTAATAATTCTTACTCCTAATAATGCTTCATTCCTAATTATGTTCATTCCTAATAATGCTCTTTCCTTACAATGTTCACTCCTTAAAATGCTCATTCCTAATAATCCTTACTCCTAATAATGCTCATTTCTTAAAATGCCCATTTTGGATAATAATAATAGTAATAGTAATAGTAATAGTAATAGTAATAATAATAATAATAATAATAATAATACATAATAATTCTGACTCCTAATAATGCTCATTTCTTAAAATGCCCATTGTGAGAATAATAGTAGTAATAATAATAATAATAATAATAATAATAATAATAATAATAATAATAATTCTTACTCCTAATAATGTTCATTCCTATAATGCTCATTCCTAATGCTCATTCCTAATAATCTTACTCCTAATAATGCCCATTCCTAATAATGCTCATTCCTGATGCTCATTCCTAATAATCTTACTCCTAATAATGCCCATTCCTAATAATGCTCATTCCTAATGCTCATTCCTAATAATTCTTACTCCTAATAATCATTCCTAATAATGCCCATTCCTAATAATGCCCATTCCCCCTCTGGTGCTGAAGTTCTCCCGGCCCTCCAGCTGTGAATCAGAGAAATCTGGAGAGCAGATGGACCCAGGCAGGGAATTTTCAATCCCCCCCCTGCCCATTGTGTCCCTGAGGTCACAGCCTGGCCCGAGGTGTTGCTGAGCGGGTTCCAGGAGCTGCGGGGTGGAAATGAGGCCCTGCCAAACCTTTTCCCCTGGGGGATATTGATTTTCCAGCCCTGGTTTTCCACCCTTGCTTTTGGGTGTAGCCCCCCAGCTGTCCCTGCTCGCTGGCAGGGGATTTTTATTCCCTTATCTCCAACCTAGGAGTTCTTTTTCCAGCAGGTTTGAGTTTCCAATTCCAAGAAGAGAGCGTCCTGTTTTCACCTCTGCTCCTTTTAGAGCTTCATCAGGGATGCTCTGAGCTCTGTGGTGTGGGGAATCCATTTGGGAACCCACTCCTCACTCTCTAAACATGTGATGATCTCTGCCAGAGTGAGACTTCAGCTCTGACACTCCAGATTAAAGTAGGAGTGGCAAAATCGGCAATTAATGTGATTTTACCTCCCAGTTTTCCTGGGATCTGGAAAGCATACGTGCTTTTCTGTGGGGCAGTCCCAGTTCTGGGTTTCTCTGGGTCTGGATTCAAGGCTTGAGATGGTAGTTGATGTTTGGACTCAGGTGTTCATATTTTTTATCAGTAAAACAGTCTCACTGCTGTGAGTTCTGCAGCTTTTCATCAGAAGGCGCAAAATGTCCAACAATCTCTTGGTACAAGGGCTTTTAAAGCTAAAACTGTCCAATGAAGAGCTGACACCTGGATTATTTCCCTTTTAACCCAATAACTGATCCCACAGAGCTGCAATGGGGACTTTTCCGCCCAGTTACAAAATGCCACCCAAACCCATGGAGAATGAGGAAGGAGCAGCACGAAGAAGAAGCCCAGGATGACCCCCTGTGCCCTCCATCCTGCTGCCACCCACAACACACTAAAAACCCCAAACCCTCAATTTCCCACACCCCTACACTGCTCTCTATAAACCATTGCACACTTTTGTGGGTTCCAGTCTATTCTGGAGTTTAGGAAATTTTCTCCATGGATGAGGGTCAGAGTCAGAGCTGCCCTGGGGGTCAGGGCACCCCAGAGCAGGCAGGGCAATATTCCCAGTGCCCTGGGTTTGCACACTTTCCCAGTGCCATCAGTTTTCCTCGATTTTATTAACCAGAAGCTGGTTTTCAGCTCACTGCTGCAATCATTAATTTGGATTAATGATACCATTCCTAACCTACCATTCCACCAATTCAGCACGGTTTGGAAGGAGCCAAAAAGACTCAGATTCCCATTTCTACCACAAAAACTGATTTTACAGCATTGACCATTTGTTTTCATTACTTCCAAACCCAAGACAAGCTCTCCCTGGGCTGCAGCCCTAAGTGGATGAACACAATGAACATCAGTGTTCAGAGCAGAAACCCATAAATTATGGACTTGAATATTTAATCTGCAAGGAGAATAAAATGTAGGGAAAAAAAGGAAAAGTCCTGGTTAAAGCATAAGAAGTAATTATTTCTGAAGAAGGGGCGTTTCTGATCAGATGAATTTCTGGGACAGCCAAGAGGATCAGAAGAGGAAATAATGAGGCAAAAGGAGACAGAGATGCAAATTCCCAACGGTCAAGGTGATCACACATTTCCAAAAACCAGCTTCTGTTTGGATGGAAATTTTTTTGGAGAAGCAGAAGCAGCCCCTGATGGAGGGAACTGATGCATTCCCCAGCTGGAATTCCCCAACCAATGGATTCTGCTCAATGCCCAAGCCCGAGCTGCTCTTTATTTATAAGAGAATGAAAAGGATCAGGTCTATTTTTAACTCCCTGGAAAGTTTAAAAATAAAGAATAATGCATTAAGCAGCAGGTTTTGAAAATGAGCCTGTGGGTGTGAAGGAGGTGAAGTCCTGGGGCTCCATCAGCGCCACAAGGAGCAGAATTTAGGACAATATGTGAGGGAGCAGAAAAAAACCTGAAGTAAAAATGGTGAGAAATCCATAAATACAGGTCCCATTTATGAGCAGGAATAAATTTAAGGAATAGCAAGGAGTGGCCTGGAGCTGAATCCCCCCTCAGCTCACGGAGTTTGAGAAGGAAACAAATTGCAGAGAGGATTTCTCCCGAGATGGAAACACACCCACACACGCTGGGTTTAGGGCTCCAGGGTCCCCCCAGCCCAGCCCTGCACCTTTCAGGTTCTGCAGTTTCACTTCAGGGATTTTTCCATCCTTTTTTCACTCGTTTCTCCAGCACATTTGTGCCTCTCACTATTTACAATTCCACTCGGGGTTTGCATTAATGAATCCCACAGCAAACCCTGGGACAAGGGGACACCAATCCCAGCAGCTGCAAACCTGAATTAAGGAGCTCTGAGGGCTGTGGCAGAGCCTTGGTCCCCTCTCCTCAGCCTCTGCCACCCCTTTGTCCCTTTTTCAGGTTCACCAATTGTTTATAAATTCTTGGAACTATATTTTAATATTTTAATAATATTTTTTTTATTAACATTAATAATAATTTATTTTAACATGTGTTACTTATCCTAGCCTATTCTAAGCTTATTTCACTGTATAAATTGTCTTATTTCAATGTTGGAAAAAAAAAGAAGGGAATCAGCCCCTCAAAACATGACAGTCATTAAATGTTTTTAATTTTTTAACTGCTTCATGATAAATTTTAATTTTCTGTCTATTAAACATGTCAGTAGCAATTGGCTAACATTTGCCACCTCCTGCTCATGGAGTTTGGTGGGACCATCCATGATTTTCTCCTTTTCCTTCACGAGCTCTCTGGGTTTAGAGGCTGCAGATTTTCCAGGCACCCCCTGGATGGGATGGATGAATATTTTAATAATCCAATAAAACACTGCCCTGA
Source organism: Fringilla coelebs (assembly GCF_963513975.1). Taxonomy (NCBI): domain Eukaryota; kingdom Metazoa; phylum Chordata; class Aves; order Passeriformes; family Fringillidae; genus Fringilla; species Fringilla coelebs. The sequence goes on along the minus strand of NC_140045.1, from coordinate 1,980,864 downwards.
GCAGGGCCCTGCAGGAGCAGAAGGACATCAGCCCATCAGGGACATCAAAGCCATCACCAGGGGATCCCCAGGGCCACCACGTGTGGCTGGTTGGGTTTTGGAGACCTCCATGGGCGGTGACAGCTGGAAGTGGTGCTTGGGGACCGTCATTGTCTTCTGAAATAACGTGAGCACTCGTTGGCTGGACCACAACCTCCCAAAAAATTCACTTTTTATCAGCCTGGGATGGGGACACTGCTCAGGGGCCGTAGTGCCAGGCTCACCGTTGGGTTTGATGGTCCTCAAGGTCTTTTCCTTGAAGAGCTTTTCCTTCTTTTTTCCTTCCAAGAGCATAAATGATTCCATGATTCATCTCAGACAAACCAAATTATCTCTTCCTTCCTCAGAGAACACCGACAGCTACACAGAAACAATTTTTTCCCCAAATTGTTTTGTATCTTTTTCAAGTTTCAGCTCAGATGAAACCTCAGGTTTAGGGTGGTTCACAAGCTCAAATTCAACCTCACCTCTACAACCAAATCCTGGTGGTTTTTTCTCCCTTTTATTTCTCTTTCCACACTAGAAATAATTTTCCTTTAAGGCAAGAAAAGAAGATAACAATGAAACAACTCCTTTCACATGAAGTGGAGAAGCCCAGAACCCACAGAGATCAATGCTTCATAAGCATCACTCACACTTGGATTGAAAGGTTTCTCTAAAACAAATTAATCTCAAATTCTTCCCAGAAATAGCAGAAGTAATTATTTAAAAATTCAATTGACAGACAATTAAAGAGGGTTTTTTTTTTAATGTGTTGTCTATGGTATAAAATTTTAATAAAATTAGAATAATATATATTTTTCTAGAATATATAATTCCTATATTATATATTTCTATATATTATAATATATATAGGAATATATATAAAGAGGAACATATACTATAATATATAGGAATATATATATAAAAAAATATATATTCCTATATTATAATATACATTTTTCTGAAATATATAATTCCTATATTATAATTTTCTATAATATAAAATTATAGAATAGATATATAATATATAATATATATCATAATATATTCTATACAAAATTTATAATATATATTATATATATTATATATCATGTATATGAGATATATATTTGATTTTTTAATATATATATAAAATTATTAAATTATTAGAAAATGATTCCCACACAAACCATGACCCACCTGAATTTAAAAAAATCTTTTTTTTTAAATCACAGAATGATCAGGGGTGGAAAGGACCTTAAACCCCATTGTTTCTCCAAATAAAAATTCCCTAAATAACTGGGTTAGGATCACTCTGAGCCCAAACCCAAGCGACACAACAGCACCAGCACCGAGGGGAGGGACAGCAGAATTCCTCCAAGGAAATTTAGGAATTTTCCTAACCCCAACTTCACTCAGGAGCTGCAGGAGGAGGAGGAGGAATTCCCAATTCCCAGTGGAGCCATCCCAAGCCTGTGCTGCTGATGGGCTCCACCCTCCCCCAGCCAAAATCTGCCTCCCCCCATCTGGAATAAAAAAAATCCAAATTCACCTCGTGGCACCTCCCAGCTGAAATCCAGGGGCCAGCGCTAATGACAGCAATTAGAAATTCAATTTGGAACCCCGCAGGATCCCTGGTTTTGCACTGGAGGGTGGGGAATGATATCCTGTACAAATATAAAGTGAATTTAGCTGCTGAAAGCTCCCAACAGTCTGGCTTTTATTGGCATTTCTCCCTCCCTGCCCTGGCTTCCTCTCCCCCTTATATTTTAAGCAGCAGCTCCTTTATTTCTGTCCATATTGGTGCCTTATGCTCACTGTAAATACAGCAGACTCAACTTTGGGCTTCCCAGAGCTTCCCCCCCAAGATTTTTAAGGAGAAAAGGTCAGAGTATTCCAGTGAACTGACGCACTCTGTCTAATTTATACAGCAAGAAGCTTAAAATTGTGCGTCATTTGACCATTTTCCATTTGTTCATGCTGAGATTAAGAGATGGGCTTATTGTTGAGCTGATAGTTGAAATTACAACTAAGAGAAAAAAAGGGTTAGAGGGGATCAGTAGCTGCAGCTGGGCCGGGATTTACTGCCCAGTCATGGCAGGGGAAATTAGAAAACTTGAAAAAAGCAGTTTGGGAGGGATTGGGGAGGAGCTGAGCGAGTAATTAACCATTTCAAAGGTGAAATTTTCCAAATAAAACGCGGGAGCCGGGGCTTGCTGCGAGCTCATTGAATTGCCAAAAAGCATCTGAGACCAGGGAGGGGGTGAAAAACCTGGCAGCAGCCTCAGAAATCAGCTGGGATAAAAGATTTTCCCCAGGACTCGGCGCATCTTGTACCAATCCCTGAGTGCTCCGCGCCTGAGTTCCACCACACCAAAACTCCCTTCCCTCAGGTGCCCCTCCTGCTTTTTATTCCAACAAATTGGGTGTTTTCACCACAGAAATCACGAATTTCACACTGAATAGTCTGAAATTCTGCAGCAAGTCCAGCTAAAAGCTGGAGCTGTTTGTTCACCATTTATCCCAGGACTTTTTTGTGGTGTTTTCTGCGCCCTGTGCTGATAAATCCACCCGAATTTGGGTGGAACCACGGAAATTTCTACAGGAAAATGGTTCAGCTCCATTAAAAAAAAAAAAAATTAAAAATTAAAATTTTTGAAATTAAAATGTTAAAAAATTAAAATCCAGATTTAAACCTGGACCAGCAAATATCAGCTTCTTTCAAGCCAGGAAATCCATGAGAATTCTCCCAGCTCTGATTTCCTCTCAGATTCTGCTCTGTGTATTCCACGAATCCCAAATTGATCTGTATTTCTGTATTTACACCACGATGGGGAGGAGGGGAGCAGACTTGCTGACGTTTTCTTGGAAGAACTGCTGCTATCTATAGGATTTTCCATTTTCATCTGGGATGTTTTCACGGGGCTGCAGACAGATGGCTTTTCTAGGAAGGTGAAAAGAAGAACGCTGCCATCCCAATAATGTATTTCCATCTGTGGCGAATCCTTAGCACCCCAAGATTCTGCTCAGACCAAATTTATGGATTTTTCACCCCCAAACAGCCTCCTTCCCTGGTGGAAAAAACCAAGAAATCTCATGTTTTGACTTTGCAAACACTCAAAAAAGGTGGAAACACGCAAAGCTCTGGTGCCAAACGCTGCCTGGGACAGCCAGGGCAGTTCTTTTGCTGTTTAGAGGAAGATTTATGGTGAAATATCCATTAACAAACTTTATAACTCCGAAAAATTCACGACATTTTCCAGAGCTGGATCATTCCTGAGTGGAAGCACCAGAAAAATAGGAAAATGTGGCAGCAGGAGGGAGCAGAGCAGCAACTCAAACACGAGGGAGCTAAACCAGGTCCCCTCAGCAGGAGGTTGCTGAAACAAGAGCCACGAGGCCAACCTGAAAAAGCAAATAAATTAAATATTGTTTCAAAATCCGTCAGTCTGTAGTTCCACCTCCTGCTCTCGGAGTTTTGTGGGACCATCCATGATTTTTTCCTTTTCCTTCACGAGCTCTCTGGGTTTTGAGGCTGCAGATTTTCCAGGGACCAGGCAGGGTGAATATTTTAATGAGTGAATAAAACATCAGCTGTTATTTCGCTCCACCCATGACACCCTGAGGTGAGACAGGAGCGCCAGAAATTTAGGGAACACCTGGATTTATATGGATGGAATTGGAGTTGGGATTAAAATTTGAATCTTCCAGATGCGGCACCCAAACCTGGCTGTGAGATCCGAGAGTGACATCACAAAGGAATGGGATTTTGTTCCCAACCCCAATGCAAGGAATGGGATTTCACTGTGAGTCCCAACCCAGAGAAATGGGATTTCACTGGGAATCCCAATGTCAAGAATGGGATTTCATCCTCAATCCCAACCCAGAAAAATGGGATTTCATTCTGAATCCCAATGCCAAGAATGGGATTTCATGTTCAGTCCCAGTCCAGAGAAATGGGATTTCATCCTGAATCCCAGTCCAGAGAAATGAGATTTCCTTGCGAATCCCAGTGCAAAGGAATGGGATTTCACTGTGAATCCCAATGAAAGGAATGGGGTTTCACTGTTAATCCGAATCCAGAGAAATAGGATTTCACTGTGAATCCCAATGCAAAGGAGTGAGAATTCATTGTTAATCCCAATGCCAAGAATGGGATTTCATGTTCAATCCCAGTCCAGAGGAACAGGATTTCATTCTGAATCCCAATTCCAAGAATGGGATTTCACTGTGAGTCCCAGTGCAAAGAGTGGGATTTGATCCTCAATCCCAATCCAGAGAAATGAGATTTTGTTGTGAATCCCAGTGCAAAGAAATGGGATTTCACTGTGAATCCCAGTTCAGAGAAATGGGATTTCACTGTGAATCCCATTTCAAAGGAATTCTTTCATTCTTAATCCCAGTGCAAAGAATGGGATTTCACTGTGAATCCCAATGCAAAGAATGGGATTTCATGCTCAATCCCAATGCAAAGGAATGGGATTTCACTCTGAATCCCAATGCTAAGAATGGGATTTCATCCTCAATCCCAGTCCAGAGGAACAGGTTTTCATCCAAAGGAACACACCCACAGCAAATATCTGATAATCTCTCAACCTCCAAGGTATGGAGGGAATTTTATCCCAATGGGAAGTGACAGCATGAGACAGGCACAAATTATTATTGCATAATAAAATGATGAATTGTAATAAATTCAAACATTATCTCAGAGAGCATTTTCCTCCTGGAGCTCTCCAAGTACAGGACAGGGAATTTAATCCAGGTGTCTCCAGCATCCTCAGTGTTGGACCACCTGCATCCCAGCTCAAAAATGGAATGGGACCTCTCATGAAAGCCACACGTGCAGCAATTTTATTTCCACTCCAATTGCACAGGTGGAACAATAAGAAAATGAAGCAAAAAAGAAGAAAATGAGGATGCAGCAGCTCCTGAAGCACCAGCAGAGATAAACCTGGCTCTGCTCAAAGCCGATTTTCCCACCTGAAGAACCCGGCAGCATCTCTGTGCTGGTGTTCATTCCCATCACCAGGCCAATTTCCAAACCTTCTGTCAGACACAAAAAGTTCAGGGAGCTTAAGAGGAAAATGCATTTATAGCCCTGGCTGCACGAAGGCAAAGCAGATAAAGTTCAGAGCCTGAACTTGTGGAGCTTTCAGATGTAATTCTGACACGAAACACACTGTGCCAATTTTCCAGCCCCAGCGAACGTATTAAATGTCATTGTCTTTCTAAGAAGAAAGGATCTATTCTATTTTCTTTTTTTTTATTGACTGAGGAAGATTAAAGGTAATCTCCCTAAATCCTCAATCACCCCACAGGATACATTTTTTTGGATGTGGCTGTGTCATTCAGAATATCACATTCTGCAATGGAGAGGACTTGGGTTATCCCTCCCTGCTGCTTTTTGTCCCCTCAACCCTCCCCTAAATCACGGCCCTCTGCTTTTGCCACCCAGTTTAAATCTGGTTTTGAACCCAGGGTGACCACAGCCCTCCAATTTTACTTTAAAACACTTCAGAAAGGCCACTGGCCAAAGGCAAGGGGGTTTCCTTCCTGCTGGATAAAAAGCCAAGTTCAGCTTTGCCAAGATGGATTTGTCTCCCTGCTCCCCCTCTGCTCTCTCCCACCTCCTGTGATTTAAAAAAATGAATCAAAGTTAAACTCAGCCCCCCCAAACAAGCAGGTGGGGGAAAAAAACCCCAAAGAAACCTCATCAAATAAAACCACTTTGGCTTCCTGAAATCCAGTTTTTTATCCAAAGATAAAACTTGCTGGAAACGTCTGGGTCAGATGGCAGCACGGGGAATTCCGGGGGAATTCTCTGCCTGTGCGGTCATCTGGCAAAAAGGAGGTGACAGCAGTGGGGGCTGTGCCAAATAAAGATTATTTCAGGCCTGGGGTTGCTGGGGACAAGTCACAAAGCCCAAGGAAAAAAGGCCAATGGCTCCCATGTCAGTCATTCCCTGTCCCAGGAACACCACGGCCACTCTGGAATTTGGGGTGCAGAAAATGTTCAGAAATCTTTAATTCCCACAAAACCTCATTTTCTGTCCCCTCCTGCTCTGCTCTCTTGGGCTTTGGGTGGCTCCTGATGGCAGCAGTGAAATGGGAGCTTGAAAAGGAGATTTGCACCTCCAGAGGGACATTCCCACCTGGAGAGGCACCTGCTGGGGGATTTTGGGATGAGGACAAAGCTTCACCCCGCCACGGTCACCTGCACTCAGCCCAGCAGGGATTTAAAGGCTCAAGATGGATTTGGGAGAAGCCCAGGCCAGGCTCAGCCTCTGCCAGGATGAATCTGCCGCAAAATTAAACCAGGCAGTCCAAAAGGCTCCACAACTTCAGCAAAAATGGCAAAAATTTACAATATTAGGGAAAAAACCACGCCAAGGCAGGGGGTCTGAACCATTGGGCCTGAAGTCTTGATCTTTTTCACCAGTTTTTCTTTGAAAATCTGCATTTTCTTGGAATCCCAGCATTTCTTTCCAAGCTCTACTGAAAAGACTGCTCTAAAATTGACCAGGAAGGAAAAATTCTGGAGGAAAAAGATTTATTTTTCCCAGAATTTTCTCACTTAAAGAAATTCAACCCCATCAATCTGTGCCATCCATCATGGCACCGCTGTGCTCTATAATCTTTTTTTAATAAAAGAGCAAATTTTGGGTACATAAATAATATTAAAAGCAAGGGTTTCAAAGCCAAACTTTGCCCTCCCACCTTTGCCATGAAGTCATTCCTGAGAGTTTGAATCCAAATCTGAATTTCTGAAGTCAGCTTTGAGTTTTTCCCCACCTGCCCATCACAGGTGGGATGTTTACCTGAGTGAGGGTGGCACAATTAGTCCTGGGCTCTAATGAGGCAATAATGACTCCAAGGATCCCAAAGGACACAAAACCACAGTGTCCACAACAGCAGCAAAAATGGCAAAAATTTACAATATTAGGGAAAAAAACCACGCCAAAGCAGGAGGTCTGAACCATTGGGCCTGAAATCTTGACCTTTTCCATCAGTTTTAATTTAAAAATGTGCATTTTCTTGGAATCCCAGCATTTCTTTCCAAGCTCTACTAAGAAGACTCTTTTAAAATGGACCAGGAGGGAAAAATTCTGGAGGAAAAAAGATTTATTTTCTCACTTAAAGGAATTCAATCCCTTCCATCTGTGCCATGCATCAGGGCACCGCTGTGCTCTATAATTTTTTTAATGAAAGAGCAAATTTTGGGTACATAAATAATATTAAAAGGAAGGGTTTTAAAGCCAAACTTTGCCCTCCCACCTTTGCCATGAAGTCATTCCTGACAGTTTGAATCCAAATCTGAATTTCTGAAGTCAGCTTTGAGTTTTCCCCACGTGCCCATCACAGGTGGGACGTTTACCTGAGTGAGGGTGGCACAATTAGTCCTGGGCTCTAATGAGGCATTAATTAACGACTCCAGGATCCCAGAGCAGTGCTAATGCCCAGTTTGGGAGCTGGCATTGCCCTCCACACCAACCCCCAGAGCCACCCCCAGTCCTTGCAGGCAGCACCTCCGGAGGCAATTTGGATGAATTAATTGGAAATGATCTTTAATTGGAGGCTGCTTTGCAATCCTCATTAAAGCCAAATGTCCCTTTTGCTTTCAGAGCCTTTTGCTAATGGTGTTCCCTTGGACTCCTGGCTTTTTATCAGCTGGGCTTTTATCAGGGCCCAATTTGATGTTCCCAGGTATTTCAGAACAGGCTGTTCATGGTTCAAAAGTAATATTGTTAGAAACAGGCTGGGAAACACGGTGTGACCTCTGGTTTTCTTTCTGTTGGAGAATTAGGGGCTCCAAATTCTCTGAGTCGGATCTGATTCGACAACTTTTCAAACTTTGAAAAGACAAAAGGCGTTGAAGGGGAGGCTGGGTGGAGATTCCAAAGCAGTTTTGGCTCCAAAATTCAGCATCCTCTGCTCTGAGCCATCCCTGGGTCACACCAAAACCAGGAGGGGCAGGGGAAAGGAAATCCCTGCAGATTTTGGGGAATCCTAAAATATCCTGAGCTGGGAAGGATCATCAAAGTCCAATTTCTGCACAGGAAAGCCCCCAAAATCCCAAATTTTACCTTAATTACCTTGATATTTTTGATAGCAATCAAAATTACCTTAATAATTTTGATAGTAATTGCTCTGAGCATGAAGAAAAGAATTCTTGTCTCCATATTCTTAATAAATAATCAATAATCATAATAATAAAATAACCAAATTTAAAAAATATATAAAAATAAAATAATGATTATAATGAAATAATAGAATTCTTAATAATAATAATAATAATTCTTAATATTAAAATTCTTATTTTATTATTATTTCTTGTTTTATTCTTTCATTCTTATCTCTATATTTTAGCTGCAGACTGGCAGTAGAAAAAGTCCCTTTATTTCCCATATTTCCCATCCCAATCCTGGCACTGAGGGTGGCCAAAGGTGAGATTTCCCCTCTCCAAACTCTTCACTCCCAGTTTGGATTTTTTCCCTTCATCCCAATATTTTCTCACAGATGATTCCAAATTCCTGAGTGCATCCAGGGGCTCTGCTCAGGTGGGTGCAGCTTTTGGCTCCTGCTGGAGGAAATCCACAAAAAAAGTTCCTTAAATTCCTTAAATAAAAAAAAATCCTTAAAAATTCCAAATCCACCTGAATTTTGCTTTAATTTCTGCCTTGGTAACACATTTGGCCTTTTGCTGTTGGAGAGAAAATGGGAATTATTGGGGGAAGAAAAGGAAATAAAGAAAGGGAAAAGCATTTTTGTCATTCTTGGGGAGAGCCACTGCCTTTGGGCTTGGTCAGAGTTGGAGCAGCTCTGCCCTGAGGAGCCCAAAGAGGGGGTGAAAAATAACAACCCCTCTAGTTAAAATAATTATTAATTTAAAATAAATTAAAATAATCCCCCCTAATTAAAATAATCTCCCTCTCCAAACGTGGCCCCATGACTCAGGTCCTGTGCAGAGCCAGAATTTTTGGCCATTTCAGGATTAATGTTGAAAGAGATGCCAAAAGTTGGAATCCTGCTCGGTGCTGAACTGAAATCTCAGCAAAAAAAACCCAAAAAAAACCCCAGCTGCTTTGAGAGACCCATGGCTGCATTCCTATTTATCTTTCTTTTTTATTAAAAAATCCAGCTAATAAAATAAAAGGCAGCTCTAAGAGACTTTAAACAGAGGAGAGGAAGCTGAATTCAGCCACTGCTGCCCAAACTGATGAGATCTTTGGAAGAGAATCCCAGATGTCAGCAAAAACTCCTTTACTCAAAGTGAGAAAGCAATTTTTCCTTTTTTTTTTTTTTTTTTTTTTTTTTTGGGAATAAAAACAAGCCAAGGATGACAAGATTGTGTAGAAGAGACAGCAAACACAACAGAAAAAGGAGACAAAAACAAGATTGTGAGGATGAGGGGGAAAAAGGTGGCAGCAGATAAGGAACTGAAAGAATTCCAGCTTGGGAAAAACAGGAGCTGGGATAAAGCTCCGTGTGCTGGAATCAGGGTAAAAATTGGGAAAAACGAGAGAAAGGAGAACCCTGAGAAATTCTGTGGGGTTTGTTCCACCTGCCCTGTTTGCTTGGGCACCTCCTGAAGGGGGGAAAATTCCAGCTGGGATCCAACTCCAGGGGCCTCGTGGGAAGAGGGGAGGATCCCAGGCTCCTGCAGGGGAATTTGGGATTTTGGAGGATTCGGGTTTATTTCCAGAAAGGAGGGACACTGGATTTTAGTTTATTTCCAGAAGGAAGGGGTGTTGGATTTTGGTGGATTTGGGTTTATTTTCAGAAAGGAGGGACGTTGGATTTTGGTTTGTTTCCAGAAGGAAGATCTGGTGAATTTTGGTTTATTTCTAGAAGGAAGAGGCATTGAATTTTAGTGGATTTTGGTTTATTTCCAGAAGGAAGGGACGTTGGGTTGGGTTTAGGTTTAGTTGTAGAAGGAAAGGGCTTTGGATTTTGGTGTATTTTGGTATATTTCCAGAAGGAAATCTGGTGGATTTTGGTGGATTTCCAGAAGGAAGGCCTGCTGGATTTTGGTGGATTTTGGTTTATTTCCAGAAGGAAGGTCTGTTGTATTTTGGTGGATTTTAGTTTATTTCTAGATGGAAAAAGTGTTGGATTTTGTTGGATTTTGGTTTATTTCCAGAAGGAAGGGGTGTTGGATTTTGGTGGATTTTGGTTTATTTCCAGAAGGAAGGGGTGTTGGATTTTGGTGTATTTTGGTTTATTTCCAGAAGGAAATCTGGTGGATTTTGGTTTGTTTTCAGAAGGAAGGCCTGTTGGATTTTGGTGTATTTTGTATTTATTCCTAGATGGAAGGTGTGTTGGATTTTGGTGGATTTTGGTTTATTTCCAGAAGGAAGGCCTGCTGGATTTTGGTGCATTTTGCCTGGGAAGGGTAGGAAAAGCCTTGCTGGGCTGGTGGCCAGGGCACAATCACCTCTGCAATCTGCTTCTGTAATCAGCTCCTACCTAGGGCGGGAAAGGTTCGGAAAATCACCCGGGGAGGAATTTCCTGGTGGTGAATCCCTTCCAGCACGGGGTGATTCAGCTCCTGCCATGTTAGGAGAAGCCTCAGATGGGGGTGGAGGGCTCTGATGGTCCCAAATCCAGGAAACTGAGAGCTGATCTGAATGAAGGCACAAAGGGACAGCATCACACAGGGGCTGAGTCACCACAGCCCGAGCAGGGACACCTCTGGAACTTCCACAGGAATCCAAGGAGCAATCAGTGCTGATATCAATGTTCCTAAATCCATTAATCCTCTGAGAAATCATCATTAGGCACAACCAGGCTGGAACTGGAGGTCCCAGGCCCCACCCTGAAGTTCAACAGCTGCAGTTAAAAACACAAGAAAAAGGAAAAAATAGGAAAGTGGGATTCAGGGAATGTTTTACTGGGGAGGGCTCTGATGCTCCCAAACCCTTTGGGGTTTCTACAGGAATTCAAGGAGCAATCAGTGCTGATATCAATGTTCCTAAATCCATTAATCCTCCAAGAAATCATCATTAGGCACAACCAGGCTGAAACTGGAGCTCCAAACACGTCCCAGGTCTCACCCTGAAATTCAACAGCCCCAGTTTCAAAAAATAAAGGAACAAATAGGAAAGTGGGATTCAGGGAATGTTTTACTGGGGAGGGCTCCCTGCTCCCAAACCCTTTGGGGTTTCTAAAGGAATCCAAGGAGCAATTGGTGCTGATATCAACATTCCTAAATCTGTTAATCCTCTAAGAAATCATCATGAGTCAAATTCAAGCTGAAGCTGGAGTTCAGTTTCCTTCCCAAAGGGAAGGAAATTCTGGGATTGCCCTGGAGACCCCAGGCCTGCAATCCCATCTCCCACTCCTGAAAATACCCCGGGCCAGCTGGAGCTGCCTCAGATTTCTCTTTTGCAGGGGGTGAAGCAGGAGGAGCCCCAAGAGCCAAGAGGAAAAGCCCAGAGAGGAGCTGGAAATCCCAAGGGGAGGGAGCTGAAATCCCTGATGGCCTCGGCCTGGCAGGTGCAGAACATCTGGCCACTGACATCTGGGGCTTCCAGAGATTTTGCAACTTCCCATCCTCCTTCTGATAAAATCCCAGCCGTAAAAAAAAATTAAAAAAATAAAAAAAGGGATTTCCCAGCACATTCTCCAGTTCTGAGAAATTTGCAGCGGCCTTGCCTGTTCCTGTTCATGACCAAGCCTTGATTTTTCCCGCCAGGAGCAATTCAAGGGCTCAGGAAATGCTGATTTGTTGCTCTCTTCAGCAGTTCAGCATTGAAAACTTCCCTCTGCATTGCCCTTTTCTGTGTGGTTATTAATTGTTGTGGTGTTGAGAGGGTCCCCAGCATGAGGTGAGAGAAGAGAATTGACTCCAAGCTCTTATTTTATTACATTAATAGTTTGACTCTTTGAGTTTGACCCCCAATTTTGACCCCAGCAGAGGAGCTACAGATGGAAAATGTGTTTAAAAAATCCTACACACGGACAAGAGACACTTAAAGTCATTAATGAAGATTAATTATATTCTATTAAAAGAAAATTATCTACTAAAACTACACTAAAGAAAGAGAAAGGAGATGTCAAAAGGCTAGAAAAGAATGAATAATAAAACCTGTGACTGACCAGAGAGTCTGACACAGCTGGACTGGGGTTGGTCATTAATTAAAAACAATTCACATGGAACCAATCAAAGATGCTCCTGTTGGGGAGCAACCTCCAAACCCCATTCTGAGCAATCAGATAATTATTGATAATTCTTGTTTACACTGATTTTTTGAGGCTTCTCAAGAGAAAAAATCCTAGCAAAGGGAATTTTCATAAATTATGATAATGAGAGTTCTTGATGCTTTTTAAAAGCGTTCCTGATCTCTTCTAGAACAGCCCTGGACAAGGTCTGTGATGATGCCCATGGATTTGTTGCCATGCTACAGAACAAACATTTCCCCCGTTGGGGTTGTTTGACAACAAACAAAAAACCCGTGGGGAAGTTGTTTTCTGATTTCCTGCAGGGAGAGGTGATCCTTGGAACCAGAGCAATTCCTAGAAATCAAACAGGGAATATTCCGTGCACAGCAGCCCTTCCCAGCCAGGTGCCAAGGAGATTTTCCTCCTCCCCTGCCATAAAAATAGGATTTAATGGGATTTATGCTCTCCAGGATTTGCTGGGTGCCAAGCTGGATGGGGCAGGTGTTTTTTCACCTGGATTTTTAGGGAAAGCTTGGCAAAGAGGGTGATTTTTTCCCCCTTTAGAGCTGTTTTTTTCCTTTTTGGGGCTAATTTTCCTCCACTTTGGGGCTGATTTTCACCATTTTGGGGCCTGGTTTTTCTACTCCCTTTTTGGGCCAATTTTTCTTCCCCTCCCCCTCATTTGGGGCTGACTTTTCTTTATTTTTAGGGCTGATTTTCCTCATTTTGGGTCCTGATTTTCCTACCCCCTTTTTGCACCAATTTCTCTTCCCCCTGTTATGGGGCTGATTTTTCTCTCTCTTTTTAGGCCGATTTTTTTTCTCCTCCCCCCTTTCCCCCCTCATTTTTTTGAGCCAATTTTTTCTCCCCTCCACCTTTCAGGGCTGATTTTTCCCTCACTTTTGAGGTTGGATTTTTCCCCCACTTTCAGGGCCAATTTTTCTCTCTCCCCCAATTTTTTGGGTCAATTTTTCTCCCCTCTTTGTGGCTGAATTTCCTCCTCTCTTTTGGGCCAATTTTTCTTCCCCCTCTTTTTTGAGGGACAATTTTTCCTCCCCATTTTGGGGCTGATTTTTCTCCCCCTTTTTAGGCCGATATTTTTCTCCCCCCTTCCTGTTTTGGGACCAATTTTTCCTCACCTCTTTTTGGGGCTGATTTATTCTCCCTTCTTTGGGGCTGCATTTTTTCCCACCCCTTTTTTTGGGGCTGATTTTTTCCCTCTCCCCTTTTTGGGGCTGATTTCTTTCTCCCCCCCTTTTTTGGGGCTGATTTTTTCCCTCTCCCCTTTTTGGGGCTGATTTCTTTCTCCCCCCCCTTTCAGGCCAAATTTTTCTTCCTCTCCTTTTTTGGGGCAAATTTTTCTCTCCCCCTTTATGGGGTGAATTTTTCTCCCCCCCATTTGGGGCTGGTTTTTCTCCCTCCTTTTAGAGGCCAATTTTTCTTTCCCCATTTTCTGGGGCCAATTTTTCTTTCCCCACTTTTTGGGGCCATTTTCTTTTCCTCCCCCTTTTTGGGGTCGATTTTTCTTCCCCTTTTGGGTCTGGGTTTTTCCCCTCTTTTTTAGGGGCCCATTTTTCTCTCCACCCTTTTTGGGGCTGGATTTTTTCCTCCCCCTTTTTATGGGCTGGATTTTTCCTGTATTGTGACCCAAGTTCACCTCTTCCTGAAGTGCTGATAATTGAGATTTTGTTATAAATCAGCATCAAATATTTCCAGGAAATGGGATGGAATTTAGCTGGGAAAAAAGGGACACTGAAAAAAGGGACACTGGGAATTCAGATCCCATTTGACATTTTGAGTCCTGATCCACACACAGGGAGGAATTTGACCCCCAATTTTAACCCCAGAAGAGAAGCTGCAGATAGAAAATGTGTTAGAAAATCCTACACGAGGACAAGACACATTAAAAACAATTAATGAGAATTAACTCAAGAACCTGGGGATGAAAGAAGAGAATTAAGTGAATTTTAAGGAGGTATTATTCAAGAAATGATGCAGGAATTTTCCCCCAAAGCATCAATTTCCCCCCAATAATGGACAGGATAAAGCTGAGGGAATTTCAAGAGTTTTTAAGCCACAGAAAAAGAACATTTTATCATTTATGTACCCAGCAGAAAATGCTGTAAAAACATTTTTACTCCAGCTAAACCCTGATGGTCCAAGAATTTTAATTCATCAGGAGCAGCTCATGATTAATTAAATTAAATTAAAATATTTGGACAGAAATTATGGGCAAATAATGCTGTAAAATTGTATAAAATGCAGCTGTGACTTTGAGGAAACAAAACCAGCAAGAGAAATGTGAGAGTTTTTCAAAGCAGGGCTGGCTCAGGCAGTATTTACTTGGAATAATCAGAAAATCAGGTTTAATTCTTTAATTTGGTCTTCTGTGAACTTCAATCACTCATCCACTGCTCTGAATAATAAACTTGGGTTTAACTAAGCCTAAATTAGGGTTTAGCTAATGCATGCTCTGCTCTTGGTGCAGGAATTCTCAGTCTGAGCATCCTCCCTGCCCTTGGAAATCATTTCCAGATATTCTGGAATTTCCCATCTCCCTTTAGATAAAATCCTAACCATCAAAAAAATAATTAAAAAAAATTAAAAATATTAAAGTGTTAAATAAATATGTAATAAATATATTAGGTTGATATATAATATAATGTAATGTGAATATAATATAATATAATGTAATGTGAATATAATATAATATAATATAATATAATATAATATAATATAATTATAATATAATATAATGTGAATATAATATAATATAATGCAATATAACATAATAAAATATAATAGAAATATAATATTATTATGTAATATAATGCAATATAATATAAAATACATATGTTAAATAAATATGCTATTAAATAATATTAAATATTATTAGATGAATATAAGATATAAGATATATAAATAATTATTATATATTATATAATATATTTATCAATATAAATATATAATGCATCTCTTAAATAAATGTATTATTAAATAATATAAATAAATATATTATTAAATAATAAAATTTATAACTATGCCCAATAAATGCCATTTAAAGTGAGCCCAGTCTCTCATTTCAATTTGATTTCAGCTCCCAGTGAAACTCTGGATTCTCTGGCAGATTCCAGAGGGTTTTAAGCACAGGAATTCTCTCCCAGGGGGAGCTGACACATTTCAATTCCCTCCTTATCAGCTCTCTGGAGGTGTTGAAGCATTTTTATCCCATCTCCAGGTGATTCCTGGGGCTCCCTCTCCATTTTAAACACACTTAACAAAGGCAATAACAATTAACACAAAGAGGGATTGATCAGGCAGCGTTTTATTGCTCACCATTGCTTTGCAAAGCTGCCATAATGTGAAAAAATGAGATTTTTATTTTTAATTTTATACCCAGTAACAGCAGGATGAGACACGAGGATTACACAGGAAAATTGGAATATATATATTTCTATATTCTAGCCAGGAATAGAAATAATTTACAGGGAGAACCTCCTGCTCAGGCAGCCCCACAGGCTGTGAGGATTTATTTAATTTAAATTTATTTAAATAAAAGGGCAGCTCGATGGAGGAAAAATACAAATGATATGCAATAATACAAATAAATTATTTAATACAAATAAAAAATGCAATTTTTGGCTACGAAAATCCCTGCAGCCCCCAACCCCTCTGGGATCTCTCCCTGCCCCTGCCCAGCTCCTCTGGGTAAAACCTCTGAAATTTTCTCTTTGCAGGAACAGAAATAAAGAGAAATGAAATCTAGAGGAATGTTCTGCTCCTTTACTTTTCCACAGGGAAGGAAATTCTGGGCTTGCCCTGGAAAAAGCTCAGGGAAAAGTTTTTTCCTGCAGTCCCCAACCCCCCAGTGGCTTTTGCGGGATCACACAGGAGTTGAAAACACTGCAGGATTTTTTAAATTTATGTTTTATTCCTTCCTTTCCTTGGGAAAAAGAAAAAGTGAAACCAAATTTGGTCCCTACTCAGCACTCAGAGCTGCTCCTGCTTCCAGCTCCACGCTTCTGGCAGAGATTTTCCCAGAGTTTGGGTTATTTTGGGTTCTTTTGGGGCTGTAAATTTGGGAGGAGATGCCAATCCCTGGTGGCAGAGCCGTGACCCCTGCCAGGGGACATCGCTCTTGGGCTCCAGGACTTGCAGGAAAAAATCAAATTAAAATCCCCCAACCAAACAAACAACAAAACAAAAGCAGGAAAATGCGGGACAAAGTTGAAGGCTTTAAAAATATCTAACAATGAATAACAATTAACAATAACTAATGATAAATTATAATTAAATTAATAATAAATAATAATGAATATTAATATTTATTAATGCAGAAAATCTGCTCGCTCAGTTCTCATCATCCCAAGCAACACCACAGGATCTGAGTCAATCAAAGCTGATTTTAAAGTCCAAATCCCACCCTCCTAAAAGCCAAATTTATTTATTTGAGGCCCTCTTTATTCATTTCAAGAACTCCCAGAAAGTTTTTAAAGGAAATAAGGAGCTTTTTGGGCTTGCCCATACTCCTGCAGGACAATTCTCTGCTTTAATCTCTATTTTTCCTCTTTATTTCAGCTCTTTGCCATTTGATTCATTCAAGGAAAAGCCTCAGTGAGGTCAGATATCTTCACCTGCTCAACAAGCAAAATAAAATAAAATAAAATAAAATAAAATAAAATAAAATAAAATAAAATAAAATAAAATAAAATAAAATAAAATTTAAATTAAATTAAATTAAATTAATAAAAGCAAATTATGCTGGGTCAGGTGACATAAATCCCAGAACTCCCTCCATTCATTTACTCTTAATTTTAATTAAAATTAAATTAATTTAATTAAAATTAATTTAATTTTAAATTCCCACAATTAAAATTTTGGGAGTTCCATTCCCCAATTTTAATTCCATGCCAATTAAAATTGAGGAACAGAATGGAATTCCCGAAATGAAACAGAATTCCCAAAATGGAATGGAATTCCCAAAATGGAACAGAATTCCCCAAATGGAATTTCAGTCTCAACTTTGGTTGGTGGGATCCTCTTGATGCCACCCACTGGCAGTTGGATGAAATCTTTTTGTCCCAAAAAAATGAAATATTTGTATTTTTTCCACCCCCAGGCAATGGGAACTGTAAATATCCAGCCCTGCTGATGCACCAGAACCCAAATTATCTCTGGGCAGGTCACGAATGCAGCTCCAATTTCACTCAGCAAATATTTAATTTGTCATCTGCTAATTAACTGAGGAGCTGGAGTGTTTCCCAAGGTGCCCAGGAAAGTTCCAGCCCTTTCCAGGAGCTTTTCAATCCAGTGACCCACTGCCCTTGGCTCAGGCTCCCAGGGAAATATCCCAAATTAAATCTGATTCACTGCAGAGAAAAATTAGCTCTGATTTTCTTATTTTTTAACTTTTTTTTTTAATTTTTAAAGGGGATTTTTGGGCAGAGCTCTGAAGGTTTTCTCTGCTCTGTTCCACACTTTGATCTCTCCCATTGTGTTGCTTCTTCATGGAATAAATTTCACCTGTTCTGCATCGTGGCAGACAAGGATCTGGGCATGACCTGGGGTATTTTCCCCTTTTATGTCACAGAAATTGTCTGACTTTATTTATGGGATTTGCTAAAGGTTTGTAACAGTGGGAATTACACAGGAAAAATGGAATATTCTAACCAGGAACAGAAATAATTTAGAGGGAGAACCTCCTGCTTGGTCAGCCCAATAATGCTGAAAATAAACATATTTTAATTAATTGGCATTTCCACTCTGAAAATGATTCCCTCTCCCATTCCTGATCCTCTCCCATTCCACTTCATCTTTATTTAACTGCAACTTAATTCCTGCAGTCTAGAAACCCCAGGAACCCATTTTTTTTCCTCAATTTGAAGCCATTTCCAGCCTTTTTAAGCAGGATCCATTCCTGGCACTTCCCTTGCTCTGCCCAACTCCTTTAGCAATAAAACACCTGGGAGTCAACTGGGAATATATTGATTTTTCTACATAGCTTCTGGCCACGGATCCATATTCATAATATAACATGGAATCTCTGCCTTCTATCAAAATATGAAAGAAAAATTCAATTGGAGCAAAAAGAGGCACAAAAAAAATGAAAGAAGAATTCAATTGGAGCAAAAAGAGGCACAAAAAAAATGAAAGAAGAATTGAATTGGAGCAAAAAGAGACACAAAAAAAATGAAAGAAGAATTGAATTGGAGCAAAAAGAGACACAAAAAAGACTCAATTAAAGGTTTTGGCACACAGGTATTTTAAAAAAAAGAACATTTATGTTATCCAGCAGCTCGCTCTGCCAAGCTGTGTTATTCCAGAGATCCCTGCTGGACAGGAATGTTCTCCTCACAGTCTCTCATGGTTTTCCAAATTTCTGCCACCTGTGGGAAAGCTGCAGCTCTAGAAAATTCTAGAAAAATAAAAGCTGCAATTCCAGCCCAAGGCACGTCCTGGTGTCCAGGAGAATCCTCCAGATCCCCTCTTTCCCTGTGCCCTGAACTCAGGGCCAGGAACATCCAAAAATGGGGATCAAGGAACAAACCAAACCCTGGAAAAATCATATTTCAACTCAAATTTATGCCAATTATTTATCAGAGATCCATTTTGTTTCCTCTATGGCAGGAGGAAACATGATCTTTGCTGAGCAGAGCTGGATTTATACCCTGCAGCAATAAATACCCTCAAGGAGTGGAAGTCAAGGCCACAGATTTAAATAGATTTCAAAGAGATTTGAAATAGATTTCGAAGAGATTTTGAAGAGACAGCTTTTCCTCGCATGCCAAGATGGGTTTGGCCCCGAGACTGGCACTGACACCCGGGTTATTTTCACAGCCTTAAGGAGAGGCTGTGCTAAAGCACGGCCTGGTGCCACCAGCCCTGACGTCACTGTCCCAGATTAAAGGGACTCTGAGAGCCCAAAGCCTCCTGGAGCAGGGACAGCAAGGTCACTGTGTGCCAGCCACCTCAGCCTGGCGTGGGGACACCTCCCTGCCCACATTCCATCCTGGAGGGGCAGGAAGGGAATGTCCCAGCAGGGGTGGGCACAGAGGGGCCAGAGCAGCTCTATCCCAGGAAATAAATACAATTATTTACAGAGAAATATTGATATTATTTATATGTAAAAACATATTCTATTCTACTACATTACATTACATTACATTACATTACATTACATTATATTACATTACATTACATTACATTACATTACATTACATTACATTACATGATATATTCCATAATATAATATAATATGATATAATATAATATAATATAATATAATATAATATAATATAATATAATATAATATAATATAATATAATATAATATAGCCATATAATGTCATATAATGTCACATAATGTCATATAATGCCACATAATGTCATATAATGTCATATAATGCCATATAACGTCATATAATGTCATATAACGTCATATAATGTCATATAATGCCATATAATGTCATATAACGTCATATAATGTCATATAATGCCATATAATGTTATATAATGTCATATAATGTCACACTCTCAGGGAATGTCTTCCCCAAGAATTTGTTCATAAATTAGAAACCAACCTTTAGCTCCTGCCAGCACTCCCCAGAGGGAATTTCCACGCCTGCACACAGGAAAACATTCCAGCAGCTCCCCCTCAGTGAGGAGGGAGCACGTGCTGGGAGCAGAAATCCTGATTAATGTCACATTCACTTGATGTCCCTTCAGCTCTGGTGAGGTTAATTTGGTTTGAGCCTCGTGCATGAGCCAGCAGGAGCTGTCCCCAGCTCGGGGCTGTCAACCCACAGCCACAGTGCTGTGCTCCAGCACTCCAGATTCACTGTTCCCTGGGATTTTACATCTTCAACTCACATGGGAAAGGCCCAAAAATTCATAGAATCTGCTGCTGGAATGGGATTTCTGATCTCATTGAGTATTGACACTTCTTTATCGGTTTAGCCTGAATTTTCCCTGCCATAAATTCCCTGGACAAGGTGGGATGGGATCCTCAGAACAGCACAAGCCAGAGGTGTTTTCAGGGAATGCAAAATCTGCAGGATTGCACTGCAATGTTCCTGCAGGACTTGGGGTTTTTTACTCCTAAAGAAGTCCCCCAGTGGCATTTCTGGTTGGAAATTCTGGGTGGAAACCAAAGGGATTTTGGCAAGCAGGGAACTGAAGATTTCTGGGGAACTTTAAGAAGATCTGACTCCTCACACTGGCTCGGTAAGGAAAGCATCAAGACCAGAGTGAGAAGAGAAAGAGAATCCCCAAAATATTCCCATTTTATATCAATGATTCATTTTCACATCCCCCATTCATGTTTCATCTGGATTTCACAGAAACTGCTGATCACTTTGGATTCAAACAAAACATTTCTGCTTTCAAGGTGAATATTTCCAGGTGGGGGTTCACTTCTCCTCTTAGGCACAGCCCTAGGCCAGGCTCAGAGCCCAGCACTCCCCAGTCCCAGCCTGACCTCTTCTGACCTAGTGAAGAAAATCCCTTTAAGCAGCAGGCAGAGAAATTTGGTGCCATGAAAGGAACCTGAACTAAATTGGCATTTTCAGTGGGATTTTTGCAGCTCAGGGTTAAGATAAAGATGCTGCTTTGCTTTGAGCAGGTAATAAAATTCTTTTTGGAGCTGACAGATCCACACGAGATTCCTCAGGGTGGGATTTTGGGGGGCAAAGTTTAACAGCACCAGGAACATTTGAGGAACTCTTCAATTCACAGAATCATATTCTGAGCTGGAAAGGACCAAAGGATTAAAATACAAGTCCAGGGCATTGAGGCATCCCTTTTCTAGATCCAGAATTTCCTGATGTCTTCAGGAAAATTCAAACCCTTATTAAAATCCCCAGTCCCCATTTTTGGAGCAGTTTTCCCAGGATAACAGCCCCAGCTGTTGCTAAAATCTGGGTTTTTTTCCCCAATCCCCATTTTTGGAGACAAATCGGGACAAAATTAATAAATTATTAATTAATTAATATTAATATTTATTTATTACTAAAATAATTTAATTAATAAACAAATAATTTTGGAATTTATTACTTATTCCACAATTATTAATTTTGGAGTCACCAACACAACCCATCCAAATAAAAATGAGGTTCCAGCCCTTTGCATCTATTTACCCTTTCCCAGATGTTTTTGTGCTGCCTGCTATTATTTTATTTCCCCTTTTCCCTTCTTAAACCAGCATCTTTTGCCTTCTTTTCTCCTCAACACCCCTTAATAAGAATTCCCAGTGGTGCAAACTGATTCAAAGCTGAGATCTCATTCTCCTCACCCTCCAGAGAAGCCAAGAGCCAGCTGGGAATTGAAATGGCTGGCCACAAAAAAACAATAATTAGGAATAAGACCTGAAAAAGTCGAATTATCTTGACGTTTTTGCAACCTTAATGCACTGTGAGCATTAAAGTGGCTGTGGGGAGTTAAGTGTTGTTATTTTGAAGAGGTTTAATCAAAGCTGGACATGTTCCCCCATTAAATGGATAAAAGCTTTCCTTTATCTGCTGCAGAATTTCCTTCATCTGTAACTCTACCCCCTGTTAATCACCATGTTCTCTGCATGAAGAGCTCTTTAAATACCCAAAGAACTGAACAGGGTGTTCTTGTCACAAATCCCACACCTGACACCCTTCTGTGCCCTGGCAGAGCACCAGGAAAGGGTTAAAGAACAGCAAACAGATTTTTGAGCAGCAGCATTGCATTACCTGGGGCCAAAATCCATCCCCGTGGCTTTGGGGGGTGGCTGGGGCTGAAAGGGAGGAAAAGGGAGAAAAAAAACCAATATAAAAATTAAAATAAAAACATTTCAGCATGCTTGAAGGGCAGAAATGAACAGAGCTGCAAAATGCTGCACAGAAATTAACGCACATTCTTATTTAATTTGGGAATGTTTGGGTTGGGTTTCAGAAATTAAGGCAATTTCTACTTTAGCTTGGGAATATCTGGGGTGGCTCCTAACGAGTGGTTTCAGAACAGAAAGATGAAGTCCCAGAGCTGCAGGATTGTCCCTATAATAGGGAATATCTTTTAAAACGAAGGTAAATTAATCATTTTGGCAACTTGGCCTCATGAATGAATGCATCACCTTGTGTCCAAAGCAGCTCAGACCCATCCTGCCCCATCCTGGGCGTTCAGGGCTCCCTGCCCAGCTCAGCCTGGTGGAAATAAAATAACTTCTAAAACTTTTTATTTCATTTTTCTGGCCAGGCTCGCTTTGCCTTTGCCCTGGGGGAAGGAATTTTAAGGGTTTTTTTCGAGGGGGGGTTGCACCACTCAAGGCAGGATGAGCTGAACACCTCAACAGACTGGGAGTGGCACAGAGGATGCACAAAAGGTAAAAACTATCGATGAAAACCAGCCCCAAAGAGGAAAACCATTGATGAAAACCAACCCCAAAGATGAAAACCAGCCCCAAAGATGAAAACCATCGATGAAAACCAACCCCAGGAGAAGCTAAAAAATTCTTTAAAGGGTTTTGAGCATCCATGGATCAGGCAGGGAAGGATTCTCCAGCTGCTACCCCTGAAGGGAAAACACATCCAGCAGCAAAGCTCAGCACTGCAAACACAGTGGAAATCTTTACTTCATCTTCCACGGCCACAATTTGCACAGGGTTTGTCAAGACTGCAGATCTCTGATGGGGAAGTTCTAGAGATTAATTTTACCAAATTTTAGCAAATATCTTCATGCCAAATTTTACATTCTGGTGCTGCTATCAAAGCATGTTGAGCTGAGAACAGACTCCACACCTCAGCACAAGAACTCAACCAATACCTGAGATTCCACTACAAAATAAACTCCAAAATCTGGTTTCCAACATCCTTCTTATATCCAGAAAAAAAATTTCCCTGTTATCCCCAGCAGTGCTCTGAATCCTTACCTTCTTTTAATTCAATTTTTTCTACCTCAGCTGTGCAAGTGGTGCCAGAAACTTCACTGCACAATTACTTCAAAATACATTTTCCCTTGGCATTAACCATTCATTTATCATGGTTGTACTCAGAAAATAAACATCTTAAGACCACCCTGCAGGGTGGAAATTTGCATTGATCTGCAAGACATTCCTCCAGCAATGCATTAAATTCTCTGTACTCAAACTTGCCAAGGTTTGGAGTGCATTAAATTGATGCTAGGAAAGGAACTGGGAAAACAAAAAAAAAACTGTTTGGGCTCAATTTTTTAATTCTTCAAGGTTCTTACACACAAAACCCACCAAAAATTATTAGGAATATTAGGCAAATATTCCTAATTGTTAATTTGCTCTAGAGTTAGAGAACATTGCTCTCGGTGCATGTGATAATTCTGGAGAAAATAGAGGAAAAAGGGAAATCTCTGAGCTGCAGAAGCAGCTGTTGAATCTCTCTCCATGCTGAGCTGAGGTCTCCACACAGGAGAGGATGAAAATCACTGCAGTAATTTTTCTGCAACTGGGACAAATCCAAATTGATGGTCAGTCCCTTTAATCCTGCAAATTACATGAAGTGTTACTCACTCCTCAGCATTTTTATTTTATATCATTTGTCCAAATGGATCCAGCTCTTACTGGCCAGGCCAGAAAATCACAGTGAGAACCAGCAGTGTTCCAGGAACATCAGGTTCTCATTGTCCTGGCCTGGGCTGCATAAATCCCTTCAATGCCAAAACCTTCTCAATCAGCTGGACAAAAGTGGGGTGAACCTGAGGGGATTTGGACAGAACCAATTTTTTGGGGGAATAACAGCAGAGAGCACCTCAAATAAGGGAGGAGCAAGAGATCCTTGTCCCATCCCTGGAGCAAGGGGGGTCTCTGGAAGGTCTCCTGCCCATGGATGGAGGGATGAGATGAGTTTTAGGGTCCTTTCCAACCCAAACCATTCCTTGATCTGTAGAAGGTGTGGAAGATGTTGCAGGTCCTTTCCAACCCAAACCATTCCAGGATCTGTAGAAGGAGATGTGGAAGCTCTTGCAGATCCTTTCCAACCCAAACCATCCCAGGATCTGTAGAAAATGTGGAAGATGTTGCAGATCCTTTCCAACCCAAACCTTTTCACGATCTGTAGATTTGGAAGATGTTGCAGGTCTTTTCCTACCCAAACCATTCCATGATCTGTAGAAGGAGATGTGGAAGCTCTTGCAGATCCTTTCCAACCCAAACCTTTCCATGATCTGTAGAAGATGTGGAAGATGTTGCAGATCCTTTCCAACCCAAACCATTCCAGGATCTGTAGAGGGAGATGTGGAAGATGTTGCGGGTTGTTTCCAGCTGTAGAAGGAGATGTGGAAAATGTTGCAGATCCTTTCCAACCCAAACCATTCCAGGATCTGTAGAAGATGTAGAAGATGTTGCATGTCCTTTCCAACCCAAACCTTTCCATGATCTGTAGATGTGGAAGATATTGCAGATCCTTTCCAGGATCTGTAGAAGATGTGGAAGCTCTTGCAGATCCTTTCCAACCCAAACCATCCCAGGATCTGTAGAAGGAGATGTGGAAGATGTTGCAGATCCTTTCCAACCCAAACCATTCCAGGATCTGTAGAAGATGTGGAAGATGTTGCAGGTCGTTTCCAGCTGTAGGAGATGTGGAAAATGTTGCAGGTCCTTTCCAACCCAAACCATCCCAGGATCTGTAGAAGGAGAAGTCAAAGCTCTTGCAGATCCTTTCCAACCCAAACCTTTCCATGATCTGTAGAAGATGTGGAAGCTCTTGCAGGTCCTTTCCAACCCAAACCTTTCCATGATCTGTAGAAGATGTGGAAGCTCTTGCTGATCCTTTCCAACCCAAACCATTCCATGATCTGTAGAAGATGTGGAAGATGTTGCAGGTCCTTTCCAGATGCTGCAGAATTCTGCCACACCTTGGTGTTTCCATGATTTTGGTTTGTAAAGCTCAAATCCACTTTTAAACTTTTAAACATTGCAGCTGCATGAAGCAGCAGGCAGAGCCCCTGAGAACCTTTTATCTGTGTTATTTTGTGATTTGGTACCTTGGGCAGGGATTCATTACCCCAGCAATCAGAAACCTGCGTCAAAAGGGAGGTGAGTTATCCATGATCTTTTCTACCTCTTGATCCGACCTCAGCATCCTCACACAGAAGAATTTCTTCCCAATATCCCACCCAAACCTGCTCCTTGTCAGTTTAAAACCATTTCTCCTTGTCCTACCAACACAAATCCTGACGAGGAGTCCCTGTCCTTCTTCCTTCCCTCATCAGACACCATATTATGGTAAATAATCCAAATTATTTTACAAAAGTTCTGCTCTTGAACACTGCAGTTCCAAATGTGAATGACAGCCATGAAATTTCTGAAATTTGCATGGTTTAACTTGTAACCAGAAATGCTTTGAACACATAAAATTGGTGACTCCAGGCTCAGCTCGTGGCAGAAGGAAAACTTTGCCAGGAATTCCAGGCAGATCTGCACTGACATAAATACATCAGGATATTTGGAAATGTGAAAAAAACTGGATAAGGAAAGTAAATCAGGATTTTTAGTCTCCCCCAGGTTATCAAGCAACAATTTTCCAGGAAAAAGGTGCATCAGGCAACACCTGGAACCTCCCAAAATGAAATGAGAGGAAAATCCCAGTGTGGTGCCAGGGCACAGAGAATTAATTCAGGATAAACTTCTGCAGGATTCCCTTCTCCCAATCTGTGCTGGACCCTCCTGACAGAGCAATTCCTCTCCCAAAGCGGACAATAATTCTTCTTCAAGTCAAAAAAGCTGAAAAAAAAAATCTCATTTACAGGGAATTTCCCCCCCCCCTTTATTCCAATATCATGAAAATTATCCAGAATTTAACATTTCTTCCAATTACAGCACAAGGTTTTAGCTCTTCAGTTTAATTATTTTGTGTCTAGAAAACCCCAAACTGTCCCCAAAGCTGAGCTGTAGCAAAAAGCAGTTAAAATAATTAAAAGAAACAAGAGTGCTGGGGCAGGGTGGAAGTTTTAGATGGCCAAGGGGAGAAAGACAAAGAGGTCAAGTGAAAAAATAACTTGGAGGAGAGTTGGGAGTGAGCCCTGAATGGATACAAGGCCATAAGTCCAGTATTGAAAATAGCAGATATTTATATATATTTTTATATATTTGTACACATATTTATATATATTTATATATACACAGCCCTAATTTATCCCTGGCTGCCTGGTTATATATTGGACCTCTCCACTTACAGCAAAGAAAATAAAATAATTTGTATTTGAGGCTCTCAGGTTCCCAAATCCATCTCCTCCCGACCCAGCTGGCAGCTGCCTTCAAAACTGAAATCCTGCTGTCAGCTCAGGAGCACGGCTGAACCTGTGGAAACTCTTTTATTTTTCTGTTCCAAGGGGTAAAATCCCAACATTTTTGGCACTACCACACGTCCAGTAATGCAGGAAACTCTTTACAGCCTCTAAAATAGTTAATCAGCATGAATAACTTCATTTATGGTCATTATTTTTCTCTTTTTGGGGGGATTTTTAAGTGAGAATTTCTGTTGGAACAGCACAGGAATTGTTTCCTCACCTGTTCCTAAATTAGGGAGATGCACCAACTGTAAATCTTAAATACAGGCAGCAAAAACACCCCTGAAGTGAAAAAAACAAACTGAAAGCATTTCATTTTTATTGAAATTAAGAAGAAAATGAGAAGAATAAACAGAAGAGAGTGACAAAACTCAATTATTTTGCATTTAAACCCACAAAAAAATAGCAACAACTCAAAGAGCTACAGCCTGTGGCTGATTTCAACCTTCTAAAATGCAAACTTGCAATTTCCAGGGTAAAACTCCAGGGGTTTTTCCCAGTTTTTCATATTTTCTGTAAAATTCTGGGGATTTTCTTGTGAATTTGGCCGTTCTTGGACTCCACCTCTGACATGGAGCATGGACAAAAAAAATAAATATTCCACCATTCAATGGGAGACACAGAAGGAAGAACATCACCCCTGATCCATGGAAAAACTCAGGCAAAACCAGAAAAATCCTGAAATTCACTTATAAAAACCATAAAATTTTTGAAAAGGATTCATTTGGGCTCTTTTTGTTCCATTTCTGAGCCTCTGGATTATATTTTGGATTATTATTATGGATTATTATTCACATTTTGGACTCTTTTTGTTCAAAACCCACAATGGCCAGAAATCCATGGGTTGGTGACTTTGTTTCTTCATTATTTTGAATTTCCTACAAATCAGCAGATAGTGAGAACTGATATAAACAATAAAATCCATGGTAGGGGGATTCTAAAAACTCCTGAGAGCTGCTGATGCTGGTTTTTAGAGCAGGAGAATTAAGTTTAATAAAGTTTTAATAAAGTTTTGAGAGTTGTTCCCCTCTGTCCAACATGTAAAGGTGCCCAGGAAATTGGAAATATT
Organism: Fringilla coelebs; assembly: GCF_963513975.1. Lineage (NCBI taxonomy): Eukaryota > Metazoa > Chordata > Aves > Passeriformes > Fringillidae > Fringilla > Fringilla coelebs. The sequence continues at coordinate 1,953,354 of NC_140045.1, read as the reverse complement.
CCAAAATATTGGAACTATTCCTAATTCTGGAGAGAAGATGTGGAAAAAAAACCCCTCTGGAAAAGATTTCCCCAAATGTTCAATCAGAACTATTTTTTTCTTCAGTCATCAAGAAGCACAATACTAAATATTAATATTCTACTGCGATAGGAAAATTAAAGCAAAATATTTACTGGCTTCAAATTAAATATTTGACTCTTGCCGAGGAGAAGAAATTGAAACAATCCAGCAAAACATTGCAGTGGGGACAAAACTGCTTTTTCTCCTGGGGTTTTGCTGTCCAAACATTGGGAGCAGCTCTAATAAACATCTGCATAATGAGTATAAACACGCGAGCAGGGCAGAAATTCTGCCTTAAACATCGTGGAAAATGTTGGGGGTTGTTTATGCACACGAGGGGCTGAGCATGGGCAGCAGCTGCTCAGATTTTCACCACCTCAACCCCCCTTTATTTTTATTTTTTTTTGAAGGGAAAATCTGGTTTTGTTCAGTCCTGAGGGTATTTAGGGATCCTCGTGGGGTGGTGGACATCCCAAAATTTTGATATCGAGTTTTATTCACCCACAGAGATTCTGTCTCTCCACTCAGGGGGTGAATAAAATGAGGATTTTTTTTGGCCACAGCTTTTTCAAGCCCTCAGAAAATGCAAAACCTCCAGGAAAATGATCCCTCGGGCCTTTTCAGCAAGGACTTTCCAGCAGTAGCTCTAAAACAAATGTTTGCCCATGGAGAGGCTCTATTTGCTCAGGGCAAATAAAGAATAAATCAGGGGCTTTGTTGGGAATAATTCACAGGGCTGATGCTCAGGGCCCGCTTAACTCCATGGAAAAATCTTGTCGGGGTCCTTGTCCCCTCTTGGGGGACACAAACTCTGTCCCTGTTTTTAGATCTGGCCCTAAGTCAGGGATGGAAGGAAGGAAAACAAGAGGAGTAAAATGAGGATGTGAAGTGAATTGGCCACGCTTTGTGTAAAAGGCAAGAGGAGAAATCACAATTAGGAAATCAAAGAGAGGAAGAAGAAATCACAATGAGGAAATCAAGGAGAGGAAGGAGAAATCACAATGAGGAAATCAAGGAGAGGGAGGAGAAATCACAATGAGGAAATCAAGGAGAAATCACAATTAGGAAATCAAGGAGGGGAAGGAGAAATCACAACTAGGAAATCAAGGAGAGGGAGGAGAAATCACAATGAGGAAATCAAGGAGGGGAAGGAGAAATTACAATGAGGAAATCAAGGAGGGGAAGGAGAAATCACAATGAGGAAATCAAGGAGAGGAAGGAGAAATCACAATGAGGAAATCAAGGAGAGGGAGGAGAAATCACAATGAGGAAATCAAGGAGAAATCATAATTAGGAAATCAAGGAGAGGCATTTTCCTTGGGATGCCAGGCTCAGCAAGTTGGGAATGTCATCAACCACTGGGAAAGTCCAATTTTCATGTGACATTCCTCCTGTGACATCTCCCATGGCTGTCCCCTCTCCAAGGTGACATTCCTCCTGCAACATCTCCCATGGCTGTCCCCCTGGTCCATGGTGACATCTCCCATGGCTGTCCCCGCTCCAGGGTGACATCCACCCTGTGACATCTCCCATGAGTGTCCCCCTGGTTCATGGTGACATGTCCCATGGATGTCCCTGTCCAGGGTTACAACTTCCATGGGTGTCCCTGTCCAGGGTGACATCCCCCTGTGACATGTCCCATGGCTGTCCCCTCTCCAAAGTGACATCCCCCCTGTGACATCTCCCATGAGTGTCCCCCTGGTCCATGGTGATGTGTCCCATGGCTGTCCCCCCTTCAAAGTGACATCTCCTATGACATCTCCCATGGGTGTCCCCCCTTCAAGGTGACATCTCCCATGACGTCTCCCATGGGTGTCCCTGTCCAGGGTGACATTCCTCCTGTGACATTCCCCATGGGTGTCTCCTCTCCAGGGTGACAACTTCCATGGGTGTCCCTGTCCAGGGTGACATCCCCCTGTGACATCTCCCATGGGTGTCCCCCCTCCATGGTGACATCTCCCATGGGTGCCTCTGTCTAGGGTGACCCTCCAGGGTGACATCTCCCATGGCTGTCCCCTCTCCAAGGTGACATCTCCAAGGTGACATCTCCCATGGCTGTCCCCCTTGGTCCATGGTGACATCTCCCATGGGCGTCTCTTCTCCATGGTGACATCTTCTATGGGTGTCCCCTCTCCAAGGTGACATCTCCCATGGGTGTCCCCTCTCCAAGGTGACATTCCTCCTGTGACATCTCCCATGGCTGTCCCCCTTGGTCCAGGGTGACATCCCCCATGGGTGTCTCCTCTCCATGGTGACATCTCCCATGGGTGTCCCCTCTCCAAGGTGACATTCTCCTGTGACATCTCCCATGGCTGTCTCCTCTCCATGGTGACATCTCCCATGGGTGTCCCCTCTCCAAGGTGACATTCTCCTGTGACATCTCCCATGGCTGTCTCCTCTCCAAGGTGACATCTCCTGTGATATCTCCCATGGCTGTCCCCTCTCCAGGGTGACATTCCCCCCTCCCAGAGCCCCCAGACCGCTGCCCCGGTGCCCATAAATCCCACCTGACCCCAATCAGAGTTTGGGATGGGCCTCAGGGTGCCCTGAGGATCCCCTGATTCCCCCTCCTGTGATTTTGGGAGTGGCTCGAGCTGAGCTCTGCCAGCCCAGGAGGGCAGGGAAATTGAGGGTTTATTATTTCTTATCACTGGAATTGTAATAAATACTGTGCTGGTTTGTCTCATTCTGCAATAAATGTGATGAAACACAGGCTCTGTCTCCAGTGTTTTTATACTGGACTGACTTTTAAAAATACCTGCTTGATTTACCCTTTAGAGCAGCTCTCTTCTCCAAAATCTGAGCAATTTTAGCAGCAGAGGCAGGAGGAGGAGAGCTGTTGATATTCTGATATTCTTCTGGCAGATATTCCCACAGAGAGGTGTTTGCCACATGGAACTCAGCTGGAAAATGCACAAACAAAGTGATTTTCCAAAGTACAAACCCTGCTCGTCATTTTTTACTCTCAGCACACCTCTGCAGCCATCCCTGAGAATTCCTCCAGCTCCTGGCTCTGGATTCTGCCCCAGAGGCAGCAGGGCTGAAGAGGAGATTTGGAATTAAAGCTGGATTTCAGCTACCTGACATTCTGCTGAGCCTTTTTGTCCCCCCAAGGGGTTTTAATTAACACCAGGCGCTGGCGGGGACTCCAAACTTCGTTCAGGATTTAATTAAGACAGGACTAATTGACCTCCCTTAGGGGGATCTTTAAAACAATAAAAACAGATCTAATATTATCTAAATTTCTGAAAACATGTACAATAAAAATACCCAAGTTTTTCTGCAGACTTGCTGTAATGATCCCGATTTTCCCTTTTAAAAGTGCTGCTGTTGACTTTTCTCCAGGAATTTTTCCATCTCCCTCCATAGGATATGAAATGTTAATCTTTTACTTGACAGTAATCTTTGCCTGTCACTAACAACATCCCCTCGATAAAAACAGACTTATTTCCCCCCCTAATTCACCACAGATCCACACTCCAGACACTTCCCAGTTGTTTTATCTCAAAAGGATTAAAACACTTGCAAATATTCAATTTAATCCACTCGAAGGGAGGGCAGAAATTAATCCTAATTAAGCCCCAGCAGCTGTAATTCTTAGTGGGATGAATTATCTAATGGGGATTCTTGCTGAAGAATGGGGCTGAGTCATGGGCATCCCATTCCTTCTGGGCTGCAAATCAACCCAAAATATGAAAGGAACAATTCCTTTCTTCCAAAATCAATAGGAGGAAATTGATCCCCAGCCTCCCCGGGCTTTATGGCACGGTTCTGGTTCTGCAGAACAATAAAAAGCTCAGAGCTGTTTGCACAGCAGGGGGAGGAGAGCTTTTCTTAGGGGTGGAAACACCAGGAACCTGTGGCACAGGAGCCTGAGAGCATCTGGCTGCTTTTTACCCCAGGAAAACTGCAGGAACTGAAGGTTTTTATCTCCCAGGCAGCTCAGAGTGCCCAGCTCAGGAGGGTTGGACCCCTGGACTTTAAAGGATGATGAGCAGTTTGGGGTGGAGGGATTTCTTTGGGACCACCAGCAACACCTGGGTCCCTTTGCCTCATTTGCACAGCACTAAATGTTCATTATCTCATTAATTATCACCTACATGGGGTTAATTTTTATTAATTCCACTCCCAGGAGCACAGCCAGTGGTGCCCTGGGGAGAGGTGAGTCCTGGGCTGGTGTTTTAAGGATTTAGGTGACCCCATTTCTGATTGGAAAGGCTCTGATTTAGTGGATTTTGGGGATGGAAAAGCCCTCCAGAGGCTTTGGGAAGATATTGGATAAATGCTGTGCGTGCAGAACACGCTGGGAGTTGTTCCACATGCACCTTGTGGAATGAAATGAGCTCAGAATTGATTCTTTCTTACAAACTCCTTTTATATGGGAGCTGGAGAAGTTTCCAGCTGCCACCAGGCACCAAAGAATTGCTCCATGGACGAGCTGCTGAAATTCCCTCTTTTGTGAAATTACCAAATCCTGACCGATAACTCACTCCAGGTTTTCTTCCTGTGGATCTGCAGGGCAGGGAGGAAGGCCCTCAATACAGCCCATAATAAGCAGCCATTAAAGGGATTTAATAAAATATCAGCCTCATTAAACCAAAATGGCATAAAAATAATGTCATGATGCAGGAAAGAAATGTTCTCCTCTGGCTCTAGGATTGTTGTTTACTTGTTTGTTTGCATCTGAAATAATCTTTACCCCAATTTCCCAGTTTTCTTCCATAAATATACAAAATATTAGCTGGCTGCTCGATTCAGTTGGAGCTAAATATGGCTTTTTAATTTCAGATAGATCTTTCTGCTGCCCTAAAATGGCAATACATGTGCAGGGCCATGCTTAGCGTGAGTAACAGATGTTGTGCCTGAAATACTCCTGTAAACAAGGCCTTGAAATGCAAGGTTTGGGAGGCTGAGGCTATAAAAACAAGACAGAAAATAGAGATCACTTGGGTCAGGTCATTATTGGGATCATTATTTCTGTCTTGGGGTGACAAATCTGAATCACCACGTGACTTCCCAGCTTGCTGGAAACCATTGTGGAGCGGGAGCTGCTGCCATGGAGATTTATTCCAGGAGCTGGCTGTGCCTTTATTCCCTCCACCAACCCCACCCTGAGCCAGAGCTGGCCCATTTCACGCCAGGTGACACCAGGGGACAAATCTCAGGTCGTGTTCCTCGCCCTGGCAGGTGGCACCTGAGCTGCAGGAAGTCACAGATGGTGCTGGGGCAGGGTTTAAACCCGCCTGGCTCTGGGCCTTGGAGTGGCTGCCTAAACCAGAGGCTAGACAAGATTGAGAGAATAAAAATGGGAATTTATGGCAGGCCTTCAATAAATAAATAAAACACCTTGGGCAGCCACAAGCCTCTGAGGGGTACACCCTAGATGGACAGGGTCACGAGTTTTTCAGACAATTATAAATTTGGTCAATTTACATATCAGGGGTTAATCCTCCAATTACAGCTAATGAAATAATTTACTCCACATTTTTCCCCCAACTCCCTTTTGTTCCCATCTCAGGCCCTGAGGCAGTGAGGTGCCCTTGGAGAGGAATTGCTGTGTCTGCCCAAAGTGGGAAAGCAGCAGCTCCCACTGCACATGGAGTTTAGGGTCACACACTGCAGAACTGCAGGATACAATGAGTTAGAGTTATACAAAGTTTAGAGTTATACAAAGTTTAGAGTTATACAAAGGTTAGAGTTATACAAAGAATTTCAGGACTACAAATAGATGACAAATATCCTAAAGCATCACCGCCATGTCCCCTCTGGCCTGGCCAGCACACACTCCATTATTCCATTTCCAGCAGCTCAATTATTCCATTTCTGCTGATGACTTTTGGGGGCTGCTTAAAAACAGAGGCCAGACAAAATTAAGGGAATAAAAAGCAGTTGTATTTATTGAAGGGCCTTCGGGTACATTCAGGGCAGACAAAGCCCACCCAAAATGGACAAGGGGTCGCAGGTTTTGACACTTTTATAAGTTGGGTTCATTTTTATATTGGGGGTTCATCTGCCAATTCCAGCTCCAGGTAATGAAGTCATTGACCCCCAGTTTGCTGCCCCCAACTCCCTTTTGTTCCCATCTCAGGCCCTGAGGCAGTGAGGTGTCCTTGACTGCCAGGCCTGGAGAGGAATTGTTGTGTCTGCCCAAAGTGGGAAAGCAGCAGCTCCCACTGCACATGGAGTTCAGAGTCACACACTGCAGAATTCCATGAATACAAATAGATGAAAATATAAAAACCAAAATCCTGAGGCATCAGCACTTCCCATAATTATCCATCCTAGAATGGAATTATTCAGCTCCTCCTCCTGTGCCTCCCCTGGAAGGATCTGAAAAATAGAAGAGCTAAATCCTGAGGCATGGTGGTGAGGTGTTAATGAGAGATCAGGTTCAATCACAGATCAGTTCCTCGTGCCCAGCTTTCCACAAAGGAACCACGTGGGACAAAAGTGGGACAAAAGTTTGTCCCCCTTGTCCCCTGAACTGCAGCCATGTCCCAGGGTGGCAGCAGGCCACCTCAGGGGAGAGAGAAGGAAGGATTTGGAGAGATTTTGGGCTGTAGATTGGGGATGTGAGAGGGACAGGTGCTTGTTAACCCTCCCGAAAAGGCGCTGAAATGTGCAGGGGAACAAAAGTCTGTCCCCCTTGTCCTCTGAACTGCAGCCACATCCCAGGGTGGCAGCAGGCCACCTCAGGGGAGAGAGAAAGAAGGATTTGGAGAGGTTTTTGGGCTGTAGATTGGTGATGTGAGAGGGACAGGTGCTTGTTAACCGTCCTGAAAAGGCGCTGAAATGTGCTGGCCTTGCTCTGCGCTGTCACTGTCACCTGCCTGCTCCATCACAGCCTGGCTCTGTCCCTGTCACTGTCACTGTCACCTGCCCGCTCCATCACAGCCCCAAGGAGCCCTTCCAGGCTGGCAGCACCTTGGAGGAGCAACAGGAGCCCTGGGTAACCCAACTCCTACAGGACTGAGCGAGCAGATGCCAAAGCAGTGACCTCCAAAGGTGTCCTGGAGAGGGCTCAGAAAATCTTATTTCTGGAGTGACCTTTAGCTGAGTTGTCTTCGGTGACAGCTGACAGGGGACAACACTCCAGCCTCAGGACGTGGTGTCAGAGAGAAATACATACACAAAGAAACAGGAGAAGCTCGTGACAGGGCGGTCACTGGAGTCCACAATGCAGGACTGGAAGTTTTTACATCAAAAAATACGAGAGATCTGAGCATGGAAATGTTGAGGGTGGGAGACAACCAAACAGCCAACGAGGCCAGAAAAAATAAATACAGCTCAGAACCAATGTCAGCATCACTGAAAGAGAGGGAAGTCCAAGCTGAAGTGGATTTCCTCGCTGACCTCGTTAGTTCTTCTAAGGTCATGGAGTATTCTCCAAGAATGAGAGGTTTTCTTGTGAGTGACACACTCTGGAGGGTTCCAGGGACCCTTTGTTGGCTGAGCGTGGCCTTTCTGCCACTGTTCCCTCACTGAGAACACCCAGAGGGCCAGCAGGAGGTGGGGTTGGGGTTTTGGGGCTGAAAAAAGGGGTTTGGGGTTTTGGGGCTGAAAGGGGATTTGGGGAGCTTTAACCCCACGTGAGAGAGCTGTGGGCTCTGTCTGCTGCGTCTCCTCCGTTGTGTCTCTCCTGTCCTCCATCCTCAGAGGTTCTGTCTCCTCTTCACCCTTTTGGCCAAGCACCCATGGCAGTTAAAACGAGCTGGGACAGCTCAAACCCCAGGTGAATAAAGAGAAAATAACAATTAAAACGAGCTGGGACGGCTCAAACCCCAGGTGAATAAAGAGAAAATAACAGTTAAAACGAGCTGGGACAGCTCAAATCCCAGGTGAATAAAGAGAAAATAACAGTTAAAACGAGCTGGGACAGCTCAAATCCCAGGTGAATAAAGAGAAAATAACAATTAAAATGAGCTGGGATGGCTCAAACTGTTCAAATCTCAGGTGAATGAAGAGAAAATAACATTTTTGGGGATTTATTCTGCGGGGCTGAGCTCGGCTGGAGGGTGGTTGCTGCTGCTGGGTCACAGAGTGGGGTTTTCTCCAAAATCTTCGCCAAAATTCAGCAGCTGTGGTCTCAAATCTGCGCTGGTTTGAGCAATCTGACAGAGAAAACTGAGCACAGACATTTCAGCCCCCACTGGGGCAGCATCTGGGAGAAGATTTGGCCTTCTCAGCCAACTGGAATTGCCTCTTAATTATTGGCAGGGCACTAAAATGGAGTTGGTGATTTTGGGGAGAAGTGTGTCCATACCCTGTGGGGAACAAACAGGTGAGAAAAAAGGCAGCAGCGCTGAAAAAATGGGGATTTTTCCTCTGTGGTTAAAGGGGAGCTAAGTGCATTGTTAGCTGCAGAAAGGATTTCATGATGCTAATTAGTAATTATAAAAGGAGATGACTTATTAAAATAAAAATATTAAATATATATATAAATATAAAATACTGGTTAAAGCTGACATGCTCAGGACTTATATTAAAATAGATTAAAAATATATTAATATATATTAATATAAAAATATTGGTTAAACCTGACGTGTTCAGGAGTTACTAATATAAAAATATATGAATATATATTAATATAAAAATACTGCTTAAAGCTGACGCGTTCAGGACTTATTCATATACAAATATATGACTTATATATAAATATAAAAATACTGGTTAAAGCTGATGTGCTCAGGACTTATTCATATTAAAAATATCTCTATATAAAAATATTTTTATATATAATATATGTATTTTATAATAATATAAAAATCCTGGTTAAAGCTGATGTTCTCAGGACTTATTCATAATAAAAATATATATATATATATTTAAAATATTTTTAATATATAATAAATATTTTTATAATCATATAAAAATCCAGGTTAAAGCTGACATGCTCAGGACTTATTCATATTAAATATATATATATATTTAAAATATTTTTAATATATAATAAATATTTTTATAATAATATAAAAATCCAGGTTAAAGCTGACATGCTCAGGCTGGGATTGGGATACAAAGGGAATTTCCTGCCCAGGATTTGGAGCACGTCGTGAGGGATTGACTGAACTGCTTGACTCCACTGATCCTGTCTGTGAGGAGAAGTTAAAGGAATTAAGTATTTATAGATAAATTCCTGCATCAGAGGGGAGCAGCCTCTGGCTGAACCTGCTGGAGGTGGGCAGAGGGAATTTGATGTCACCACAGCGTCTTTGGAGGTGCCACCTCCCGGCTGGGATTCCTTTTCTCCAGTAGAGCATCCCACAGCACCACGCTGAGGAGCCGAGGGGAAATGCTGATAAAAATGGGGAAAAGGTGGTAAAAATGGGGAAATGGTGATAAAAATGGGGGAAATGGTGATAAAAATTGGGAAAATGGTGATAAGAATGGGGAAAAGGTGGTAAAAATGGGGAAAAGGTGATAAAATGGGGAAATGGTGGTAAAAATGGGGAAAAGGTGATAAAAATGAGGGAAATGGTGATAAAAATGGGGGAAATTGTGATAAAAATTGGGAAAATCGTGATAAAAATTGAGGAAATGCTGATAAAAATGAGGGGAAATTGTTATAAAAATGGGGGAAATGGTGATAAAAAATGGGGAAAATGTGGTAAAAATGAGGGGAAATGCTGATAAAAATAGAGGATTTAAACACCTGCCTCAGGGAGGTTTCACACCTTTCCCCTTGGTGCCTACTGCTGCTTTTTCTTTTTAAAAAAATGCAGTGGGTTGAGTTCGTTTTGGTTTCTGCATCGTTCCTCCACTGCAGGGACACTGCTGGTGGTGCTGCACCCGTGAGGAGTTTTATTGGTGAAGTTGCTGTAATTAATCAAGATTTATGTGATTTGGGTGCTCATGCAGAGGAGGGAAAGCTCCATGGAGGGGATCATGGAACAGGCAGGGCTGGAAGGGATCTTCAAAGGTCACTCAGTGCCACCCCAGCCATGGGCAGGGCAGGGACACCTTCCAGAACTCATCCCAACCCTGCAGAGCTCATCCCAGCCCATCCAGAGCTCATCCCAGCCCATCCAGAGCTCATTCCAACCCTGCAGAGCTCATCAAAACCTTCCCAGAGCTCATCCCAACTTTCCAGAGCTCATCCCAGTGCTTCCAAAGTTCATTCCAACCCTGCAGAGCTCATCCCAGCCCATCCAGATCCCATCCCAGCCCTCCAGAGCCCATCCCAGCCCATCCAGAGCTAATCCTAATCCTCTAGAGCCCATCCCAGACCTTCCAGAGCTCATCCCAAGTTTCCAGAGCCCATCCCAGCCCATCCAGAGCCCATCCCAACCCATCCAGGGCTCATCCTAACCCATCCAGAGCCCATCCCAGCCCATCCAGAGCCCATCCCATCCCATCCAGAGCCCATCCCATCCCATCCAGAGCCCATCCCAGCCCTCCCAGAGCCCATCCCAGCCCTCCCAGAGCCCATCCCAGCCCATCCAGAGCTCATCCTAATCCTCCAGAGCCCATCCCAGCCCATCCAGAGCCCATCCCAGCCCTCCAGAGCCATTCCCTTGCTGCCACCAAGTGTCGAGGCCACACTTGGACCACCTGGAGTCTCCGTGGGTTTTTTTGCTGGCAGATTTCACAGGGAACTGCAGATTTCTCCTCCCCAGAGCCTCTGGAATTCTCCTGCTGGATGCCATAATCTCCAAGTGCTCCATTTTCTGCCTGCCCCTGGATTCCAGCTGTCTCTATTCCTTTTGACATGCTCCAACCCCAAGGGACTTAAATCCATTTTTAATTTCAATTGTTATGTGTCTTTACAACTTTTACACAAAGAATCTCTACCCCAAGATAATCTACATCCACGAACAGTTCCCTTTTCATTCATAAATGTGATTTGTTTTTTGTCCCATACCAAAAAAAAGGATGAATTGAAATCTCAACAGGTGAATTTTAGTCCCAAAAGTGACCTGAAGGATGAAGGATTAAAAGCTATATAAACATATTATGTAATAATCTATAAAAATGGCCTGAAGGGAAATAATAAATTCAATTAATGTGGTTTTTTTTTTTAATCAGTGAGTTCATTTTTGGGAAAATCACAGGCAGAAGAGCTGGGAAAGGCTGGGAAAGGCTCAAAGAGTGAGGAAAGGGAGGCTTCACCCGCAAGAGGGAGCTCAGTGAACACGAATAGAAAGAGCTAAAATCTTGAGATTGCCGTGAAATCTCCTCTCTGCCCGGAATTAAATGGAAAAAGCACAACAGGAAGCACCATAAATTCATAGTTTAGTGTCGTTTGTGCTTAAATTCCCAGAATTTCCCTGGGAATGATTAAGGGCAGTCATGGCACAATCACAGCTCTGCTGATCCAAGGATTCCCAAGTTTGCTGGAGCAGAGGAGTTTCTTAAAACCAACTAAGACAGGTTTAGAGGAGCTAAAATCAGATTTTTTGATAAATACTGCCTTGTACAGATCTGTAAATCTGCTGCAGGTTCATACTTGAAGAAGGTTTATGCTGTGGGCTGTGAAAGTGGTTTTTTCCTTTCACTTATGTAATAAAAAATTATTAATTTGCACAAATTTGGGCATAAAGGGAAGGTGAAGAATGCCCTGGGTGAGTCTTTGTTGGTGTTGCAAAGGTCGGGCTTCACCTTCCAGGTTATCTGTGCAGCTCCCTGGGTTGGCTCTTTGCTCACAGCAGTAAATTTGTAAAGGAAAAAAAAAATCCAACATCCTTTTTAGTGTCTTAATAATAGAAAAGGCACCAAACGATGGGAATTTATGAAAGTGAATACTGAGAGGTGAGAAAAACAGCAGCATTGGAGGAACAGAGGCCACTTTCTAGAGCTGCCTGGTATTTTGGTGCCCAATTTTGACATAGAAAAGAAAAGGCACCAAACGATGGGAATTTATTAAAGTGAATACTGAGAGGAGAGAAAAACAGCAGCATCAGAGGAACAAATTTCTAGAGCTGCCTGGTATTTTGGTGTCCAATTTTGACATGCCTGGGGTGTTTCCCTGTCCTCATCCAAACTCAGAAGGAGAATTATCCCTGAGATGAGGCAGGCAGAGCCTCTTCCTGACAGCAAAGCAAAAACTAAACTCCAGCCCATTTATCCCCAAAAAACTCTGCTTTCTGAAGATCTGGCTGTCTCAGAAGAGCCTTTGGGTAACCCCTGGATGGGTCAGGGAGAGGAGCTCGGACAGGAGCGTTCCTGGGCTGGTTCTGCTGTGCTGGGAGCTGGGTTTGGAGCCAACCCCCCCGGCTGGAGCCTTTTCCCCTCCCCACGGAGCCCCCGGCGGGTCGGTGCCCACGCTCGTCGGGGTGGTCGGCGCTGGGGAAAGGCGAAAGCAAACAAAGGCCAGCTGCAGCCAGATGTGGGGAGCGTTCGGGGTCACCGAGCCTCCCCGGGCTGGGCAGCACGTGGCCCTGCTCCCGCTCCCAGGGAGGAGCCCCAGCAGCCATCCCTTCCCAAAGGGAAGCTCTGATTCTCCTCCTGAACCATCGCGGCGCCTTCGGAGCGCTCCCAGCGCTTCCCGAGCCCTCAGGTGTCACATTCGCATCCTCTGGAAAATCCCTTCGCCCAGGATTCTTCTCCCTGGGAAGGTGAGAGGCCTCAGAGAAAAATGAAAACAATTTTATCTCATTTGCTTCTCCTGTGTTGTGCTCCTGTGGAATGTGTTTGGAGATTGTTCACCCACAGGTGATTGTTCCATTGCATTCTGCTGGGAGTTGTTTTCACTCTTTGGCCACTCAGGGCTCTGGAGAGAGTCACCAGTTTTCATTATTATCTTTTAGCATTCTGTCTGTATCCTGTCTGTATTCTTTAGTATAGTTTACTATAGCATTCTTTAATATAACATAGTATCATAAAATAATTAACTTCCCCAATAAAAATATAAATTTACATCACAAAGGAGAAGGGAGGGGTTGTTCATCCTGCTCTTCCTTGAGCTTGGTCCCGTGGGTTGCAGTAAAATAAACCCCTTAATTTCCAAGGCTTTCCTGGGATGTGGTTGAGGCTCCTCACACTCCTGATCAACCACGCTATGAGCAGGAATTGGACAGATTTCAGGATGGGATTAAGTTGTGTGTTTGTTGTGAGCTCCTCAGAGCTCACATTTGCTTTTGAGCTTCATCGTTTTATGTTGCTTCCAGCTCTGCTCCATGAACTAAAATTTGATGCCAGCAGGAAGCCAGTGAAATGTGGGAATGGATATCCTGGGGCTTTTTCCAGGCCAGATCTTCCCCTAGATTGGTGCTCATGGCCCTCAAAAGAATTTACTCTTCATCTCTGGAAATGATACCAACAATCCCACATGAAATAATTAAGGAATATATTATGACAACAAATGCAGGTAGCAATGAAGACACAGAGTCTTTACTTTTCCTGCCCGTATTTTCTCCAGTTTGTGTTTTCCCTCAGCTCTGCCTCCCCCAGGGCAGGAGGAAAGGCAGGAGGAGGAGGAAGGACCATCTGTGGTGGGCTGAGCACTGAGCCCCCGAGGCAAAGCTGCCTCGAGCTGCAATTCTCACGATCCCAGGGCTGAACTTTGTAAATAGACTTGGCAAGGGCTCCTGCCTGCAGAAAACAGCCTTGGAGAGGGGAGAAATAAATAAACAAACAAAAACAACCTTCCTTCCTCCCCTGCCGTCCCTGCCCTGCCCTCCTGACCCACCTCCAGAGCACACATGTGGCTGCTCCATTGGAAATTGGTTTGTGGGGTTGATTTTGGTGCTGGAAAAGGCAAAGCTGCTGCTTGTCTTTATTTCTGGTCTGTCCCTGAGGGGCAGAGCTTGTCCTCAGCAAACTACAAAGATGCTCATTTTATCTCAGCTCAGATTTAAAGTCTCAGGATTGAGATACAGAGCTTGGGTATGAATGAGGATGCGGTTCCTTCAGGGCTGGACAGTTTGTGATCAATTTATTTAATTAATTAACCACTGATTTTGTACTCCAGAAATGCCATGGGCCCTAAATCCACCCCTCCTCAGTGTCTCCTCATGGCAGTAAATACGATGGGAATGGGCAGTTGGGAACACAGAGGCTTTGCAAGCCTTACTCAGTGCTGGAGAGAGCTCTCCCTACCCTGATCTCTGGAATTGCTGAGAATCCTCCTGGAAAATCAGCAACGTATTTTTCCAGCTGATATCCCGTAAAGCTGAGCTCAGGAAACTCCACACTCTGCAATTCCAACCCGGATGCAGCAGCCAGGGAGAACCTGGAGAACACCAAGTGTCCCTCAAGGTACTGAGCATCCTGCAGTAGATGGTGCCTCATTGGTCCGAGGACAGAAGAAATCGGAGAATCCCAGGATAATTTGGGTTGGGAAAGACCTCTGAGATCATCAAGCCCAACCTCTGGATGAACACCACATTGTCAACCACCAAGTCCATTTCTGGAACACCTGTGGCAAAAAAAGTGTCCACAATTCCCAGGAAAAGCTATTCCCTGGGAGGGGCTGGGCCCATGGAGCAGATCCAGGTGTCCTCACACAGGGCACCATTCAATGCCAGTTTTCAGCTGCTTTTTCTCCCTCTGTCAAGGTCGGCATTGAAGGAACTGGAGATGACAGTTGGTGTTCAGGCTCAGGTGTTTATTATTTCTCATCTATGGTACAGACTGTGTTCAGAATTATTCAGAATTATTGTTTCTCATCTGTGTTACAGACTGTGTTCAGAATTATTCAGAATTATTGTTTCTCATCTGTGTTACAGTCACTGCAGTGAGTTCTGCAGCACTTCACTAACAAGACAAAAAATGGCCAACAATCTTTTGCTACAAGGTCTTTTAAGGCCAAACTGTCCAATTAAGGAATGACACCTCAATTATTTTCACTTTAAACCCAATAACTGATCACCCAAAGTCCACAGTGCAGACTTTTCTGTCCAATTACAAAATACCACCCAAACCCATGGAGAAGGTGAAGAAGAAGGAGCAGCCTCCACCCTAAAACTTCCATCTTGCTTATATCTATTACTGTATTCTAAACCTTTAAACTCTGAGTTTTCCACCCTGTGATATCACGCAGTTCTATCCAAACTCCACACCCACAATCCCAGTTCTGTAATTCTGGAAGCTTCTCCAGGGCCTCAGGTCAATGCAGTGTTCTCTTGGGGATCAGTGCCTGCCAGCATAGAAAATCTCAAATTCTCAGCATCCATCAGACAGCTCCATCACAGAGGGCAGGAAGAAGGAACCAGTCAGGTTTTCAATGAGCTGCTGAGCCACCCAGGAGTGCCCACCTGAGACAGTGATCACAGGGGTGCCAGGATGAGGGAAGAGATGAGAATCTTGACTCCATGTTCAGAAGGCTGATTTATTATTTTATGATATATATTTTATTAAAAACTATACTGAAAGAATAGAAGGAAGGATTTCATCAGAAGGTTGGCTGAGAATAGAAAAGGAATCAATAACAAAGGTTTGTCTCTGACTGAGACAGTCTGGACAGCTGGACTGGGATTGGCCATTAATTAGAAACAACCACATGAGCCCAATCCCAGCTCCACCTGTTGCATCCCACAGCAGCAGACAATCATTGTTTGCATTTTGTTCCTGAGGCCTCTCAGCTTCCCAGGAGGGAAAATCCTGAAGAAAGGGTTTTTCAGAAAATATCCTGGCTGCACCCACCTTGGCTTTCCTGCAGGGCTGGGGGGCAGCCCCATTCACAGGGTGCCCAAAGCCAGGCAGGAATTCCCTGGCTCCTGGCAGCTCCTGGCCAGAGCTGAGCTGCATCTGCCCCTCCCAGGCAACCCCTGAGGGGGGACACCCCCACTTTGCCGTGGATTCATTTATTTTGCCATGGATCCATCGATGAACCCACCTTTCTGCTGAGTGCAAGTCCGGCTGCTCCCTCCTGACGTTGTCCCAACCCCTCAGTCTGTTCCTGCTACAAGACTCACACAAAAGAACATTTTCTTCTGCTCTTTCTTCCAGAAATGGGAAGACTTGAATGCTTTTTTTGTTGTTGTTGTTTTGTTTTGTTTTTCTCCTTTCTCCCTGGGTCTTCTTTTGACTGACTGGGATTTTTCAGGGAGCTGGACATTCCCCTTTGTTTCAGCAGCACCGGGTGATGGATCACATTTTAATTGGCGTTGAGCTTTCCAGAAAAAGGGAGCTCCACAGGAAGTTATTAGAATAACAACACTCTGCATCTGCACAGGAATTAAAACTGCAAATGGACAGGGCATATTAATTGCTACCAAATGCTTTGGTTTGCTCCTGCCTCCCAAAGCCCAGCTCAACAAAAGCTTGGGCTGGGCTTTTTATTTTTAATGTCGATTTTCCCATCTTTCCCTTCCAACAAAAGTGATGAAACTTGTAGGATTTCAGCCTTCTGGAGAAAGTTTCATCTGCAGAGTGTTTCAAAGGAGATAAACACATTTGTTTTGACAGGGAGGACACTGATGGCTGCAGACAGACCCAGCCTGGCCAAGGCTCTCGTTCCCACAGCACGAATCCGAGCGTGGGCTCCGCCGGCTCCTCCTGCCAAAGCTGCTCAGAATATTTTGCTTTCCCTTTTTTATTTTTCCCCAAGAAATTATCAATGTCACCGAGATGCATCTCTCCTTACAGAAGTAACAGATTGTGAGTGGTTTTTCTTTCACTTGCTGCCTTTTTTTTTCTTTTTAGTTTTGTAAACGAAAGGAGGAAAAGAAAAGGAAAAAAGCAAAATTTAACACAGAGATATCCAAAAACTCTTTCAGCCAATTGAAACCCAGTTTTTTTCTTAAGAAAGGAGAAGCTGGAAGTGTTTTGGGCTTCTTTTCTCTTTATCTTTGATTTATTCCAACACGTTACTTCTCTCTGTTCCTGAATTACTCCAGGAATTTTCCCTTTTCCTACACCTCAAAGTAGATTTTGGCCTTCCTTGGAAGGACATTCATCTCCTGGGCCCTTTTTAGCTTCCCTGAATTGAAACATCCTTTCTACTCCACATCAACTTCAAACTACTTGTGAGTGCCTCAGGGAAAAAGGGGAAACGGGAAAAGGGGAAAAGGGGAAAAGGGGAAAGGGGAAAGGGGAAAGGGGAAAGGGGAAAGGGGAAAGGGGAAAGGGGAAAGGGGAAAGGGGAAAGGGGAAAGGGGAAAGGGGAAAGGGGAAAGGGGAAAGGGGAAAGGGGAAAGGGGAAAGGGGAAAGGGGAAAGGGGAAAGGGGAAAGGGGAAAGGGGAAAGGGGAAAGGGGAAAGGGGAAAGGGGAAAGGGGAAAGGGGAAAGGGGAAAGGGGAAAGGGGAAAGGGGAAAGGGGAAAGGGGAAAGGGGAAAGGGGAAAGGGGAAAGGGGAAAGGAAAGGAAAGGAAAGGAAAGGAAAGGAAAGGAAAGGAAAGGAAAGGAAAGGAAAGGAAAGGAAAGGAAAGGAAAGGAAAGGAAAGGAAAGGAAAGGAAAGGAAAGGAAAGGAAAGGAAAGGAAAGGAAAAGGCGAGGGAAAAGGAAAAGGCGAGGGAAAAGGAAAAGGTGAGGGAAAAGGAAAAGGCGAGGGAAAAGGAAAAGGCGAGGGAAAAGGAGAGGGGAAAGGGAAAAGAAGGGAAATGGAAAGAAAGGGAAAGGGAAAAGAAGGGAAAGGCTTGGTTTATCTCATGCTGCAGTTTCAGGGGAGCCCTTGAAAGGTGTAAAAGCCTCCATGGATCTCCTCATCCCTTGGCCTCAGTCCCAGCTGGCCTTGGCTGGAAACCCTCCAGTGCACAGGTGGGATTCTAGGGAAATAAACAGCACCAGGGGGATGTCAAGTGCTTGTTGAGAAATCCAAGCCCAGGCTCCTCTGTGTCCTGGTGTTCCTCTCCCATCTTGCACATCTGGGGCTTTGGCACCCGTCCTGGAGGAAGGACACACAGCTGAAACACAGAGAGGCAGGCAAGGCAATTCCTCCTGCCTGGGGCGCACAGGGAGGCTGGGCAGAGGAAGGGAAAGCCCAGAGCTGCAACTCCTCGAGCTCAAGGAGGCATCACAAAAATCCTCCACTGCCTGGTGGTGTCACCTCTGCCACGCCTGCAGTGACAGCCCCTTTCTTTTCAGGCCAGAGAGGTTCCTCAGTGGCGTTATTGGGGTTTTATCAGCAGCACGTGGAACTGATGGCTCTGCTGTTTGGTATTTGAAATTCCACATGTGTGTGGATAATGTTCATGTGTGTGAGCCACCTGTGAGATCTACAGGGTACAGACGTGTCCCAGGCCCTAATGACATCACAAGATACTCTTGATTTGGTTTATTTTGGCAATATTAAATATTTATTTATTACTTTTATTATTATTGTGGTTTTATCAGCAGCACTGGAACTGATGGTTCTGCTGTTTGGTATTTGAAATTCCACATGTGTGTGGATAATGTTCATGTGTGTGAGCCCACTGTGAGATCTACAGGGTACAGACACGTCCCAGGCCCCTGATGGCATCACAAGATGCTCTTGATTTGGTTTATTTTGGCAATATTGATTGTTTAATTATTATATAATAACATATTTTATACTTTTTTATTTTTATGGATTGATTATTCTCCGTTGTCACTGCATCATTTCAGGAAGACCTGGCACACACCAAGCATCATTCCAATCCCTCTCTCCCCAAATATCCAACAGTTCCCTAGAGTGTGGCTCTCCAGGGCCATTCCTTTCCTTCCTGAGGTGATAGATCAGCCAGCAGGAAAAACCCAGCCCAGATCTTCCAAAGGGTGAAGCACGAGGTGCAAATTTAACCCTAAACAACGTGGCCATGAAGGGAGGGGGATGAACAGGGATGGAGGAGCCTTGGGATGCCCCAGCAGGGAAAACCCCAGGTAAGCTGCAAACCCAGGAACCCGAAGGAGATGCCAAGCTCATTAGCATATTCAGAGCCACGGGATAATCAGGAAAGGAAAACAAAACGGGGACTGTGGCCATTGAAAGCACTTTGTGGTGCAGTGGCCCAGCGCCAGGGCCCCCCTCCAGCCCCTGGGACTACAAAGCCATGGCAGGGAAAAACCAACACCACTCCCAAAAAACCAACCCAACAAAAGCCCCCCTGGCAACAATGGTCTGTCAGGCGTGATTTAGTGGGGCTGCAGCCCCCGGGCAAGCTTCACTGAGCAATCTCAATCCTCGGGGTTCCCACACTGGGCTGCTGCCCTGAGCCTCCCTGCTCACAAAGCCACGAGGAGAGGGCAGTAAATAAAGCTGCTGCTGCCTTTGTGTGCTGGGAGGGGGCCTGGCTGCGGGGGAGGCGGGAGAAATGAACTGTGAAATGTGATATGAAATCAATTTCTGCTCTTGGGGGGCTGGCTTGAGAGGGAGGGGTGGGTTTTGTCACCCAGGAATAGATCCTTCATCTGTTTACTTCAAGAAAGCCACACTTTCCCTCCTGGCTTTGCTCATTCCCACTTTATTTTTTTTGGATTAAAGCTATTTATAAATGTGAGGAGCTGGCATTCCTCTTGATCTGCCTCACAAAACAACGACAGCCCATCCTCTGGGGAATCACAGTCCCCCATGGAATATTTGTGGGTTAGGGGTGGCCTCCCTTTCCCTGTGCAACAATCCGAGTTTTTCGCCTCTCTCTGGCCGTGTCACCACCCTCCTGCTCCAGGTGGTGCCTCCAGAAGCAGCAGAGAGGATTTTGGTGGAGGAACAAACACTGCCCTCCATGCAGTGTGTCCTCACTCACAATAAATGTGTGCAGCTCCGTGGGTGTCAGCAGGCAGCAGGAGCTCCTCCATGCCTGGAGATGTGGCCTCCAAGTGTGGTTGTTTTCTTTTCCTTCCCCTGGATTTTTTTATTCAAGCTGTTCCTGATGGGGAGTGTGGGATTTCTGCAGTAATGCAAAAATGATAAAGAACAGGAAATCAAACACGGTGCTTTGGATGTGGTGGGGAATCAGCAGAGCAGCGTTTGTGTGATGAGAAATCCCAGGAACAAACTGCCAAGTGACATCATAAATTAGATAATCCCAAACAATTGCCTGCCTAGCATCTCCCACATCCCCTCCTGTGACCGTGATCACAGGGGTGCCAGGATGAGGGAAGAGATGAGAAAGTTGACTCCATGTTCATAAGGCTGATTTATTATTTTATGATATATATTATATTAAAAACTATACTAAAAGGATAGAAGGAAGGATTTCATCAGAAGGCTGGCTGAGAATAGGAAAGGAATGAATAACAAAGGTTTGTGAGTGACTGAGACAGTCTGGACAGCTGGACTGGGATTGGCCATTGATGAGAAACAACCACATGAGCCCAATCCCAGCTCCACCTGCTGCATCCCACAGCAGCAGACAATCATTGTTCACATTTTGTTCCTGAGGCCTCTCAGCTTCTCAGGAGGAAAAATCTTAGGAAAAGGATTTTTCACAAAACATGTCAGTGACACCCTCCTCCTGGGACTTGCAGGGATAATCCTCCCTGCCCTGTGGATTCAACACTAAAATCCACTGACAAAATTCAGCAATAAAATCTGCTGACAATATTCAACATTAAAATCCACTGACAAAATCCAACATTAAAATCCACAGATATATTCAACACTAAAATCCACAGACAAAATTCGACAATAAAATCCACTGGCATAATTCAACATGAAAATCCAGTGGCAAAATTCAACAAAAAAATCCACGGACAAAATTCAACAATAAACTCTACTGGCATAATTCAACACTAAAACCCACTGGCAAAATTCAACACCAAAATCTACAGACAAAATTCAACACTAAAATCAACTGAAAAAATTCAGCAATAAAACCCAATGACAAAATTCAGCTATAAAATCCACTGATACAATTCAATAATAAACCTACTGACATAATTCTACACCAAAACCCACTGACAAAATTCAACAATAAAATCTACTGGCATAATTCAACACCAAAATCCAGTGGCAAAATTCAACAATAAAATCCATGGACAGAATTCAACAATAAAATCTACTGGCAAAATTCAACACTAAAACCCACTGACAAAATTCAACAATAAAATCTACTGGCATAATTCAACACGAAAATCCAGTGGCAAAATTCAACACTAAAACCCACTGGCAAAATTCAACACTAAAATCAACTGAAAAAATTCAGCAATAAAACCCAATGACAAAATTCAACATTAAAATCCACGGATATAATTCAACACTAAAACCCACTGGCAAAATTCAACCCCAAACTCCCCCTGCCCCTTTCCTGCCACCTGCTGATGGCAGCACGGAGGTGCCCACGGGAGCTGGGAGCACAATTCCTGCCGGGAATTCTGCCGGGTGTTGGATTGCTGCTGCTGCCTGATAAAGGACGCTGTTCCTGTGCTCAGCACATTGTTCACTCCCTCTCCAGATGGAACAGATTAGCCAGGCCCTGAAATGTTGTTAAATAAAATACGCAAAAAGAAAATACAATTATTGCTAAAGTGAAAACATACCGCGTGGGATTATTAAAAGACCAAGATGTTTTACATTTTAAGGATGTTCTGCTGGGTTTTTTTGGTTTTTTTTTCCAGCCTTCACGCACCAAAAGCTTGCAGGGGCAGTGTTAAACTTTTCCATGTGATCTCAGGGAGCTCTCCCAGCTCTGCCAGGGATGGGGTTGCCCTCTGTGCCTGGTGGGAATTCCAGGGGCCCAAATCCGTGTGTGCTGCTCCTGCACTGAGCACCGGGCATGCTCGGGAGCTGGGGCTTGGCAGAGATCGAGTTCACCGTGGAAAGGGCAAATTTCTTGTGCTGCTTCTCCCCCACGCCCAGGTGGAGTGGAAACTTGGCCAGGAGAATTCTCAGCAGTCAGATGAGTTCTCTGAGAATCATTTCCTCACAGATCCCATCCCTGAGTGTCATTTCCCCCAAATCCCATCCCTGAGTGTCATTTCTCCCCAGATCCCATCCCTGACTCTCATTCCCCCCCAAATCCCATCCCTGAGTGTCATTTCTCCCCAGATCCCATCCCTGAGTGTCATTTCCCCCCAAATCCCATCCCTGAGTGTCATTCTCCCCTAGATCCCATCCCTGAGTGTAAATTCTCCCCAAATCCCATCCCTGAGTGTCATTTCTCCCCAGATCCCATCCCTGACTCTCATTCCCCCCCAAATCCCATCCCTGAGTGTCATTTCCCCCCCAGATCCCATCCCTGAGTGTCATTTCCCCCCAAATCCCATCCCTGAGTGTCAATTCCCCCCCAAATCCCATCCCTGAGTGTCATTCTCCCCCAAATCCCATCCCTGAGTGTCATTTCCCCCCAAATCCCATCCCTGAGTGTCATTTCCCCCCCAAATCCCATCCCTGACTGTCATTCTCCCCCAGATCCCATCCCTGAGTGTCATTTCTCCCCAAATCCCATCCCTGAATGTCATTCCCCATCCCACCTGAACCCAGCTGTGTGCACAGGCCTCCAAAAATTCTCCAAGTTTGCGTGCTAAGCTCAGTCTAACAATCACTGATTTCAGTACCACAGACACTGAATATGGGATTGTTTGGGGTGGAAGGGACCTTAAAGATCATCCTGTCCCACCCCTGCCAGGGACAGGGACACCTTCCACTGCCCCAGGCTGCTCCAAGCCCTGTCCAACCAGGTCTTGGACATTCCAGGGGTCCAGGAGCAGCCACAGCTTCTCTTTAATACAAAAAAAATCCTCTCAAGGATTATTTTGAAAGGATTCTGCAAACTTTGATCCGTTGAGGATCACCTTGGGCTGAAATTGTTTACAAATTACAGGCATACCCAGCAGGTGGGAAATGGAGATGGAAAACGTGAGGCCTGCAGTGATTTTGGCTACAGAAAATGCAGTTTAAAATAAGAAAACACAGTTTAAAATAAGTTTAAAATAAGAAAACACAGAGTTTAAAATAAGCTGAGCGACTGAGTTTAAAATAAGCTGGACTCAGCAAGTCCCCAGCTCAGAGAGTTCAGCAGCACTGCCTTGCTGAGTTTATTTGAGCACATGTTTAATGTCTTTCCTAGATCTGCCTGCAGCAAGGCCAAGCCTTGCAGATTTTCAGGTGTGTGGTGAGAATAAATCACTTTTTAAATGGCCTTGGAAGGGGAGTTTTGAGCGGAGCTGCAGCTCCAGCTCTCTCCTGAGCATCACTCCATCTCCTTAACGTCCCCCCACCTAAATCAACTCTTTCATGATGGATGAAAAATAAATTCAGCTCCTTGAAACCGTTCTCGCCCATTTGGCTTTGAATGACTGGGGCCATGCTGGTGGCTGGTGACTGATGACAGGACTTGTCCCCAGCAGCCCAGCCTGGCTTTTCACCAGGCTGTCACTCACCAAGGACGTTTCCACTGGAAAAAATCCCCGTGGGAAGGGGTTTGGGGGGGATGCTCAGCCACATCTGCACTGCAGAGCACAGCTGGAGAGGCAGCCGTGCCTCCCCCCCCCGATCATTAATTAGGGAGCAGTTCTTAGAAAACATGGAAACACAAAGCTGGAAATAAAAAAAAAAATCCCAGCTTTAATCAGATTTCCCTGCAGCCACATGAAAAATTCCTCCCCCAAATCTCCCCAAATCTCCCAAATTCCCCCCCCTGAAATTCCATCCCCAAATCCCCAAAAATCCCCCCCCAAATCCCCCAAATTCCCCCCCAAAATTCCACCCCCAAATCCCCAAAAATCCCCCACCCTAAATTCCACTCCCAAATCCCCAAAAGTCCTCCCCCCAAATCTCCTAAATTCCCCCCCTCCCAAATTCCACCCTCAAATCACCAAAAATCCCCCCCAAAATCCCCCAAATTCCCCCCCAAATTTCACTCCCAAATCCCTCCCAAATTCCCCCCCCAAATCTTAATGGAATTTGTAAACATTTAGTTGAACACCCCCCAAATCCTGCTTTAGTTCAGGTGTTTTGTCAGGAGGAAAGTGGCATTTTCTGCCACACAAAACTCCTTAAATGTTGCAAATTCCTTTCAAATAGAACACCAAATAGAGCCCAGCTGATTTTTTACAAGGTACCTTCAAAAGAACCATGAATTTTTAGCAGAATTCTGATGATTCCAGGGTGTTTTTCCATCTCATGGTACCTTGAGAATGCATCAGGAGGCAGGTGTGGGTGCGTGAGTATAAAAACATCAATATTTATTTAAAATGTTGATATTTTCTGTTCTAAGAAAAAAGTACAAGTCTGTGGTGTGTCCAAAATGCTGCTTTTTTAATATGCAGGAATATTTCTCTGGTGGAAAACTTTGCAGAAAACCAAATATTAGGGGAAGGATTGTGGAATGTGTTTGCCATGGCAAAGGGAAAAGCAGCAATGGGAAACTGCTGAGCTGTGCTTTGCATTTTAAAAATGTTTGCAGATTCATGGAAAAGTGGGAATGCAGCAGCAGGAAAGGGAGCTGCTGCTGATGGCAGCTTTCATTCCTTTAAAAAAAACCAGCTGCTTGTGGCAGCCTGGAGTTAAAGCTGGAGGTTTGTTTTATAATATGGGAACTGAAGTGGGAAATCTGAAAGTAAATCTATGGGAAAATCTTAATCTAAAACTATGGGAAATCTGCTCCTGGCTGGACCAGGATTTTCATCCCCATGGGAATTCAGGCCAGACCTGCTGGGGGGCTCTCAGGGATGCTGCTGGGTTTGTATTTGGGTTTGTATTTGGGTTTGTATTGTATTGGGGTTTGTATTTGGGTTTGTATTTGGGTTTGTATTTGGTTTGTATTTGGGTTTGTATTTGCATTGTATTTGGGTTTGTATTTGCATTGTATTTGGGTTTGTATTTGGGTTTGTATTGGGGTTTGTATTTGGTTTGTATTTGGGTTTGTATTTGTATTGGGGTTTGTATTTGTATTGTATTTTGGTTTGTATTTGGTTTGTATTTGGGTTTGTATTGGGGTTTGTATTTGGGTTTTCCTCAGATGAAGGAAGGAATGATCAATCTGACTCCATGTTCTCAGAAGGTTCATTTATTATTTTATGATACTATGTTATATTAAAGGATACTAAACTAAACTATACTAAAGAATACAGACAGGATACTAAAAAGATAATAATAAAAACTTGTGACTCTCTTTCTAGAATCCCAACAGAGCCTGGCCCTGAGTGGCCAAAGAGTGAAAACAACTCCCAGCAGAATGCAATGGAACAATCACCTGTGGGTGAACAATCTCCAAACACATTCCACATCAGCACAACACAGGAGAAGCAAATGAGATAAAATTGTTTTCCTTTTTCTCTGGGGGCTCTCAGCTTCCCAGGAGAAAAATCCTGGGCAAAGGGATTTTTCAGAAAATGCAAATGCCACCCTGGGGACCACGGGACACCCACTGAAATCAGCTTTTCACTGTCAGAGCCTGCAGATTTTTACTCCATCCCAATCACACCACCCACAATCGGATTATTCCTCAATGCTGCTTTCAGAGCATTCCTCAACTCCTGAAGGAGCAATCTCAATGCAGTTGAGATTAATAATTAAATGTCCAAATGTTAAATGATAAATAATGAAACGTTCTCCCAGCAGAGAAGAACCCCACACCTACACTCCACAACCCCCATCCATGCAGTGACTCCAGCACTGGCAATGCAGATTCACCTTGGATTTAAATCTGATCTCAACTTCAGCTCTGCCACAGCCCCCCCAGTCTAAAAGTGATTTTATCAAGTCACTCAATCCATCAGGATCTCTGCTTCCCCAGCCACAATTCAGGAAGAGAAGTGTTCTCCTCATGCCATGAAGTGTTTTGCAAAGAGGCCTCTGAGATGTACTTAGGGATTTCCTCTGTGGAAGCTGAAACACCTCAAATCCTGTCAGAACCCCTCCAATCGTTCCAGCCCAATAAAGTTCAAATGGGGAATAACACATTTGTTAAAAGAGACTGGATTTTATGCTGAGAGGATGACATGGCCAAGAGACCATACATCCCTCAAAAGTTTTTAAAAAAAGAGAGAAATAAAAAATGAGGACAAGATTACCCAGCCAACGTAAACTGGAGTGGCGTGGTCGAGGTTTTTAGGATTTTTAGAGACACTTGGAATGAAAGAGGGAAAAATGCCACAGCCAAGTCTCAGGCCTGTGTACACTGCTGGAGGAAACCTGGGTTCTGAGCAAATATTTTAGTACAAATCAAATGCCTTCCAGGGATCAGCAGCTGGGAAGGCGGGAAGAAATTAATATTGGAAGCTTTAGAACTTCCCAGAACTATTCCCTCCCTCCTTGATTGAGGGAATTAACTTTTATTTTATTAACTTTTTCATGCCCTTCTCCCATGCAGGCTGCTCTGAAGGGCTTCTCCCCTCCTCCAAAAGGGCTGCCCTGGGGATGTTGCTCTTCTGAGGTTTTAAGTAGCAGCTGGCTGTGATTAAGTGGATTGGGAGGATCAGTGCTTGATTAACTTTGTGCTGCTCCTGCCTTGCTCAGGTTCCTGCAGGAGAATTCATCCCTGGCTTTGGGAGAATGTTGGGCTCTAATGGATCCCAGACCTGGGAGCCCACCCAGGGCCAGAGCCTGCCCTGGGCACCGTCAGGTCTTGTCCTGCAGAGGTGAAACTCCTGTGGGGGCTTTGCTAGGCTGGGTTTTAGTTTAGGTGGGCATAAACCCACCAGGGGAGTTTGTTAGTCTGGGTTTTGGTCTAGGTGTTCACAAACTCACCAGGGAAGTTTGTTAGTCTAGGTTTTAGTCTAGGTGTTCATAAACTGACCAGGGTGAGCTTTGCTAGTCTGGGTTTCAGTCTAGGTGTGCATGAACTCGCCAGGGGAGTTTGTTAGTCTAAGTTTCGGTCTAGGTGTTCATAAACTCACTGGAGGAGCTTTGCTAGTCTGGGTTTTAGTCTAGGTGTGCATGAACTCACCCAGGGAGCTTTGCTAGTCTGGGTTTTAGTCTAGGTGTGCATGAACTCGCTAGGGGAGCTTTGCCAGTTTGGGTTTTAGTCTAGGTGTTCATAAATTCACTGAGCGAGCTTTGCTAGTCTGGGTTTTAATCTAGGTGTTGATGTCTTGGTTTGCTATCCTGTTGTTGAATTTTTCAGGACTGTAGAGAATCGTGGCATGGGTTGGGCTGATTATCCTTCCAGATTATCCTTCCAGATTATCCTTCCAGATTATCCTTCCAGATTAGGAAAACCCTTAAAGGTGATATGAGCATTAAGGCCGTGGGCAGGGCCACCTCCCACTGTCCCAGGGTGCTCCAAGCTGGCCTTGGACACTTCCAGGGACCCACAGCTTCTCTGGGAATCAGTGCCAGGCCTTCCACCCTCACAAGGATCAATTTTTCCCCAAATCCCATCTGAAACTCCGCTCCTTTGCCTTAAGGCCGTTGCAAATATCTGGGTGGACAAAGTTTTCTTAAGCAGAAGGAATTTCCAGGTAACACCAGCAGAACTGAGGGCTCTAAGTGACATTTGTGTCGCATAATAAACAAATAAACCCTGGAAAAAGATCATTTTGGAAGGAATCTGCAAACCTTGATCTACCAAGGATCACTTTGGGCTGGAGTTGTCTACTAATTACAAGGATTTCACACAGAAAATCAGATTTTTTAAACTCAAAGTACAAACAGTGATTGAATGAAACCCCAAAACTTCAACCACTGTGATTGTAACATAAGAAACAGCCAGCTCTGAGTGTATAAAATATTCTGTTAATACCCAAATGAGGTGGACACACCTTCCTGGAGGGAGAGCAGAGCTCCTTGGCCAAGTCCTGGAAAAACAAGAGATGTCCCTTCAGCAGCGACAGCCACACAGGGATCTCGATCTTCTGCAAAGACAGGAGAATCCATCCACCCCATGCAAATTGTGACCAAAACCTCACTCTGAGCATCCCCAGTTGGCCAAGCCTAAGCCAGGCTTTATAAGGTCCTTTTCCCTTTTTAAACTGAGCCCAAAAAGGGGCAGGGAAAACGAGATGAGCTCAAAGCAAATCGAAATTCTCCTATTAACAGGCGTCATTAAGTAGCTCTAAAATTGCTGTCATTTCCCACTGCAGAGAAATCTTACAACAATCCTGAATCAATAACTGAGCTGAGGAAAGCTGCTCTCCCAAGGAGCTTCTGGTTCATTGAAGCTGTAATGTAAAAATAGTAAGAATTAAAAAAGAAATAAAAGTCAAGAGAAAGCAAATGGAGGCTTGGCTGGGCTCTGCACTGAATTGTGCCTTGATGGAAACGAATAAAGCTCAAGTGAAGTCCACAGGCATCTCCTAATTATATCACAAGGTTTTATTCCACTTAAATTTTCATGAAAGACTCCTGATTTCTTTTTATTATTCTCCATGGGAGTATAACATTTTGGTTAACCAGGAGAAAGGAAGCCAAAAAAAAAAAGATGAAACTCTTGATGGCCATGTTTGTCGGGATAGATCAATTGTGGGGTTTCAACTGGGTATGGAAATTCCCTGCTTGCAATATGGCTAAAAAGAAAGAGCATGGATGATTTAACAATTTACATAACCTGAGAGACTCAGCTGCAAATTGAATGAATGGGGCTCTTTGTTTTCTCTAAACTAGAATAAAAAGAGGGGGAGAACAAAAAAAAAAGGGAAAAAAAAATAAAAGATTCTTATATAATTGTCTCTGTGACTGGCATGATAGGAAGTTTTCTGGCTATTGGTGGAATTAAGACTGGGAATTATGAGAAAACACAAAGCAATCAAGGGGCAGTGGAGCAATTGGACAGAGGGACTAATAGGGAGTGACAGAGCCAGCCCTGGCCAGGGCCAGGCTGGGCTTTGCACCATTGTCCTGAGCAGAGCTGGGTCCCTCTGGGGCCACCCGGCCCCTCCAGGACATCCCTGCAGAGCGGAGCTGAGCTGGGATTGAGCTGGGATGGAGCTGGGAGCAGCCTGGGCTGCTGGAGCTGCCCCTGCCCACGGCACTGGGGGGGCTTTGAGGGCCCTTCCCACCCAAAGCCCTCCAGGATCCCTGCAGGAACATCATCCCTTGGGATTTTGTGGGCTCAGAGGCACAAATCCCCTTCCTAGGGCAGCCCAGGGTTGAATTATTTGTCCAGGGGCAGCTCAGTTATTCCATTTCCAGCAGCTCAGTTATTCCATTTCTGCTGATGACTTTTTGGGGCTACCTAAAAACAGAGACCAGACAAAATTAAGGGAATAAAAAGCAGTTCTATTTATTGTCTGCCCAAAATGGGAAAGCAGCAGCTCCCACTGCCCATGGAGTTTAGAGTCACACACTGCAGAATTGCAGGATACAATGAGTTAGAGTTATACAAAGTTTAGAGTTATACAAAGAATTGCAGGATTACAAATAGATGACAAATATCCTCTCTCATCAGTCATGGCCGGGATTCTTTTTCCTTTTTTTCCTTCTTTTTCCTTTTTTTTCCTGCCCCAATCCTTGTATTGACTGTGGAGATCCTGTTTTATTTCCACACCAGGCATTAAATTTTCAAATTGCGGCCACTAATGTTCTTGTAAATTTTTTTCTTTTTTTTTTTTTTCCAAACCAATTTTTATCGCTCAATGAGAAAAATCCTAATTAAAGGCTCACGGCACAATGACCCTGGGTGGGCATCATTTATTTCAGAGCAGATCCTGACCAGAAAACCTTCATCAAGATGATGACGGGAGCTCAAGTTCTTTATTAAACTCCAGAGATTTCACACAGAAAATCAGATTTTCTAAACTCAAAGTACAACAGTGATTGAATAAAACCCCCAAACTTTAACCACTGAAATTGTAACATAAGACACACAGGCTGTGAGTCTATAAAACATTAAAATAAAAAAATTAACCTTTTATATCCAGCATGAAACCTACATAGATCCATGAATTCTGGTCAAGTTTATCTCTTATTCTCTAAAACTTGATATAGCAACCGTGGTTTTTTACCCACAATCTGCTCCCAAAAATAATCAAGTATTTCGAGGGCTTCTTTCAGGCTGCATTTTTTTCTCATAAAAAATAATAAATGGCAATATCTGAACCACATTTAGATATTTTATTCACTCTCGGGCCTGCCAACTCAAACAATGATTTGTGTCTTTATAGGAAGGCACTTCACCATTTTCAAATAAATATTTAAATGCTCCTTCACAGGAAAAAATATTCCTGTGGTTAGGTGAGATATGCTGGAAAAGTTAAGGCTGGTCCTCAAAGGCCTGGTGTTGTTACACTTTCCTGTTCTTAATTTGCTTAATCCTTCCTCAAACTCAAAAAATTCAGATCAGAGCAAAAGAAAAAGTGTTTTAAAAGGAGCTTTGATACCCACAGCAGATTTCTTGATGAGTTTTATTTTAGCAATTTGCTGCAGAGAGAGATGGGGATGAAATAAGGGCTTTCATCTTTATAATTTATCTCTTTTCCTGGTGATGGTGCTACACAAATTCTGTGTCTGCCAGGCAAAGCCTCTCCATCAAAAGTGGGAGAAGGAACAGATTTGAAAGGGATAAGGTTTGGGGTTTTATGTGTGTTTGTAATCAAAGAGATGCCACTTATGTATTAAATTTCCATTTTTCCTCTAAAAAAACAGGGGAAAATGATGAAAGGGAGGATGATGAACACCCTGACACAAATTTGTGCTGTCACAGGGAAAATCAGCACCTTCTATTTAGGTAACTCTCAGAAAAAGGCTGAGTAGCAAAAAAATAAGTAGAAAAAGGGAAGTATTTGCACCCCATGAACTGTTTGGTAGGGAGAGAAGTGGATCCTGCTTTTCTGCCTGCCAAAAAAAAGCTGAAATGGGAAAATCCTGTAAAATTTCCCATTTCCAGGAGGTTTTTAAGCCCTGTCAGACCTGCTCCTGCTTTAAACTGGTAGAGAAGCTCATCAGGCACAGAGCCACTGTGGGGGTCAGGTTCAGCCTGGTGTGCCAGCCAGAAAATCCCTCTGAAGCCATGGAAAAACTGGGACCAAGATCATGGAGGGCTGGAGGAAAATGTTCCTTTTTCAGGCAGCACCTTTTGCTGGATCCTCCGAGCACTTGAACCTCACCCCTTCTGTCCTAACGAGCTCCTCGTGCTTCCCAAATCCTGATAACTCCTGAAAATCCCATCCTGATATTCCTTATCTTGAAATCCTGGTAACTCCTGAAATTCCCATCCTGATAACTCTTAATTCCCATCCTGATAGCCCCTGAAATTCCCATCCTGATATTGCTTATCTCGAAATCCTGATAACGCCTAAATTCCCATCCTGATATTCCTTATCTCCAAATCCTGATAACCCATAAATTCCCATCCTGACACCCTTGATCTCCCAATCCTTATACCCCTGAAATTCCCATCTTGATACCCCTTAATTCCCATCTTGATACCCCTTATCTCCAAATCCTGATACCCCTGGAATTCCCATCCAAATCTCTCTTATCCCCAAATCCTGGAAACCCCTACATTCTCATCCTAATACCCATTATCTCCAAATCCTGATAACCCTGAAATTCCCATCCTGTTATCTCTTATTTCCAGACCCTGGAAACCCCTAAATTCCCATTCTGACATCCCTGATCTCCAAATCCTGATAACCTCTAAATTCCCATCCTGATCTCTCTTATCTCCAAATCCTGATAACCCCTGAAATTCCCATCCTGATACCCCTTAATTCCCATCCTGATACCCCTTAATTCCCATCCTGATACCCCTTAATTCCCATCCTGATACCTCTTAATTCCCATCCTGATAACCTCTAAATTCCCATCCTCATACCCCTTATCTCTTTTTTTTTGGGCTCTTTTTCAGCAGCCCAATAGCAGCTTTGAGCTTCACTCCCTGCACTGCAGGGCTGGGAAAGGATATCCCAAATCCTTCTTTGGGATGAGAAAAAAAATCTCTTTTTTTCCCCCCTCGGGCACTGAGGCAAGTGTGAGGCAGCAAATCCCACATGATTCCATTTCCAAATCAGATCCCTTTGGTCCACCTTTAATACCATTTCCCCCCTCCCAATGAATTAAATATCCGTTCTTTTACCACCCAGTTTATTTGATCATCCAGGAAAATAAATGGCTTCTGCTGAAATATTAAACAAAGAGAAAATTAAAGTACTGGGAAGGGTAAACAATGCAGTAAAGCACAATTTCCTTTCTGCTACGTGGAGAAAAAAATTCTCTCTTTCTTGCTAAACAGCAGCACACATGGAGCTTTTCTCCCCAAAATCAATAGGATTTTTACCTGTCTGGGTGAATTTTTAATTGGATGGGAGTAAAGAAAGGGTTTTTAGATAAGATCCACCCCAAAAATAAAATTTATCATGAATTTTAGCACGGGGAGTTTTTAATATCACAGCTTTGGTTCTGTTTCAAGTGAAAAATGTTATTTTAGTTGGGTTTTGGGCCCAGCAGCAAGAACTGGCCCATCCCCTTGGACTACCAGTCCTTCCAGCACCAGGGATGGATCCTGGGAAGAGCTGGAAGGACCCAGCTGGGGGATGAGGAGCACCAGCTCATCTTCTGAGCTGTCTGAGGTTGGATTCCTCCCAAACCATCCCAGAGAGAAGCAATTCCCTTCCTGGGCCACTTCTCCCTCCCTCCAAGGGGGGTCACATTCCAGCAGGGACATCAGCTCCAGCCCAGGATGAAAATTCCCAGGTGAAAATAACAATTAATACCCAGGACTGACAAATTCCCTCAGCCAGAATTTCTCCTGACTGCTGGGTGCTCTCTCATTTCAGCTGCTCTTTAATTTAGAATTTCAAACATTCATTTCTTACAGCACTCCAGGAGCTCAGTCTTGGAACTCTGAAATAATTTACTTTGACAGATGATTGATGGGAAGGAAGGACTCATTTCTTATGGACTCAGATAGGAAGTATCTGAGTATCACAGGAATTTTTTCTCATTTTTGCACAGTTACAGCCCAGATTCTGAGTTTAGGCTGAACAATCACTGAACAGCTCTGGTGGGAACCTGACAAATGGCGGCAGATTAGGATTTGATCCATGGATATTGATTCTCCTCAGAGTTTTACTGTGATTCACTTTTCTTTTTCCCCCAGCAAAGCCACCTATGGATCAAAAAAATTCTGCTCAGTCAGGAGCAGAATTTCTTGGTTTATTATTGCTGTCTTATTCCTGGGGATTTGTCATGGTTTGAAAATCCAGGTGTCTGCTAAGGAAGGCAGGAGCCTCCCCTGAAATGGAAAATGCAAACCCCATCCCTCCGAATTGTTATAATTTTGAAATTATAAGGCAAATTTTGAAATTATAAGGCAAAGATATGGGAGCAGGAATTACAGTTCTTTACTAGGGAAATTAAAAATACAAATGCAATAGTACAAAAAAAAAGAAAACAAACCCCTGCCAGGGTCAGAGCAGTCCCTGTCCCCTGTGTGTCAGGGTGTGGCACAGCCCCATCCCATGGTGGCTCAGGAACCACATCTGGTGCTCCAGGGTTGTAGCACGACCCCTGGGAAGTGATGGATGCCACATCCTTCAGAGCTGCAGGTGAGGAAGTAACAGATTCATCAAAAAAATGAAATTAAAGTAATAAAAAAAACCCTAAATAATCAAAGAATAAAATTAAAATCATCAAAAAATAAAATCATCAAAAAATCAAATAAAAATAATAAAAATGAAAGTAAAGTTATCAAAAATAAAATAATCAAAAATTACAATTAAAATAATAAAAAATTAAAATAATAAAAATTTAAAATAATCAAAACCAAAATTAAAATAATAAAAAATGAAATTAAAATCATCAAAAAATAAAATTAAAATCCTGAAAGCCAACACTTTCCTGGACAATTAGCAGCAATGTTGGGCACCCTCTTTTCGGATTGCTGCGTGCGACTTCAGCCCCTGCAGGACACAGGGCTAATTTAACGAGGCATGAATTTAAATATATTAAGAGCTCAACAAAACAGGGAGAGAATCAGAGAGGTGAAAAGTCAGTGCCCCTCCTTGTCCCGCTGTCTTCTTTTTGTTGGCTGCTGGGCTGGGAGACACAAAATCAAACGGAACAACACAACCCGTCTGAGTTTTATTCAAATCAGCCAATTAAAACATCAAGCTGAAATGTCAACGAACATGTTCTGGCCACTCAGGAATTAAAGCAGGAAAGCATCTGTCTGTCCTCACCACAAAGCAGGGAAGATTTTTCATTCCACTTCTGCAAAAGCAGCGACAGGAGATTGCAGCCATGAAAAACACCCCGTGCAACGGGCCCTGCCTGCCTGGCTGTCAGCAGCTGCTGCTGGACACTGAATTAGAGCCAGCTCAACACCTTTTTTCTTTTTTATCCCCAGGAACTCTTCACCAGTGTCTTGGTTTGAAAAGCCAGGTGTGTGCTAAGGAAGGCAGTAGCCTCCCCTGAAATGGAAAATGCAAAACCCCTCCTTCTGAATTGCTGTAATTTTGAAATTAAGATGCTCTCAGGCAAAGATGTGGAAGCAGGAATAACAGATCTTTACTAGGGAAGAAAATAAAAGAAATAAACAATGAAGTAAATACAAAACAGCACTGACAAGGGTCAGAGCAGTCCCTGTCCCCTGTGTGTCAGGGTGGGGGCACAGCCCCATCCCAGGGGGGCTCAGCCCTCCTGCAGTGCCAGCTGTGGCTCTGCTGCAGCAGGATCCTGCACAAGGGGGGAGTTTTCCTCTGCAGCTCCAGGGCTGCTGGAGATGGGCCTGCTCTCCCTCTGGGAATGCAGGGCAGGAGAAAGCTGCTCCTCTGGGAATGCAGGGGGCAAAGGCTGCTGGGGTGTCCCAACCCTCAGATTGGATCCAGGTAGGAATGCTTGGCTCCTCCCCTGGGCGGAGCATCTCCCCATGGGATGGTGGAATTTGATCAGCCCTGCAGGGACACTCACTGGCCATGGACAGAAGATAATTAATGATCAATGGCCCATGAACAGAAGATAATTACTGATCAATGGCCCATGGACAGCAGAGATCTCCTGGAGAGAGGATTGGTTGTGAAGAGATAAAGAAACAGGAGAGAACTGCCCAGCTCTGACAGATGGGAATAAAATTCACACATTCCCTCGCAATCCAGGACAACCAGGCAGCATTTGGGGTGCACCATCCATCTCTGACACTGCCACAGCTCATTCAGCTCATTTTTACCTCTCTTTACTGCCCATATTCTGATTTCAGCTGCTCCTTTTAGTCACAAGAACACACAGATGATAATTCCTCCAGCTTTACATTTTCTCAAGAGGGTAGAAGAAATATCTGATAATATCCAGAGGATTTAAGGCTGAATTTAAGGATCTCCACACCCTGATAGGATATTTGGGTGAGCAGGCATCATTTCATCACCCCCACAGCTCCTCTTTGTGACATGGCCCTCAGGGCTCCTCTGCTCGACAAGGGGATGATCCCAGGGGTCCCTTCCAGCCTAAATAATTCCATGAGAGGAGCTTGAGGCTGATAATTCCAAAGATTGCAAGAAATCAATACCTGCTCAAGGCTACCCTGGCAACCTCTTGGCTACAGGCAGAAATTATTAAAAAGAAAATAAGATTTTGTCAGAGTTGATCTGTTTCCACAAAAATGGGAAATCTCAACAAGTCCTCTTTTTAAAAATGGAATGATATTGTGTTGAATTACCATTGGTAACCAGACTTTAGGCTGGGAGTTAGAGAAGAACTTAAGGTAAAGAGATCCATTAGACCCTTTTAAAAATTCTATTTCATAGAATCTCTGATGTTGGAGAAGACTTCCAAGACCCTCGAGTCCATTTGAAGTGCATCAGATAAATAAATGTTATTTTCCAGACAAATAAAATCCACACTTGTCCCAGTCTCTCAAATTAATTCAGAGGGCTCTGTTAGGAATATGTCCTATGGATACACACACAGATGGAATCCTGCTATCCAGGATTTCCCAAAAAATGGGGAAAATGGGTCTAAAAACCCCCAAACAAACAAAAATCTCTCCACAATGCTCATATTCCATGTGTTTCCAGTGGCAGGAAATACGTCCTCAGGAAATCCTGTGCAGAACTGCTGCTGTCTCTGTAAGGAATATTCTTTTCCCCAGGCCAGCTCAGGATCACAAAAAATATCTTGGAGCTGCTCCTGGGATGCTGGATTTGATATTTAGGTGAAGGGTTCCTGAGAAAGGGAGGAGTTTCATTTTTATCTCAATTTCCATTCCTATTTCTCACAGAAATAAAGGCTCAGCTGGCAGCAATGATGCCTCCGGTCCTCAAAACCAGGATTTTTGAACTTTGGGTGGAATCCTGGCTGAGGAGCTCTCACAGGATGAGGAAAGAGGAGAAAATGGGTTTGGATCCATGGAAAAAAGAGGAGAAAAAGGGTTTGGATCCATGAGAAAAGCTCCCACCAGCCCAGGTTGCTCAGAGGTTGTAATGGGTTTAAAATTGGGTTTAAAATTGATGGAAAAGGAACAAACTGGAAGCACATCCCCATGGATGAGTGAACATCATGAAGGTGGGGTTTTTCCATGGCTTTTCTTCCAAGTTGCTATTGTTGATTCATTATCCCAAACAATCACAAAATCATGGAATTTCCTGAGTTGGACAAGGACCTTTGCAAAGTCTTTGAATGCTTCATGTCCAACAGGGATGGTTCAAGTTTTTATTGGAAATTTTGGAAACAACAGGAAATTCACAGCAGTGAAGCACAACAGAATCTCTGAATTCCCAGACTCAAACCCCCAAGATTGGAGACAACAAGGAGAAAAAGCAGAAATTCCCAGGAAAAAGAGAAAATCCCAGCTGGAGTAACCCTCCAAGCTCCTGAAATTTGGGTGAAAATTGTATTTTGCCCAGGAGAGGTCACTGGAATGATGAAATTCTGCTCACCCACTTTGGGGTGGGAGAGAGAAATTGGGACACCTCATTCCTGATGTCCAGTCCCAGGCAGATCCTACAGCAGAAATCTCCTTCCTCTGCTTAAGGAAATCATTCCTGATTCTGATCTCTGATGAGCTCAAATTGGGGTCTTTCCATCATTTCAGAGAGGCCCCCAAATCAGCTCCATCCCTTTCTGCTGGAGGCTCCAAAAGGGTTTGAAATATTATGGAATATTTCAGTGTCCTTAAATGTATAGGGCCAAGCCTTTGCTCTGCTGATTTCAGAGCTGCACTAAATTTTCCCTGTTAAAGTTCTGCCCCAGAAAAGATAAAACTCCCTGAGATGGGCTCCACACCAATCATTTTATCTGCCATAAATCAGCCAGGTCAGCTTTAGATTATCTATAGCAATTCACTTTTCTTCCTTATGAAGAAAAAACAAATCAGGGAAGGGAAAAGGAATTCCAGTGTGCAAATATCCCAGAGAACAGATTAGTTATTGTTCCAAAATCTCCTCTTTTAATGGCATTACCAGAAAATCAGCCTTTTACTAAAAAGATGGGCTGATTTTCCTGCCCAGGCTGGCAGCTGGGAGGTGTCCTGGACAGGGAACTCGGGAATAAATCCATGGATATTAAACATGAAACTCCTCCATGAAGAAGGAGGGAGGAGATCTCATTCTGCTGTTGAGATGCTCTTTAATCTC
Source organism: Fringilla coelebs (assembly GCF_963513975.1). NCBI lineage: Eukaryota > Metazoa > Chordata > Aves > Passeriformes > Fringillidae > Fringilla > Fringilla coelebs. The sequence goes on along the minus strand of NC_140045.1, from coordinate 1,916,067 downwards.
CTCTTGTTTTATGAGCTTCCACTGCAGCCTCCTCTGGCTGCTGGTGGTTTCCACCAGGACTGGATTGGGGTGAGAAGTTTCATCCAGGGAAATTTCCCACCTGGAAATTCCCTTCCATGTTCAGGAGGATGGGTCACGGGCTCTCCTCGCTTCTGTCAAATCATTCCTGACCAGTTTTGTTCTGCCATCATCTCATCATCAACTTGGAGCTGGAAACGAGAGAGGTTAAACCTTGACAAAACCAACGTTTTGCTCTTTTCACAGCTGAACTCTTCCATAAAATCAAAACAAATCTTTCTGATACACTTGGGTGTGGGAAATGGATTGGTGGAGAATTCTGATTGTTACAGCATGAGTTATAATATCTGTATTTTCTCACCCTTATCACGAGGCTGAAAATGGAATAAAAGTTTTTGAAATGCCTCTCAGTTGAATAATCCAGCAGTCGGGTTCAAAAATATTGATCACATTTGCATTTTTCAGCTGAAACTGAGATTAAAACCAAGTTCTGAACTCCTGAGCCTCTTCTGGAGGGAATTTTTGGTGTTCACACCCCCTTGCAGATTTAGTCAATCACCAGGTCTGGGCAGTCTGGTTTTACAATAGGATCCCAAATTCTGCTGATGTTTTCAGGGTGCTACTCCAAGAGAAGTAATAAGCAAAGTGATGATCATAAAGGAATTTTATTTTTAGGGAATTGGGACCACAACTTCCTGAAAACTACCAGACCAGATAATGTCTTTTTCCCTTCTCCCTCTTTTATGGCAGGCACTTGTTCTAAAAAAGCTCCCCCACTTTCTTTAAAATGGACTTTTAAAATCCATCATTTCATGCAGCTCTGGCAAATCAGCTCCTGTGCTATTTCCTTTCCTTCCTTCCTTTCCCTCTCCTCTCCCTTCTTAAATCCAGCCCTGCATTTTAAATCAGCTACGAGAAATAAAGGGAAAGGAGCTTGAAGGAGTTGAAATCTCTTCATCGTGACAGGGCCGTGTTTTCTTTGTGTGTGAGCCTAAATGAGGCTTTAGAAAATGATATGGTCCCCCCTAGATGGATCTGCTGTGGTCAGAGCCCATTAGGCAGGGCAGGAAGATTCCTCAGGGACAGCAGAGAGCAGACTCCAAATCCCAGAGGATGGAGATCTCTGTTTACTTTCCTGCATGGAGAATTAATAAATGTCTCCATCTTCCAGCAACTGAACATAAAGGAAGCAGAATGAGTGGGGGGAAAGAAGCAATGGGATGTGTGGTTTTCCCTTTTTCCTTTGGTGCACATTCGTGTGCTCAGGCAGTGTTTGCACATTATTCTTTGCTTGCTCCCTGGAGGATTTTCTGCCCTGACTTGAAGGCAATTCATCTGTCCTGAGCAGGTACCTGGAGGTAATGAAGAGCCCATAATTTAGTAATCTTGGCCATCCTGTCCTTGGAAGATTGATTTGTGGCCTTTAAGTGTCAAGGTTGGTGAAACCCAGTCAGCAGCCACAGAAAGGCCCAGGCAGAGGGACAGACAGAGCCCTGGGCTGGGGCAGATTCCCAAAATAAATGGATCCTGGAGTCCCTGCCCTATCTGCACATGGACTAATGATTATTAAAACAGAAGCACTCCCTGCTTCCTCCAGTTCAGAGCTTGGAGCTGCTCCTTTCATTTTCTTTCCCTGTTTTTCCACAGAAAGTCCTGTCCTGGAATTCCCCATTTCTCCATGTTCCAAATTTCCAAATTGGAAATTTCCTGGAGTAAAGCTGGAGTAAACCTGGGAATAGGGACTGGTTCTATTCCAGCTCCAAACTGGAAATATCCTGGAAATATTCTGGAGTAAAGCTGGAAATAGGGACTGGTTCTATTCCAGCTCCAAACTGGAAATTTCCTGGTGAAAACCTGGGAATAGGGACTGGTTATGTTCCAGTTCCAAACTGGAAATATCCTGGATTAAACCTGGTGAAAACCTGGCAATAGGGACTGGTTATGTTCCAGCTCCAAACTGGAAATATCCTGGAGTAAACCTGGAGTAAACCTGGGAATAGGGACTGGTTATATTCCAGTTCCAAACTGGAAATATTCTGGAGTAAAGCTGGAGATAGGGACTCGTTCTATTCCAGTTCCAAACTGGAAATATCCTGGTGAAAACTGGGAATAGGGACTGGTTATATTACAGCTCCAAACTGGAAATATCCTGGATTAAACCTGGTGAAAACCTAGGAATAAGGACTGGTTCTATTCCAGTTCCAAACAGGAAATTTCCTGGAGTAAAGCTGGAAATAGGGACTGGTTATGTTCATATCCCAACAGGAAATATCCTGATTTTAGGAATTCCTCCCTCACCCCTTGTATTTTTTTCAGTGCAAAGTTCATCATTCTGGAGAATAGAAAGTGAAAAAGTGAGAAAACATGAAAAAAGTGAAATTATTCCCTTTTCCCACTTGTTGCTCTTTTATAAATGGAAAAAAATATTCAATATGATTCTGTCTGGGGAAAAAAAAAGTGAAACAGAGATGGGAATTATTTTCACCACATTTTTGTTGGTTTTGTGCCTTTTTCTGCATAGAAAAGAATGAGCAGAGGGGAGAGGAGGAGGGCAGAGTCAGCAATGAGGGAAACGAGGTGATGAAAAATTGAAGTGCTTAAAATGAAGCAGGGAAATCTTATTTGAATATTTTGAAAGACAGGAATAAAGTCCCATCTCTGCATTGAAAATGTTGCCCAGGCTGACATTTCAAAATGAAACACAAGTTTTCATTTCAAGGCTTTATTTCATATCCACACACACACACACACACAAAAATCAAACTGGGTTTTGAAATGAAAACACCACAGGGAAAAGAATATTTTCAATTGAAATTTTTTTATTTTTTTGCCTCTGCCTCCTCCAATAAATAAATAATTTGGTTTTCCAGGAAACTGTAAAAGTGAGAACAGAGGGTGAAACGTCATGGAACAAAAGGGGTTTTGCCATTTGGAGCACCAGGGCTTGCTGAAATAATCCTGGCAATTCTCAGGATTATTTCTGGCTTTTTCATTCATCTGCTGAGGAAGGGGCTGTTCCCAAACATCTGGGGGTCATTTACCAGCTGTAAATAAAATATTTGTTATTATTTAGGGGTTTAGCAGTCCCTGGGATGGGAAAGAAATTATATTCTAGCTATGGCAAGACAGGAGAATGGGCAGGAATCAGCTCTGGAAATGTCAGGAGAAGATGGCTGAGATGATGTTTTAGATCTGGAAATGCCAGGAAAAGGTGGATGAAATTGTATTTTAGCTCTAGAAATCTTGGGAGAATGGGGCTGAAATGATGTTTCAGCTCTGGAAAGCTTGAGAGAATGGGGATGAAATTATATTTCAGCCCTGGAAATCTCAGGAGAAGATGGATGAAATGATGATTCAGCTATAGCAGGTCAGGAGAATGGGGATGAAATGATGTTTTAGCTCTGGAGAGCTCATAAGAATGGGGACAAAATTCTGTTTTATCTCTGGAAAACCCAGGTGAAGATGGCTAAAATGATGTTTCATCTATGGCAGCTCAGGAAAAGGTGAATGAAATCGTGTTTTAGCTCTGGAAATCTCAGGAGGATGGGGCTGAAATGTTGTTTTAAGTATGGCAAGTTCAGGAGAATGTGGCTGACATTACATTTTAGCTCTGGAAATCTCAGGAGGATGTGGATGAAATGATGAAATGGTATTTTAGCTCTGGAAATCTCAGGAGAAGGCGAATGAAATGATGTTTTAGCTCTGGAAAGCTCGGGAGAAGATGGTTGAAATGATATTTCAGCTATGGCAGGTCAGGAGAATGTGGATGAAATGATGTTTCAGTTCTGGAAAGCTCAGGAGAACGGGGAGGAAATGCTGGATGAAATGAAGTTTCAGCTCTGGAAAGCTCAGGAGAAGGTGGATGAAATGAAGTTTCAGCTCTGGAAAACTCAGGAGAAGGTGGATGAAATGAAGTTTCAGCCCTGGAAAGCTCAGGAGAATGTGGATGAAATGAAGTTTCAGCTCTGGAAAGCTCAGGAGAAGGTGTCTGAAATGAAGTTTCAGCTCTGGCAGCTCAGCGCAATCCCACCTCCCACCACAGCTCTATCCCGATTTTCCCTGATCCAGGAGCTTCCCCAGCCTTGCAATCTGCAAGGACCTTCCAGCCCTTTGGCCATGGAACCTGCTCCAGGCTTTCCTTTTTGTAGTTTGGACCAGCCCACGTGTCCCTCACCCAATTTAGGGGCTGGAGCATCTCTCCAGTCCCTTCCAACCCAAACCATCCCTGACTCTTCTTTGTGCGATCCCTCAGGTCAAACCCCGAGAAATTTGGGCTTTTCAGGACTTTTCCATGAGTTCTCTGCCGGCTCCAGGCAGAAGAGATGAGGTGTGAGTGCACAGGGAGCAGAACTGTGCCTTCTGTTCCATTTTTAATTTTTTTTTTGAGGGGGGATACAAACCACACCGTGCATAGCTGGGGTGGGGATGAAACGAGCCCGTGGTTCTCCAGCTGCACAGGCTGTACTTTGGAGCCTTCTCTTACGTAAAGAGCATGCAAATATATGAGCAGGAAAGGAGCTGGGATTGCCCATTAGGGCTGGTGATTAATGCAGTGCTGAAAGCTCCTTCCAAGGGCTGCACATTGCAGCTCGCTCCAGAAACAGGGAGAAGAGCAGAGACACAGACTGAGAGGAGCCTTGAGGGTGAGAATGCATCCAGAGTGGCTGTAGAGGGCACTAAAGATCTTTGGGATTTCTCAGCGAGGAAAGTTGCTTTTTACACTTCACTGTTTAAAAAAAATAAAATAAAATAAAATTAACCCTGTTCAGCAGCAAGTGGGACCACATCAGGCTCTGCTATTGCAGCTGCTCCCCTTTTAACCACTAATAACAGGGTGAGCTGGGCTCTGTTTGCATTTGGGGTTTCTTTCTGCCCTTGCTGAGAACTGGGGAGTTGTGTGCAGCCCTCTCCCAGCCCCGATTTTGGCAGGGCAGGATCTGCTCAGCACAAAGAAATCTCCTTCTCCCAGTGAGAAATCAGCCTGAGCTGCTGAGGAATGGGATTTTCTCATCAGGCTGTTGTGGCTGAAGCGGAGGGACCACAAAGAGATCTGGTCATGTTAACAGGAACCCCAAAAAACCTTCCCTGTGTTTCATGTTTGGATTTGCACGGCTCTGAAACGTCTGGGTTTGGCTGGGATAAAGCTGCTCCTTTCTTGTGGCGTTTTCTGTCATCAGGATTTGGAAATCTCACAAGAAATCCTGTTCTGATGAGGATCCCAGCCTGATACACAGCCTGAGAGAGAAACTGCTGATTAAAAATTGGATTTCAGAGCTTTGCACGAGTCAGGTCAAACCCTCCAAGAAATAAAGATCTGAAATGCCTGGTCAGGAGCTGAGATTGTTTTCAGACTGCAGATTGAACCCAGTATTATGGGCCAACTCTGCGTCTTCAATCAGCAAGGGATATTCAGGATTTATTCCATGCAGGCTCCTCTCCAGGAATCTGCACAGTCATCCTGTTTGCCCTGGGTGTCCTGATCAGAAATCCAGCGTGACTAAGAGTCTGTCTGCTGCCTAATTATATGGCCAGGGCTGCAGTGGGGTTGTTTTCCCTGCAGTTTCTATTCTGGAAAACATGGCCCTAATAATAACTTAATAATAACTTTATAATTTCCCTGCTGTGGTTTCACTGGGAACCTGCCCCGTGGGCTCCAGCCTGAAGTGTGGACCCAAAAAATACCACAGGGTGCAAAAAAAATCCCTGGGAGAGCCATGGAAACACCTCAGGAAGGTGAAGATTTGTGAATTAAAAGAAATTGATTTCTCTCAGCTTGTCCAGATCCCTTCTCTCTCCCTGTACTGCTGAGGGCATTTAATTATCCAAACCTTTCAATTCCCCAAATTAATTGCAGATAGAGAGGCTGCAGACACTGAGATATCCTGGGGAATTGTTGGAGCTGAGCTCCTGCAAGTCTGGCCAGTTCTTTTCCAGCCCAAATTCAGGCTGGCACTGCTTTGGGAGCTGCACAATTCCCTCCAAAAAGAGGCAGCTCTTGTTTCCCCTCCTTTGGGAAGGGATGCAAATGGGAGCCACGAGTTTTCAGCGTGGTTTGGGGACAGGTTTAGGGCTGATTTGATCTAAAATTGACAAAGAAAAGGCATTTCCAGCCCCAAAGGGGAGGCAGCTGGGAGTGTTGGCAGGGATTGAGCTGGTGGTGACCCTGCAGGGAGAGGCTGGAGCAGCCTGGAGGTGGGATATCAAAAACGAGGTGAGCCCCAGCTCAGGGAATGGGCGGCGTCTGACTCCAAGGCTCCAGAATCCTGCACACCCACTTTATTAAAATGAATCTATATTCCATTATACTATAACTATACCACAGAGAATCCTAAAGAAAACTCCCAACAGCCAGGATGCAGCTTTTTTCCAGTTGGCCAAGGAAACAAAACAATCCTCAGCAGAATCTGAGTGACAAATCAGGTAAACCATCTCCAACAGGAGCGGAGAACGGAGATGAGAATTGGTTTCCTCTTCTTCTCTCTGTGCTTCTCCAGGAAAAAAACCTCTGAGAGAGAGAATGATGTCTCTCTGTTCAACTTTTATTCTATTTTACAATATAAAAAGTGAAACAATAGAAATGTTTCCATTTTTATAAATATATGAAGCAATTATATATATTTTTATATATATAAAAATTAATATAATTCACAGTTAAATTCATATAACTCACAATATAAATTAATATCATTCGCTATTACAATCAAAACCCAACTATTTCTTAATTACAATATAACTATTTCTTAACTTATCAACTTTCATCACATCATACCATAAAATACTTTAAAACTAATCATCTAAAATTACCCTTTACAAATCCTACTACATCTTTCATAATTCTATTTCTCCAGAATATCTAATCTTATTTACAAAGCCATCCTTTAAAACTTTTTCCCTGATTCCATTTCTCCCTCAACAGTACCTATCTTATTCCATAATATTTCTAAATCACCATTTCTTATCTCAAAGCTTACACACAAATACATACTCTATAAAGCTCTTATCAAACTTTAAAAATTCTCTACAAATCCATTTCCCACAGCCTGGCTGAATTCCCAAGGGGTTTTGGCAGGGATATTTCCATGTTCAGACAATCCTGTGACCCCCAGAATTCATCCCATTGACATTTCTGACATCCCAGCTTCGTGTGAGGGGCTGGGGATGCACAATGAGAGGGTGCTGTGGGATTTCCTTTAGGAAAGCAGATTTTTTACACTTGGAAAAGCAGGAAAATTCTATTCTTGTCTTAGATCCAGTGAATTCATGGATAAGCCAGTGGTGATCAGCCAGCTGGATGAATAATTTCATCTCCACTCCTGCTTCCAGCCCGGTGCTGCTGATGAGACCTGGATGGTTTCATCCAGATTTGCACCAAAACACAATTTTTTTTTAAAGTATCAGTTGGAAGGGGAAAATAAAACCCAATTCCAGGCTTAAAACCAGGATAAAATATTGCAGTCTGGAATGTGAGTTCTCCCCAGCAACCACAGATCCTCTCAGCTCACAAAAAAAGATGCGGCTGAGCTAATAAAAATAGTCAGACGGCAAAAAAACTCCACAATTCCACGGAGTGCGAGCCAAACAATGGGGATTTCACTGAAACCCTGCTCTGACATCATCCTGCAGAGAGCCTGGAGGAGCTGGAGAGCTCAAAGTGCTGGGCTGGGAAACCAGGCAGAGCTGGGAGCTGCACCCTGTGGAAGGAAGGGATGATGAATCTGACTCCATGTGCTCACAGGGCTCATTTATTATTTTATGGTACTATATTATATTAAAGAATGCTGTACTGAACTATACTAAAGAATACAGAAGGGTTATTTACAGAATGCTAAAAGATAATAATGAAAACTGGTGACTCTCTCCAGAGCCCTGACACAGCTTGGCCCTGACTGGCCAAAGAGTGAAAACAACTCCCAGCAGAATGCAATGGAACAATCACCTGTGGGTGAACAAGCTCCAAACACATTCCACACGAGCACAACACAGGAGAAGCAAATGAGATCAGAATTGTTTCCCTTTTTCTCTGAGGCTTCTCAGCTTCCCAGGAGAACAATCCTGGGTGAAGGGATTTTCCAGAGGATGCCAAAGGGGAACTCTTGGGTTTTGTGTGTCTGGAGCCCGTGGCAGTCCCAGGAGGAGCTGTGCTGGCAGCAGCTGTGCCTGGGGGCTGCTGTCCCACGAGGCTGATTGCACGTTGCCCTCCTTTCATCCGTGGAGGATCCAGCCCGGGGCAGAACAAAAGTGTCCCCTTAATGACTTCTCCTGGCTGAATGTCCCAGCTCCCCATGGAGCTGCTCCAGGCTCTGCCCAGCACTCCCAAAACACAGCCCTGGCGTCCCTCCCCAGCCCTCCCTGCTGATTGTCATCCTTTCATTGTCATCTTCCTCATTGTGCCCCGCTCCAAATGGATTTGCAGACCCCTCTGAGTGCCAAAGCACTGAAAATCAAAACACTGAACCAAACTTGGTGGAGCTTGAGTGGAGCTGAGCTGATTTTCCCCACCTGCAAGGTCTGAGCTCGTGGAGATTTTGTCATTTTCTGGTCTTTTTGCCTCACAGATAAAGCAGATTTTAGGCACTCTCCGAGTGAAAAGCATGAAGTGATTCAGTGCCTGCACCTCCCACAATCAAACCTACCACTTTAGCAGGCACATAATTAGTTCTAATTAGTGTAAACGAGTCCAGCCAGATTATACTGGAACATGAAAACGGGTTTAATTTGACTCAATCACTCCCCATGTGAGCCTGTCACAGTTTATTTGTATCAGGAAAAACCCAACACAAACCCAAATACCAAACAATGTGGAAATGTGGCAAACTTTGGGATTCCAGGGTGCCCTTGGCTGGGTGGTCCATGGAAAAGGGACAATGGGACAGGTGCTGAGATGGACGGGGTGAGCTCCTGCCCTGGAGCCAGCAGAGGGGGGATTGCATGGGCTGCTGGAAAGGGCTCCAGACAAAGGCTTGTGGCACAGCAGGCAGTCCCAAAAATCCTGTGGGCCATAAATGAAGGAAATATTTCATGTTGGAAGGCGCTCTTTTCTCTCAGACACCCTTTTCCATTTTCCTTTTTCCTTTTCCTTTTCCTTTTCCTTTTCCTTTTCCTTTTCCTTTTCCTTTTCCTTTTCCTTTTCCTTTTCCTTTTCCTTTTCCTTTTCCTTTTCCTTTTCCTTTTCCTTTTCCTTTTCCTTTTCCTTTTCCTTTTCCTTTCCCTTTCCCTTTTCCCTTTCCCTTTTCCCTTTCCCTTTCCCTTTCCCTTTCCCTTTCCCTTTCCCTTTCCCTTTCCCCTTTCCCTTTCCCTTTCCCTTTCCCTTTCCCTTTCCCTTTCCCTTTCCCTTTCCTTTCCCCCTTCTTCTTTCTTTTTCCTTCCTTTTCCTTTTTTCCTTCTTTCTTCTTTTTGTAGAGAGAGACGGGGCTCCATTTTTAGTTTGTCAGAGTGAAGTGCTGCAGAACTCAGGGTTTGTGAGGCTGTGAAAGAGATGAGAACTGGATAAACACCTGAGTCCCAACAAGAAATACCCTCCAGCACATTTCATCCTGACTCTGGCAAAAAAGAAGCAAAAAATCCTCCCATGCAACCCTCCTGGGAGCCAAATCCACAGGTGGGAGAGATCCCCTGAGTATCCCAATTCCTTGGGCAGCAGAAGCTCCAGGAATTCTCTCAGTGCCAGCAGTCCCCAAAGAGTTTTTGGGCTCCCTGAGCAAATTCAGTTTGCTAAAACAGAATTTTAGAGTACCTAAATATGGGGTTCAGGTTGCTAAAACAGAATTTTAGAGTACCTAAATATGGGGTTCAGGTTGCTAAAACAGAATTTTAGAGTACCTAAACCTGAAATGCGATTCAGGTTGCTCAAGCAGAAGTTGAAAAAATCTAAATGTGGCATTCAAGTTGCTCAAGCAGAAATTCAGAGTACCTAAATATGGGATTCAGGTTGCCAAAATAGAATTTCAGTGCTGATCAGTCCCATTTTCTACCACAGGCTGCTGCAGGAGAAATCCTGAGAGAATCCAGGGAGCTGTCGAGGCCTTTGGAGGAAAAGAGATAAAAGCCCTGAGTGTGATTTGCTCTTCCCCCATGTTATAAATCCTTGTGGTAGCTGGATTTTCTCTAAAGGCATTTTTTATCCAGGTTCACTTTCTGCTTGTTGTTTGCTAATTGCTGCTGGTATTTAATTATGGCAAGGCTGAAATGACACCGATCCACATCACGCTGAGCCCTTTTCCAAAATTCTCCTCCAAACATTCCTCGTGGTCCTTGACAAACACAGGCAGTGCTCACTTGGCCCCAGAGTCACACTGCAAATATTTTCTCAGAAGCAAGGATGAGCAAAACCATCCCAGGGCCAACTCAATTCATTACACAGACTTCCACCCATGTTTAATCTGGAGAGATCCAGATGTTTTCCTGAACTCCCTTCCCAACCCTAAGAGAAATTAGGACCAAGCCTACTTGGGCCATCATGGATGGAAGAAAAATAGGCTGTAAATTAATTTTTAGGGGATTTTTCTTACCTGTTCCTGAGAGAAAAGTGCTGTTCTCTCCACGTTCAGGTGCTCCTCAGTGCTGTGGGTGAGGGAGAATTTGCACAAATTGGTTCTTCAGGAGTGCAGCTCCTGCTCTGGGAGATGGAGCTTGGAGTTTCTTCTTTTCACAGGTTATATAAAAGAAAAATTTCCGTAATAACTGCATTTTTATTCATAGTGAGACTAGCAGAGGATGGGGATCAAGGACATCACAAGATCACAACAGCAAAATTCAGCCTGGAGAAGAGAAGAGTTTGGGCTGACCTTTGTGGCCTTCCAGGTCCTGAAGGAGCCCAAAAGAAAGCTGGGAAGAGATTTTATTGGGTTTTGTAAGATTTTATGGGATTTTATAAGATTTTACTGGATTTTATAAGATTTTATTGGATTTTATAAGATTTTACTGGATTTTTATTGGATTTTATAAGGACATGCAGTGCCAGGATGAGGGGAATGGCTTCAAACTGACAGAGATAAGTCTTGGATGGGATTTGGGAATGAATCCTTCCCTGTCAGGGCGGTGGGGCCGTGGCACAGAGAGGTTGGGGATGGATCCCAGTATTCCAGCTGGTTCCCAGTATTCCAGCTGGTTCTCCCTAAGCTCTGGGCAGGTCAATTTGGACCCAGTGCTGCTGGAGGAGAAAACCCAGCCTGGGCTTTGCAGCTGGGAGCTGCCTGCAGGGCTGGGCTGGGGCCAAGCTGGATCAAGCCTAAGCTGGTTAAATACTGAGCCTTTGATAAGGTGGCAGGGCAGGGAAAGCTCCTGGAAGAGGAGGAGGAGGAGGAAAATGATGTTTGTGGGACTCTGGAGTGACATCAGGGCTGGGCTGGTGGCCAAAGTCCAGGGAGGGCAGGGGGGAGAGGAGCTGGCTCTGATCTGCACCCCCAGGGCCTTGCAGCAGGAATATTCCTGCTGGAAGAGAACGTGGCTGGGTGGGGGGACACAAATATGGGGGGAAATGAGGAGAAAACCCACGGGGTTTCAATCCCCCTCAGCCTTTTTGTAGTGTGGGCATCACCCTGGTTCAGGGTTCTCTGCAGGGAAAGAAGCCAACATCATTTGGGGAGGGCCATGAATTCCTTTTCCCCTCCAAATTTTCGCTGTTTATTCCCTTGGGAATCTCTTGTTTGCTTTGGTTGACTGAAGGGAGCCCTTGCAGAGGCACAAAAGCATCCCTGGAGCCAGGTCAGGGGCTGCTCCTGCAGGTCCCTGCCCAGCTGCTGATCCCTGGCACAGCTTCAGAGAGAAGAGCATCGCAGCAAATCCCCACTGCAGGCACCCAGGACTCCTGCCAGACCCCAGGGGAGGGGCTGGGACCCTCCAAATTCTGCACAAACATTCCTGGGATGCTGGGATGGATATTCAATAGCCCTGCCACCCTTGGGGATGCACTGAGAGACTGCAAACTGAAAAATAGAGTGTTTTTTTTTTTTCTTTTCCCCCCTTCCTTTTTTTTTCCTCATCCTTAAATTTAGGTGACACTGATGGATTGGCCAGAGCTGGGGCAGCCTGCAGAATTCTGTGTCAGAATTCAAAACAATTCTTCCCTAAGAGCCCAGGTGGGTTTGTGTGTTTCAGAATTCCCTTTGGCACAAGATTTCCAACGTCCTGCACCCTCCCTCAGGGGCTGGGTGCTGGATCTTATCCTTGGATGTCACTCCTGAAGGAATTAGTGCCTACTCACTCTGAGATTTTGTCCTTAGAACCCAAATTATTTCCTATTTCTCTCAGAGTTTTACGTTTATTCGTGAGATAAATCTCTGCCTTCAGTAATTTTTTTTCTGGACACCAGGAGTATGGCAAGGAATTGTTTCCTCCCTGTGGATTTTTCAATTTATTTGTTGCAATAGAATTAAAACTCGCAAGGTGAAAGTTTGTGTGTTAGAAAAATTTGGGAATTCACGGGGAAATCAGAGAATCTTCAACTCTGCCTTTAATCCAATCCAATTTTTCTGTTAACAGTTTCCAGATTCTTATTGTACCTGGTGTTAATTTTTCTCCACTTGTGACCAAGCAAAGCTCTGCACCTTTCTGTGCAGCCTGAAAAAAAAAATGATGAACAGCTCAGATTCAGTAAATGGACCTTGCTGCTGTTAAACCCCCTCATAAAATCAAATATTATCTTAAGAAATCCTAATCAAATTAATCTTCAACTCCATCTTCCCTCTCCTCACCCTATGACTTCACCCTGAGCTTGCCTGAAAATGACCTGAATCTCATTTACTTCCCATTAGAAAAAAATAAAAAATGCAGTGAACTTGTAAAAAAAAAATAACCTTTCAATTACATTTTAAACTGCTCAAAGAGGACTCGTTTGGGCAGTGACATCATCCCCTGATGGCTTTAGCACATGGGCCACATTCCCTGGCTGACCTGATTTATCTGAGGGGACTGAGATAAGCAGGCAGGGAAATATGGAAAGCCCTGTGCAGCCATGGGTGAATTTGGGTCATTTTTCTATATTTATAATTGGGTTATTTCATAGATATATAAATATATCTTATATATTTCTATATATAAAATATATATTTGTATAATATATTTATATATTCAAACATATAATTTTATATATTGTATTTTTTCTATAAATTTAATTATCATTATCATATATATAATTGGGTTATTTTATAGATATATAAAGATATCTAATATATTTCTGTATATAATATATATATTTGTATAATATATTTTTATATTTTAACATGTAATTATATATATATATATTGTATTTTTTCTATAAATTTAATTATCATTATCATATATATAATACATTATATAAACTCATAATGATTATATAATTAATAAATATATAATGCATAATCATATAATATAGTATATAGAAATAATATATATTTTTATTAATATATTTATTTGTTTTATATATAAAATTATATTTATTTTATATATAAAATTATATATAGTATTTTTCTAGAAATATATTTATCATTATCCTATATATAATATGTTATATAAATAAAATTATTATTAAATGATTAATAAATATATAATACACAATTATATGATATATAATATAGAAATATTATATTTTTAAATAAATAAATCCCTGGATTTTACATTGCCCTGGCGCATGGGCACCTCTCAAACCCAGAAATAACTCAGGGTTTGTTCTTCCAGGTGGCTCCTGAGCTGAGCCATCAAAAACTGTCCCCAGCTCTGAGAGGAGCCCAGCCATGAGCTCCACTTGTGGCAGGACTAAAACCTCACCCAGCTTTTTATTCCCTCCTTCCCTCCCTTGTCTCTGCTGCCCTTCTTTCCTCACCCAGGGCAAATTCCAGCTGGATCTCACCCTGCAGGCTGCCCTGCTCTGCACCTCTGGCTGTTTATGGGGCATTGTCACCAACACAATTAACGAGTGTCATCCCCCCGGGGAGCTCTGCCACCCTGCTGCTCCCGACTTTAGATCTGTTCTCCCCTCCCACCCCCTTCCAGGCTGCTCCTTAAAACACCCCAGGGAACTCTTGTTTTGTGTCTCTCCGTGGAATTTCTCCTTGATTTTCCACCCCTCCAAGGGAGGTTTAATAATTTCCATACAGCACCAGGAAGGCTTTGCTGGAGAGAGAATTAATGGGCAAACCCTGACCTAGGAAATGCCATCTATCAAGGGAGCAGCACCAAGGAAGGTGGCCAGGCTTCCAGCACAGGCAGCTCTAACATCACCAGGATTTCCTCCTGAATGTGCTGCTTGGAAAAGGTGAGTGGGGCTGGGGCTGGTGGGTGGAATTTGTTTTTCCATGGTGGAGAGTAATCTGCCACTCTTGGGAATGCTTCCCCTGCACCAACTGCAAAAACATCCCTGCTGCCAGTGGCCATTAGGGATAATATTGTGACTGCGTTTAAACTGGGAGAAACCACTCCATCAGTCAGAGGAGGACTTCAGGCCATAGACCTTGAGTAATGTTCTGGCTTAGGGAAAACTGTGGATTTGATCATTAATAATATTTTGCATGATCCTTCTTTTTTTTTTTTATTCAAAGCAGACTTTGTCAGCCAGGGGAGCAAAACACTCTCTCGTGTTCCATCCTTCTCCATTTTAGCACGAGCAAGAGGAATCTCTGTGAAAATACCCCGTGTTTGCCAAAATTGAAAAGATAACATTCCTGAGAGCGAGGCTGGATTCACCTAAGGTCTCTTCTAGTTCTAGGATGGTGAAATTTGCAGCCTCAGCAGCTTGGATGGCAAAACAGGGCTAAGAAAGAGGGAATTTTTCCCTCCTGGAAATGCCTGGTGGATCTGGCTGTGAAACATTCCGTGGTTAATATTTCATGGGGATGCAGCACTGGGCAGCCTCCTGCACTGCTCCCAAAGAGCTGATCCTCCAACAAAGATCCTCCTCAGCATCTCACAGCTCCCTGGGAGAACTCCATCAGCTGGAAAGGTGGGAAGTGATGAACTGGCAAGCCAGGAGATCGAAGCCACTCCTGTCCCATCCCATCCCATCCCAAGGGATGCTCTCCCATCTCTTGGAGGACGGCTGGGTCCTTGTAGGCTGCAGCACAGGGAGATTCATGCACAGGCCCCCCTGCAAGGGTTTAATTTTTTTTTGTTGAGGTCATGGAACTTGACCCACCAGGCTCCTTGGCCTCGTTGGGTAATTGATTCACCCGTCGGCTTTGCTCTCCTTGGATCCCCTGCCTTGTGTTTCGCTGTTTGACACCTGAACAGCTGCTGGCTTTTCCTTCAGAGCCTTGGAAGAGGCAAAATAGAAATAGGAAATCCCATCCCCGAAGACTGGATGCACGGTAGCACTCAGAATCCACATCCAACCCGCTCGGACTCCGGCACAGAAACCCCTCAGAGGCTCATCCTGCTGCCTCCGGCCATCCCGGGCTTCCCTGGAGCACCAGAGCCCAGCCCAGCAGGGTAAGTGATCAGTCCAGGTTCCATGAAGGATGAGTCCCTGTGGGAGTTTGGTTCCTCTATTTTTCATGCCATTCTGCTCCAGCCAGATTTATGTGTCAGGAAAAACATACAAACGGGATCCGATTTACTCGCACGAGTTCCTGTTGGGTTTGATTTATGTTTGGGTAAATAAAGACATATGTCTTGGAGGGCTTGGGCTCTGGCTGCCTTTCTCCTCGTGGATCTCTGGCTAATTTATCAGCCTCTTTCTTTGCTGCACTCCTGTTTGGGAGACTTTGCAAGGAAGGCAGTGCTGCCGGCAGGGAACGCCGTGGACGATTTGAGGTTTCGTTTTGGAATTGTTTTGCGCTCAGATTTGCTCTTCTGTCAACCTTCAGCTGCCCATCCTGAAAGAACTTCACAGAGACTCCCTAAACCATGATCTGCAGGGAGTGGAACAGCCCTGCTCGTTGTTTCCTGAGCCATGTGGCAAATTAATTATCCAGTGAGGCCAAAAAGTCCTGGTGGGTCAAGCTCTGTGATCTCCACCGGGCCAAAATCCCATTGTTCCAGCCCCTGGTTAACCACCCCACCACAAACCATTCGTAGCTGTTTCAGCACAACAAAAGGAAGCAAACCTTTCTCTGTTTCAAAAATCAAAATTTGAAATAAAGAAATGCAATAATTTCATTTGCAGTTTTTTCAACAGAGGCTGGCAAGATCTCCTCCCTCTTGGATAAACCCTGGAATTTACCAGAAAGATGGGAATGGTTCCCACCCAGCTGTCGAGTTCATGGACATTCCCTGGGAGTTTGTTTTTAAAAGAACCTTTTGAATGGTCTTTTAAATTTATTTACTTTGAATAGGATGGAAATCTAGAATGGTGCTTTTGTTTTAAGCTGCCTCGGCATTTGGTTGGCAGGAGTGGGATGGGATGGGATGGGATGGAATGGAATGGAATGGAATGGAATGGAATGGAATGGAATGGAATGGAATGGAATAGAATGGAATGGAATGGAATGGAATGGAGTGGAATGGAATGGAATGCGGATTGAAATGGAATGGAATTGGATGAGATGGGATGGGATGGGATGGGATGGGATGGAATGGAATGGAATGGAATGGAATGGAATGGAATGGAATGGAATGGAATGGAATGGAATGGAATGGAATGGAATGTCCCTTCCAATAATAGCTCCAAGTTGAGTTAATTCAGGATAGAACCCACTATGGGACAGGAGATCAGGGTGTATCACCAAAGGGATTCAGGACGGGCATTGAAACATCTCATGGATGGAAATAAGACAGGAAATCATCCATTCAATCCTCTTGTTGAAAATTTGGATGCATATTTATTAAATATTGTTCCTGGAGATTGGAAACTTCCCAACAGAAATCACCATTTCTGCACAGAATCAATAGTTGAATTTTTGATGTTAGATGCTAACAGGAACCTGAGTTCCAAACAAGGAGAAAGCCAAAGAATTTGCAGGAATTCTCTGATTAATCCTCTCTAGGAATGAGCATTGAGGGAATCAGCATCTGCTCATGGGTAATTCATGAACAGGAACTCAGACAGCTCCCTTAATGTGGATTTCTGTATGAATTATTCACAGAGCTTTATGTCTTGTGGCATTTAGTCCCTGCTTTTGTGGGAAAAAGGGGATGTAGACATGGATCCTAGGGATACTCAGGGTCTCAGTCTGCTTTGCTTCTCTGTGAGTGTGGGGCATGAGGAGAAGATTCTCATTCACAGACTCTTTCCTTCCCCAACCTGGTTGGTGACGCCACTCTGGGCTCTTCCCAAAATGATTCCAGCCTCATAAATTCAAAATACTCCTCCCTGCAGTGGGATCAAGCATGATGGGAGGAGAAGATGGGGCCCTGAGGGGGAGTAACCCCTGTTTTATGGCAAACGTCTGTGATAAACAGCAAAGGTACTAATGGGAAAACAGAAAAAGGAGAAATTAGGAGTATTCAGTGCTTCTTTTGCATATTTGTCTGATAGCAAACTCCAAATAAATTTCCTGGCAATTTATAAGATGAAAATATGGAATAAGAGATAACTCATTTTGAACTATGAATCTTGAAGAGTGTTCATGCTGCTGCAGAGCAGGATTTCATGCCTGTCCATCCTGGTGTGTGGAAATAACTCTCCACCATCCCTAACACCATTTGCTGGAGCACGATTCCCTGCAAGCTCAGGATGGAAATGCTGAATTTACCCCTTTCCCTTTCTCCTGCTGGGCTGCTGATGTGATCTCTGATTGCCCAATAATCCCCAGGGCCATTGGACACCAGGCTCACACCCAGTTTCTGGGGGTGGAGTTAAGGAATATCTCAGACCCCACTGGCAGAACAATTTTTGGATGTCAGCAGCGAGAATTCCTTAGGTAGCAAAGTTTATTTGCTGTGACACCGAACCCGAGTCGTCCTCAGGATTGATGCAGACAATTTTCCGTGGGTTTGGCATGGAGGGATCCAAGCAGAACACTGGTGTGCTCCTGTTCCTACCGGACAGAATCCAACCCCCAAATACCCCAGGAGTTCGGGGTTAGGGGATTTTCCATCTCAGCATTCTCTCATTTATGAAATGATATTTCCCTGGACCTGATCCTGGTGGATTTGGCTCCATGGTGGTGGCTCCAGGCAGTGCTGATGGCCCTGGAACACCTCTTTTCCTCTCCTCTGGGGAGCACAGGGCAGGGAATTCCAGGATATCAACACCAAAAATTACGGCATCGCTCGATATTTTGTGCGTCTCAAACGCCCTCAGTCGTGGCCTCTCCTTTCTGCCCACTGGAAAAATCCTCATTTTAATCCTCTGGAGAGAGCTGGAAGGAAACATTTCCCTGTCAGCCCCAGTGCCAAAAGGGAAGCGGGAGAAATAGAAGGAAGCTGCAATGATAATACCAAAATAATCCTGCCAGATGTTAGAGCCATTACCCCCTTCTCCCTCCAGCCCCAGATGTGTTTGAAGAGAGATTCATGGTTACATAATGAATCAGGAGGGAGAGGATGTGAGCCACGGGGATGATGTAAGGAAAAGAGGAGAAATAAAGGGAAAAAAAGGAAAAAAAAGAGAGGGGATTGTTGAAGTCTTTTGGAAGGGAAGGAGGAAGGCTCGGTGCAGGGTTTTGGAAGTCTCCCATCAGTCAGATGAGCAGATTATTGCAGCAGGGAGGAGGAGAATCGGGAGGGTGTGAAGCCATTGAGGAGAGGAACGAGCAGCACAGCAGCAAATCAAAGAGCTGCTGCAAATCCAGATTGGCAAAGAAGGAATTTTCAGGCAGGCTCTTTGAAAAAATAAAAAAAAAAATTTAAAAAAAGCAGCTTTTAGCTGGATCACCAGGAATTGGGGAGCTCTAGCTGCTAGCAGAGGAATTACTCAAAAATAGGGTGGGATCCAGCAGCTGCAAATTTGGGCAAATTTGGCTGGGAGACCCTTCCACAAACAGGATTTGTGACTTAGGAGAAGGGGACACCTTTGGCTAATTCTCCTGAATGTTTCATTTCCTCCAAATCCTCCCAAATTTTCATTTGAGGGACAAATATTGGCAAACGCCTGAGGGGACGGCAACGCTTTAACATTTTAAAATCACATTTTAAAATTACATTTTAAAATTACGTTTTAAAATTACATTTTAAAATTACATTTTTAAATTACATTTTTAAATTGCATTTTTAAATTACCTTTTTCTCCCTTTACTTCCAGCAAGGTGGTGGAACTATTTTTGAATGAGCAGGAAATGAACACCAACCCTGCCCACAAGGAGAAAAATGAAACGTTCACCTCAGCTTTGGGAGCAGCTCTGATGAGCCCCTCTATCTGAATTAGCAAAAGTTGGGCTTTGATTAGAAAATGGTTTCTCCTTTGGTTGTTCCAGCAGGATTTTCAGCTCCTCTCATCCACAGTGTGGATATTTGCTCAGTGTGGAGTCCTGAGCTGTGAAAATGGGTTATTCTGGGTTTGGGTTTTGTTGTATTTTAAATGGCAGGGGGATTGCTCAACCCAGCCTAAACCTGGGCTGCTGAGGGAATGTCCTGCAGGAAGCAAAGCTGGCGGTGCTGAACATCATCCCAGGGGCTCAGCAGGAGCCTGACTCAGGGCTCACTGCTGTGGCAAGGAATTCAGAAACATGGGATTGATTGGGTTACATTTTCCTGGAAGGAAACAGGCTGGAGAACAACAGGGAGCAAAGGTATTACTGGAATAATAAAAAAAAACCCAAACAACCCCCAGTTATTTTTACTATTTGGAATATCCTTTAGCAAATGATTATTCTCTTATCTGTGGCTGTGCTGGCTGTTCTGACAAACCCTCCTTTAAAGGAAAATAAGAAAAAGTGACTTTTTAATTTGTGTCCCTTCTGTTTTCTATGGCAAACATTAAACTTCCCTTCCCCAAGCTCCAGATCTCCCCAGGATCTCATCAGCTGTGCAGGGAGATCAATTCTGGCATCCAGCTCAAGTTCCTAACCTGTCCCTGTGTCGTGCTGTTGTGAGGGCCCCCAGGACGAGGTGAGAGATGAGAATTTGACTCCAAGTTCTCAAAAGCCTGATTAAATATTCTATTCTATTCTATTCTATTCTATTCTATTCTATTCTATTCTATTCTATTCTATGGAATTATATTGTATGGAATTATATTATATGAAATTATATTATATGAAATTATATTACATGAAATTCTATGAAATTCTATGAAATTCTATGATATGAAATTATATGAAATTTTATGAAGTTATATTAATTTGTATTATATGAAATTATATATTAAAACTATGCTAAAGAAATAGAAAGGGTACATCAGAAAGCTGGAAAGGAATGAATAATAAAAACCCACAAAAGACCAGAGTCCCAACAGAGCTGAACTGGGATTGGCCATTAATTAAAAACAATTCACATGCTGGGTGAATTCTCCAAATCACCTTGCAAAGCAGCAAAACAGGGAGAAGCTGAAGCTCCCCAGGAGGGAAATCCTTGTGAAGGGATTTTTCATAAAATGTCACAGTGACATCCCGACCTATTCTGATTTGGAGATCCATTCCCTGGCCACGAGCAGCCAAGGGAGCTGGAATCCAGAGATGAAAGGGGAGGGAGGATGCTCTGCTGGGAACCAAACCTGCTCCTTTTCCTGCTCCTTCTTCCTGACAGCCCCAGCAAGCTGTGGCAGGATGAATGAATCCTGGATTCATTCAGGAGGTGGAAATCAGAGCAGAATCGTTTCCTCTTGCACAGAAGTGTTCCACATTTGCACCACAGTCACTTTTTAAAGGCAGAAAAGGAGATGCCACGCTGTAAAAGAAGAGCAAAAATGATAAATTTTTTTTTTTTTCTTTATGGGAAAGCCACCTCTCAGTGGTGAGAAAGTTTTAATGAGGTTTCTAAAATCCCTGATTATTTCTAGTAGAAAATTATCTCCTTTACATTGATCTCCAGTGAAACTGATGGGAAAATCAATGCCTCAGGTTTAAAAGAGCAAGTCTGTATAAGGAAATCAATTGATTCTTTTGCCAATCTAGTTTGAATTATGCTATACATTAATTTTCTTTCATATATTTGATATTCAGCACCCTATTTCACCTCACTAACCCCTCCTTCAGATGCATTTCAGTATTAAACACAGTCATACACTGCAAATAAACTCCTAGAAAGAGTTGAAGTCAGTCAAACTTTTTACAAAGTCGTTCAAAGGACTGTGGTTTAAAACTGAATTCATGATCCAGGGATGAATTATTGCTGTTACAGTTATTTTGCCTTTGTTAACATTCTGATTTTCTCCTGCTGAACAATTCCAGCCCAGGATAAACTGAAGAAATTACTAATTTCTTTTTCCAGTGGATTTCAAATCTTCTGGTTCTCTGCCCAAGAAGGATTCCAGGGAGTTCAGATGTGCTGCACAGCTCAGGAATGGCAATTAGAGGGCGGATCAAAAAGAACTTCATAAACCAAATTTTCAACTCGCACGGTGAGTCCAGCAAATTCAAACTCAGCAGCAAATTTCAGAATTTCCAACAAAATTAGAGAAGGAATTTTAAAATGTAAAAAAAGAATGATTTTATGGCTGGCTTTAGGAATCTTCTATTAACGAGGCCAGTTCAAATTTCTCCCCAGCACTCTGCAACCACCCACTGCACTGGATTGTGTCCCACTGCTGCGCTGGATGCCTTGCTCAGCAAATTGCTGGGCCTCGGCCCAAAAAAGGGGAAAAATCCTGAAAGGAATATGAGGTGGGAAGGAGAGCGAAGCGAGACCTACAGCCCTCAAGCGCTGAGTGGGAACCAGCCTGGTTTTCTCCTTCAGCCACATTGTCTGGAAGGCTCTGAGGAGGCAAAACCAGGCCAGGTTTTCCAGCTTGGGCTCTGATAATCACCAAACACCTGCTCCATCCACGTGGAAGGCAGCGCTGGACAGGGTCTGAGCACATCTGGTTTCACTCAGCTGCTCTGGAGGGTTTGACATCCTATAGGGTTTGACAGAGCAGAGAGTCCAGAGAGTCCTCCAGACAGACAGGCCCAGTTTGTTCCTTTGGACTGGATTTTACCTGGCTGGGCTGATTAGCTTCATAAAACCCTAATTAGAAACAGCTCTTCACGTCAAACGCAATGACATTAAGTGGAACGCAATGACATTAAGTTGAAAACGAGGTAAAATGTATTTGCACCGAAGGAATACCCAGAGAAAAGAATGAGCCTGCAAAACCTCCTCTCTGTATCTGATTTTGAGTCAACTGAACCTGTCTGAAAGCATCAGCTGCCTCTATTAATCTTTTCTCTCCACGAGAACTTCCCTGGAACCGCGGTGTGTTACAGGATGGACCTGGAGTTAGCGGAGCTATTAGGGAAAAATGAGTTATTTCGGCGGGGCACTCCAAGGAAATCACAGCAAATGTTCCTCGGGGTGGAATCTGCAGCGAGGGAAAATTTAAGGACAATTTAAGTTCTCGTCAGATAAAAAACCTCGGCGTAAATTTGACAAAGAGCAGCCTTCAGGGGAGCAGGAGCCTGCCTGTTGATCTGTCTGAGCTGCTCCTCCAGAGCCTCAGGAATTAAGGCGTTGCATGATCCTTTCTGGCTCATTTTGACCAGCCCTCATTATCCTTTCTCTGCCCCAAACCACAGCAAGAAATTAACCTGAATATTGGCAAAACACCCCCCATTCTTCCCTCAGCCCCAAGCAAAACATCCCGATCCCTTTATTCACCAGCACATCCATCTGATGTCGTTTTCTTTTCCTATTTGCAGAGCTACTCAAGGATATTGGTTCTTCCATTTAACCACAGGGGCCCTGGAACAATCTTTAATGCATTTAGGATGTGGTCATATTTTAGGATGTTTTAGAGGATAAAATCACACTTGAGGGCTATTTAAGCCCTTGGAAAAGTGCAGTGGACCCCGTTGGAGGGGCTGCCAATCCCATAAGTGTCCCTCCTGCTGGCCCTGGGGCTGGGAGGGTTGGGGCAGGGCTGGGAGGATTATTCTGCTGTGAGTTCACCTGTTTACCCAGGCTGTTATTTATTGAAGATCAAATCGACTGAAAATCACTCCCGACAGAGAGCTGGCAAGGGATGACATTATGAGGAGAGCAGAGCTGGGCCTTTGGAGCTCCAGTTATCTGTGATTTAGGGATCATTAGGATCTCTTTAAAATTCTTGCAGCCAGCCAAAAAAACTAAAATTAAAGGCAGGCTGTGCCTTACATTAAACAATTTGGGAGTAGACAGGAGACACTATTCTGCTGGGTTAAACTTTTTGTTTGACATCTTTAAATACTTTTAATCTTTTTGAGCTTAATTTTGCCGGTTTGAGTGCATGAGGGGAAGGCTTCTTTGTGATGGGGGAAATATTCCTGTGAGTTACTTCTCTCCACATTCTAGGGCTGTATTTATTCTTATTTTTTGCCCTTCAGCTGGAGACCAGATTATAACTGAGGAAAACTGACAGGTACCCCAATCTGGATGCTTGAACCAGTTATATGGACACAGGGAGACTCCAAGGGCTGAATTTTGGACTTGAAAGGCATCAGATTGAATGAAAACATCTCTGCTGTGTTGGGTGCAGTTGATTTTTACTGTGGTTGCAAGTAAAGCATTTTCAACTGCCTATTCTTGTTCGTAGGGAGGTTTTCCAACCACTCAGGAGTGAAAGGAACGGGTTTCATCCTGAGAAAGCAGCCCCTAGCTCCATTTTCCACCATTTCCGAGTTGCTGTGAGCAACAAATCTCTTCAGCTTCAGTCTTACCCTTCCAGATAATCCCTGTGCTAGGTAGTGGACTCCTACAGCAAAGACATGGGAGAAAACAAAACCTAGATACAAACAAACACCTGAAAATTTGTACATTATGGTTTAGCTGTCATGTACTCTGGCCTAGTGCATGAATCCATTAAAGCACTGTGCATTTTTGCATCAGCCCTAGCAAAATGTTTTGTTTGTGAAGGAATAGTTTTTATACAAGGAAAAGGAGTTTGTGTTTGTGGTTCACTTCAGATACCATTATTAAGGTAATAATACCATTAAGGATTTGCTTTTTTAGAGAAAAGTTCAGTAAAATTTGTGTGGCTGTCCTTGCAGACTGGATGAAAGGAAGATGCCAGACGTGAGCACAGCCATGCTCAGGCAGTGGGGATTAATGGAATGATTGTTTTCCTAAGGGAAATTGTTACTTCTAGTTGCAAAAGCTAAATCCAAGTGTTCCACAGTACCTCTTCCATTGCCTACTTGCAGGCTTGGTGCTCGTGGAGGGCAGCAGGAATGAGAAGAGCAGGAGTTCCACCAGAGAAAATCCCCTCTCTCGTGCAGCCAAGCCCTTCAGCTCCAGGGAGCAGTTGGGTTCAGCCAAACCTGCCCTCCCCCAGCAGAGCCATCGATTTTCCTCCCATTTTTGCTTTGTTCCATTTGAGCAGAGCATTTCTTGCCCTGCTGTTTATCCCCTCGGACGAGTCCAGGAAAAAGCCCACTTGCACCCCTCGACCTTTCTCCTCCAGCACTGACAATTCCCTTCCTCAGCCCCCAGGCACAGCTTTTTTTGGGAGTGCCTTATTTAGAACACATGAGCAGCATTCCAAGCTTTCCAGTAGCCTCCCAGCCCCACGGAGGATTTATTTACATTGCATAAAATTAGAGGAAATGAAGGGGGATGTGTTTGAACGGAGAGCAACAACCTCATTGCTCTTGTTATAAACTCCCCTCATGGAAGGGTTTCAGTCAATGTCAGCTTGGGGCAGGGAGGGGGGAAAATCCACTCCTGGGCATTTCCAGGATAATGGGGAATGATGCCTGGCAATAAAACACACTCAGCAGCTCTCTAAACAAAATTATTTGGTGGGTTTCGAGTGATTTTGGGCCATTCCATACCATGAATCCAGGCTGAGTTCTTGGCTTCCTGTCTCACCAAAGGATATCCCACAGAGGAGGCCTTTGGGGGTGGAGAAAAGGAAAAATTTCTTCTTAAATGGAATATATTCTGTGTTTAAAAAGGTGTTTGTAGATGGGGGAAAGAGGAAATGTTCCAAAGCGAGTGATGCAGATGGGAGTCCATAAAAACACTGACTAAAACACACCTAGAAAATGCAAATTATTAAATTCAATTAAGTAGTTATTTGTACAAATTGCAAATTACTAAAGTCAATTTTTTAAAAAATTTTGTCATTGGTACCTGAGCTCCTTTTCTGGGTCTATAGTCCAGTGTATTTCTGGCTCCACCCTGCATCTCAAAGGTAAATGCAAATGGAATAACCACAAAAGGAAGTGAATCAAATCCAGGTCTGTGTCGTGGAAAAGAATCCCAAAAATTTAGGATTAAATTAGTTAATTGCAAAAATAAAAAATTAGTTAAAACGTAATAGTGTAAAGAAGCTTTTCCTAAAGCAAATAATTACAGAGTCCAAGATGGATCTGGGTAGGGAACCTGGAAAGGAAAAAACATGGAAAATAAATTCCAGACACCCACAGCAGCATTAATGCTAACCTAGAGCAGATCCCCACCATGGTGCCAGAGTTATTCCAAAACTCATTTATGGCTCACTGTGGTTGGTGCCAGCCCAAATTTGCCAAATTTCACCCTGGGGTCAGGGCTGGGCCATCCTTGGTTTGGACGTGCCCATCATCATCCAGGTTTTAGAAATCCAAAAGGAAGTGGCTGCTCTTCCTGGAGCTGCTGAATGTTCCACCAGACCCTGCTCAGGTCCCTGTGGAATTGCTGATTAGGAACCCATTCCCACATTTCCCAGGGGTTTATTCCTGGGACAGGGCAGTGGTCAATTCCTCTTCAAACCCATCCTGCTTTCAAGGATAACTTGCAAACACAATCAGAAAAAGAAAGTCCAATACACTGAATAATTTGGAGCAAATTATTACAGGTTACTACAACCTCCTCCCATGAAAAATTTCCATAAATCTATATATGGAATTCTCTCCTATATATGAGTTATATATACAACTCTCTCATACATATATTTGAGTCCTTGTACATGAACTGAGTCAAATATACAAGAAAATAAAAGGAGGAATGGCAATGCTCCCCCTTTCAGACACACAGCTGCAATTCCCTTCTAAACACCTATTTTTCCAAAAGCAGACACACCAAATTTTCTAAAATCAGACTTTTCTTGCAATGTTTAAACACATCTAAATCACAATTCTTCCCTCATTCTCTTTTTAAGCCAAAAAACTTTGGAAGATCCCGTGGATTTATAAACCCATTGGAAGGGCAGCCATGGAGGCTGCAGAAAAAAGTTCAAAAGGGGATGGAAGGAGAGGGTGAAAATATTCAAAAACTAATATCAACTTACAGCAAAGCATAAAAAAAATAAAGAAAATAAACTTGCTTGTCCAGGGGTAGATAAAGACAGAGCCAGCTTTGGTTTCCTGGCAATACTTGAGAGGGGAAAGGGAGAGAAGTCCCAAACCACAGATGATCAACAAGGACAGGGATTCTGAAAAGAACTTATTTATTTGTAAACCCTCCACGGAAGCAACAAGCGTGTTCTGCTAATGACTGGGAATTTAAACAGCTTTTTTTTTCTGGAAAAGGAAAACAAATAAATATCCCTGTGCACCTTCAAGGCTGCTTTTATCAGCATAAACCACTATTCAGTAGCTCAAGCAATACCTCACATTCACGGTCAAGCGAAACCTCAGTGAAAACAAACAATTTCTCCTCAGCATTTCCAGCAGGAGTAGCTGAGAACAACAGATTGGATGTGCAGAAAAAATGCTGGAAAATTGGGGAAAAATGTTGGAAAATCAGGGAGAAATGTCAGCTTTTATCAGCATAAACTGCTATTCAGTAGCTTGAGAAATGCCTCGCATTCATGGTCAAGCAAAACCTCAGTGAAAACAAATTTCTCATCAGCATTTCCAGCAGGAGTAGCTGAGAACAACAGGTTGGATGTGCAGGAAAAATGTTGGAAAATTGGGGGAAAATGTTGTAAAATTGGGGAGAAATGTCAGCTTTTATCAGCATAAATTGCTGTTCAGTGGCTTGAGAAATACCTCGCATTCATGGTCGAGCAAAACCTCAGTGACAACAAACAATTTCTCATCAGCTTTTCCAGCAGGAGTAGCTCAGAAAAACAGGTCAGATGTGCAGGAAAATTGGGGAAAAAAGTTGGAAAATCAGGAAGAAACATTGGAAAATCAGGGAGAAATGTCAGCTTTTATCAGCATAAACTGCTGTTCAGTAGCTCGAGAAATACATCGCATTCATGGTCAAGCAGAACCTCAGTGAAAACAAATTTCTCATCAGCCTTTCCAGCAGGAGCAGCTGAGAATAGGTCGGATGTGCAGGAAAAATGTTGGAAAACTGGGGAAAAATGTTGGAAAATCGGGGAGAAATGTCAGCTTTTATCAGCCTAAACCACTACTCAGTAGCTCAAGGAATATCTCACATTCATGGTCGAGCAAAACCTCAGTGACAACAAACAATTTCTCATCAGCCTTTCCAGCAGGAGCAGCTGAGAACAACAGACTGGATATGCAGTAAAAATGTTGGAAAATTGGGGGAAAATGTTGGAAAATCAGGAAGAAATATTGGAAAATGTCAGCACGAATACTCGACCTCCGCTGGACAACGTTCGCCGGCTTTTCCTGCAACGCAATTCCTCCTTTTCCTCAGGGATCCTTTGGAGGCTGCAGCTCTGCAGGACTGGAGGCAGGAAGGCTCAGGAAGTGGCCGGGAGCCTGTGGTGATGTAACTGTCACATTGCCCCAGACCTGGCTCTGTTGATATTAGCCCGGGCTAATCACCGCGCTAATTGGGCGGCCACGACGCGGAGCAGCTCGGCTTTCACTTCAACTGCTCACCCAAATGAGGTTTGACTCAAATGTAATACTTTATATCAACACACGGGATGGCTGTAAAAATAATACCACATGTGCTGGTGCCTCTTTTTAATAAGTGTCTTCCTCAATTTTCCCTGCTGGATGAGGCACTCGAACGTACACGTAATTAAGGTTATTTAAGGGATATCAATTGAAAAATGCACCCGCAGGAGGCTGAACATGACTGATGGAGCTCCCAGTGCAGCTCCCAAAATTCAGCTGCCAGAATTTCCTGCAGCAACTTCTACAATTTGATCTTCCCCACATTGCCCGGGACAGGAATAAGCTGGAAATCTCTCGCCTTGTTCTTTTTGCCTCGGTACAAAATGGGTTTAGAATGGTGGATTTATGGTTTGGGAGCAATTTCTGTGGGAATCGTAGGGAATAGAAAAAGCTGAAAAAGCAGCGAGAAAAGCAGAGCTGGGCTGGTTTTGTGTAGCTGGAGGAGAGAGAGGCAACAAACACCTCTCTGCTCAGAGCTGATGGAAGAGTTCCTCACAGCCCCGAAACAAAAGTGTGCCCAAAATAAGATGGAAAGGCACAGGGAGAAGATCTGCAGCAGAATTTTCATGGATTCATGGAGCATTTTGAGTTGGAAGTGATCTTTAAAGGCCACCTAGTCCAATCCCAAGAACATCTTCCACTAAACCACGTCTCTTAAAGCTCCATCCACCCCGACCTTGAACGTTCCCAGGGTTGGAGCACCCACCACCTCTCTGAGATAATGTTTTACCACCCTCATTTTAAACTATTCTTATTTATACCCAGTCTAAATCCATCCCAATTTAGTTTAAAGCCATTTCTCCTTCTCTTAGGCCCTTCTAAACGTTTCCCCCCATTTTTCAAATAAACCCTCTCTAAGAACAGAAAGTCTGCAGTGAGTTTTCCATGCTTTTTTCTTTTTCTTTTGTAGTCATCTTTGTGCTCACTTAAATTTTCCCAGTGTTTCTAAAAGGAGAGATGATTCCAGCACCCATAAAAATATTAATTTAATGCCTAATTACCCCGGGGATGCTTTGAGGAGGCAGCACCCCGTGCTCAGAGATGCCACAGAAGGTGGAACACAGGAATTCCAGCATTCCATGGACAGCACTAGGTGCATGATGGAATCATCCTCCTCACATTTTTATGGCAATGGATGTTTCCCCTGTTTCCACTCCAGAGCTTTAATCTCAGCAGGGCTCTGTTCACCAGGAGAACATTGTCACCAGAACACCTTCATTTTTCTTAATGAAGAAAATCCAATGTGTGCTTTGTCCAAGATTAAAAAAAAACCCTACAAAAATTCCCAAATCCAATGACAAACGATCCTTCATGGAGCAGATCAGCCAATGTTTGTATGAAAGGCAGCCCAGTTTTTGTAGTTGTATTTGTATTAAATGCACTGAGTGCTAGAAAATGAGATTTGGCTCCTCCCACAAGACCCAGAATCAAAATCCTGGCGCTGGTTTTGTAATTCTGTTGTTTGTGTCAGCCCACGGTGATGGCACAGAGCACCCACCTCGTGCTCTGATGGCATTTGGTGGCTGGGGCAGCTGGAAAAGGATCTTCTGATTTGTCAGACAGGTCTTGATAAGGCAGAAGGAGCTTCCAGCATTAAAATAATACCAAGTAAGAGAAGAGCAACCCCTTCTCCTCCAAAAACACAGCTGGAGATGTTAAGCAATACACAGCAGAGCTTGCTAAACAACTTCCCAAAAGCCCTTTTTTCAGCCTTTAAAAATATGGTAAAAACGTAGGAATTGCTTGTAAAATATTTTTACTTTTCCTTGCTTCACATTCTCCACCTTCAAGGTGGCTGATTTTCAATCGAAGGCAAATTTATGGCATTTTGCAGATGAATTTTTGCTCTTCTATCCACATTTTTACACCCAGATCTTAGGCCAGGCTTTTCTTGGTCAGTAGAACATCTGAGTTGGAACTGAGAAAATGCCCCAGGATGGAGAGAGGTCCCCCCTGACACGAACCTCACATCCAAGTGCTTCCCTTCTCTGCAAAGTTGTCATAAAAATCATTATGAGCCCCCGACAGATGTGACCTGAAAGAGCAAACTGATGGAGGGGGGGAAAAAAAAAGAAGAGGTGGAGAATATAAAATAGCCTGTGGTGAAAATAACAGCAGGGAAACATTATAAAATCTGAGCCATAGCTGGCTGGCTTCCTCTTGGTTATTGCTTTCTCTTTCAAGGACCTGTCCTTGAGGGTGCAGAGATTTGGGGGTGATTTTGGGAAGGCAATTTTGACACTCTGCTGTTCCATCGGAGCTGTGAGACCCCAGGGGCAGGGAGAACATCCTGGGGTGTAAACAGAGGGGTCAAGGAAACATCATCATGATTTTGATTCTGCTGTGATCACAGCACCCTGAGTGCTTGGGGTTTTTTTGTTGTTTTTTTTTTTTATGTCAAAGGCTGTGTAAAGTCCTGGCACAGAGTTTTGATTTGTTTAGAAATAACCTAAATAAAAAGCAATGAAGTGTTGCTCAGTGGTGAGAATGGAGCACAGAGCTCAGCTCAGCCCCCCAGGACAGGCACCCCCAGCTCCCCTGGCACTCAGGAGAGCCCAGGACATGGATTGAGAATAGAAAGAGCCACAGAATGGATAAAATATGAACCATACGAGGAGAGAATTTAAACTCCAGCAGGATTGCTAATTGCCAGCACCTCTTCTCCACTCCCAGGGCACGGCTGCTCCCAGCCACCAAGGAAAGCTGGGCTTTTACCCCAACTGGGGTGTTTGGATTTCAGTGCATTAGGTTGGATCAGGCTCAGAAATAATTTTTTGGATGGGAGAACAAATTCCCGAGCGTGTCTGGTGAGATTTGGATGCAGGCACAGCTGTCCTAAATTGGCACAGAACCTCGGCGAGGTGTCAGAAATGAAATGAGAAATCTGCTGGGTCTGCTGCACTGGGTAATGTCCAAGCTCCAACCTGATCTCACTGCTTTTCTTACAAGTTATTAATATTTTTTTACTGCTTATTTGATATTTAGATCCATGCAACGGAGAAAAACTTGTTTTAAAGGCTCAAGTGTTTGAAAGTCTTCTGAAAGGAAATGATACTTGGTTGGTGAGGGATGTGCTGGGCATGGGGGGCAACAGACACCTTGGGCTTCCTCTAAACAGCAAGGCAAAAAGCAGAATTGATATTCAGAATTTTGGAATCCACCAGCAGAAGTTGCACTTCATCCCAGGCTGGCAAACAGGTTTTTCAGAGCTTTTTAGCTCTTTTCCCAGCCTGGGTCTGGGGCTGCCTTTTGCAGTGAAAATCTGGTTTGCCAAAGCCGTTTTCTCCAGGAGTTTTAACTTTGGATTGTCCTCTCCAGCCCCTTGAGAGCTGCAGTGCCAAGGAGCTGTGCATGAGGAGGGTCTGACTCTGCCCCACACTCACCCCTGCAGAATCCTCCTCCCCTCCACAGATCTGCCAGTTCTTGTCTGGTGAGATCTGCAGGTGTTGGATAAATCCTGTCCTCTTTTAGCACCACTAGAAACAGATATTGGATCAATCCTGTCTGCTGGGTTGCCTTTCCTCCCCTTTTTCACCACCTGGCAGCACTTTCCCCAGCTCTTTACCAGATTTCTCCGCTCCTGCTGATGCTGGAATTAGAACTGGGCTGAAATTCCAGTTTTGGAGGTTTTGAGGTGCCAAAGCTCTGCCCTGCACAGAGAGAACAGCCCAGACCCAGCACTTTGTGTCAGAGCAAAATTGATTCGGGCTTAGAGCGAGCCTCCAATGGATCCACCAGGATCTGCCTCTGCTCCAAACTGCCCCAGCTCACCCCTGCTCATCTGCTGGACACAGAGCATGGATCAAACCCTCCTGCAGGATCTGCTCCTCCCCAAACCCCGCTCAGGGCTTTGCTGGATCTCTCCTGGCCGCAGCAGGATCCGTTCCCTGTCCCTGGAATCCTTCCCGAGGGTTTCACATGCAAGTGGGAGAGCCCAGATGGGGCTTGGGTGACTCAGGGACCCTGGGCAGGGTTTGCAGCCCAGCAGGAGCTTCCCTCCCTGGGAAGGGAGCAGAGAGGGCTCTGTTGTTGTACCAGCAGCGCTGGGGGGATGTTGGTTTGTTTTTGGAAGCGATGGTTAAAGCAGATGTTGGGGGGGAGCTGGCCCTGCAGCAGGCAGGAATTATCCTGCAGGATGAAAAGTGACCCCCAGCCAGCAGTGGGGCTTTAATCCTGAGCTTTGTGCGCTGCTATCAGCTCCCGATCAGTTTTAAACCCCGCTCAGCCTTTCCCTTTCCCCGGAAAGCTCGGCTTAACAGCACTCTGTGCCTCCCTCCTGAGGAGCTCCATCACCCTCTGACCCCAAACCACCCAGGAGTGTTGGATTTGTGGGGTGCCCCGTGGCAGGAAGGAATGAATCTGACTCCCTGTGCTCAGAAAGATAATTTATCATTTTATGATACTATGTTATATTAAAGAATGCTATACTGAACTATACTAAAGAACACAGACAGGATACAGACAGAAGGCTAAAAAGATAATAATGAAAACTGGTGACTCTCTCCAGAGCCCTGACACAGTTTGGCCAAAGAGTGAAAACAACTCCCAGCAGAATGCAATGGAACAATCACCTGTGGGTGAACAATCTCCAAACACATTCCACATGAGCACAGCACAGGAGAAGCAAATGAGATCAGAATTGTTTTCATTTTTCTCTGAGGCTTCTCAGCTTCCCAGCAGAACAATCCTGGGCAAAGGGATTTTCAAAAAATGTGAATGTGACAGAGGAGAAACTTCCAGCAACTCCTAGAACCCCCCTAAATGCACACTGAAGCACCCCAGCACTTTGTCTCACACTCATATTTTAGTACCAAGCTTGCCAAGTCCACATCACAACTTTTTAAGTCGTTGTCTCAAGCAAGGATAAATCTTTAGGTGCTCATCCTGGAAATACCCAAACCTGGAGAGCCAAAGTCTGTCCTTTACCTGGTGATTTCAGGGGATATTCCCTGCTTTAAATTCTCCCTGGATGTCCAAAGTCTGTCCCTTAGTGGTGATTTCACCACATATTTCATGTTTTAATTCTCCCTGGATATCCAAAGTCTGTCCTTTGCCTTTTGATTTCAGCACATATTTCATGTTTTAAATGTTACCTTGATAGCCAAAGTATCATTTCTTAATTAGATGGTTTTTCCTTCAAAGACCTGATAGAAATAAATACGTAACCATTTTGTAACTTATTAGTAAAGTGTTGCAGAACTCACAACTTGTGAGACTGTAATACAGACAAAAACCAATAAATAGAAATATAGATAAAATA
The DNA here is from genome assembly GCF_963513975.1 of Fringilla coelebs. Lineage (NCBI taxonomy): Eukaryota > Metazoa > Chordata > Aves > Passeriformes > Fringillidae > Fringilla > Fringilla coelebs. The sequence goes on along the minus strand of NC_140045.1, from coordinate 1,883,085 downwards.
TAGAAATAAATCTATATAGATACAGATAAATATTATAATGTAAATAGATGTAGAAAGAAATGTTACAATATATATAGATAAAATATAGAATAAATCTATATAGATATAGATAAATATTATAATATAAATAGATGTAGAAAGAAATGTTACAATATATGTAGATAAAATATTTATAAATAAATTTAAATATAGATATATATGGATATATAGATGGATAGATAGGTATAGGTATAGGTATAGGTATAGGTATAGGTATAGATATAGATATAGATATAGATATAGATATAGATATAGATATAACCCAATGATTTTGTCTTTAAATCTAATCTAAACACAAAATACAGTCTCAAACACTTTCAATCCCAATCCTAACCCAAACAGAAAAAGAACCAAATGCACAATAAAGGTTGTTTTTTGTTTTTTGTGGGTTTTTTTTATATAATAAAGTGGTTTAATTATTGATCCAATTATGGATTCTCAGAGAACCCAGCTACATTTTTCTGCATTTCTTTAGGAATTTTTTCCTACATTTTTTTCAGTTTTTCAAACTGAAAAGGATCTTTGCTCCAGGGAAGCAAAAATTATCAAACCCTCTGGGAAGTGAACTGCTGTGGGGGCACTGGGGACAGGTAAAGGTGAGACAGAGACTTTGTCATTAGAAGGTGTGAAAAATAAAAAAATATTATTTGAAATGATAGCTCTTCCAGAAACAATGATGGAGTTAAGACTGGAGTGGCTTTTGGGAATCTTCTCTCACAGTCTTGGTGAATTATGAACAGCACGCTCTGGAGAATCATATCAATAACCAATACTCCAGGAAGAGAGATAATAATTGTTTGAATTTTTATCTCTGAGTTCCTTACAGCTTCTCGCTGCTTCCCATGATTTTCCCGGCAGAGCCGTGTCCATCCCAGTTCAGAGGAGATGTGGATTCTGCAGGGGTGGGGCGCGGCGGATCCTGCAGCATCCCGAGGTTCCCAAAGAGGGCACTGATGCTCTGCGCAGCGCAAGGGTCCAGCCCAGCCATCCTCGGCCGGGCATAAATCTCCGCCGAGAAATCTGTCTTAGCACGTCCACCTCAGGAAAAGGGGAATTATTACACTTAATTAAAGTGTATTGACACCACATGTGGCCCCACCTCTCGCTTTTGGCTTTATTAATGACAGCCAAGAGGGGCAGGGGGGCGAACGGGGCTCTCCAAAACACAGCCCTGCTTTGAGCCAGCCCCGCTTCTGCCTCTCAGTCATTTCTGCCCGTCGATATTTCAGCCCCGCTCCTGGAGCCATTCCTCACATTTATTCACAGAAATAATTCAGTGATCTGTTCGTCTCGGGGTGCTGGGAGTTGTTGGTTTGGTTTTGCAGGGGAGCTGTTTCGATAAAAGTTGTACACAGAATAATTCCTGCAGAGGTTTTGGTCTGTAATTCACAAGAAATCTCAGCTTTGGAACAGAGAGAATTTGCTCCAATCTTGAGTTTTGTGCCCAGATTTTTCTCTCCCACTGAGGATCCCTAATTTAGAGTGCAATCCTTCAGGTCCAACATGAGGAACAAGATCAGGGCATCCTGGGCAACAAAGAATTTAATATTTTTATTTAGGATTTTAAACCCTTGACATCCAGGGGCACACAGAATTTAACCATTATTATTCAGGATTTTAAACCCTCAGCGTCCTGGGCCACAAAGAATTTAACATTTTTGTTTAAGATTTCAAACCCTTAACAACCTGGGGCACAAAGAATTTAACATTTTGATATAAGATTTCAAACCCTTCACAACTTGGGGCACACAGAATATAACATTTTGATTTAGGATTTTAAACCTTAACATCCTGGGCTACACAGAATTTAACATTTTATTTAGGATTTCAAACCCTCAGGATCCTGGGGCACAGAGAATTTTATTTAGGATTTTTATTTTTAGATTAAACGGTTTCTTAGATTTAACAGTTATTTTTAGATTTAACAATTATGATTTAGGATTTTAAACCCTCAGCATCCTGGGCCACACAGAATTTAACATATTTCATTTAGGATTTTAAACCCTCAGCATCCTGGGCCACACAGAATTTAACATTTTATTTAGGATTTTAAATCCTCAGCATCCTGAGCCCCACAGAATTTAACAATTTCTATTTGGTGCCAGCACTGATTCATTTGGCTGCTCGTTATTTGTTTAGTGAGCATCAACAAGGCAGAAAAAACACCATTTTTCTCCTCCAAAGAGAAAACTGGGGTGCCCCAGGAGCTCTCAGGGTAACCCAGTGAATCTCCAGGTGGTTCTGACAGGGGTTAAAATCCTCAAGAAACCAGGGGTGATGTCACAGGACCTGGGGGGAGGTCCTGGCAGGGAGATAAGGGAATGTCCAAACACACAGGAGCAGGCTCAGCCCCTTTGGGAGAGCCTCGTGCTCACTGGAACTTTTATTTTTTAAATCTTGGAAGAGCTGGAGGGAATTGTGTGGCTGGAGTGCAGAGCTGGGGAGTCTGAGCAGAAAAGCCAAGGGAATTCTGCCTTTTTGCAGAATTAGAAACCTGCCCTGGTGGAATTCCACACGTTTCCCCACTCACAGGGCAGTGCTGTGATGTTCAGGGGTGTGACATGGATATCATATTTGATATTCAGTGGATATTCACTCCCTGCTGAATATCAAATATGGGAATTTTTCCCATCCAGTGAGGAAAATCCAGGATAAAAGAGAAGGATTTAATGGAAATCCTCTTTAGAAAAGGTGGGGTGTGTGCAGCTCTGGGACTGGAGTTAGGGGATCACTGTGGGGCTGGTGCTCTGCAGGGCAGAAGGGGGATCAATCTTTAGGAATTAAAATCCCACCAGGACTCTCCAAACCCACACAGGGCAGTCCCAGGATGGGAAGCGACCCCACAGTGCTGAGAACCAACCCCATCACCAGGAGGGAGGAAATGTGTTGGAACCCTGGCTCCAACCCTGAGAATTCCAGATTCTCTGTGCTGCCAGGAGAACAGACCCCAAGAGAACACTGCATTGACCTGAGGCCCTGGAGAAGCTTCCAGAATGGAATGGCAGAACTGGGATTGTGGGTGTGGAGTTTGGGTAGAACTGTGTGATAGCACAGGGTGGAAAACTCAGAGTTTAAGGGTTTAGAATACAGTAATAGATATAAAGCAAGATGGAGGATTTTGGGTGGAGGCTGCTCCTTCTTCTTCTCCTTCTTCTTCTTCTCCTTCTTCTTCTCCTTCTTCTTCTTCTTCTTCTTCTTCTTCTTCTTCTTCTTCTTCTCCTTCTTCTTCTTCTTCTTCTTCTTCCTCTTCTTCTTCTTCTTCTTCTCCTTCTTCTTCTCCTTCTTCTTCTCCTTCTTCCTCTCCTTCTCCTTCTCCTTCTCCTTCTCCTTCTCCTTCTCCTTCTCCTTCTCCTTCTCCTTCTCCTTCTCCTTCTCCTTCTCCTTCTCCTTCTCCTTCTCCTTCTCCTTCTCCTTCTCCTTCTCCTTCTCCTTCTCCTTCTCCTTCTCCTTCTCCTTCTCCTTCTCCTCCTTCTTCACCTCCTTCTTCACCTTCTTCTTCACCTCCTTCTTCTTCTTCTCCTTCTTCTTCACCTTCTTCTTCTCCTTCTCCTTCTCCTTCTCCTTCTTCTTCACCTCCTTCTTCACCTTCTTCTTCTTCCTTCTTCTCCATGGGTTTGGGTGGTTTTGTGGAATTGGACAGAAAAGTCTGAATTGTGGACTGTGAGTGATCATTTATTGGGTTAAAAGTGAAAATAATTGAGGTGTCATTCCTTAATTGGACAGTTTATCCTTAAAAGGCCTCGTAGAGAGAGAGATGGGACTCCATTTTTAGTTTGTTAGGGTGAAGTGCTGCAGAACTCAGGGTTTGTGAGACTGTGACAGAGATAAGAACTGAGAAACATCTGAGTCCCAACAAGAAATACCCTCCAGCACATTTCATCCCCACCTTGGCAGAGAAAAGAGAAAAAAAGAATCAGCATAAGTGCAAAACATTTCCCCCATTAGCTCAGGAAAATCAGCCTTTGGGAGAGCAGCAATCTGGAATTGTCAGTGCAGGGGAAGGCAGGGAAATCCATGCAGACAAATCCAGAGCAGCAGGAAAACAGAGGCAGGGAAAAGGGAGCTGAGCCCCCTCGGTGTGTCCCTGCAAGCTGCATAAACTGAATTCCCTGGATAACCATTCCCCAAGGAAACACCGAGAGGCCCTGAAGCAAACAACAACCCTGCCTTCTCTTCTCTTTTCATACTTTGAAGAGATGACCAGGAGGGCAGAGCCTGTCTTGCAGGGCTGGTTGAGAATTCCCATGGCACAAACAAGTGCTGAGGACTCCAACCACTTGAAAACCCCTGGAACTGCAAAGCTGTCCTTAGTGGTTTGGGGAGAGCAGAGCCTTTCAGCATCTATTAATACCCTGCAGGCTTTGCTTGCTAAAATATCACCCTGGGCAGGCTATTTTTGACACTCAGCTCAGAGCAGAGCAGCAGACAGGCACTGCAGTTGGTTATCTGTGGTTAAAAGTCCAGAAAACGCTGTAAAAGTGTGTAAATCCGAGGAACCTGGCCAAATTCCAGCTTCAGTAATCCTTTCTCCCAATATTCCTGCTGCTGTTGCAATTGGAAAACCATCCTGCCGTATTTTACCCCAGGTTTGGCTGCTCCTCCCTTGGAATAATTTGGAAGTTGTCCTGTGAGGAGCTCTGGGATGGAAAGGGCTGCAGAAATATATGATCATTGTCATTAATTCTGGCACCACTCAAGACCACCAGGATTTAAAATCAATTAACAGCCCTTTTCCTATTATCATTGGCATCTCCTCCTCATCCAGCCAGGACAAGTGAAACTCTCATAAAATTTAAAAACAATCTATTTTTGGAGGCAAGACAGCAACACCAGAGGAGAGCTGGTGAGTTCTCATTGTGCTTTTACTGACAGGAGTTTTCTGGGAATAAAAGTTCACAGGCAGAAGATTTGGATGGGGGGAAAGGGTGAGATGACATCCAGCAGAATGATTTAGCCCTGCTCACTTCACACCCTCAGCTCATCGTGTTTTTCCCTTCAGGTTATCATGAAAATACATCAAAACAAAGTCTGTTCTGAGCTTAAAATACTCCAAGGCAGAGCCTAAACCCTCTCTGGGTTTGGCAGGGGGAAGCCAAGGCGAGGCTGGGTTTCTGAAGCTCTTCCCAGGTCTCTGTCAGCAGAGGAATTTTATTCTTTTCCATGGCTCAGTGCTCAGCTTTGTCAGCAGCCAGGACAGGGCAGGATTAATGTTTGGGGCAGCAGCAGCTTCCTGAAGGGATGGAGCATCCCCAGCTCTGAGAGCTCTGGAATTTGCATCAGCCCCAAATGCAGCTGCCTGTTCCATGGGGAGTTCCAGCAGAACTCTCTGGGTTGCACGGGAGGAGCCTCCAAGTCACCTGGAAAGCTCCCCTGATTCCCAGATAAAGCAGAAATAAAAAAGCTTTATCCTCCCCTGATTCCCAGATAAAGCAGAACAAAAAAAAGCTTTATCCTCCCCTGATTCCCAGAAAAAAAGCTTTATTTGTGCTATGACACTCAGCATTTCTGAACTAAACCTCAGACAAACCCAGGTGAATCCATCTCCTGACACAAAATGATAATTAATTCAAGGAATACCACCACCAACAGCTCACAGCAGAGCTCAGAGAGCTCTTTTCTTATCTCCAAGCCACAATCAGCACCTGGCTGGGGCAGGACCTGCACATTTCCTATTGCAAGGCGAGGAGGAGCATCTGGGAGCAGCTGGAAATAATTCAGGAGCACAGTGCAGTGAAAAGGAGTTTAAAAACCACACGGTCTCAACGATATTTTCACAGTGCTCCAAGCAATTTACTTCCACCAGTTAAATGGTTTCAAGGCTCTCCAGCTCCAAATTACAGCCACAGAACAAATGCCAGCAGTGGGAAAAGGCAGAGCATCAGGCCAGGGCAACAAGAGCCAAAGGCCTCGAGGAAAGGGCAGGAGATTTGGGAATGGCATCCTGCTGGATTTGAGGGGGATCAGCCCAAATCCTCCCTGCTCTCTCAGTGTCTCCCTCTGATGCGTCTCATTATGGAAAATAATTTGTATTTTCTGCCAGCATGGGAGGCACTCAGCCCAGCTTTCCTCTCCACCTTGCTGGGGTGCAGAGCAGGAACCCATTTGTGCAAGAAAACACAAAATTCCAAAATTCCATGCAGATGATCCGGGCAAAGCTGGGACTGGGAGGAGTCTGTGTGACTTGGGACACAGGTAAAGCTTTTCTTACCACGAGAACACCTCCCAAAGCAGATCCCAAACAGAGCAGAGGGGACTGTGCTGATGCAATCCATAAAAACAAAATCCCAATTTCATCTGTGCCTTGTGTTTCTCCTCAAGGAGCAATTCCTCAAGGAACAAGACATGTTTGGTTGGTATTCACCACCCAGAAGGTTGTTTAAGGTGGGTGATCTCCTAGAATGAGATTTTCCCCATCCTTGGACTCAAAATGAAGGAGAAGTGAGGAGTCTGGCTGAGGGAAGACCACCCAAAATTCAAGTTGATGTTCTGGAGTGATTTTGGGCTCAGAGTACTTGGAATCTTGATGGGAGCACGGAAGGAAAAGTCAGAGAAGTTAAAGGCAAAAAGCAAACAAAGAATTTTGGCCTGCAGGGGTTATCAGCACTGGAAATCTGAACTTGCACATTTTTCATGGGTCTGGGTACATCTCAACTTGAGCCACGTGAAAATTAAAGAAATAAGAGAGTTATAAATATAAAACTTGCTATGTGTTTTAAAGTTAAAAACCCCCATCTAAAATTTTGGGTAAAAGTCCCCCAGAAGTTCAGGAATTGTTGGAAGGGTTGGAGAAAATGGGGAAAAATTGGAGACAGGAGGGGACAGGGAGAGCCCCACAAGGGCAGAACCTCCAGAGAGCCTGGATGGGGTCAGAAATCCACCAGTGGAGAAGGCAAAGAATTCCCCAGAGGGACAAAAGAACAGGAGCTTGGAAAGCAAATCAATTTTAGATAATTAATAAGAGCAGTGGAAAGGAGTTGATTGTGTTACATTATAAGAGTATAAGTAATGCTTATCATGTGTTGTAATTAAGAAATATCTTCTAATTGTGAATTATAATACCTGTATTGTCTCACCTTTTACATGAGACTGAAAATGGAATGAAAGTTTTTAAAACAATTTTGGATAAAAGTCCCCCAGAAGTTCAGGAATTGTTGGAAGGTTTGGAGAAAATGGGGCAAACTTGGAGCAAGAGGGACAGGGAGAGCCCCACAAGGAGAGAACCTCCAGAGAGCCTGGACTGGGTCAGAAATCCAACAGTGGAGAAGGCAAAGAATTCCCCAGAGGGACAAAAGAACAAGAGTTTGGAAAGAAAATCAATTTTAGATGATTGATAAGTGCAGTGAAAAGGAGTTTATTGTATTACAATACATTATAAGAGTATAAGTAATGCTTATCATGTGCTGTAATTAAGAAATATCTTCTAATTGTGAATTATAACGCCTGTATTGTCTCACCTTTTACTTGAGGCTGAAAATGGAATGAAAGTTTTTTAAACACCTCTCATTGCCCCATCTCTGGGTCAGAAAAGAGACCAATCCAACACAAATGAACATTTTATCTCGAGGGGAGAGGGAAAATCTGGAGAGCCTGGCAAGGCAGATGGAGCTTTGGGGAATGAAGGGATTTTGGTATAAAAATGTACCTCACGTTAGGGCTGCAAAAATTACCAAGTGAGAAAATGAGCAAAAGGCCAGCTCAGAGTGAGAAGAGAGCCTGGCTTCTCTGAATAAATGTTTTTCAAAATGAATGAGCGAGGTCTTGCAAAGCTGGGGGGGGAGGGAGGAAAGGGAAGAAGTGTTTAAAGTAAATTTATCTATGAATGAATCAAGAGAGAAAATCTGAGCAGAGCGCTCGCAGTCTCCATTTCATCATCCCTAAAGGTCAAACACTTTCTGTCTGGGTGATTTTTCAATGTCCCAAAGTAAGAATCCAGATTTTCTCTCCTCAAAAAAAAAAAAACCAAAGAGAGATGAGTTTCGCTCATCATTAAAAAAAGAAATGTTAATCAGGGTACAATTAAAGGAGAATCATGAAACCTCCCTGAATTTCTGATCTGGAATTAGGGAGCATCACAAACATCCTGCCAAACCCAAATATTTTGTTGTCCCTTCTTGTTGAGAGGGTTTTGGGTTTTTTTTAACTAATCCCATTTTGGCAGGGCATAATAGAGATCTGGAAATTTCTAAAATCCACAGAGGATGCTCTCATTGGGGTATTGAATGTCCTGAAAGCAGTCAGGGGATGCAGAGAGTTCTAGAAGTTGAGAAATGAAAGGGGGACCCAATCAGAAGATCAGGAAATGAAAAAGTTCCCAGCAGAAAATTTCAGGGTTGAATTTCTGTGATTTGCCAAATTGGTTATATCACAGTTGAGTCAGGCTCTAAAATTCAGTGTAGGTGAATGAAAGTTGTTGAAATCAGTGGCAGATTTCTGATTTATCCTTTTAACCAGAGCAGAGAGATTAAAGCCAGGGCAGGTGAGGCCACCTGTGCTACCATAAGGGAAATGAAATATCCTCTAAAAAAGCTTTTCAGTCCACTGGAGGATGGCACAAAACTAATAAATTAAAGCCAAAATGAAGGTGAAAATGGGAGATCTGCCTTTTTGAATGGGTTCTTCCTCTCTGAGCTCATTTAAGCCCCATCTCAGCCCAGGGGTGTTGCTAAACCCAACTCCTTGGCCTCGTTTTGTCCCCAGGTTGTGACATTTGCTGTCCCTCACAGCCAGGGGAGGAGACTCCCTCTGCCAGCACAATTCCCCAGCTGGGAGTGCCCTGGGAAATGAAATAAATCCAGGTGCACATCCTGGAGTGGGAGCTGATTGTAAATCAAAGGCGACTCCAACGGAGGGGAGAGAGAACGATGTGTCTGACTCCATCATCAGAAGGCTAATGAATTACTAATTAATGACTTAATTATACTGTACTGTGTGCATTTCATCTGAACTGAATCTGCCCTGCACTCACTCTTGCTCACACTGCACAGAGCTGCACCCATCCCTGATTCTCCCTGCACCCATCCCTGATTCTCTCTGCACTCATCCCTGATTCTCTCTGCACCCATCCCTGATTCTCTCTGATTCTCCCTGCACCCATCCCTGATTCTCTCTGCACCCATCCCTGATTCTCCCTGCACCCATCCCTGATTCTCTCTGCACCCATCTCTGATTCTCTCTGCACCCATCCCTGATTCTCTCTGCACCCATCCCTGATTCTCTCTGATTCTCTCTGCACCCATCCCTGATTCTCTCTGCACCCATCCCTGATTCTCTCTGCACCCATCCCTGATTCTCTCTGCACCCATCTCTGATTCTCTCTGCACCCATCCCTGATTCTCCCTGCACCCATCCCTGATTCTCCCTGCACCCATCCCTGATTCTCCCTACACCCATCCCTAACAATTCCCAGGCTTTGTTCCCCTTTCTATTGAAATCCTGGAGCTTCCACAGGATCACAAATGCAAAAAATACCAGGGTGATTCTGGAAGTCCAATCATTTATTTAAGCTGAAAGAAAATCAGTTTTTTTTTAAAAAAAATTAATAAATTATTCATTTTTTTCAAAAGATTGAGTTACACATCTCCAAGGCTTGTCTGAAATTTATCTGAATCTTCAGGGACAAAATGAGTCCTGATCCAAATCTCCTGGGCTTTGAAGAAAGCTACACGAAATTGGAGCTTTTAAGGTGGCAAAATTTGCCTCAAAAAAAAAAAAAAAAAAAAAGGTTGGGAAATCAAAACCTTTCCTGTTGCTGCTGGATAGCAGAGATGGAGGGCAGAGATCAAACAGGAATGCTGAGGTCTGAGGGAAGAGATGTGAATAAAGAACCCAGAGAGGCAAACTCTTGCTTTTGCTGCTCTTTCTTTCTGCTGTATCTGGATTTTCTCTTTTCATCTCACCTGCCTCAGCTTCAGCCCAGGAAGGTGATTAAACCTGGGCTTAATTTTTGGCAAGCTGGAAAATTTATCAGCTTGATTTTTTGGAAGGTTTGAAAATTTATCAGCTCAATTTTTGGCAAATTGGAAATTTTATCAGCTTAATGTTTTGGCAAGATGGGAAATTTATCAGTTTAATTTTTGGAAAGCTGTAAATTTTATCAGCCTAATTTTTGGCAAGCTGGAAATTTTGTCAGCTTAATTTTTGGCAAGATGGGAAATTTATCAGTTTAATTTTTGGCAAGCTGGAAATTTTATCAGCCTAATCTTTGGCAAGATGGAAACTTTATCAGCTAATATTTGGCAAGATGGAAAATTTATCAGCTTGATTTTTGGAAGGTTTGAAAATTTATCAGCCTAATTTTTGGAAAGTTGGAAAATTTATCAGCTTAATTTTTGGCAAGCTGGAAATTTTGTCAGCTTAATTTTTGGCAAGATGGGAAATTTATCAGTTTAATTTTTGGCAAATAGGAAATTTTATCAGCTTAATTTTTGGCAAGATGGGAAATTTATCAGTTTAAATTTTGGCAAATAGGAAATTTTATCAGCTTAATTTTTGGCAAGATGGAAATTTTATCAGCACTAAAACCCCACACAGGTGCTCAGACTAAACTTGAGTTTAAGCAGCTTTGGAGACTGCCCCAAAAAAGCAATAATAGCAATTTTTTTTGCTGATTTTTTTCAGCTCCTGCCTCCCTGTGCACCCATCCTGAGAATTCCAGGAGGGAGCCCCCACCCTGTGCTCAGCCAGGTTCATCCCCCAAGGGGTTAAAATGCTTTGGGAATAAACCCAGCCACGAGGTGGGGTCTGCCCGGGATCACAGAGCAGCCAGAATCTTCACTCCTATTTTTGGGTGTTTCCTCTAAAAAACTTCTTCAATCCTGAGCGAAAAAGCTGCTCCACCAACCCGGGGTGCGCTAACGAGGTGAAAAAAACTTTGTCAGCTCTGCTTTATAATTACAGGATTTGAGCTGTGGCATCAGAAAATCCAGGTAAAAAGAACCAGATCATTCTATTTAGGGAAAATTCCCCCCCTGCACTTTTCCCCCCTCCCAGGATAGACATGAAAACACCTTTGAAATATCATTTTTTCCCCCTCAATTCTGGTTTCTTTCCCGGGTGTAAGAGCGTCGGAGCGAGTGTAATTACATCTTGCACTGGACAAGCCAAATATTTGATCTCATATTAAAATGTTTTCTCTCCAGCTGGTGGGAAGTGTGGCTTTTGCAGCAGATGCAGAACATTTTTAAGAGCTGGGCAAAGCCAATATTTATTTATGTGTTTATGGGCATGTGGGAGCGCGTGCACAGATGGGGAATGGATTCCCCTTGGCAGAGGGTGGGGGGAGATGGGATTTGGGGAGATTTTGGGGAGATTTTGGGGAGATTTTGGGCAGAAATCCTGTCCTGGGATGGTGGAAGGGGCTGGGATGGGATTCCCAGAGGAGCTGTGGCTGCTCCATCCCTGGAAGTGTCCAGGACACCCCGGGATGGTGGAAGGGGCTGGGATGAGGTGATCCCCAAAATCCCTTCCTGTTGAAGCCCTAAATGCTGAGAGTTTTAAACTTTCTGTACTGACAGGCTCTGACCCCCAAGAGAGGATTGCATTTGACCCAAAGCCGTGGAGAAGACTTCCAAAATTAATTGATAACGCTGAGATTACAAGTGTGCCATTTGATTAAAAGTGTGTAAGATAATTGAGTAGAAAACCTTTAAAGTTTTAAAATATAGAAATATATATAAATCAATAAAGGTTTTAGAGCAGAAACCAGTTCTTCTTCTTTATCTTCTTCTTTATCTTCTCCTTCACCTTCTCATCTTCTTCTTCACCTCCTTCTTTATCTTCTTCTTCACCTCCTTCTTTATCTTCTTCTTCTTCTTCTTCTTCTTCTTCTTCTTCTTCTTCTTCTTCTTCTTCTTCTTCTTCTTCTTCTTCTTCTTCTTCTTCTTCTTCTTCTTCCCCTTCTCCTTCACCTTCTTTTTTATCTTCTCCTTCACCTTCTTCTTCTTCCCCTTCTCCTTCACCTCCTTCTTTATCTTCATCTTCACCATCTTCTTCATGAGTTTAAGCAGTATTTTGTAATTAGTTTAAAAAAGCCTGCATTGCGGACTTGGAGTAATTAGTCATTAGGTTAAAAGTAAAAATAATTCAAGTGTCATTTCTTAATTAGATAATTTAACCTTCAAAAAGACTCACAGGGAAAAATAGCTATTAGCAGTTTTGTAACTTCTTAGTAAAATACTACAGAATTCACTACTTGTGAGACTGAAGCATAAATAAAAGGAAATAAACATCTGAATCTAAACACAAAATATTGCCTCAAACACTTTCAATCCCAACCTGAACAGAAAAAAAAAAGCCAGGAAGCAGCATTTAGTGGTGTCACGTGTGAGGACACCACTATTCCATGAAGTGCTGCTGATGGAAGAGGGAAAAAAGCTCCTAATTTTGATCCCTTCCCTCTCCCCTGAAATAATTCAAGTTTTGTGAAATGAAGTCATAAATCTGATCCTTATGGCACTGGGAACAAAAGGTTCAATAAAAAATGGAAATAACATCCCCCAGTGGTGCTGGGAGAGGCTCCCCCAGCCCTGTGAGTCCCTGATAATCTGAATTCTCACCTGGAAAGGGTTTGGACCCATGGGCTGGACACCCAGAATGATAAAATCCTGGGATGGTTTGGGCTGGAAAGGATCCTAAAGCCCATTCCATAGCCCATTGGCATCAGCACAACCAGAAGGGTGGAATCAAGGTAATCAAAAGCTTGAATAATCTCATTTAAACACCACCCTGATTGGCAGAGAACAGAGGTGTTTACAGCTCACCAGAGGAAATTCTAGTCAGGGATTGCCCTCCATTTCCCAAATGGAACCAGACAGAACCTGTGGAAAACTACCAGCAAGTGCAAGGGAGACATGGCCACAATTCTGGTTTGGAATCTGGATCGAGCCAGGATTTCTCTGGGTTCACACTCTGCTTCCTTCAAGCCACATCAAGGGATCCTCCTTCCAAAACTAACACCCCACATTTTTAAATTTCATTGTATGATTTCCCCCCCCATTTTTGCAACTCCAGAGGCAACCAGATAATTAAATTTTCACTTTTCAGCCCTGATGCTTTGTTTGTTTTTGAAGCCTGATTAAGAAATGAGCAGCCCAGGATTTGGTATCACTCCAGCATCTCCTGATGTTTCTGGGAACCACCCACACCCAGCCCACCAGGAGCTTCCAGAGAAGAGATTCCAGAGAAATCCCATCCCTGGATGGAACAGCACCAACCAAAGAAAAGGTTGGGTTTGTTTGAATTAGGGAAGGGAAAGCAGAGAAAAATAAACTGCAAACCAAAATATGTTCCTACTTCTGGTCCTTTCCCCCGGATTAAGGAAGAGATCCAAACTTTCTGCACAGGAAGGACGAGAAACATCTCTCTGCTTCCCTCAGCCCTTCCAGCTCTATTTAGTCTGGATTCAAAAATCATTGAGAAAAGGAAAAAATCAAGGATTTTTGCACTGATTCCCATGATTGAGCCTCCCATCCGTGTTTAGCCTGAGGAGCACTGAGCTGTGTAAATACTTTTTTGGGCTTCAGTGGCAGAAAATAATAGGGTTCAGTAAATGGATGCAAGAGAAAAAGGTTGTAATTATTCAACCAAAATATGGAACTCAGCTTGCTTAAATAAATATCCTCCTGCCCAAAGCCAGCAGGGATTTTTAATGTATTTCATCCCAAAGCAAGGATAAAACGAGGATGTGAAGCCTGATAGCAGGAATTATATCTAAATAGAGCCAGGAGTGAGGGGGATGAAGTGATACAAACCCTAATTCCTTCAGGAAATTCCTCTGGAATGAAGGACAGACCCCTCTGTGCAGGGAGAGCAGGGCTGGGAATGCTGGCAGTCAGGAAAAGGGGAAAATTCCAGCAAAATCCAAGGAATCCTTGGAAAAGGCTGAGCCCTGGGTGGGAACCAAATCAATCTTGTTGAGGAAAAATGAATCCCTGTGCTGGGTGGGAGTCAGGGATCTTGCAGTTATGGTGGGATTTCCAGGAAACTCTGGAATCACAACCAGGGGCTCCAGCAGGAGCTGTGGAAAACCAGCTCTGTCCAAGGAGGGAGAAAGGGACGGAAGGAAATCCCCCAGATTTTGAGTTTTGGAGTTGTTTCATTCTCAAAACACCCTCAAGCAGCAGGGCAGTACAAAATTTGGCTCAAAAACCAAATTTTTGGCCAACGGCACCAAACACCGGCGGGATTTCTTTACCCCAGGAAATCAGGAATTCTGCTTGGAGCTTCAGGCAGCAGCAGCAGGGCTGGGATCTCCTGTCAGGAAGAGCCAGCCTTGCTTGGGTGCCCTGCATTTTTCTCCATGAAATCCAAGCAGATGCATTTTCATCCGTGAAATCCAGGTGGATTCAGGGATGCACAGTGGTTCTCTTCCCTCAAAAAGTGAATCCCTCTCTGCAGCACCCACCCCAAAACCCCCTCAGGGCTGGGCAGCTTTCCTCACATGGAACCATGGAATGGTTTGGGTTGAAGGAGACCTTGGAGATCAGCTCCACACCCCTGCTCAAATCATGGAACCACAGAGTCATGGAATGGTTTAGGTGGGAAAGGAATGGAAATTTCATCCCATCCCAGCCCCTGCCATGGGTAGGGACACCTTCATTGGATCAGGGTGCTCCAAACCCTGTCCAGCCTGGTCTTGGACAGCAAGACAGCAATCCCTTCCAGGGATGGGGGAAATATTCCCAAGTTTCCTGGCTCCTGGAGTTTGTGTTTTAGGGAAGGAAGGGCTGAACCACTGAGCTTCACTGGGAACTCGGGCTGAGCCAGCAGAGCTGCAACATTCCCTGGAATCTTCACTGAATTCCCAACTTTCTGTGTCTCTGGGCTGCAAAATATGAGGGCTTGAGATGATGGCTCAGGTTCAGCTTTTCTATTTTTCAGGTTCTGTGCTGCTTCAGTGTGTGGGTCTGGGCTCACAGCAGGGGATGCTGAGCTCTGTGCACAGAGCAGGGACACAAAACAATTCCTGCTCCAGCTGGGCACCAAGGACAAATGATCCCAATGCCAGCCCAGGAGCACAAACCCCGTGGGCTGGAGAGAGAAAAACAAGCAGGGTGGGGCTGCAGGGGCTAAAGCTGGGATGGGACAATGAACTGCAAGGTGCAAATGGAGCAGAGCTGATCCCAGGGAGAGACCCCGTGCCCGGCCGGGCATTTTGGGGCCATTTTGGGTCATCTTGGGTGCAGCCCTGGCTGGGCTCTGGTGCTGCCCCAGGTGGATCCATGGAGGAGATCCTTGGAATCAATCCCTGCTTTATTCTGGGACTCTGCCCAGCTCAGCCTTCCCAGGGCATCATAACAACCCCAATTCTCTCAGCCTTTCCTCACAGGAGCAGAATTCCACAGGCCAGATCAACTCAGTGACTCTTCTCTGGACTCTCTCCAACAGATCAAAGCTGATCTTTAACATTCTCCACCAAAACACCGAACCTGAAGTTTAAATCAGCACTCACAGGATCACAGAACTGGGTTGGAAGGGACCATTTGGGACCCTGGCTGGGCTCTGGTGCTGCCCCAGGTGGATCCATGGAGGAGATCCTTGGAATCAATCCCTGCTTTATTCTGGGACTCTGCCCAGCCTCTGCTCCAGCTCAGCCTTCTCAAGGCATCAGAGAGACACCAGGGATGGATTTCCACAAGGCATCTGCCTGTGCTGCCAGCCCTCCTCTGTCCTTCCCTTCCAAAAAGAAAAAAAAATAAAAAAGAGAATCCATCAGCAGCATTAAAAAAAAAAAAAAAAAAGAAAAAAAATTGCAACTCTCCATTCCACGTTATTGCAGAAAAGTAATTAAAATCCAACTGCTGCCTCCATCCCCCTGGGAGCAAATTTTTACTGGAAACGAGAAGGAAAGGTGGTTGGACTGTGGAAACATTTACCAGCTGCAGGTATAATGCTGTGTCTGTTGTCAGAGGGAACATTTCATTGGTTTATTTCTGGAGGATTATTTAGAGGGTTGTGGTCTCTATGTCCAGGTCTGAAGAGAAAAAAAAAAGAAAAAGGAAAAAAATAAAAATCCAGCCTCTGAGGTGTGCCTTCTTTCTGCAGAATAGTGATTTGTTACGTGTTTGTCTGAGTTAAATATAGCAGCCAGGCCCTCGGTACAGGCTGGTATTTTATCCTGCTTGCTTTTGAAAAAGAGAAGAAATAAAAAAAAAGAAGGGGCAAAATGAGGAAAAAAAGAAGGAAAAAAAAAAGGAAAAAAGGAGAAAAAGAAAGTAGGAAAGAAAGAGAAGATGGGGGAATGCAAAGAAAGAAAAGAAGGGGGAAAGAAAGAAGGGAAGGAAAAAAAAGGGAAAAAAGAAGGGGGAAGAGAGAAGGGAAAAAAGAAGGGGGAAGAGAGAAGGGAAAAAAGAAGGGGAAAATATAAGGAAAAAAAAGAAGGGAAAAAAGAAGGGGAATAAAGAAGGAAAGTAAAAAGAAAGAAAGAGAAGAGATGATGAGAAGAGAAGAGAAGAGAAGAGAAGAGAAGAGAAGAGAAGAGAAGAGAAGAGAAGAGAAGAGAAAGAAAGAAAGAAAAAGAAAGAAAGAAAAAAGAAAGAAGAAAGAAAGAAAGAAAGAAAGAAAGAAAGAAAGAAAGAAAGAAAGAAAGAAAGAAAGAAAGAAAGAAAGAAAGAAAGAAAGAAAGAAAGAAAGAAAGAAAGAAAGAAAGAAAGAAAGAAAGAAAGAAAGAAAGAAAGAAAGAAAGAAAGAAAGAAAGAAAGAAAGAAAGAGAAAAAAGAAATTCCTGTTTGATTACAAGGAAAAGCAGAAAAGCCACGGTTCTGAGGTTTGTTGCCATTTTCAGGTGTGCAGTGCTGGAAAATTGAATTTTCAGTGGTGTGATGGGGCAGTTTCAGCCTCGTTTCAATGCTCTCTCTTGGCTGTTTTCTCTCCAGAGGGGATTCCTGACCCATGGAGGTTCCCACCTTGGGGGGGGCTGCTGTCACCTCTGGGGTTCAGGCTCTTGGACACGGGAGGAGCTGTGCCAGGGCTCCATGGATCGGCCTCCTTCTTCCCTCTGAGGGTGGGCAGGGGCTGGGATGGAATTCCCAGAGAAGCTGAGGCTGCCCTGGATCCCTGGAAAGTGTCCAAGGCCAGCCTGGAGCACCCTGGGACAGTGGAAGGTCGCTGCCCACGGGATGGGATGGTCCTGAAGGTCCCTTCCAACCCAAACTGTTCCATGCCAGGTTTGAAATTTAAATCAAGTATTTGACCATGACAATATTGCAAAGTCAGGAGGATGAATCCCCATGATGGCTCAGGTTCAGCTTTTCTGTTTTTCAGGTTCTGTGCTGCTTCAGTGTGTGGGTCTGGGCTCACAGCAGGGGATGCTGACCTCTGTGCACAGAGCAGGGACACAAAACAATTCCTGCTCCAGCTGGGCACCAAGGACAAATGATCCCAATGCCAGCCCAGGAGCACAAACCCCGTGGGCTGGAGAGAGAAAAACAAGCAGGGTGGGGCTGCAGGGGCTGAAGCTGGGATGGGACAATGAACTGCAAGGTGCAAATGGAGCAGAGCTGATCCCAGGGAGAGACCCCGTGCCCGGCCGGACATTTTGGGGCCATTTTGGGTCATCTTGGGTGCAGCCCTGGCTGGGCTCTGGTGCTGCCCAAGGTGGATCCATGGAGGAGATCCTTGGGATCAATCCCTGCTTTATTCTGGGACTCTGCCCAGCCTCTGCTCCAGCTCAGCCTGCACAAGGCATCAGAACAACCCCAATTCTCTCAGCCTTTCCTCACAGGAGCAGAGTTCCACAGGCCAGATCAACTCAGTGACTCTTCTCTGGACTCTCTCCAGCAGATCAAAGCTGATCTTTAACATTCTCCACCAAAACACCGAACCTGAAGTTTGAATCAGCACCCACAGAATCACAGAACTGGGTTGGAAGGGACCACTTGGGACCCTGGCTGGGCTCTGGTGCTGCCCCAGGTGGATCCATGGAGGAGATCCTTGGAATCAATCCCTGCTTTATTCTGGGACTCTGCCCAGCCTCTGCTCCAGCTCAGCCTTCTCAAGGCATCACCCTCACCCAGGAGATTGCCTTTGGAAGTTGTTTGATTTAAACAATTCCATTTCAATATTCAGCCTGAATTCAATAAAATCCCAGGATTGTTCTCACTCACGTTCTGAATTGGAGTTTCCCCATATTTCTGTCACGCTTCCAAACTCTGACATTTCCTCTGCTGCCACGAGGAGCAGGAACAGATAATCCTGGAGTTATTTTTGCTGCTTTCAGCAGGGAGAGGAGGAAATAGGATCCCATCCCTTCCCACAGATCTGCACCCCCATAACCATCACGGAGCTGCTCATAATTTGTCTGCTCCCAACCACACAAATCCTCTGCCAGCTCCAGACACACAACATCGCATGTGCTGAAGGGTTGAAGCCTAACTCTGATTTTGAGGCTGGATTCTCCCGAAAAAACCTCCTGGATCCCGTTTTCCCTGCTCCAACAAAACACTGAGGGGGTTTAGAGCCCCTTCCCCATGAAAGCAATGGGGAAAAAATGGGAAATTTTATCCAAAAAGATAAAGGGGTTGAGCAGGGCAGAGCTGCTGGATGTGCTGGGGATGAATGAGAGGAGCAGCCACACAAGGAGAAAAGGAGTGGATAAATCCTGCTGGGATCAATCCTTCCCACTTATCCCATTATTCCAAGGGGTTTGTCCAGTCAATCCCCATCTCAGTGCTGGGATTTCAAGGACAAAGTGCCATAAACACCACTGGAGTGCAGGGAACAGCCCTTGGACTTGGATTCCTGGCTGGATTACCCAGGAAAAGTGAGGAATGACCATGGAAATTAAATAGCATGGGAGCCTCAGCTTCCTCTCAAATGGCAAATTTTCCTTTTGCAGCATATAAATGAATATCCAGTGGTTTTCCCTGATATTTCAGTGGACATTGTATTTTTCTTCTGGAATTTCCATGAAATATTTCTATCAATTTCTATTTCTATTTCTATTTCTATTTCTATTTCTATTTCTATTTCTATTTATATTTATATGTATATTTATATTTATATTTATATCTATAGCTATATCTATATCTATATTTGTATTTATATGTATCATTTCCCATTTCTCTAAAGCTCCAAGCTCAGAAATCCCCCATCCATAACCTGCACTCAGTTTCTGAATTAACTCTGATTTATATTAATACTCTTTAATAACCAGCTCCACTCTGCCCTGCACGCAGAAACTCCAACTGCACTGCCAAACTTTGGAATGAGACTCCGAGATAATAAAAATTTGCAATATTGCAGCAAATTATTTTTATGATTATTGCTATTTCTAATAATAAAAGCACAGATATTTCTGTGAAAAAGGGAGTTAGTTGATTTATATTTAATACTTAATTATTAATAATTAATTGAATACTGGAATTTTAATACTGCAAAGAAAAGTTTAGACTCAGAAGTTAGACTGAACAACAACAGAAACCAGTTTTAAGGGATTAAATATTCCATGTTAAACTGTGGGGGCTCCTGGTTGCGAGTTTTTTTGGAAGGAATTTACTAATTTAGTTTTATTTTGGAATTTTTGCCATGCAGCACTGCAAGGAGCTCAGAATCTCCCAGCTTGGGAGATGCACGGGGCTCCCTTGCCTTGGACATCTGTCAGTCAGAACAGCTCCTGAGACAACCTGGGCATCAGGGCCAGGCCAGAAATGAAACCTGACAACTCCAACGTTGGGAAATATCCTGAAATATCCTAAATATCCTCAAATATCCTTAAATATCCTAAATATCATCAAATATCCTTCCCCAAGAACACAGCTCGCACTGCCTGAGCTTTCTGGGGGCATTGGGAGTCCCTGGAGTGTCTCACACTCAACTTTTATTTTAAATAATTTTATTTCCCTAAGGGGGAAGTGCCAGGAGCATCCCTGCCCTCATCTCACGGTGGATGTGGAACCTCCCCAACCCCTCCTGTTCCCACCTGGATCTGCCCTGAGTGCTGACTGCATTCCATGAGCATTTAAAAATATATTATAAATATTTATCTACATATATCTATCTAGAGAATAAATATATATGTGCATATATATGCATTTTTATATATTCCTATCATATCTATGATATTATATGCTACTATATTATATGATACATTATATATTTTATGTAATATATAATGTTATATGCTATATATCTCATATATATAATAGATCATATATTATATTTTATATATGACATATTACATATGACATATTATATATTATATATTATACATTATATATTATATTATCTAATATCTATTATCTCATCTCTTATATATTATATATTATATATTATATATTATATATTATATATTATATATTATACATTATATATTATATATTATATATTATATATTATATATTATATATTATATATTATATATTATATATTATATATTATATATTATATATTGGATAGTATATAATATATCACATAATATATCATATAAAATATCATATAATATATAATATATAATATATAATATATAATATATAATATATAATATATAATATATAATATATAATATATAATATGATGTATAATTTATATTATATTATATTATATTATATTATATTATATTATATTATATTATATTATATTATATTATATTATATTATATTATATTATATTATATTATATTATATTATATTATATTATATTATATTATATTATATTATATTATATTATATTATATTATATTATATTATATTATATATGTCTTGTATATGAAAATATATATTTATACTCTGCAGATAATAAATCTATTATATTATACTCTATATAATAAATATATAGTATATATAGTATATATTAGATATATTATCTATTCTATAATATATAGAAGAAATATATATAATATATTATAAATATATGTATTATATCTATATACTGTATATATCATATTATATATATATATTTATTTATTTATTTATTTCATCTATTTTCTATCTATTTACAGATGTTTTTCAGTTCCTTCCCGCAGGTTTTCCATGAATGGGACAGGATTTTTAAGCAATAATATCCCTGGGAGCTGGAGCCTCTCTTTGCCAGCCTGGCTCAGGTTCCTGTGCCAGCAGGGCCGTGGTTTGGTGGCCCCGGCGGTGTTTGGTTTATGGCCGCTCTCAGTGACCTTTTGAGGTCTTTTCCAGCCCAGATCAGGGCTGATCCCGTGGGCTGTGCCGGTTTTTTTCCTGTGCCAGAGCCCCGTGGAACCCGATCGCCCCCCAGGCCTTGGGGCTGGGGGCCGTTTCCTCCTGGAGACACAAACACTTTAATTTGCTAAGCTCATAATGAGGGGGCTCCTTTTCCCCAGGAGAGCCCCCTAATTCCAAAGATAAACCCTGCAAGCCCGGCCTGTGGTGCTGGGCAATGTCAGAGCTCCTTGGATTTGGCAAGCAGGGAATTCCAGAGGCTCCCTCTGCCTGGGGCTGTGCCCTGGAGTGGTCGCAGGCTGGAGCTCCTCATCTGCTGAAGTCCCCACTGTCCCTGGTTCCAGATCTTCAGCAGCGACAGGATGAGAGGAAACAGCCTCAAGGTGGGTCAGGAGAGGTTTGGATTGGAGATTCCTGCATGGAAAGGGATGTCAAGCCTGGAAAAGGCTGCTTAGAGCAGCATGGAGTCACCATCCCTCAAAAAATGGGGGAATGTGGCACTTGGGGACAGGGATGAACGGGGTGGTGGAGATGGGTTGGTGGTTGGACTTGATCGTCTTAGAGATCTTTTCCAGCCTGGACCATCCTGGGGTTCAGTGATTCCCATTTCCCTGCCCGTTTTCCTCCTGCATTCCAGAAATCCTCTGCAGAAATGACCATATTTTCATCCCCTGCTCTGGCCCAAAACATATTTTCTTCTGCAGTATTTACAACATTTAAAACACTGGAGTTTCCAACTCTTGCACAATCTGTGAGGGGTTATGCTAAAAAATAATAATTCTATGAAGCAAAACAAAGAACCAGCAAGAAAAGTTTCACCCTTTAAAGGGACAAAGGACTCAGCACTGAGCAGAACATGGAATTCCTCACAGGTTTTTCCCCATCCCACGTGGGATCCACCCTGTAGATTAGCAGGAGCTGCCATCAGAGGCGTTTTAATGAAATATTAATGGCCCTGCTCTAATAGGAATTTCAGCACGACCTAAATGAAGTCATCAGGAGGGAGATATTGTCCCATTAAGCCCAGTAAAACCTTGAGCTGCTGTCTGGGGGAGAAGCTGTGGGCAGTTAAAGTGACCATCAATTTCAGCAGCTGATGTTCTTTACAAGTCTCTGAAGTGTGAAGTCCCAGCCTGGCTGATGTATTTCACTTTAATTTCCTTTTGGAAAACAGAGCTGTGGTTAGTGGGGAACCTCCTGCACGCTCCCACACGGGCAAGGAGAGCCTGAGGAGTGCAGGCAAGGAGGAAATTATTTAACCCTTTCCAAAAGCTATACAATTTCTTTAAGTTAAGTAAAGAAAAATAAGCAGAGATGGTTTCTCCTTTAGTTCCTGTGCAAAAATAAACAATAGTTGTGCATAGCTAATAACCAGGTTAGGGCCCCTTGCTAATATCTCTTCCAGCTCCTGAAAACTCGTTTAAAAAAATCTCTTTTTCCCCCTTTCCCTGCACTTCAAGCAAGTTCTAAGTCTGCAGCTCGTGCCCTCTGTAGGGGAAGGAGATAAGGATCGTGTAATTCCATCTGATTTGCCATTTCCAAGCTGTTCCTCTGCCACCAGACCACACAGGTACACGGAGCCTCCTTATCTGATGGAGCCCACTGAGGGTTTTGGGTCAAACTCAAGGGTTTTGGGTCAAACTTTAAGTTTTTGGGTCAAACTCAAGGTTTTTGCCTCAAACCCGAGGTTTTCAAGATGGTTCTGCTGCCAGAATGGGCTGGCAAGAGCCAAGAGGATAAAACAGTCAAGAAAATGCAACAAAAGATGTAATAATGAGAGCATCCATCTAAATCTGGTTTAAAAGAGGAAAATTGTTCCCTGGCTTATTTGCTGTAAATCAGGAGTCACCCCTGAAAATGTCACCTCACAACCTGCACAACAAATGATCTGTAGGTGAATGCAAGAATGAGGGACAAACTTTCACTGAGAGTTTCTGCTTTGGGCAAAAAATCTGAGCCCTCCTAGTGCAGTAAAAAATATACAGAATTTAGGGACAAAGATCAGAAATCCTGGCCTGAGGATACAAGATTTGCAGTTCAAGATTGAGATTAAATCCCAGAAATAAACATTTCTGAATTTGTGATAGGGATTAAAATTTGGATTTAAAATTGCCTAAATCTATCTAGAAATGCTTGTTCTGCTGCAGTTCTGCCCTTAAAAATCCTCAGGATTTGTTGTTTGGTGAAACTCTGTGAGTCCATGTTTTTAATGGATCCTGGAGTGATGCCCCTGGAATATTTCCTGTGCTTTGTCTCTTGTGGGGCTGTTTGTGAGCCCGGAGAACGATGTGGGTGTAGGAAAGCAAAAAATGATAAAGATTTAACAACTTTCCAAAAAGTTTGTCTGTGTTGCTTCTTGCTTTACTCAATTTGCCTGTCCAGGGAGATGAGATGTGCATCCCATGGGATCCCTGCTCTGGGCAGCAGAGACATCCTGCAGCCCGATAGTGAAATCTGGGGGAGCATCCTGTCCCTGGAAGTGGAAAAAAAATCCAACCCCCAAAGGTGTTAAAGCTTCCTAAAGGCAGCTGAAGTGGGGAGCAGGGCGGTGGGCAGGAAGTCAGGAGCCTGGTGAAGCCTATTAAGATGGAAAAAGTGAAGTAATCCAGCACAGTGGGCTATTCAGGGCTGCAAAAAGCGGGAAAGGCCAAAAGGAGATGGAGGCAGGGAGATTGAAATTCAGATGGAAGCCGGGGGTCTCCGTGCAGCAGCTGTAGATCATGTCTGGCCAAGCAAGTGTTTATTTGGACAATAATAGCCTTGAAGCCTCCTGATAAAACCATCTCCTTGCACTTCCATCCATAATACTGCCAGAGCTTTCCTTAAGTATTCCCTTCTACTGGGATGTAAAGCAATCCCTGCTCCCGGCGTTGTGCGGAAGGAGGGGGGGATGAAAATGATTTCCCTTGCACGGGGCAGGCAGATTTAAAAAAAAAAAAAAAGGGGTTAAAAACAAAAAAAAAAAAAAAAGGAAGGGTCAGTCTTTTGTTAATTTTTTTTTTATCCACATCTTTAATTATTTCCTTGGAAAAACAAACGGGGAGATGGATCCTGGGCTCCTGAGGAAGCAGCAGAGGAAGGCGGCTGTTTTCCGAAGCCCTCTCGCCATGTGGCTGCTGCTGGGTGCCTTTTGTCTCCCTGGTTTCCTGAACATGGATGGAAAGCGTGGCCCTTTCAAAATCCAGCCCCCCTCTGCCTTTGTACAGTTGATAGGAGAAAGGAACCAGCTGCAAAAAAAATGAAAAAAAAAAATTAAAAAAAAAAAAGCCTTTTCATGTCTCCCGTGCTCCCTGACCCCCCTTCAACACCTTGTGGTGCCCGCTGGGATTTCCAGGATTTCTTCAGTTACATTACAGCAATCTCCTCCTCCTTGAACTTGATGGCAGCTTGGGCTCGCAGGAACAGCTGCCTCCAGAATTTTAGAGTGGATTTTTGGGAGGAAAAAAAAAAAAAAAAAGGGAATTCTGAGCTCTTTTCGTCGCTTCTAAGAGATTGGACTCAGCCTTCCCAAAAAAAGAGAATGTGGAAATGGGTTTTGAGCAAAGACATGAGCAAATTGAAACAAGTCTGGCTTGAAAATATTTTTCAGATATGGGAATTCATCAAGCATGTGGGTGAATATCAAGGGCACATTCCACACTGTGCTTAAAAAGCACTCGGTGCCTTCAGTTCCTTGAAGCAGCAGTAAAAATCCCAATGTAATCCCAAATCCAGGATCCTCATCCTGTGGAGAAGGGGGAAAGATGGAGGAAATCAAGGTACTGCATGCCAGGGAAGTGATGCTGGTCTGTTCTTTATCTTTAAGTTGGGATGCCACTGGAAAAGGCCAGAAAATGCCATTTTCAGGAGAAATTGGAAAGAGCAAACTTCCAGATTTTCCTATGGCTGCAAGGATGCAGTCCTTTCCTAAGGATGCCAGTCTTTTAAGCTTTATTGGAATTTATTTTTTTTAATTTCCAACAGGAATATTTATGGAAAAAAGAAGAAAATTTCTTCTTCTCAATGCAATCATATGGAAAAGCTTCACCTTTTTAACGAAACCACCCAGTCAGTGTCATTTTCTTGATAGATGAATATAAAATCTATTTAGATGTGTTTATGGATAGATTTAAACCTAGAAGGTGATGCTTGGCTGTGCAGTTTGACATCAAGAAGATTAAAATCCACTTTGTAACCTCTTATCAAGAGAAATAATCTCTATTTAGCTGAAACAGCTGCACTTGACTTGAAGGAAACGAGGCCTTCGGAAATTTCTGCTTCCTTAAAAGTTTATTCATATCCCTGATTTTTCACTCCTGGATTTGGGCTCATTCAGCAGCTGCTGCTCTCCTTTTGTGAGGAATTTTGGTGATGTTTTTGTGGACTTTCAGCCCTTTCTGACAATCCTTAACAGGTCCCTCTCCAAGGCTCTTTCTCAGGGTCTCCGGAGTTTTTTTGCACCTTTTTCCTGCAGTTTTTTTTTTCTTTCTTTCCCACACATCTGTTTTCCAATCTGGAGCTCAGAATGGGATCAATCTGCCCAACACTCACCAGGAATGTACATCATAAAAAAGACAGAGGCCACATTGCAGGCGAGCCGTCAGCACGGCGCAGTGACCGATATATAAAATATCGACCCGGGCTGCAGAGAGCTCAGCTTTATTTGGGCTCTTTTATGAGCTGTTGCTCCCAAAATGGACCCCCCAAAATGAAAGCTGTGGTCAGTGATGGTCCACGCTCCGAGAATATCAGGGAGGTTGTTGTGAATGTGCACTTTAATTACAGAAGTTGAAGGTAAAAATCTGTCCAGGGCAAGGATTTGGACTTGGATCAGCTCAGAATATTCTGGGATTCTGTGAAAAAATGGGAAAAGTAGGAAGGCTTTGGGAGGATATCAATAAATACATTTTCTTTGTACTTATAAGCTGCTTTATCATATTTTTGATTAATGAGGGACTCAGAATTCACCACAGATCTCTTGGGACAGCAATTCTGCACAGCAGCTTTGTCTTGGTTAATATTCTGCATTTTGGGCCTGGCCACTCTGCTGGGTCTGTTGGTGTTTCCCACGTGTTTTATTCCTGAGTTTTGGCAAGGACTGGGCAGTGCTGTGGGGTTGTGTTTAGTCTGTGGGGTAGGGCTGGGATCCTCCTTTCCCCTTTCCCATTCCCCTTTCCCATTCCCCTTCCCTTCCCTTCCCTTCCCTTCCCTTCCCTTCCCTTCCCTTCCCTTCCCTTCCCTTCCCATTCCAAACGAGGATTCCAAGCGATGCTGCTGCTTCCTCGGACACCCAGGGAGCTGAGGGAGGTTTCTGCCCTTCTTGCAAATATTTCTGGCCCCTTGGAAATTCATCCTGTAGGTCAAACACAAATATCCTCAGAGAGCCACTGCCCCGTTGAGCAAGGACTAAAAATTCACTTCATGTTTCTCCCACCACAGGATTCCCCTGGTTTTGCTACTGATGGAAATATTTCACCTACAAGGAGGAGGATGTCCTTCCCTTGTCTAATCAGCTGCTGCTTTATATCAAACCAGTGATTAAATCTAAAATCAGAGGAACAATTGTCCATTTTTCGTGTTGAGCTGCTGTCATTTGTCCTGCAAATGTCAGGGTTTTGACTCTGAGGCACAAAATTGGAATATCCATCGATTCGACACTTCCAAAACTCATTTTGTTACCAATCATGGAAATAAGAGATCAAATCAGCTACTGAATATCAATAAAAGAAAACAGAATTTAAA
The DNA here is from genome assembly GCF_963513975.1 of Fringilla coelebs. NCBI lineage: Eukaryota > Metazoa > Chordata > Aves > Passeriformes > Fringillidae > Fringilla > Fringilla coelebs. The sequence goes on along the minus strand of NC_140045.1, from coordinate 1,856,200 downwards.
TGGAATGATCCAATTCTCAGGCCTGAATTTCTCAGGGTTAAAGCAGACAGGAAATTGATGTCTCTCCTGTCCAAGAATTGGCCAAAACCAGAAGGAATCAAGAAGCCCTGTACTTTTCTTAGCAACCCAAACTGAACCAGAGACAAATAATCTGCAATTTTCACCTTCACATCATTCGTGGAGGGTGGATTTGGCCTTTCCAAATTATAGCAAAGCTTTGAGAGCCTACATGGAATAATTCAGTGAAGAAATTGGGCCCAACCATCACCAGAGCAGTGAGAAAACAAACACGAGTGGATTAACATAATTGCTTAATCAACAGCATTCACTGAAGGGCTTGCAAGTGTGTGGAATTAATCATCTCATTGTGAGGAGCATTATGAGTAATGAGCATAATGAGAACTTTGCACAGCTGGCAACTATTTTAATCTATTAACCAGCAAAATAAATAGGTCTAGAAAAACAACATTTCATCTTATTTTTTTACTCCATAACCAGGCTTGATAGTGAATATTGGGGTTAATTAAAGGAATTAAAGGGAGAGTCATCTTCTAAACCTTCTTCCTGCCCAGCTATGAATGACAACTCCCTCCACAAGAATATTTCCCTAGGTCATAATTAACAGATTCTGCATTTTCCTAGGATTTTCACTGGGAATGCTGCAGGAAATATTCTGGATGTTGACAGTCAAATCCTTTAATTGGGCATGAGGATGATGGTGCAGGTCATGGCCAAGGGTTGGGGGCCATCTCTACTGCCCTGTATCAATCCAGGTACAAAGTTGGTGGTCTCCACCTTGACCCTCCTGAAAAGGGGAAGGTGATTCTGGAATGCTCCAGGCATTGAGGAGCAGTTTGTGGGGATAAGGAATTCCCAGGGGAAATAAAACCAGAACAGGTTTTTCGGGAGAGGAAAACATTTGAAAATGATGCGTTTTGCTTTTGTCTCCGAGTTTTGGGGTCAGTCTGGGTGCCACAAACCCTCCTGCCACCCCAGCTGGGCTCAGGGAGGTCCTGCTGGGTTTGACTGAGCCCAGAGGGCTGGGATTTATTGTGCTGTTTTCCAAAGGCTGACGTCTTCCAAGGAAATATTTATCCACAGCCATCGCTGACCTGTGATGACTCAATCAATCGCAGGCTGGCAGGAAAAACCAACTTCCAGCCAGGGATTTGGGAGACAAAGTGCTCCCTCCTGGCTCCAGCAAATCCATCTCTGCTCCAGTGCAAGGGTCACTGCTGGAGGACTGGGCAACAGCACCTTCCCTCTTCCAGCTGGCCAAAGATTCCCTAGGAACAGCAAATTTAGGGATGTATAAAGTATCTATAACATTGTTTTTTTCAAGCATGGTTTTCCCCTTTAAGAGCAGGAAAATGAAGAGAGGACGTTAAATAAAGCAAATAATCCTCAGCGTGTTCTGAGGTTTGGCAAAGAGAGCCAAGGGAAGCTTCTTATCTGTGGCCATCCTCCTCCAAATCCAGGCTGTCTCCTCCGTGCACTGGGTTAAATACTGCAAAAATCCTCTCAAAACTGATAAGGAAAATGTCAGCAGGCTTTTCCTCCCTTCCTGAAGTGGGATGTTCAGACAGGGATGTGATCCAGCCTGGAAGTGCTTGAGGGAAAGTACTTAATGCATGAGCTTTGAAAGAAAACAGAATTACAGCCTGATCACCACAGATTTCTCGTTTGGCTGATGAAATCAGGAAGGAGGAAAGGAGTTTTCTTATTGGGGAACAGTTGGCAAAAATAATAGAAAAGAAATAACCAGATGACCAAAAAAAGACAAAAGACTAAAAATTTTCCTCAGTAACCAATATTAGCTCTCAATAAAAATATTAATTTTAGAGAATCTTTCCACTGTTCCTCCTGGATATTTTCTCAGGACACATTTATGGCTATTATGATTAATCTTCATAAAGATTTGGATAAGAAAATCACCGGGAGAATAAGTTTGAGCTTATAAGCTTAATATTGTCAACAAATGGGCTTCAGTGTTTTAAAACCAGCCTAAACTGAAGGAATAAAGAAAGCTGGTAGAATTATGGAATCCTTCAGGTTGGAGAAGCCCTCTCAGACTGGAAAGGCAAAGCCAGATTTTTTCCCCCATGAAGGTTTGAATTAAATGAGGATGTCTTCCCTAAATATTTAGAATTGCAAGCCAGACTATTTCAGTAGGAGGGCATCAAGTAAAGGATGAAATGAGATCTCCAGGGGATGAAAATTGTGAGTATTGGGCAGGTTAAAGAGTTTTTGGTTAAGGTAAGAGGTTTTCCTGATGTTCCTAAAAATCTAAGGCAGAAATACCTTCAGTTTATAGAAGAGCTCGCTATCAGCAAGGATTTTGAGTATTTTCCTTTGAGAACAGGCCAGTTATGGTACCTTGTTTACAACCAATGCTTTACCCCGTTCAACAAAAAGGAAAATCCCAGGGAGCCAAATGACAAACCTGGCATTTGTTGTATCTGTTTTTCCTTTTCCAAAAGACTGCACACTCGTAAAGCAGCACTATTCAAGTGTTGCTTATGGTGGGGAATAAGGTCTAAAAACTGAGCTCAGATCATTTTATTTCAATTGTGTGGTCTTGCACTTTCCCCAAGCTCAAGTTGGCACCTCCACAGCCGCCAGGACTCTCAGTGCAAGCTGTGCCAGACAACCAGGTCAGATCCCAGAGGAACTGGGAAAGTAAGGCTCAGAAAGTCTCTGATTTTACTCTTTGTTGAAAGAGAAGGCCCCAAAACTGCTTTTTTTAGAAAGAGAAGGCCCCAAAACTATTTTCTTTCTGCTGGGCCAAGCCATGGAGCAGTCCATGGACGGATCTGGAGGCTGCAGGACTCCTTTGGTTCCTGTAAATTCCCAGTGTTCCTTCCCAGGACGCTTTCCCAGACCCAGTTAGTTGGGATCAGCACATCCATGGCAGAAAATCACTGCCAAGACTGGGATATTTCCCTCAGACCTTCCTGCAAGGCTGAGATTTGTTCAGGATCTGGTTGTGCTCTAATAACCAGGAAGGGGCTGAGCTGCTCCCAGTTCCTCCTGTGATCCAGACTTGATCTCTCTTCCCATCCAAAATCCTCGTGTTCTGCTTTAGTCCTGTTTAACCCTGGTTACTTGGCTTTGGGACATTCCTAAGGGCATTTAGGGATTCACTACAGGGGACCCGTTCCAGTATCCCCAGAGACACCCTCAGGACGTGTTTTGGAGGCAGAAGACCCCTGGGAGTTGTTGGTGGAGTAACTTGAGAGAAAATTGTGCTTTTTTTTAAGTTTTCTCTTTTAAAAAACCCGAATTTTCAAGATTTTCTCAAATCCCCAATTTGAGCTGATTTTGGGGTGGCTCACAAAGGAATTTTTGCCCCGTGGCCCATCCCAAAGGTACCCCTGAGTGCTCAGGAGCCTCTGGCAGATGTGTTTATCTGAGCCTGTTGGGAAGGATGAAAGTGTGACAAGGAAGGCTCACAGCTCTGTGTGCTTGGCAGAAAGATTTTAAATGTGGAGTCTGATGAAGGAATAGGGATGGAAGCAAGTTCTGGTATAGAAGGAAAGAATTGCTGAGCCAGTCTCACTGGGTAACCAAGGAGGCAAAGGGTGTGTGAGTTAGGAGGGGTTTTATGGCTTAGGGCAAAGGATAAACCCACCCCAAACAAGAAGATGTTTCTACCAAGCAGGAAGAGAGCACAGGCAAACAAGGCAGCAAATGTGGCAAGGAGAAAAAAGGGCTCAGAATTTTCTACTGGAAGAAAACTGAAGAACTTCTGGCTTAAACTGTGATGTACTGACTGTGAGTGATTGGAGAACAGTGACATGAATATGGTAATTATGGTAGTTATGATGGGCTATAGGTAAAAGTTAAGGGATTGATTGGTTCTACTGTATGAAGATGCTCAGCAAAGAAAAGTATAAAATGCAATGGAACCAAAGGAAAAGTATAAAATGCAATGGAACCAAAGGAAAAGTATAAAATGCACTGTAACCAAAACCAAAGGGTCTTCAGGCCTGCCTGCAGCTGGAGCTGACAGCTGTGGGCACAACTCTGTCACCCACCACCCTGGAGTGCTGTGACATCTTGGATGGAATAAACTGCATTTTGGATACAATAAGCTGCATTTTGGATACAATAAACTGCATTTTGGAGAGCCCCTGGAGCCCTGCATCCCCCATTTCAGCTCCTACATGAGCCCAACCCCGCAGAGCTTCCCTCCCGCCGCCCTCCGTGGATCCCTCACGCGGAGCTTTCCGCATGGCTGCCCTTCCGCCTAAACCTCTGGAATAAAAAACCTCCCCAGCATTTTTTGCCCCCTTCCTTTTATTTTTTTCCCCCTTCCTCCACCAGGATTTAGGGCTTTATCTCAGTGCCTGCTGAGGCCTCTCAGAAGGCTCTTTCAGGCCCACGTTCCCGTCGGTTCAAACACGTCCCCGCCGAGCCTTTGAGCTGAAGGCGGAGATGAAGTCAACAAGTAAAATATGAAAATAAATAAAACTCCAGTTCAAACAAACCACTTGCCTCAGTAAATAGCTCCTGGCCCCCTTTCAGGGCTGGCCAGCAAATCATCTGGGCTATCTTGTTTTCCAACAGCTCGAAGGCCTTCAAAGCTTACCTTGTTTTGGAGCACTTAATTCAGCGCGGGGAGAAGTGATTCAGATATTGTTGTGTATCGATGATTCATGATGGCTCTGCTGCAAAATGAAAGCTAAGGAGTCTAATCAATAAAATTATTGAGTCGCTTTGAACTAGTTCCAGGTCAATTTTTCTTGGCAATTTTTTCACTTCCTGAATTATACCGACCCAAAGCATGAATAATGATCTAAAATTACACAATATACAGAAACCATCTGTTAGATAGACACGGGCAGGGTGATGTCATTGGGCTACTTCTAATCTGGAGCCTTGGATGCTGCCAGTGGTGATGTCACGGGCTTGGCAACCCAAGGGTTGAGTTGGTAAAGCACGAGCAGCGGTGTGATTTTCCCCCAGTTTTTATGGAAAGAATTGACTGGTGCTCATTATCTCCAGGAGAAATGGGAGGGCTGTGGGCTTGCATAATTTATCCTACCTGGAAGAGGGTGTGAATGGAACCAGAATCCACTGAGAGCCACTGAGGGAGCAGAGACAAAACCTCTTGGACTTGCCCGATGTTCTCCCTCCCAGATCCCAGCCTGAGCTCCCAGGCCCTCAGAGCAGCTGGATTGAACTGGCCAGCCTGGTGAGGAGGCTCAGACCTGCCAGATGTGTCCAGGAGCAGCTGCCAGCTCCAGATGGGGGCCTGGATGCTCTGCTTTAATTCCAGAGAAAGCTCCACCAGGCCTCATGCACTGGATCGAGTCCAGCCCTGCGGAGAATTACAGCAAAATTCCATATTCCCTATTTCATATTCCATATTCCAAAATTTCATATTCCCTATTCCATATTTCCTATTCCCTATTCTATAGTCCCTATTCCATATTTCATATTGCTTATTCCCTATTCTATAGTCCCTATTCCATATTCCAAAATTCCATATTCCATATTTCATATTCATATTCCGTATTCCTTGTTTCCTATTCCCTATTCCATATTCCCTATTCCATATTCCATATTCCCTATTCCATATTCCATATTCCTTATTCCCTATTCCATATTCCCTATTCCATATTCTATATTTCCTATTCCATATTTCATATTCCTTATTCCCTATTCTGTATTCCCTATTCCCTATTCTGTATTCCCTATTCCATATTCCCTATTCCCTATTCCATATTCCTTATTCCTTATTCCATATTCCCTATTCCCTATTCCATATTTCATATTCCATATTCCATATTCCATATTCCAAAATTCCATATTCCCTATTCCATATTCCCTATTCCATATTCCAAAATTCCCTATTCCCTATTCCCTATTCCATATTCCATATTCCCTATTCCATATTCCAAAATTCCCTATTCCCTATTCCATATTCCATATTCCATATTCCAAAATTCCATATTCCATATTCCATATTCCATATTCCCTATTCCCTATTTTGAATGCCATGAGCATTCTGCATTGGAATTCTTTCCCCATCCCAGCAGTGTCACAGGGTGAGCTGGAGCAAAGCAGATCTGCCAGGAGTTTTATCCATATCCACTGGCATTTGTGTCAAGGAAGGATTGAGGACTTCTACAGGCTGCAGGATCTTGGAATAACTCATCCATGGAACAGCCCAGCCTCTCCTAAGGACTGAAGGTTAAAATCTATCCCTTCCCACTGCTGGTTGTTACCACCTTGACCTGTTGGGAATTTGTTTATTCCAATTGTTTTTCCTTCCTGCAGGTCAGGGATGGTGTCTCCCATCACCCCCCTGGGCTTGGTCGAGCAAAAATGAACAAAAATTCAGTATTTTTGTCCCATCTTTGCCGTCATTAAACAGAAACACAACTTCTTTCTGACTTCTAGAAGAAAACCTTTTAATTTTCAGAACATAAAGAATCATTAGTGGGTGGTGTTTCACCAAGTGTCCCAAGACAGGCTTGGAGAAATTTGAGTTTCATTTAAACTTTGTATAAAATTTCACTTAATTCCTGCTTGTTTATCAGGATGTGTAATTTAATTGCTCTAAGTGACTGAAAATGTATTTCTCGTTGGATGGAAATCTATAAACAATCTGGAAGTTTCTTTTTTTAACATCATTTTCATTCTGCCTTCAGGGCTCTGGAAGATAATCAAATGTTAGTTTTTCTTTCTAAATGCAGTAGTCCTGTGCACATCCCTTGAAAGGAAAATTCAGCCATGAAACTCCAAAATTCTGCTTTTAAACCTGAAATAGCCACTTCTGACTTGCAAGGACAACTTCTCATCAGCTCAAACCCAATAAATTGTCTCACAAAATGCTGATTGTTAGTGGAAAAAAAATCCAAAAGTGTTTTCAGATAAGTCAACTCAGAAATCACAGAATCATTGAGCTGGAAAAGACCTCAAAGACTGAGTCAAATTGCTGAAAATTCAAATAGAAATGAAGGCACAATTCTGTGTGCAGCACCTGCAGTGAGGAGATTTTATAAATCTCTCCCTTTTCTATTTTCTCTGTCAAAATCTTCTGTATTTCAGCCCTTCCAAGCACCAAAAAGGCTCTCAGATGATAAAAAATACATAATTTAATATGGGACAAATATTAATTTAATCAGCTTTGTGTACAGATGTTCTGTCCTCTGAGAGGGCAAATGTCAGAACACGTGAGGGATTTTTGCAGTTTTGGTGGGGGGAGGATCCAAATGGATCCCCTGATCCCACATTGGGAAATATCTCCAATTTAGCTATTAATTAGTGCTGATCATCAGTTAATAGATTATTATTTAGCTATTAATTAGCCATTAACACCACTCTTAGAGTCAGCCCTGCTATTTCCCATTTTAAAGGGCAAGGAAGAATTTAAAAGATCGCTCTTGGACCAGGAAAAAAAAAAAAAAATAAATAAAAGCAGAGCTTTGCCTTCTTCCCTGAAAGAACCAAGATTTGGAATTTCTCAGCCAGCTCAGGAGAAAATTCCCCATTTTTGAGCTCCTGCTAAAGCCCAGGAGCACCCGAGCCCCAGTGAATCAAGGCTTTTGTTGGAGCCCTGTTGCTGGAATCTCCTCTCCCGCTGCCCCGCGTGCTCCATCGCCATGGCAGCAGCACAGCCGATGCCTGCCCGATGTTTTCCTTGGCAATCCATCAAAGGAGCCAGGAATCAGCCAGGTTTGGGGCAGGAGAGGCTCTGCTTTGGGAAGGACCAGCCTTGGGCAGCCAGGGTTTCCTCTCTTTTCCATGGTATTCCAGAGTATATTCCATGATATAGATCAGGAATAGATTTCTGTGATGTTACAGAAAAGTGTTTGCCATGGATCCTGCAAAAAAAAAAAAAAGGAGGGATTTTCTGTGTTATTTCCAACTTGGACAATGAAAAATGCTTGGGGAAAAAGATTCCTGGGTTTTGCTTCTGGAGCTGCCCAGAGCTTAAAGCCCCTCATTTCCACCCAATTCCTACCAAATGATCAGTGCAGGAATCCCAGTGAGAGAAATCCCAAGGAATTTTCCCTACAGAGCTCACATTCCTTGATTTCCACCCAATTCCTATCACAGGATCAGTGCAGGGAATCTCACTGATAGAAATCCAAAGGAATTTTCCCTCCAGAGCTCACATTCCCTGATTTCCACCAAGCTCTTATCACAGGATCAGTGAAGGGAATCCCAGTGAGAGAAATCCCAAGGAATTTTCCCTCCAGACCTCAAATTCCCTGATTTCCACCAAGCTCCTATCACAGGATCAGTGCAGGCATTCCACTGATAGAAATCCAAAGTTTTCCTTTCAGAGCTCACATTCCCTGACTTCCACCCAACTCCTATCAGAGAATAAGTGAAGGGAATCTCACTGATAGAAATCCCAAGGAGTTTTCCCTCCAGAGCTCACATTCCCAGATTTCCACCCAATTCCTATCCCAGGATCAGTGCAGGGACCCCACTGATAGAAATCCCAAGGAGTTTTTCCCTCCAGACCTTAAAGCTCCTGATTTCTCCCCAATTCCTGCCAAAGGGAATCTCACTGATTCAGACTCCCAAGGGCTTTGGAATAACAAAACCTGTCCAGCACCTTTTGAATCCAAGGAAATTTTGACAAATTAAAACGTTTACAGAACAATTTCCCCTGATTTGGAAAGTCAGGGAATTCCCTGAATTCCCACTTTGGCTTGGATGAGATTTATGGGAAGGTTTCTTCCATGATTTCTATGGAAACAACCAAAATGTGCCAATGCTTTTTGTGTTCCTTCTGCAAGGAAACCAGATTGGAAAAGGACCTGGACTAGAGAGGGGGCCCAGATATTTTTGAAAAGCTGGGAAATCTGAAAGTCCTGCTTTAACAGCAATAGAATAATAAATTCCTTGCAAAAATGCCATATTTTTTAGGGATACTGTCAAGTTATTAAGTCCCCAAATTTAGGCTTTCTAAAAGGAAAGGAGAAAAGCAAAATGAGGTTATTTACAGGGTAAAATTGTGACTTTTATCTACTATTTAAAGTCATACCCACAACAGCTTCTCCTTCACTCTCCTGTGAGTGAATAAACTCATTTTGTTCAGTGGCCCTGCTCAGGCAGGTGAAGTTTGAATTTTATATATTTGGCCCTGATGTTTCAGTATTAAGTAGGAGTGAATTTTATCCCAAAAACAAAAAGTCACAAATAATAATTCAGAATGTCTGAATGCTGACATTTGCATAATGCCGATATCCTCAGCACCAACCCAATCCTGGGTGTTAAAATACTGCCCAGATAATCAGATATTGATTAATTAAAACAACCCCCTCCTCTGCAAAGCAAAGATCATTTCACTCCTCATAGACACAGCACCATTATTCTCTTTTTTTTTTTTTCCCTTCCTCTTTTCAAAGAACTTCTGATACTCTTGATTTTTACCACCCAGAAAAAGGGGTGAAAACGCTCATCTTAATTTCCCTTTTTTTTTTTATTTTGGAGGAGGAGGAGGAGGGGAGACAAATCTCCATCTCTAAATCTGCAGCCCAGTCGGGACTTCAAATGCTTCACTTATCTGCTATTGTAAACTCGGGGCTGTGGAGTAATACTCACCAGACAAGTCATAAATCATGAGCAGAGACAGGTGCAATAAATACCAGTGTCAGAAAGTTACAAAGTAAAATTATATTGTTTTGACAAGATGTCCAGATGCGTTGACAACGGGGCGAGTAAATGGGCTCGCTCTGAGAGGCTCTGTTAGTGCAGGGGAGGGAGGGAAAAACCCAAAAAGACCCAAGAAAAATAACCCAAAAGCTTAAAGGCTTATCAGGAGAACGATGTAACTACTGCAAAACACCTAGGAGGACATTCATTTTCTGGGGGATTCTTCCTTTTCTTTCCTCTGTGTTCAATTGAGGGCATCTCTGGAAAAAAACTTTAAAAAATAAAAAAAAAACCACAAAAACCCCCCATTTTTGGGGTTTTCTTGGCAGTTTCAGGGTAAATGGTGATTGACACAGAATAATTCTCTTTTTTTGCAGCACATCATGTCCACTTAGAAACTGCCTGGCTGGGTTTTCCTCTGCCTGCAGCAGCATTTGAGCAGTTTTGATGGATTTGATGCTCCTGCTCCTCCTCACACGAGGTTTTTAGATAAAAATATCCAGGACAGGAACCCAAATTCAGCTCTTCCTCTTCAGCTCTGACATGTGCTCAAGTATCTTTGTGAACAGACTTAAATCTGATGTTAATCTGTGGCTCCTGTGATTTTCTGAATTAGGCCAGAAGGTTCAGCAATTTCCAGTTGCAAATTTTGAGCAATTTGTCCAAGATCAGAGAGAGGTTGAGACAGAAAGAACAACTTTCAACCCAACCAATTTCCCCAGCCATGAGCCCATCCCTAATTCCTTGTTTGTACACAATCCTTCAGAATTCTGGAATATTTTTTTTTTAATTTATTTAATTGAGTGCATTTTTTTAAACTTTTTTGTGGATGTTTCCAGTAGAATAGACTTGCTGAATTCTAGTTTTGGGATTAACCTCAGGCCGTGCCTGGATTATATATATATATATATAATTTATTTATTTTATTTTTAAATTTTTTTTTCTGCCTGAATTTTAAATCCATCAGGAGCAGAATTCTGTCTGGGGAAGGGATGAGCACTAAAAGTCTTCCCTGTAGTGTGATAATGAGTGGAAATATTGCAGGGATCCCTCACTAAATGAGATTAGAATGTTTTGTGCCACTGAACCCTCCCCAGAAATTTGGTGCACTAAACCAAGGGAATCATGGAATGGTTTGGGCTGGAAGGGACCTTCAAACTCATTTTTTCCACAATTCCAGGATGCTCCAAGGTGGCCTTGGACCTCCAGGGATTTTTGTACCAGATTTTTTCAATCTTTCCTCCATTGCCATGCCTTCCCAATTTTCCAAATTCAGCTGACAAATTAGCATCAGAATCTTAATATGGAAAGAAAAATGAGTATTTCTGCCCAGTGAAACTGTGACAATGTTTAGGAGAAAGCTGGAGGATGCTTTTGGCTCCCAGATGAGGCTGTTCCAGGGATGCTGTTGGATTTGGAGCTTTGGGCTGCCAGGCCAGGCATCAGCACCCTGTAAAAAAACCCAATATGTTTCTGTTGAAAGGAATGTGCTACCATAAATGAAGGCACTTGAAGGTCAAAGGTCACTGGGAGTAATTAGCCCAGGCCATTAAAGGAAGAATAAAAATCATGTTTTACAAGCTGATAGAAAAGAAAGTTGAAAATACGCCTTGGAGAGAGAGAAAAAAAAAAAAATAAAACCAACAAAAAGGCAGCAGCACATGGTGGGGTGGGTGTTGTTCCTGTGCAGTTGGGACATGCTCACATATATTTTCTTTATGAAAATCTGCTCCTGGCTCGCTCTGAACACGTGTTCTGCTGCAAATTTGGGGAAAAGTCAACTCTCCTGTGCTGCGTATAATGTTTAAAAAGCTACCTTTAAATTGCTCGAGCCTTTTTATCATCCCATTATCTCCTTCCTCCATCTTAAAACCTGCTTGACATTGGAAAAATACACAGAGTTTGACAGCCAGGCTGGAGTGAAATCCAAAGATATCCTTGGAAATTGTTGGCCATTTCCCAGCAGCTCTGGGGAGAGCTGCAGGCACCTTGTGTGAGCACAAACAGCCCACAGAGCCCAGGACCCTGATGGATGAGTGACCCCTCCAAGAGCCCCCAGGGCTCTGCCATTGCCCACTTTGCTGAAATGAAATTAAAAATGTTCAAGGCAATGCTGAAGTTGCCAAACTGGGGGAAGTGGGGAGAGATTTTTTAGCACAATTTGGACAAAAATGCAGATCGAGGTGATGCTTCAGTTCCACCTTGGTCAGTGGTTCTTAGGAATTGTACAGAAGAATTTAAACATGGAGAGCAGCATTATTTTTATTTATATTTTTTTTTCTTACACATTGTGGTTGTCCCATCCCTGGAAGTGTCCCAGGCCGGGCTGGGTGGGTTTGGAATGTCCTGGGATAGTGGAAGGTGTCCCTGACCAGGGCAGGGGATGAGATGAGTTTTAAGGTTCTTTCCAACCCAAACCTGTGGTTCTCTGATCTCAGTAATTAAGGAAACTGCTGATACCAGTCATTAAGGAAATTCCAAGAGGTTAATCAGTAATATCAGTAATTAAGGAAATTCCAAGAGGTTTTTTCAGGACATTCCCTGTGTCAGGCTTGTCAGGGATATCCAAAGCAGTTTTGTTCCAAAGGATTCCAAGCACTGGCAATAACCCTGCCTTCACCACTGACATCCTGGAAACCTCAGTAAAAAAAATGTTAAAAACTTTTGATTCCCCAAGTCCTGTCACAAATACCTCTGAACTGAAACAGTTATAACCAAAAAAATGGTTATAACCAAAAAAATAGTTATAACCAAAAAATACTTATAACCAAAAAAAATCCTTCAAGTTATCTCCAGCCATTTCAGGCACCAACTTTGAACAATTTGCTTTTCTCCCACTTCCTCCTCATCCCATCCCAAATCAGTGAATACCCACAGGTTCCCTGTGGCTGATGCTGGATGTGGAGAGGGGCTCCCTGTGATAACACCTCGTGTTAATCAGCTCTGAGATGGTTTCCAGCTCTTCCTGAGCCCCCCTTGCCGAGGAGCCCTGTCAGCAGCAATTACTGCCAGGTTCTTGCAGAAGAAAAGGGACCTGTTCAAATGATTTGCCTCTCTGGTGTTCCCAGATCCTCCTTCAGAGTGAAAAATGCCATTCTGTCACCCACAGGGATGTGGCACTCCTGGAGCATCGTCTGAGCCACCAGGAACGGGAGGTGGGATGGCAAAATTGATCTGCTGCCTTGGGATGGAGCAGCAGGAATTGGGGAATGAATAACTCTGGAGCTGCTTTGCCCTTTTGTGCAGATTGTGCTGCTAAATGGCTCTTGCACGTGTTCAGAAGCAGATTAAAAATGGAGATTTTGATAAAATGTTGGTTTTGGCACGTTCTGGTGAAATTTCTCTGTCTTTAGAGGTACAGATTTTGATACCATGCTGGTTTCGACATTTTCTGGTGAAATTTCTCTTTTGGAAGTGAAGATTTCCATAAAGAGCTGGTTTCAACTTTTTTTTTTTATGAAATCTCTGTTCTAGAAGTGCAGATTTTGATACCATGCTGTCTTCAACATTTTCTGGTGAAATCTCTCTGGTTTAGAAGTGCAGATTGTCATAAAGTGCTGGTTTCAACATTTTCTGGTGAAATCTCTGGTTTAGAAGTGCAGACTGTCATAAAGTGCTGGTTTCAACATTTTCTGGTGAAATCTCTGGTTTAGAAGTGCAGATTGTCATAAAGTGCTGGTTTCAACTCTTTTTTCTGGTGAAATCTCTGTTCTAGAAGTGCAGATTTTGATACCGTGCTGGTTTCAACATTTTCTGGTGAAATCTCTCAGGTTTAGAAGTGCAGATTTTGATAATGTGCTGGTTTCAACATTTTCTGGTGAAATCTCTGGTTTAGAAGTGCAGATTGTCATAAAGTGCTGGTTTCAACATTTTCTGGTGAAATCTCTCTGGTTTAGAAGTGCAGATTTTGATACCATGCTGGTTTCAACATTGTCTAGTGAAATCTCTCTGCCTTGGACTGTCCCAGTTTGATGCCAGGATTGGTTTCCCTTCACCAGGGATTCCTCCACGATCAGATATTTCCAGAACTGTGTCTCCACTTTGAGCTGCTCCATCCCACATTCTTAGTCTTGGTTTTAAAGTGGCAAAACCCTTTTTTTTGGCCTCTTTTTCCCTCACTTTTACCTCCAGTGCACTCAATGACCCCACATCCCCACCTCACCTCCAGCACCCCTTTTTTTTTCCTATGGGTGCTCCCAAACTCCTGAAGATCCCACAAATCCCTGGGAAGCTGCAATTCCCCACAGGACACTTAGACATTTGCTTTTAATCTGGGCCCCGAGTTTGTAATGAATTCTGTAAACATAATCACGAGGCCTTTCCTAAAGGGAAGCACTCCCAAATCCCAGCCATTTTTGCTGACACTTTTGACTCTGGGCTTGATCTTTGCCCAGGTTGCCAAATAAAAAGGGCAGAGGGCAGAGTTCAAAAGCGGCCGTTTACCCCTCGGATTATTGAAAATCAAAACCCGGCGGAAACGCTCCGGAGGAATTGGAGGAAACTCCTGCCCCCTGCTCCCCCAGGAAGGATGTCATTATATTGTTTTCTAAGGTTAGGTCTGTTTATAGAAATAAACACTTGAGTGAAAACAGGCATGAAATGCTAGAAAGGCAGAAATGCATGGGGGCTGCTCCAGCATCGCAAGCACAGCTTGAGATGAGCATCCCCCCAAGTTCAAGCCTCTCTTCTCCACCAAAATCTATTTTTATACACTTAATTTATTAATTATTTACCTGATGGAGATACCCATGTGTGTCTTTGGGGATGCTTAAGATTGATTATTTTTAATTTCAACTGATTTCTCTCTGGCCTCGAGGCCTTACAAACCCAACACCAAATTAAGACAATTCCCATGTCCTCTTTTTCAGACCTAATTATTTATTGCAGATTTTAATGACCAGATGTAATTAGCATTATCAGCTCCCATTTAAGGCACCTGAAGTGAAGCTTTCCAAATTACAACTATCCCAAAACTCTTCAAAAAAAATGAATTTATGCTCCCAAACCTCCTTTCCCTGCTTAGTTTGAGCTCCAAGCTTTTCCAAACACACTTTTTATGTCTTCACCTGTGCCTGAAAAAAGCTGGAAGATCCTGGAATGGATCTCATTTCTTATCTTCACATCTCCAATTTATTTTTTTTCACTGCATTTTCCCCCTCACTCCCACATGTCTCAGTTCCATTCACTCGCCATTCATTGACCAACACAGAACTTAGCTTTTGCAATTTTAAAATTTAAATGATTTTCCAACAACTTCTTGATTTTTTCCCCTTTCTCTTCCTTCCTTTCCCTGTTTTTTCCCCATCTCTGATGTGCAGCCACCACTTTGGATTTCTGGCACTTCCCACCCCATTTCTGCAGTGCTCCACTCTCCTCACGCTCACATTTTTAGCTCTGGGTGTTGCTCCCACCTCTCTTCCTGTTCATATTTAGAAGCAGGAATAGATTGAATAATTCTAAGTGGACAATCAACCAAAAAAAAAGCCCCAAACCCCTGGCATTACGTAGAAACAGGAGCACATGGGGGAGTCCATAAATCATTCTTCCTGCCACATCTGTTTTTATTTTGAAGTTTATCAGCGCGCTCGGTCGCAACGGGGATTTTGGGGGATAGGGGAAGGAGGAGGAGGGCCCTGCCGCAATATTAATCTCCCAAAGTGCCTTCCAGAACATCAGAGGACCAGGGGGAAGAAAGGCTTTTAGCTGGTTTCTGCTTTTCCTTCCTTAAGGCGGCAGATAAAGCTTGGCTGCCCACGGCGCGCGGGGCTGAAAAGGGCGATTCATGGATCCCGTTATCAGCGCTCCGCCGGGAGAGCCCTCGTGGGGACCTGGCACGGGTGGCAGATAAGACAAGCCCCAGACTGATACCTGCCCAGACAAAAATGGGCTGTGCCCCTCCTCTCCTGCCCCTGTGCGGAGTGTGTGTGGGCATCCTGAGAGAGATACCCCTGTGTGTCCTTGGGGATGCTTAATATCGATTACTTTTTATTGCAATGGATTTCTCTCTCTGTTACCTCAAGGTCTTGCACGATCCAACTCAACAATAAGACAGTTCCCATGTCCTCATTGCAGATCTAATTATTCAATTAATTGAATAATTATTCAATTATTTTAATGACCAGGTATCAGTGAAAAGGACTGAAAATGGCAATTCTTGGATCCCATTATCAGCGCTCCACCGGGAGAGCCCTCGCGGGGACCTGGCGCGGGTGGCAGATAAGACAAGCCCCAAACTGATACCTGCCCAGACAAAAACGGGCTGTGCCCCTCCTCTCCTGCCCCACGGGGAGTGTGTGTGGGCATCCTGATGGAGATACCCGTGTGTGTCCTTGGGGATGCTTAATATCGATTATTTTTTGTTTCAACTGATTTCACTCTGTTACCTCAAGGCCTTGCACGATCCAACTCAACAATAAGACAGTTCCCATGTCCTTGTTGCAGACCTAATTATTCAATTAATTGAATAATTATTCCATTATTTTAATGACCAGATATCAGTGAAAATGGGTGAAAAGGACTGAAAATGGCAATTCTTGGATCCCGTTATCAGCGCTCCACTGGGAGAGCCCTCGCGGGGACCTGGCAGATAAGACAAGCCCCAAACTGATACCTGCTCAGACAAAAAGGGGCTGTGCCCCCCTTTGCCTGCCCCCACGGGGAGTGTGTGTGGGCATCCTGACAGAGACACCAGCAGCAATAAGGTTTGGTCTGCTGGAGGAGAGAGGGAAGGGGGCACGGAGAGCTGGAGCCTTTCCCAGAGCTTGGAGCGACCTCGGGAAGGTCTTGGAATGGATCTCATTTCTTATCCTCACATCTCCAATTTATTTTTTCTCACTGCATTTTCCCCCTCACTCCCAGTTCCATTTCCCTTGCCATTCATTGACCAACACAGAGCTTAGCTTTTGCAATTTTTAAATTTAATTGATTTCCCAACAACTTCCTGATCCCTCCCCTCTGATGCAGCTGAGATTTGCTTGACATCTTCTTCCATCCTGCTCTGAGGCTGATAACTCATGCCAGGTTTGGGTCTCCAGGATCTCCACAGGAATTTGTGCAGATCAGTCCAAGCACGGGCTCTCTCCCTTCTTTTCTCATTTTCAAGGTGTCCTGTGCCTCACAGCAGAAATGTTTGTGAGCCAGTCTCAAAAGAAATGGTACCAGAATGCTCTTTTCCACATGGAATCCTCAGTTTTGGAAATGCATTTCAAACACTTGGAGATTCTGGTAAAATTGAGTGTCTCCCTGCAAAAGGCAGGGTAATGAAAGAATAAAAAAAAGAAAGAACTCAAATTTAAAAAAAAAAAATTGCATTGAAAAGAAAAGAATTGTAGGATTTTCTTTTCTTCTTAAAATGTCTCTCAGTTGCCCCGTCTTTGAGTCAGAAAAAAGTAGAATATGACAATGAATTATTTTTTATTTTCATCACATATTAAAATCTTTTCCTGGTTTTTTTTTTTCTGGGAGGGTGGTGAGGCCCTAGCCCAAGCTGCGATAACAAAATGTCACCTCTGAAGCTTCACTGTGCTATTAAAGTTTGAATCCTTCCCAAAGTGATCTCAGTCGATATCTTTATTGTCTCATTGCCACAATATTTCTCTTTTCTCCCAGAAACATCCATTTATTATTATTCCAGATTAAAGCTCAGTTTTGAGCCTGTTCTCTAGCTCAAGTATGTCCAATCCTAAAACCCATTTATTTTTCCCATCACTTTGGGACAGGAGAAATCCCTCATTTCCATCTTTGTTGGGAAGATGGGGATGTTTGGGTGATTTAAATCCTCACCTGATGAGCCCAAACTGGTGTCCAGGGCTGAGAAGAGCTGGGCAGCCCTCACAAGGAGGGTCTGTGATGTGTTGGGAGCGTCATATTTAGGAATGCAGGGACTTTTATTGCCCTCAGGGTGTCAAACAGGATTAGAGGCATTGGGGTGACCTAAAAACAGAGGCCAGAAAAAAAACAAAACAAGGGAATAAAAAGCAGTTCTATTTATTGAAGGGCCTTCAGGTGCTGGGTTCCCAATCCAGACCTGTGAGTGAAACACAATATTTGCCTTGAAAGGGATCCCCTGATTCCAGCCAGGCAGGGGAGAGGGAATGATGGGGTTCAGGTGGGAACAGGGAATGATGGGGTTCAGGTGGGAGAAGGGGAATGATGGGGTTCAGGTGGGAGACAGGCAATGATGGGGTTCAGGTGGGAGAGGGAATGATGGGGTTCAGGTGGGAGAGGGAATGATGGGGTTCAGGTGGGAGAAGGGGAATGATGGGGTTCAGGTGGGAACAGAGAATGATGGGGTTCAGGTGGGAGAGGGAATGATGGGGGTCAGGTGGGAACAGGGAATGATGGGGTTCAGGTGGGAGAAGGGGAATGATGGGGTTCAGGTGGGAGAGAGGCAATGATGGGGTTCAGGTGGGAGAGAGGGAATGATGGGGTTTAGGTGGGAGAAGGAATGATGGGGTTCAGGTGGGAGAGGGAATGATGGGGTTCAGGTGGGAGAGAGGAAATGATGGGGTTCAGGTGGGAGACAGGCAATGATGGGGTTCAGGTGGGAGAGAGGGAATGATGGGGTTCAGGTGGAGCTGGAGGAGGGGACTGGGGCAGGAGCTGCCCCTTCTCAGCACTCCAGCCCCAAGCCCAGCCTGAGCAGAGCCACTCGTGCACAGAACGTCATCCCTGGCTGCCTTTGGGTTGGAATTCGCTTGGGGCTTGGGTTTTTTGGGTCTTCTTCCTCCAGTTCTGTGTTCAGTGCTCAAAGTGGGATGCAGGGAGGCTGGAGAGGGATTTTCACAAGGCCTGGAGGGATAGGACACAGGGAATGGCTTCCCACTGGCAGGGGACAGGGATAGATGGGATATTGGAGCAAAATTCTTCCCTGTGAGGGTGGAGAGGGGCTGGGATGGGATTCCCAGAGAAGCTGTGGCTGCCCCTGGATCCCTGGAAGTGTCCAAGGCCAGGCTGGAGCAGACTGGGACAGTGGGAGGTGTCCCTACCCACGGCAAGGTGATCCTTCCAGTCATTCCATGATTCCATGAAATTCTTCTCGGAAAGGTCTCCCTCTAAAGTGGTGGCAGATATGGCCCATCCCACCCTGTCCTCCTCCTCTGGGCCATGTCACTGCCTCCAGAATTCCCTGGAAAGGGCCTGGATGAGGGCAGGAGCTCCCACAGCCTGGAGACACCTGAACTCACAGGGAGGTTGCTGCACTGATTTTGATGTTGCCCAATTTTCCTCATTTTTAGTCTCTTTTGACCAGTAAATCCCACGAGACCTGCTGGGAGTTCTCCTCTGCTGCTTTGTACCACACAGCTCCTCACCTTTCTGCTGCTGGAAATTCCCAGGATTTACCTTGCAGCTTTTCTTCTGGTATGGATTCATGCTCTGAATTGGGAATTTGGGATGAAGTGGGGGGAAAAATCAGGCAAAACCACCAAGTTCCATCTGTCAGCTCACTGTCACAGAGGGCTCTTCCCTGCAAAGCTGATTCCAGGTTTTTTGGCCTGTAAATCAATTTGTGTGCAAAGACAACCAAAGTTTGAATAAAATCGAGTTCAAGTGGAACCAAGGATATTATATTCCGCTTCAGATCTTTGACTAAATGAACAAAAATGAAGCATGAAAGCTTTTATTAAAAAAAAAAAAAAATGGCACCAAAACAGACCCAACACCGAGCTGGAATTCCTGTAAAGGCCTCAGAACTGTGGCTATTTTCCCCCAATTAATTTGTCCAACATCCATGTGCTCTCCTTCTCCTTTCCAGCTGCCTTTTGTGCAGCAAATCCCCGCAATCCCCTTCCCAAAGTGCTGTTTACACAGCCCATGTTGACTTAGCACTTGAATTGCTCGTCTCATTTCCCTGATTCATGGGCCAGGAGGATGCTGCTCTCTTGATTTGTAGCCCAATTGATATTTTGCTTGCCCTGGGGCTACCACAACTGCTGGGGCCTGTTTTCCATGGAGTGATTAGTCCTGACAGCTGCAGTGCACAATTACCTCGCCAGGCTCCCCTGAAATGCTTGGGCTGGACCGGTCCTTCCCCAGGGAAATCCAGGGATGTGGGGCTGGAAAGCTGAGTTCCAAAAGATGGACTGGGAGATGTGGGCAAAAGCAGGAAATGAAAGTTAAACCAGGCAGAGATCTGCTTTCATCAAACCCTGGGCACTAATTCTATTTATTATTGGTTTGATTCTATTTATTCTTGATTTATTTCTCTTTGTCGTCAATTTCTTTCTCTCTCTCTTTATTAACAATTTTTTTCTGAACTCCACTCAGTAATGAAAATCCATTCCTCAGAATTATTCCCTTCAGTTTTATCAGCCCAAAATTCCTTCAGCACTTGTTTACAATCACCAACTCTTGTTTCTTCCCATTAATTCCCTAACTTTCAGAGGAGTTCCATCATTTCACTTTCCTCCTGTCAATCAGCCTTTTCTTTCAGCTGCTTTAAATAATCAGCTGCCTCCAGCTCCCAAACTCTGTGGTTTGGTTGGTTGGGGTTGGTTTTTTTTTAATAGATAACATTAACAAAGCTCTCCTGAGGAGCTGTTTACTGGAAACTGAGCCAATATCATGTTCCTTATACAGACTACAAATGGCTAAAATAAAAATAAACAGAATTTCCTAGGACAGGATGCTGGAGAGGGGATTGATTCCATAATGAAAACATCCCAACAGGTTCCTTGCACATCAAGAAGTTGCTTTTAAAGGAGAAAAAATGGTGTTCAAAAATCTGAGCTGTCTGCAAAAGTTAATAATCACCCACTGATCATTCAGGAAAATCCCAAACTCTGTGGATTTTTAGAATTCCCAACCACTCTCAAGAGAGAATAAAAGTGACTCTAGATGGGATCAGGTCCATTTCTCTAGGAGGGGGCTGCTGGGGATGATGGAGAATGATGGGCTCAGGATAAGTAAACCTACAACAGGGAGTCTCCAGGTCCCCAAAACTGACACATGGCACAAACTGGAATTTCCAAATCCTCCTAAATTCCCCATTTCAATGTCACCCCTAAAATTTATTTTAGGCAAAACATTGGAGAAAAAAAAAAAAAGGCTTTGCCTCCATAATCCACCGAAGCTTCAGGAGATGCAAATGACAATGTAGAAGAGCAGAATACACATTTTAATTCTTTTTTGTGTGGCTAAATCCATAAAGCTCCATCCTTTCACCCCCATTTTCCCCACACAGGCTGGCAGGAGCTCTTGGAGCAGCAGTCGGAGGAGAGGGAGCTTCACGGGGAGGGGAGCTAGAGGCAAATCTCTTAATTAACTGTTACCAAAACCCCTGAGCCATATGGCCGCCATAAAAAGGGGATTTTAATACACTGCCCCATTTCATGTCATCAGTTGCGAGCCGTGGATTCACTCTCACCCCCAGTAAGTCAGGACTGCACAGAAGAAAAGCTCTGAAGTGAAAACACGGCCCATCTGTTGGCGATAGGGGCGAGCCGCCTATTCTCCCCATACATTTCTACATTTCCTGCATTGCATACGATTTCAAATATTTGCTCTTGGAACTGCAAGGTGTCCTACTGTCATAACAGTCAAGTTATTCATTAAGCTGTCAGCGCCTCGGCGCATTGCTCCCACGCGGGGTCCAGCTCTGATTTTTCCATTCCCCCTCGGAGCACCCCCTCACTCATCGCCGCGCGCGGTTCCCCTCAGAACGGGTGCAACTGAGATCCTCATGTCAACAGATGTAAACCAAAGCCCTACCTTTTCCACCGCCACGCTTCCAGCCCCCCGATTTCCGAGGGCACTAATGGATTTCGAGGGCCAGCTCCGATTTTGCCAGGGTTTTGTTGCTATCGATGTGATGCAGTTCTTGGCAAGCACTTCTGAGCCCGGGGCCGTGAAGTCTTAAGAGCTGAGAAGTCGAGCAAAACAAGGATCAACCAAAAGCAAGCCCGTGATTGATTCCCAGCGCCGGTGTTTGGGAGTGAAGCTGAGCAGATGGTTTACAACAGCAAAGCCAAGGCACCGAACTCACAGAGCTTTGCCTAAAATTGGGCTTTTGTGCTAAGCCTGACCCACCTCCAGCGCAGGGGGAGTTTGTGTTTGTTGCCACTCTGGTGGAATAAATAAGACAGGTCTGCTGGAGGCTGCTGAAGGTGACTTCATGCCGCTTGGTTTCTGAATTCAGCTCTTTTTGTGTGTTTTTCAGGAGTCTGAAATGGAAAGCTGCCTTGTCACTAAGACAAAACATCATACCTGGCTTTTATTTTTTTGTAAGTTGGGGTGATCAGGGATGACTGCATTCTGAGGAGAGAGCAGCTGATAGGTGATTCATTTCTCTGCTTTAATCTTGGCTTAGGTAGAAAGTTCCAATTCACAGAATTTTACTGATTTTCAAAGGTTCCTTTGACCCATCACACCATCCTGTCACTGCCCTCAGAGCAGGGATGCCCCTGACCGTGGGAAAGGACAATCCAGGTGTCCCCAGCACAGCAGAAGAGGGAAGGGGCTGGACCATTCCCCCTGGGTAAGGGCAAAAATGCTACACCCAAAAGCCCTGTCTGCAGCTGGGCTGTCTGAACCGTTTCTCTCTCTTCCCCTGAATTTTTGCCTGTTTTTCCCCTCAGTTTTTGCCTTTTTCCCACTGCTGGGTTCAGATTGATGAGGCACAGAGGGATGGACAAGCCACAGACATCCAAGTGATGCCACCCTTTGATTGTCACTGCTCTGGGGTTTAGCTCTGGCCTTGCTACACTTCAAGGCCCTGCAGCTGGACCAGGTGGCCATTTTAGCTCTCTTCCCACTGAAGTGTTTTATTCCAGAATGAAGAATTAGGGTAAATTCTGTGTTCTATTTCCAGCCATGGCAATTGGGCACGTCGTGAGGGACACAGCTGCAAGCAGGGGCTGCTAGGGTGGCCCTCAAGGCATCAAGTGCCCCTCCAGCCCCTGTTCCAACACATTTCATCCATCCCATCTCATCCCCAGATCCCATCCTCAGATTCCATCCCATCCCCAGATCCCAACCCATCCCCAGATCCCATCCCATCCCATCCCATCCCATCCCATCCCATCCCATCCCATCCCATCCATCCCATTCCATACATTCCATTCCATTCCATTCCATTCCATTCCATTCCATTCCATTCCATTCCATTCCATTCCATTCCATCCCATCCCATCCCATCCCATCCCATCCCGCTGCGTTCCCAGCCGTGTCCGGCAGGTGGCAGCGTGGACCCGCTCACCTTTTTTCTGCAGAAATAACCAACTTTTCGCTCAATTTCGAACGATTTTCATCGATTTGAGGAAAAAAGGGAGGGAAGCAGGCTCCGGGCAGCCGGGAGTGGTGTCTTTAAGGAAGGGGAGAGGGGTAAGGGGGCTATCAGCGCTGCTGGGCATCACTCTGTCCCAAAACAGCTCTGAGGCCAAGGCTCTGACACTGATTTTCTGCTTTCTGTATTTCACCGTCGGGAGGTTGTCACTGTGTCCCAAAAAAACCTACTTCCTCTCAAACCACGACACTTGAGACACCAGAGGGACAGGGAAAAGTCTGGTATTGGTGGTGGTGACACAGCTCCTCTGGCAGCAGCCATGTCCTCATCGTGGGTAACAGGGATGGATCCCAAACATCCTCCCCCAGACTCACCCTGTTAAGGGCAGCCAACTTCTCTGGAAGAGCTGGACTGGCAGTCCCCACGTTGCATGGGGAATTCTGTACATCCCGTGTGTTCTGCGCTCAAAACACCACAGGCCTTTTGGGATTAAAGGATCTTTAAGGTCCCTTCCAACCCAAACCATTCCACAACTCCATGAATTTCAGCTCCTCTCCCTGGGAAGAGCAGCAGAATCCCTCCCTGAGGCCTGTACCCATCTCTCAGGAGGGAATGGACGTGCTGTCCATGCCGGGAGGAGGAGGAGGAGGGTGTGGAAGGCTTTACAGGGGCCTGTCTGCACCTGGGGCTGTTTCACCCTCAGCACCCATTCCTGGAGAAACACCCCCTCTCACTCAGCACCAATCTGCTTTAAGCCAGGCCTAAATAAATTGGGGCTGTTATATCTTTCTCCATAGCCAGGCAGGATTTTTTTTTCCCCCCTCAATGTTCTCCCTGGGCCTGTTTTTATTTCTTTCATCACCATCAAACGCCGGCTCCTGCAGCTCTCGGAGCTGCCGTGCGCTCAGCCCCGCGCAGGTCCGAGCGAGCAGGGCATGTTTGCTCTGACAGGAACTCTCAGCTGGCTCGTTAGAGCCTTCAGCAGGTGGGGCAGCCCCGAGCAGTTCATCCATCTAAATACAGACGTTATTAGGGCTGACCTTGCTTTGCAGACCCCCCCCTCCCCAGCCCGACCTTCTGTGGGATTTAATAAATGGATCCCAGCGTTGCAGGGAGCAGCCCCACGCTGGGCAGCCAGATAAGAGCAATGTCATGTTAAACATTCCAGAGGAGCCTGGCAAGTGGCTTTGGGTGGAAGCAAATCCTGGGAAAAAATAGCTGATTTATTAATCCTGGCCGAGCGCTCGCAACGGAGCGGTTCTGGGGAGAATCGGGTTTAAAAGCTGGAGCTTGAGCAGGGTTTGAATAATCATTTTCTAATTTTAGCTTCACCAGAACGTTCTGCTCAGTGCTGCGCCACTGGGTTGGGTTTGTGGCGTGCGTGGACGTGGATTGTTGTCCTCACCCATTAAAGGGAGAAAAGATCAGGTCTGGCGGCAGTGGCTTTGTTTTCTCTGGACAAAATTAATCCCCAGGGTAGGAAGGAGTCAGCAGCTCTCCAGAAATAAAGAACAATCTTTGTCATAATTCCCATCTCCCTTTTGTTTTGGGGTGCTGGAAACTCCTCTGACGTTTGGAAATGTCGACATGGATGTGAACCCAGTTTGTGCAGAGGATGTTTTACAGCTCAATCTCTCAAGGCAATAAATGCACCAAACTGAAACAGGAGGGACTCGACTAGCCAGGGGAAAAAACATTCTCAGTTTTCCCTAACATTTTCAAGTTCGTTTCATTTTTAAGCATCAAGACAAGAAAAATGGCTTTTGATGATGTTTTATCTCTCTGATTGGATCCAAGGCTGACCTCAAATGAGACTTTTTGGAGCAAAGTTCTGAGTAGCAATATTGGCTCAGGCCATCAGACATTCTTGGGTCATTAGGACCGATTAAGGTAAGAGCAAAGACTTTGATTTGCTTCTCTGCCACTGGAATCAGCACAGAGCCTTCTCTCCACAAAGAAACCTTCTCAGACTCAATTAAAAACCCCTGAAACGTCGTCCCACTGAGCTCTGCTCCAACCCCATTGTTCTGACGTGATCGTTCCGGGGTGACTCACCAAGAACTGGAAGTCACCAGGAACAATCTCCCAGCCAGAGCTGGAAAATCTCTGTGATAACTCCGAGACACTTCAGGAAAACGTGGTCCCGTTTCTTGGAAGTGTCTGATTGCACAAATCCGTGGTGGGATTAGTAAGAGGTGGCGCTTTGGGCTGGATTTGTTCTGTCTGAGCCACAGTGGTGCTCAGGGCAGAGGTTGGGGGTGAGGCTGGCAGGGAATGAATTGTGTGAGTGTGAATTTTAATTGCCCATCTCAGCCACAAACAAATTCTGGGCTCATTATCTGCTCCAGTACAAACCTGCTCTTTCATCATCTCACCACGGCTCACAAGTCAACTCACATTAAAAATGAGGGATTTTCCTGCATTTTTGGGCCATTTTTGCTGCTTCTTCTCCCTTGGAGGGCAAAGCCAAGAACTTCCCAACCTGAGATTTCTCCTCTGAGCAGAACAAGAAATATTAAACAGCTACAAGCAGCCACCAAACAGAGAGGGTTTCTTATCAGTCCACCAGTAAAATCACAACGTTTTCCACGGTTTGCTTTCCTTTCCAGTTCTTTATCTGAGCTCCACACGTGGTAAAAGTGGAGCAGCTCCGTAAATTCCAGGAGCAGCAGCAGGGCTGAGCCAGCAGCTCTCAGCTCTGTTGCTCTTTGCCTTTCAACAGCTCCATTCCTCCTCTGGGCCGCAGTCACACAGACACAGGCCAGGCTCAGGTTTAGGAAAACAGCAGGAAAACCTGGTGTCAGAGCCTCAGACAGTGTCCTGTTGTCTGCAGGGAGAGCAGAGCACCCATCCCTCCACCTGTGGGGTGGGTAACCCACCCTGCCCCACAAAAGGAGCCCTTGTGGTCGTGAGCAGACCTCGATTTCCGTCAGGCTGTCTGCAAATGCGGCCCTGCAGAGATGGATGGAGCAGGGGATGGATGGGGGAACACCAACACCCCCGCTGCAGACAGTGTTTCTAGAACTTCCAGCAGAAAGGGGTGGAGCTGGGTGAAAATGGTCTAAGTTGTTTTGCTGAAAAACATGAAGGTTGGAGAGTTTTCTTGATTATACTCACCTAGATTTTGATTAATTAGTCATTGGCTTGCTAGGTGTGTGTGTGCACTGGGAATACTCAGAGAACTGATGTCTGATATTTGACAGTCGAACACTTTGATGTGACCTGTGCTTCCCAAAGCTTCTCGGAATCCTCCTTAAAATACAGCTGAGCAATCCTGAGATGCTGAACATTGTTTTATCCCCAAAAAGGACCTTTTGCTGTATCGATTTGCATCCAAATATTTTGGTAATGAGCCCATGCAGAAGGTCTGTGCTTGGCTTGGCAGAGAAGGGAAAATCCAGTTACTTATGGCTCTGCTGAGCAGCGCTAATTACAGCCTGTGCTGGTGGGGTGTGCAGATGTGAGTCATGTATGGATCACCCCTTTTCCTTTGGAAGGAGCACAGGAGGAATTTTAACTGCAGGGATGAACAGAAAGGACCCAGAGTTAATGGTTCACCGAGGAATAAATAGTTCCTCTTCTTGACACTCGCCCGCCCAGCGCCAGACCTCAGCCGGGCTAAACCAGTAAATCATTAACTTTAATAGGGATTTGCCAGTTTACACCTCGGCAGGATCTGGCTCCCATATTTCAACAACAATTCTGCTCAGACAGAGCCAGCACATCAGGCACGGGGGCCTGGCCACGGGGCAGCCCGGCCACACAGCTGCTGCCCCACTTGGGACGCTGCAAACACACGGCTCAGGCAGCCCAAATGCAACTTTCCAATCATATATCAGCCCCTCAGAGAAGCAGACTGTTGTGCCCACAGAGCTACTGTATTTTTGTAATGAATCAGACAGGAATAGTGCTTAAACTGCTTACCACTGCTTTAATTTACAGCCTGTGGTAATATAGTGACAGTAATGTTGTCATCGTTTGCTCTCTTCCTCTGTGGCATCAAGCCCAGGCTTCCACATTCTCATTTTTGGGATGGTTTCAAGCTCAGTCTTACCCCCACCCACTCAAACCCCCCCTCCCCTCTGATGAAATGAGTTGTTCTTTAAAATTAAATAAATAAAGGAGGCCTCGCTTGATAGCTCCAGGATCTGCTGGGTTTTCTCTTCTGCCTTTAATGTGCTTTTCACCCAGGGAACAGAATGAAAATGCATTTTCTCTGGTAGGAACTGGCATGTTCGAGATGGTGTCAGAATTCAGGAACATGACAAGCAAAATACAGCTGGACTGGAGGCCTCCACCACACATGGAGGAGGAAATATTGCATTCCCATGCTGTTTTCATGCATGCGAGCGAGCAGCCACATTACAAACCCTGAAAAACATTGTGAGAACACTTGACATTTCCCAGATGGGCGGCTCGGTCGAGACTCCCCCATCTGCCTCCACTTTCTCCCCGGGAGTTTAACCCCTTGGAGCTCCTGCAGGGAGGCTGCAGTTGCTTGTCCTTGCCCCTGGAAGCCCCATGGGGTGGTGCTGGAGGACAGGTGGCACTCAAGTCTCGGTGGGAAATGTGGTCAAGGATGTGCTGGTGGTTCTCAGTCCTCGTTTTATGGAGAGCCAAGTTCTGCACAAACCTCGCTCAGGGCTGGTTTGGGACCAAAATCAGCAGCTGCTCCTCAGTTGCATCGTTTTTAATCCTGACAGCATCGTGGCCTTGCTGGTTTTAAACTCTTCTCTGAGGCCTTTCAAGCTTAAATTCAATGTTTATTCCAGTAATTCCAGGAAAATCTGTGAACTCATTTTACCTGCAGAACAGAGCAGTTGGGGAACAAACCCAGCTGGATTTTTTGGGGCATTTCAGGTGCAAAGCTGGTTGGGGTGTGACCAGTGTGGAACACCATGCTGGAGGTTTCATCCTTGGTGGAGCTCTTACAGCCCTGAAAGGCGTTATTCAAAATGATCTACTTGCTGATTACTCCTTGATTTTGTCATAATCCTTCCCTAATTACCACATCTTGTAGGCCTGCTGGCAGTTTTTTAAGTTGGATAATTTTTTAAGGCAGACAATTCTAAGGCAGACAGTTCTAATATTAAGGCAGACCATTTTTTAGCACTGGCAATTTTTTAAGACTGACAAATTTTTAAGACTGAGGGTTTTTGAAGACTGACAAACTTTTAAGAGCGACAGTTTTTAAGGCTGGCAGTTTTTTTAAGGGCGACAGTTCTTTTAAAAAAACACAATTTTGTTCACTATTAACTGTCTGAGAAAACAGCCTTTATTCCTCAGTGCCAGGCTGGTTTTTATTCAGCAGGTCACCGAACCCAAGAGCACAAAAGCAAGTCCCTCTAAAATCAGAGCCAAGCGCTTTCTCAGGAGTCTCCCACTGTTCAACAACAGAACAATGTCTGGCCCAGAGGCTCAGATGCCAAGGTCTACCCTGATATAAAGCTAATCTACCATCCAAAAACCCACTGGATGCAAATCAGAGCTTTAACTACGTCCACCCTCTTTCTCTTCCTTTCTTGCTTCCCTCTTGATCTCTTCTCTTTCTCTCCCCGCAACTCCTTTATCAAAAATAACTCGGGGAAGGAAAAATAAACACTGGAAGACGCTCAGCCATGTGTGCAAGCCAGGCCTGTCCCCCTGCCCTGCTCCTGCAGCCTGAAAGGAGCTGGAGCTCCACTTTTGGAGGCAGCCTGTGAAACCTCAGCCAGTTCTGCTCACAGCTGGCCCTGCCTGGCCGGTCCCAGACAAAAGACTTCCGTCTTTATCTGGCGCTTATTGAGACATCTCATTCAGCTGGAGATAAAAGGGAAGGAGATGTGCTTTGAAATCGACCCATTAGGGCGGCACAGACACCAGCATGCAAATGCCACACGCAAATGGCTTCGAGATGAAGCTCAGGAGAGGATCAGCCCCCGGTGCCAACTGGGGTTTGCCTGCACAGGGAGCCAGCGAAGCCCTTGGGGGAGTTTGGGGCTGTGTTTGTGGGAGCTGGATGTGGAAGCGATCCTGGGGATAAATGACAATGGGGTGGATTGTTCTTGAGGAGTCCCTTGGGTTGTTCACCAAAATAACTCCACCGAGCCATGGAGAATTCCGTTTTCCAATTTCCTCCTGATCTCCTACCTTGGAAATTCTCACAGGGTTTCATGAGCCGCTCCCTGTGTTTGTCACTCGTCACTCAATCAGGGAACCACGGCATTTTTAGGGTTGGAAGGGACCTGTGAGGATGACCCAGCCCAACCCTCCCCTGAGTGTCCTGGGCAGTGCTGGACGTGCCCAGCCCTGGTTTGCTGTAGGGAGCGATTGTGTCACACCTGAGGCTCTGAGATTGCTCCTGCAAGTGTCTGGTGCTCCCAGCAAAAAGCAAATTTATTTTTCTCACTCTATAACAGGGCAGTGTTGCCAAACCCTCAGAGATCTCTGGTGTGACCAGCTTTACTGTATTTTTATATTTACTCGATTTTAAAGGCTGATCCAGCAGAGGAGGATCAGAATTCAGCTGAAATGACAGCAAAAGAGAGGCTTTGCTGAGGATGCTGGAGGCAGTGAGGCTCTGAGGTTGGCCAGGTCCTCCCAGGGCCGCCTGGAGGGTCCCTGGTGACATCCCTGAGCTTTGGGATCTGCAATTACCTGCAGACACTAAGCCAGGCTTAGCAAAGACCTTGGGGCCGCCCAGAAACCCCTGTCTGTGGGCAGAGCTGGTGAATAACCCTCGATAAACATTTTATTCTGATTTTATTCACCGCTTGCATCCCTCAGGCCGGACACACCTCGCTGGGCTTTTCAGGGAAGAATGGAGCGTTTGAAATCTGCATGGGGAGGAACCTTCCCCTGCCTGATCGCTTTCCACCCACCGAGAAACGACCACTTAATAACGTGCAAATCTCTGGTTAAAGAATTACCGAGATTAGCCTGAAGCCTGACACTCATCCCGCAGGAGGGAGCTCACCGAGATGCTGTTGACAAAGGGAAACTTTGTTAAAGCGTGTTTAGTTCAGCTCTGCTATTGCAAGGATCCCTAAGCTGCTTTGTTTTATGAGATTTAGGGCAGAGGATTTTCTTCAAGCAAAGGGCAAAGGATTTTCTTAAAAAAGCATATTCCCCCTAGAAGGGTGCAGAGTCTCGTGGGATCTGGGGATTAGGTGTTCATTTCCTATACAAAAGCTCCATAATTGTCTGAAGGATGCCTGGATCTGAACCAGCTCCAAGTGAAACATCAAGTGCAGTGCCTGAAAAAGGGGTGAAAAAAGAATAATTTCAGTTCATGTTGCCTGCACTAGGAGATCTGTACCTGGATCTGAACCATCAAGTGAAACATCAAGTGCAGTGTCTAAAAATGGGGAAAAAAAGCATAATTTCAGTTCATGTTGCCTGCACTAGGAGTTCTGTACCTGGATCTGAACCATCAAATGAAACATCAAGTGCAGTGCCTGAAAAAGGGGTGAAAAAAGAATAATTCCAGTTCATGTTGCTTGCACTAGGAGATCTGTACCTGGATCTGAACCATCAAGTGAAACATCAAGTGCAGTGCCTGAAAATAGGGAAAAAAAGAATAATTTCACTTCCTGTTAGCAGCACTGAGAGTTCTGTACCTGTGAGTAATGAAAAGT
This sequence comes from Fringilla coelebs, assembly GCF_963513975.1. Taxonomy (NCBI): domain Eukaryota; kingdom Metazoa; phylum Chordata; class Aves; order Passeriformes; family Fringillidae; genus Fringilla; species Fringilla coelebs. Next base: position 1,825,741 of record NC_140045.1, on the reverse strand, counting down.
TTCTCTCCACGGATGTTGTTTGTAAAAGCCAAAAGATTTGTGGGATCTGAGGAGAAACCAGAGGAGAGGAAACTGAGCAGAAAAACTCTGGTTTGGTGAAGTTGAGCCTTCAAGAAGGTTCATCTGGGAAGTTCCTGTTGGACACATGTCCTGTCCCAGACCTCTCCTGGTCCTTTGTGACGCCCAGGATTAATTCCGCATCCCAGAGGGATGCTGGCTCCATCAGAAGGATCTGTTGGTGAGGATGGATGTTTCTGGAGCAGGAACTCTCCCAAGGCACCATGAGAAGTTGCAGTTTCATGCTGAACCAGCAGGAAATGCAATGAAAATGTCAAATATTTTGTGCCATCTCTGGCTGGTTGAAGTGGCCCAAACATTCCATGGGGATCCCAACCCTGCAGACTCTTCCCCAAAATCCTCTCCCTCTGATCTGATTTCCTGTCACTTCTCCTCCAGGTGAGCCTCTTTCTGCTCCTAAATATTTATTTTATTCCAGAGTGAAAATATTTCAGGCTGAACAGTTTGGGTGCCTGAAACTGACAATTTCACTGAAAAAAAAAACCAAACCCTCACCCTTCTGATTAAAATCAAGTGATTTCAGAATATGTTTCTTCTCAGCAGTTTGTGCACAGTGAAATATTTGCACTTTGTTCATCTTGCCTATATCAGCTCTCACAGCGATTAGTGCTGTTAAAATGAAATAGAATAATAATAATTATTGTTATTATAGCCGTGATAACATTTTATTGAAATTACTGTATTCATTATCCCTATTGCCATTTTTCCTCCTCTTTACCTTCCAGGAATGTTCCCAGTTTTTGGGATCCCCTCTGGAGCCCCTGGAGTCTTTGCAGCCGTTCTTATCTGCAGGGAGATGTCAGCTCTCCCTCAGCTGTGTGTGCACAGGGAGAAATGTGCAATTCTTCCCTGTCCCTTTGCCATCCACATGAATTTTACCACCAAAACCAATAAATATCCCCAGTTTAAACATTGCAACAGTTGTACTTTCACACCCACACAGCGAGAACAGCCCACAGCTCCACACGTACCCCTGACCAGCAAAGTTTAGACTTTGAAAATGCCTTTTTTTCTCTATTTTTTTCTTTTTTTCACCTCTGTCTCTTTTTTTTTTTCCCCTCCTAAACCCTTCACGGGGATTGCCTCTTTGTAAAGTGTATAGTCTGAGCTTGGTTTTGGGTGGCTACTCCCTCTATCCCAGGGATTCTCGTGACCATATGGAGCATCCTTGCTTGACTGCACTTCACACAAACGCTGCCCAGCGGGGTGTGGGCTGGGATACGGGGTGTTTGTTGCTGCTGCTTGGTTTTGTACAAGGATTGCTCTGCACAGGAGTTTTTTAGGGTATTCTGTGGGTTTTATAATCTTACCCCACACCAAGTCATGTTGCTCTAGAAGGTGAGACTGGATGACTCCACAGAGAATCTTTAATTCTCGAGTTATGTGCTCCACAAGAGCAAAAAAAAAATTTTTTAAAGGCTTTTTTCATGCATTTCTCTGTAAGATGCACAGTTCTCTCCGGACTTGCAGCACCTCAGATATTTCCTTGTTCCACAACAGTAACTTTTATAAAATTAAGGCTGAAAATTAATGTGTCTGGTTTTCTTAATCATGCTGGTGTTACCAAACTTCTCTGAGCTGAAATTGCAGTCAGCGAAACCTGAATTGGAGCCAGTCGTGATGCTTTGAGCTGGGGTTTTTAAATAAAATAAAAATGAGGCTGTAGCTTTTGAAATAAAATAAAATAAAATAAAACAGGCTTCTCTTGCCTTCTCTGTTATTGATTTTGCAGGGGTTTGGTGCAGGTGATCAAGAAGATGATAAATAATGGTTTTACAAACCATCTTTGAAATATCCAGTGCACTGAGGCACTCTGGAAAATGAACCACGGGGACAATCCTGCCCCAGCCCTGGGAAACAAAGGGGCTGGCTCCCAGCAATTCTGCCTTTAATTACCCTGAACCCACTGATTAAGGCCAGGAGCTCTCCCCTTAATCCTGACTTGCTCCTGCTGACCCTGCTGGGGTTTGAGACTCCGTCCCCGTTCTCCCAGCAATCCCGGCTGCTCCCGGGCAGCTCCTTCCCGGGGCCACCTCCGTGTCCCTGGGAGCATCCTCCAGGCAGCCCTGCCTTAATTGAGTTGCTGACATTCCCCACTCCGTCCCTGTCTGCTGCCTTGCCACAGAACAAAGGAACAGCCCCTTCCCATTAAGGGCGGTAATAACTTAATTAAAACCAAGTTGGCCGCGCCGCGGGATCCAGTTTGTCATCAAGAGGCCTTCCCTGCCTTCCCCCTCTGGTTTTTGATAATCTATGCCAGATATTTAATCACTGGATACCCCAGTATAAAGCTCCCAGCCTCCATAACCAGCAGAAAGCTTGTCAAAATAAATTTTAACTTCTGACCGTGGTGGAAGCCCAACTAGGAGGTATTAAGAGAATCAGAGCTGTCAATCAGGGCTTGGGCTCACCGTTTATATTATTAATTCCAACTCTGGTGGCATGGGCTTGGGATAACAACCATCCTAAGCTGCGTTGGTCCAAAAAACACAAACCAAGAGTGGAATATATTTCGTGCCGAGGTGACGTTACTGAGTGTCCAGAGGAACTTTTTTTGTCTCTGAAAGGTGGTGTTTTATTAGATTATCCTCATTGCCAAAAGACACAGCTACTGTCTGGCTTCGTTTGCTGAGGGGTTTTTTTCTTAATGTAAAGATTTATTCTTCACACCAAAGCGGCAATAATAAGAAAGAAAGGGAAGAAATTGTTATTTGTTTGTTTGTTTCTGGGAATTTAATTAATGCAACATGTTCGAGTGGAGACTGAACATTCTGTGGTGGGCTATGAAGTGAAAGTGGCCTCACAAATTGAAATCCAGCTTGGAGCCCATGAGCTGGAGGTATTGTTACAATGCAAACCAGCGGGAAGGATTCCAAGGAGAAAGGGGAGAAGTGTGTTAATTGAGAACAATAACACGCCCAGGACCTCCAGGAGCTGGTGGCCTTAATAAAAGGAGACAATGCCATGTTGTTGCATAACCCAAATTTCAAATTCAATTTCAGCTGGAGTGATGCAGAGCTTTGTGCATTTTCTACGCTCATTTGCTTTTGCTCTGTTCATTTCTGAGGCCACCAGAATGAAAAAGGTGTCATGGGCTCTGCTGAGCTGGGCTAGAGCTGGGATTCTCTCTCCCATCTTAAATGGTGGAATCAGTTTCAAGGACATTAAACACACAAAAGGTGAGATTTGAGGGGATGTTTGCGATGGAACAAGTTCCATTCCACCTTGTCACAGTTCTTGCCCACTGTGATGATAAGAAAGGAGTTGGTCCTGAAGGGTGCAGGACTTTGGAATTCATTGAATCCTTTGGTTTTCTTCATCACTCTGAACAAAACCAGGCTGAAGTTGCCTGGAGAGGACCCAGAATTCCCATTTTTCAGAGTGTCCTCCCTGGTCACCTGGAGGGGGAAGGCCTGAAGTTGTGGCAGACGCACAAACCTCGTACAGTCAGGCAGAGCTGGGGGTGAAATCCATTTTTTCCTTCCCATGTGGGAGGTTTTGCCTCTTTGTCCTCAATAAAAGAAGGAATGAGGAGCAAGAAGCTCCATGAGAAAATTCCTGAGTCCTTTTACACACCAGCTCCAGGACATGTGACAGATCTGGGTATCCTCAGCTCAAGAACATTTTGTGGCAGCAATTTCTTGCATGGCCAGAAGTCTCTGGGATGATTTATTATATTATTTTCTGTATTTATCTGTGGGAATCACTTCCCCACTGATTTCCCACCATTTTTTTGTTCATCCAGTCTTCCCAACTGGATTCTTTTTGCTGAATAAAAATGCTTCCATTTAAGGAAGGTAGGAGGGTAAAATACACTACTAAATATCCTGAAAATACTAATTAAAAGTCACAGATAAAATCCTAATTATTTTCTCTAGGATATTATGGATCTGATTGGTGTCCAGCCAGCACCTTTAAGCTCCTGGGAGAATGGAAAGTCATCCCTACAATGAATCTGCCGTAATTTTTAATAAATTTGGTGTGAATTAGACCAAAACATAAATCCAGTCATCCTTACCTCCTCTAATTTAATAAATAAAAGTAGAGTAGAAAGCAAATAGAAGCTTTAGGATATTGTATTCTAGATGACAAATATTCTGGAATATTTTTTAGGGATGAGTGAAAAATGGAGGATCTTCCCCTTCCTCCCTTTAGTCTGGGCAGCACAAATTCATCATTTATGAACTCACACAACCTTTCCTGAGCCGTGCTTGCATTTCAAAGCCATTGTGAGGCACAAACTGCAATATCTGTTCTGCTTTTCCCCCCTCTCCCTGTCCAGCTCCACAGAATCCTGGGATGTGGTGTGTGCCTGCAGTGCTGGGATGTATTTGTGCATATCAAAAGCAGCAACTCTCTCAAATCATTCATTGAAAGTTCCACTTGGCTTCGAGTCTTCCTGAAAAAAATATGTTTATTTTGTCTTCTCGGCTTACTTTTCCTCATGTCTGAGTATTGTGCCTCCAGGAAGAAAAGCTTAAATTGCTGAAGTAGGGCTTTTTTTCAAAGCCTGCCAAGAATAAAGTGGCTTAATAAGCAAGCACACAGATTTCACTTTCTTACAGGGAAAAAAAAAGAAATAAAGGAAAAAAAAAGAATAAGTCATTTGGAAAAAGGCTGGAAACTTTAGGAGCAGTGGATATTTTCTAAAAGTGGAAAGATAAGAGAATTTTGGGAAGGAATACGGGGCTAACTTGCCATGAAACTTGGAAAGGATGAGGGTCCTGCCAACCAGATTGGATCCATGAGCACAGGGGGTGGGAATTCTGCCATGGCAAAGCCACACCTGTGGGTTCAGGGAGGATCTGTCCCTGTGGAAGGTGTTGGGGACACCGCAGGGACAGCCCATGCCTGTCACCCAACACCTGGAGAGGCTGATCGATGCCTTGAGGAGCTGGAACAGAGGCCAGACAGAGTTAAAAGGAATCAAGTGAATATTTCTTGAAGAGCCTTCAAAGGCCACACCCTGGCAGTACCTGGATGGCTCCAAGGTGGAAGCAAAAGAGGGCTTGGCCACGAGATCTCACATTTTTATAAGTTTTAGTTCATTTGCATACAGGAGCCAACCAATAGCTTCAAATGATGAAGTTTCATCCCCCTTGGTTGCTTGCCCACCCTTCTCTTTCCATGTTTTTTATTCTTTGGGCCTGAAGTTTGAAGAGATCAACCTTGAGTCTCCAGCTAGAATTTGTCTTCCCCACCCTATGAAAAGATCCTAGCAACACTCAATAAAAAGCTAAAAGCTTCACACCAAAACAGAACAGAAAAAAACCTTAAACCCCAAGGTGTCAAGGGTGGGAACAGCAGAGCTGAAGCTGCTGCCCCGCTCTGCACCCCACATTCCTTTGGGGTTTGGATGTTCCCAGCGCCAGCCTGACCCCACACAGAGCCTGCGGTGTCCCCGCCAATGTCCCTGCCCCAGCCTCAGCTGAAGCCACTCCCTGGCCACCCACCCAGAGGACACTTTCATCTCTGAGGCACCCGAGGGAGGCTCCAGCCACCAATTGTTTTGTTTGTTTTGTTTGAGCAATATTTGTAGGAAAAACACCCCGGGAGGAGCCGTGACTCATCCTGGGAGCTGCAGAACATCCCTGACTCCTGTTCCTTCCACCAGCAAGGGCTGGGATGCTGCTAGGAAACACAGCAGAGCCCATTCCTGCTGCTATTCATCAGGAAAAATCAATCCAGGCTGAAAATTTAATGATTTAAGGCTGCCTGGAAGTAGGTGATGGCCAGGAGACACCCCAGCCCTTGGCCTCTCTGACAAAGCTTTGAGTAACTCACAGTGAAGGGCAACTCAGATGGTTTTGTTCCATTTTCACAAGTGGAACAGAAGAGAAAACAAAGAGAATTGGAGAAAAGAAGGTTCTAGACCAAAAATGACCAGCTGGAAGGCTGAGGGCCTGCCTTGCTCAGGCCCATGTGAAGCCGTGGCGTCCTCACCCAGGCCATGGGTGCAGTGGTGGCTCCTGGGCCTGATGCCACCTCCCTGATTCCTGTTCCTTCCACCAGCAAGGGCTGGGATGCTGCTAGGAAACACAGCAGAGCCCATTCCTGCTGCTATTCATCAGGGAAAGTCAATCCAGGCTGAAAATTTAATGATTTAAGGCTACCTGGAAGCAGGTGATGGCCAGGAGACACCCCAGCTCTTGGCCTCTCTGACAAAGCTTTGAGTAACTCATAGTGAAGGGCAGCTCAGATGGTTTTGTTCCATTTTCACAAGTGGAACAGAAGAGAAAACCAAGAGAAGTGGAGAAAAGAAGGTTCTAGACCAAAACTGACCATCTGGAAGGCTGAGTGTCTGTCTCTCTCAGGCCCATGTGAAGCCGTGGCGTCCTCACCCAGGCCATGGGTGCAGTGGTGGCTCCTGGGCCTGATGCCACCTCCCTGATTCCTGTTCCTTCCACCAGCAAGGGCTGGGATGCTGCTAGGAAACACAGCAGAGCCCATTCCTGCTGCTATTCACCAGGGAAAAGCCAATCCAGGCTGAAAATTTAATGATTTAAGGCTGCCTGGAAGTAGGTGATGGCCAGGAGACACCCCAGCACTGCCATGTTCTTGGCCTCTCTGACAAAGCTTTGAGTAACTCAAAGTGAAGGGCAACTCAGATGGTTTTTGTTCCGTTTTCACAAGTGGAACAGAAGAGAAAACAAAGAGAAGTGGAGAAAACAAAGAGAAGTGGAGAAAAGAAGGTTCTAGACCAAAAATGACCAGCTGGAAGGCTGAGTGTCTGTCTTGCTCAGGCCCATGGGAAGCCGTGGCGTCCTCACCCAGGCCATGGGTGCAGTGGTGGCTCCTGGGCCTGATGCCACCTCCCTGACTCCTGTTCCTTCCAACAGCAAGGGCTGGGATGCTGCTAGGAAACACAGCAGAGCCCATTCCTGCTGCTATTCACCAGGGAAAAGCCAATCCAGGCTGAAAATTTAATGATTTAAGGCTGCCTGGAAGTAGGTGATGGCCAGGAGACACCCCAGCACTGCCATGTTCTTGGCCTCTCTGAGTAACTCATAGTGAAGGGCAACTCAGATGGTTTTTGTTCCGTTTTCACAAGTGGAACAGAAGAGAAAACCTAGAGAAGTGGAGAAAAGAAGGTTCTAGACCAAAAATGACCAGCTGGAAGGCTGAGGGCCCGCCTTGCTCAGGCCCATGTGAAGCTGTGGCGTCCTCACCCAGGCCATGGGTGCAGTGGTGGCTCCTGGGCCTGATGCCACCTCTGAGTCACTCAGCATCACTGCTCCACACCTGATCCTTCATTTATTTTTGGAGGTTTCCAGCCTGAGTACAAATAAACAAACCCAGCCCGGCCCAGGCCACAGGCTGAGGTGGGGCAGCTGCAGGGCTCAGGGAGATAATGCAGGGAAGGGACAGGGAAATGAAAACACCGAGCAGATATTTCAGATTAATTAAGTCCACGTTATTTTTGATGAGTTAATTAAGGGTGTTTAACGCTCAGAATTGGTTTTGCTGGCCAGGGATGGAAGGAATGCGTTTTTTGCCTGACAATGTGACTGCAGTGCTCATCCCAGCTGCTGGAATTGATCAGAGCAGGAATCTGGGCACCATCAGGAATGCAGCTCCTGAATACAGTCAGAACATCCCCAAACCAGACAGGAGCACTGTGGGAGCAAACCACCAGCTTTATCACTGTTTGATCCCTAAAATCCAACAGAATAGCCACATCTTCAGCAGGAATTGCCCAGGATTTTTTAAGTAACCCAGTAGAGTGTCAGGGAGGAAGGGGTGGCTCTTCTCCTCAGGGTTGCCAAATCCCCCAAATTCCCCATGGGGGCTCAGTACTGCTGCTCCCACAGAACCGAGAATTCCCAGGTCTTCTTTTGCTCCTTTCAGGGCTTTAATCCTTCTCCACATGGATCCTGTGCCCATCAAGTTAAAAATATTTTCTACTTTTGGGTGAGCTCTGGAAGACCCATGAGGCAGAATCTCTCCAGTGGATGGAACCCAAGCAAATACTGGAATGTGGAGAGTCACCCTCATAAATCCAAATTTATTTGGATTCTGCCATCACACTTTTATTCGGGCTCTGCTGAAATTCACTGTATTGTGTCAAGATTTCCGAATCTTTGAGCAGAAGGAGGCACTCAGGGCTGCCATGTCCTGATTAAACTTTATTTTAGATTCATCCACTGCAGAGATTTTTCAAACCTCTCATTCCACACCAGCAAAGTCACCTGTTTTCCAAGGGACACTCACTGGAAAATGTGGGCAGCTGGATTTCTCTGCGGTTCAGCCACTCCTATATTTGAAACACTGCTCTGAAAAAAAAAAAAACCTCGAGGCTTCTTAGACCTGGAAAGTTCAATTTGTCATCATCTCACCCTTTTTTGAAGAGTTCTCATTTCCTCAGAGTCTCTTATTTTATATAAAATCAATTTTTTCCCGTTTTTATCACACGATGATTTCACTCTTCTGCCAGTCCTTGATTAGAAAATTGCCTGAGCTGTTCCTACACAGAGTTAAATCTCAGCCCAGGATGGGGCAGAGCATCTGGTTGATATTTCAGCAATGTCTTGTGGTTAATAAGTTCTGCTTGAGCCACAGAATTCCTGCCCTGGCAGCTTTCAGGACTTTTCATGTGGAAATTTCCTCATTGCTTTGCAAAGTCGGTGCCTGTGGGGGTTTTTATTCGGGTACAAAGTTTAGGGTCTGAGGACTCCACAGGACAAGTGTTGAAAAATGTAGAATAAAATAGAATCAAATGAAATTAGATTATGTTAAATTGAATTAATGATCGTGTGGATTCTCCTCTGTAAAATTAGCTGCCACTATGACCCACCAAACACAGCCCTTGGTTAACACCTCTGCTTATATCGTGAAAAACAAATATCTGGAGCTAAATTTGTCTGTTCAAGACATGATTTCAGACAGTTTTCTGCTTGTGACCATGTCACTAAATGATGAATACAATGCACTCCATGGTCAGGGGCTGGAAAACTATTTCAGCTCATTAAAAAAAATAATAAAGAAAAAAAGAAAAAAGATGTAGTATGGGAAAAAAAAAAAAAAAAAAAGGATTCCTGGAATGCCAAGAGCCAGCAGAAATCCAAGGAAAAACCCCAACCTACGTCAGGCCTAATATTTATCAAGAACCTGACACCAATGTGGTCGTTCCTGTGCTTGTTTACTGTTGAAATGAAGTTTATTCCAATTTGTAATCTCCAAACTTTCCTTTGGGCTCCTGGGCTGGAAAGGGCACCTAGGGTTTGGATGGGGTGAGATGGAGGAGGAGGAGATGAAAGGAAAGGGAGGAGGTGAGGAATCAAACCCGCCTTGCCAAAAATGTTCACACAGAAACCAAATTCCTGGGCTGGTTGTGTCTCCATTTCCCAGAGGTGTGAAAATCCAGGGCTTAAAGTGAGACCCAAATGAAACTGGGCAGATTTTGGGGCTTCTTTGCCCCTCAGGAAAACTTTTCAGGGAATCAGGGATTACAAAATTGGGCAGAAAGAGGAAATAATGGGAATTACCCAGGGGGTTGGAAATGATTCCTGAACTTTCTAGAAAGCAACTGATGGGCATTTCAGAGCTCAGCTCAAACCAGCACAAAATACAATCACTGTAAATTCACATTCACATTTACATTTACATACTTAAATTTAAATTTGTGTTTCCATTTAAGATCTGTCACGACCTTTAAAGAGATTTTTAAAAACGAGCTGTGAGGGATCATTCTGAGATGCCCTCGGTGAGGAACATAGAACATTTCTGACTAAAATTAACACTTTATTTTTAGCAAAAACCCTTTCAAAGTTTGTCCTATTTGTCTGCAAGATGCCTTAAAGCATCTGCAGGAACGGAGAACATTAATACAAGTGGAAAAGGAGAGGGTTTTTTGTGATTTATAAATCCATCATTTATTATATTTATTATATTTATTATATTTATTATATTTATTATATTTATTATATTTATTATATTTATTATATTTATTATATTCATTATATTCATTATATTAATTTATATTTATTATTATTATAAATAAACAATGAGGAACCATTCTTCTTTTTAAAAATAATTGCAAAACCTGAGCTTCCATTAGTAAAAAAAAAAAAGTTATTTCTGTTGAAATAAGTGGAATATAAAGGACAATCTCTGTTTGTCTGAGATACCCATGAAATGTGGAGTAAAAGGATACATAAAAATGAAAAGTAAAAGGATACATAAAAATAAAAATGAAAAGTAAAAGGATACATAAAAAAAGAAGTTTTTTGCTGGAGCTGCCCTTGGAAAATGATTATCTGCTCCCTCACATCAAATAATTTCAAAATAATTCCGTTTTACCTGTGTGCTGAGACAACTCCCTGAAGGAGCTACAGAGAAAGGAGGATACAGAAATGACTGAACATGCCCAAACCCCTCTAATGAGACTCAGGTCTGTCTGTTTGAAGCTTTGATTCATTGTATTTTTGCTTCTAATGGCTCCCAGCATGAATGAGTGTCCCAAGCAAGGCTGAAATGATGAATTGTTCGCAGTCTACCACCACCAGGGCAAATTTATGGCTGCCCACGTTACTTGGCAGAGGGAGAGGGTTTTGGAAGGATTAAAAAAGTTGGGAGGAGGCCGTGGATGGAGGAAAGGCTCCTCTGGGAACAAGGAGTTGAGACATCAAGGTCCTCATTGTCCCAGCCTGAGGCAGGAACCCTCCAAGCACTGCTCTTATCTCGTTTTCACTGAGTTGTTCCTTTCCATCCCTCGTGTTGTTGTTTTGGTTTTTTTCCCTGAATAAATTTGTTTTCCTGTCTCTAAAAGAGATTGGATCCCAAACACAAAACAAAACATCGCCGTGTGAGCAAAGAAAAATCAGATTTTTTTTGGAGCTTAAATGGGACACCAATGGCTTCTGGCTGAGCTGCAAATCTCTCAGCACGAGGCGCAGCTCTCCTGACAGCCAGCCTGCAGTGCAACTCTCATCTCCCTCGGGATTTATGGCACAATTTGGTGCTGTAGGTTGGGTGAAAGGGAAAAGAAAGCTCCCTGGCAAGTGAAGTGTGGGCTCCTCATCACAAAAGTGGAGGAGGAAACATCAGGGAGGAGGCAGAAGGGTGGGGCATGGAAATGAACCCCATTTTTCACTGCTCTCCACTAAACCAGGAGCACTGATAGCCACTCTATCACCTTAACGAGGGATATTTAATTTATTAATCACCCTGCCTTGTCCAGGAACCTGAAATGGAGATAATGAGGAAAAGCCTGCAATTAACAGAAAAAGACTATAATCAAGCCTTTGTGGCCATTTATTTGGGCAGGAACGAGGACTCCACTCCATCATTACTCCCCACACCTTGTTCACTTTTTGGGAACATTGGCACGAGTGAGAGGAACATGTTGTGAAACTAAGCAAATACTTACCCAGGAATATTCCCGGCCCGTGTGTATTTACAGAAATGTCCATTTGAGAAGGGTTTAATGGCTGCTTTGACAGGCTGTGTGCTGAAACGAGCTGCAATCATACCCTGCAACTTGGGAACTGCCTGCCCACGGTAAATTTGGATCTCATTTATTTGCTCCGAGCGAAGCTGGGAGAGCCACGCCAGCTCTGGGGGTGAAGGTGCAGGGGATTTGTGCTTCCAGGGAAATTTGTGCTGCCAGAATCTCTCCATCCTCAGGCTGGCTACCCATCCTGTGTGCCCCCAGTGCACGCGGTGCACACACGCAGCACGCAGGGTGAATGTGTGTGAAATGTTTCAATTACCTCTAAAATAATGTTTAACATGTTCCAGACATACTGCATTAAGCAAATACCCCAGCAGTATTTGAAGCGTATTCTGTTTTTCATTTTAATAGATTGTAAATGTATTAAACACATGTTAAGAATATATTTCATATACTGCATTTGTAAAATATTATCAAATTTATATAGGCGGAAACCACAGAGCCACCACAGGATCGGCTCCAGAGCGGGCCCGTTTGGGAAGTTAACCTTTTAGCACCACTGCATCGGCACAGAACGGAGGATTTGATTTGATTTCACTCAATTTTTGTTCCATTTTAAGCCCTTAACCCCTTTAGCTCTAAACTTGGGGCTCTGTAGAGCGTCTATACCCCAACCATCTGCCCTGGAGCTCCCTGTTTTAGTGCTGAGAGAGGAGCTCAATATCAGAGCTGCAAAACTGCCCCGTGGCCACAGGATTAAATATCTGCTCCTCATTTAGTACCCCCTCAAATCATTGGATGGCATTAAATGTCCCTATTAAAAGGCAATGTCTGCAGATATTTCAAAACTAGAAACTGAGATTCCACTCAGTTCCTTCCCCTCTGTCCTGCAAACGGAGCAAGCTGCAGTTGGGTTTTGGGTTTAGGCCAAGCCAGGGAGGATGGTTTGGGTTTGAAGATGTTTTCTGAGCCCAGACACCCTCAGGTTTCTTTGAAAGCAGAACCCAGAGCTAGGTCTGTTCCTTTGGAAATGAATCCCCTCTCCCGGCTGAGCTCAGCCAAAATCCTGGAAACACGAAGCAGAGGAGGGGGTCTGTGAGAGCTCGGCCTAAAAGTGCAGGATTTAATCCCAGGTACCCACAACAGTCCTTGAAGGATGCAGGAATCCAACACATTTCCATTTTTACACATGAATAACTTCAGTTCCTTTTCATTCTCCTTCTTTAACATGGATTGGAACAGCAAAGCCAGCCCAGACCCAGAGTGCGAACTGAGATTTCCAAGTTGGATTGGACAGAAATCCCGAAGTTTTGAGTGTCTGGGGCCCAGAGCAGAGCTGGTCACCGCAATCTCTGCTTCTGCCTCTCTGCTGCTCGGTTTGGGAGCAGAAACAGCACCTGGGGACAGAAAACTGCCACTTCCCAAAGTGCAGGAGGCTGGTTTCAGCTTAGACAAACTCTAGAAAGAGTCACTGCTGGGTGATAAAGAGGAGAGGGATTCCTCATAGAGGAATTTATCATCAGTGCTCAGATAAACCAGCCCAGGAACTCCAGCTTTCCAAACATCCTGGGATGTTTGCCTTATAGTGACATTTATATTTGATGTGTGGAACCTTTTACTCAACTTTTTTTTAGAGCCTCCATTAGTTTATAATAAAATTTAATCGTCCGAATTTATTTTCAGCTAGAAAGAAATTCTTAGTGCCAAATGCTTTTCTTAATGAAGTATTAAAACCCAAACATAACAGATGAATCAGGGAGGGTTTTTTGTGGGGTTTTTTTTTGCCTCAGTGTCCATCCCTGTCCAGGAAAGCAACCACTGGCTTCAGGATTCTGTGATCCTCCTCATCCAGAAGTTTTCAGAGATTTTAGAAGGGTTGGTGCAGGAACTTTCCCCAGGATATGGGGGCCAGAATATCCCAGGCAGACCCTGGAAAATGAGTTGCAGAGGGGGTGCACAGGTGGAAATGAAGATTCCTCAGGCCAGGACGAGGCCTTGGATTCTTGCAGGCTGCCACTGTAACCACAGCCTGTATTGACACTGCAGAGCTTATTGCCAGTGACCTGGGGGTGTTGGGTTTCCTGAAGCTCAGGAGATCCATTTCAGCTCCGAGGGGGAAAGATCAGACACATTCTGAAGCTCCCCAGAAGAGTTATGACAGATGTGTCACAGTAACTTAACTGCACCCTGAAAAAATATTAAGTCTGAAGTGTGTTGGTTTTTACAGGCTTATTTCACACCATTATCCACTTAACTCCCCAATAATGTCCCAGTCCTGGCCAACGAGCACCAGGAGATATTTGCTGTGCTTTGACTTCCCAATTATTTTGTGTGGATGAGCGAGATGAAATAATAGCCAGACATCCTGAAAAAAAACCTCACTCAACTGTTCACCAGCACTGCTAAAGAATTCCCTTCCCCTCACTTTTAATAATGCAGGATTTACCTTATCACATGGGATGGATTTCTGCTGCAGGAGTTCTCAGATGGGGGAAATAAAGCTGGCAAGGAGTAAATTCCCCACTTTGTCAGGTAAAATGTGGGATTGGGCTGTTGCAAAACATTGGCAGGAGGAAAATCTCAGCGGGCAACAGAGCCAAATGTCAGCCTGGAGCTGCCACCCTGCATTGCCCTGATTTGGGTTGGTCCTTCCCAGCAGCTACTGTGTGACCTGCTGCAGAAACAGCTTCTGGAAGTGATTTTTCCCATCTGAGAGCACTTTCCTCGTTCCTTTTCCAGTAAATGTGCAGAACAGCTCCGAGCAGGAGAGATCCCAGGCTGCCTCCTCAACACGAGAAGCAGCTGCTGCTGAGGCTTCCATGAAATCCTGTGGTGGTGTCACAGGAGTCCCAGGACGAGGGAAGAGATGAGAATCTTGACCCCACGTTTCAGAAGGCTGATTGATTATTTCATGACACATATTATGTTAAAAAAAATGAAATATCAGAACTATACTAAAAGAATAGAAGAAGGGATTTCATCAGAAGGCTCGAAAGGAAAGGAATGGAATGATAATAAAATCTTGTGGCTGCTCACAGCCTCGACACAGGTGGCTGTCATTGGTCATCAAGTGAAAACAATTTCACACGCTGCATAAACAATTCTCCAGATCAAATTCCACAGCAGCAAAACGTGAAGAAGCTGAAGCTTCCCATCTTCTCAGGAGAAAAGATCCCAACGAAAGGATTTTTCATAAAACATGTCTGACAAAACCCCACCAGCACCTCGGGAGGACTGAGAGGATTTTAAAGCCCTGCCTTGTCTACCTTGCTTGAAAACATTAAACATGTCAATTAAATATGTAAATTAAATATGGATTTTGGAGACACACAGGTACAAGGGACGGAAATCCTAAGGAGAGGAGGACAGGCACTCGACTCGAGCCAGATAAGCCATAACAGAACTCAATATTTATCTACTTGATCACACACAACCTTATTTTTGAAATAAAACCACATTTAAGTTCATCTTGCAGGGTTTTTTCATTGGATTTTTTTTCATTTAATTTTTTCAGCACCTTTTTCCATAGGTGATTATCAAAAATGCTATTTTTAATCTGACCTTTAATGACTAAAAGCAAAAGATGAGAGGATTTTTTCTCTACCCCAGATGGAAATGGATTTGATAGCAAAAAGAACATTTTTTAGCTAGCTGCTATTCCCATGGGGTTCACAGTAACACATCGTTTTAGGAGACCTTCACAGATGGTTTTGATGGAGTTACACCAGAAATGAGTTTACCTGAGAGTCTTTCTGTCCAGCTGTGAAAGGGGTGATAAAACACAAGGTTTGAGCACCAAGCATGCCAAGGTGGGGCTGGATTTGAGTTTCCCAGCTCTGGGAGGAGACACCTCACTGGGTCCTGCTGAGGCACCACTTTGTCCTTTCCTGACGTGATGAGATAAACCCAAATTGGGAATTCATCCACAGAATTGGGAATTCATCCACAGAATTGGGAATTAATCCACATCTGCCTCCTGCAAATCCTGCTCAGCCCCGGGAATCCAGAGCCAATTCCAGGCAAGAGGCCACTGGGAAGGTGTCCAGTTCTCTGTACCCCATGCCCAGCTCTGGCTGCAGAATAATTTATTTCCTGCAGTTCCTCTGGCCAAGGAAAACATTTCGGCTCCCTGTGGCAGGGGAGCTCTGCAGTGAGGAGCCTCTGTTGCAAATTGTGCACCCCAGGGGCTGCCCCACATCGTGGGACCTGCAGGAAGCTCCACACCAGGGCACTGTGACAAAGAACTGGGCTTTACTGGTCCTTGTGCCTCCAGAAATCCATTTATGACCAATGGGGTGAGTTACCTTCCTCCCCTCTCCATAAAAACCCGTGGGTAATTGATTTTTGGTCTTTTTTTTTTTTTAAGCAAGGTAAAATTTGTCTCAAAAAAAAGCTGAAGAAAGGAGCGTTCAAAACAAAATCTCAAGGTGTTGGTTTATGTCTCAGAATGGATCTGGGCTGGGGGGAGAGTGAAATGGGGAACATTTCTTGTGTTTTTCCTGGAACATATTTTTAAATGGATATTGGAATAATTTTCCATTGAAAACACCCCCCTAACAAAGTCCATTTCTCACTCCTAGACCCCCAGAAATCTTTTACCTGCAAGGAGTTGAATGCAATCTTTATTTTTGTTCATGGAATCAGAGAATTGTGAAATAACCTGAGCTGGGAGGGACCCACAAGGATCATCCAGGATCCACAACGATCAGCCCCTGGCCCTGCACAGACACCCCAAAATCCCACCCTGGGCATCCCTGGGAGTGCTGTCCAAACCCTCCTGGAGCAGCCTTGGGAATGTCACCATGCCCTGGGGGCCTGGGCAGTGCCCAGCACCCTCTGGATGAGGAACCTTCCCCTGAAATCCAACAAAACCTCCCCCAGAGTGGAAAATTGTCCCCAGAACCTCATTTGGGACAAAACCAGAACAACCCAGAGCGTTGTCCTGAGCTCAGTGGGAGCAGGATCTGCTCTTCCAGCTCCTCCTTTCGTCTCCCTGCCTTTGCTCCTGCATTCCCAGCGCTCTGGAGCTGAGGGCTGGCCTGGATTTTCCTGGGCTGTCAGTGGGGGATGGCTGTGTGTCCTGCAGGGTGCAGGGGAGGATCTGGGCTCTGCTCAAGCCATGCCTGCGACAGGAATTGTCTTTATTTGCTGGTTGAGAGCCGAACACGAGGGATTTCTTCCTGAACTGTCACTTCCTTCCCATCTTCCATATGACTTAAAAGCCAAATAATTCAGAGGTGCCCAAAGTTCCATCCCTCACCTGCCTCTGAGAGTGTCACACCAAGCCAGGCTGATTTTTACATCTTTTACAAGCCCTACCACCCCGAAGTTTCCAGATTTTCTTAACAGAATCCGCCAGAAACCTGTTGCAGGTCCCCCAGCTATTATTTTTATCCTCCCAGGGTGCTGTTATCAGCAGGGCCTGATCCAGCAGATATTTTTCTGTCTGAGCACAGTAAACCAGCGCTCCAGCTGCTGCCAGTCAGGATGGATTGGGCTCAAATCCCAACATCTGGCACATTCCCATTCCTCACATGAATGTCCAGCACAGGAGCTGCTCCCATGAAGAAAGTTCCTCGTGGCTGGGTGTGCAGGACCTCATTCCTAATGATCTAAGACACCATATTATTAAAAAATAGTGCAAATTATGCTTTCACTTACAGGGCTGCCAATGTGATATAACTCCTTTGACAAGCCTTTGTGTTTACTTTGGCCTCCCCGAGCCCGAGCCCAGTGGAATAACTGGAGTTTTGTAGATTTACAGTGGCATAACAGAAATTGGGGCTCTGGGTGTGGAGAACCCCTGGCTGTCTGAAGCCATAATAATTCCCAAAAAACGGCTGTGCTCCCCCTGTGGGGGCTGCTGGAGGAAAGTTTTATGCAGAGGGTTTGAGGGTGGACGTTGTGATTGGGAATGAAAACGTTGTAGAGCAATGAAATAGTCTGGTGCAGACATTGCAGTTATGAGATCTTTCAGCCTTTGGCTGCATTCCAGGTGTTAAATTCCTCTGTCCCTGTGGAAGGAGAAGCCAGAGGGTCTCTCTTGGTACAGTGAATTTGATTTCAGCTTTTTGCTGTGCCTGGAGAGGACTCGAGCTCTGCTGTCCTTCAGCAGTTTGGAGTCACCTTCTCTTTGTCGTCCCTCTGATCCATCCTGCTCCTTTTTTTTCCAGGAGCGTGTCCCAGCAGGAATGCTGAAGCTCTGTGGGCTGCAGGTCATGCCACAGGGTGGGGGTATGGATCTGTCCAGCAGGGAAAACCCCTCCCTGAGAGGCTCCATGCCTGTGTCCTGTGGGGAACCAGCGTGTCCAGCCCGGGAGCCTCAGAAACCACAGCCCAGGGAGCCACCAAAGAGCTCTTTTAGGAAAAGCTGGGAGGGAGCGGCCTTTGAAATGCTGCTCAGCAGTTTCCTACCTGAGGGAATGTGTGGAAGACTTGGCTCAGCTCCCACAAGGACTCGGCCCTGTTATCAGGGTTTGGTTTCAGTTGACTTGCAAGCAAACAACGTTTAAATTCTCTGCTTTTTTCTGTGGGTTCTGCTCAGCTCCAGCCCCAAGCAGCTCCCCAGCGTGGCAGTCACATTCTCTGAAAAATCCCTTCGCCCAGGATTGTTCCCCTGGGAAGCTGAGAAGCCTCAGAGAAAAGGGAAACAATTCTGATCTCATTTGCCTCTCCTGTGTTGTGCTGATGTGGAATGTGTTTGGAGATTGTTCACCCACAGGTGATTGTTCCATTGCATTCTGCTGGGAGTTGTTTTCACTCTTTGGCCAGTCAGGGCTCTGGAGAGAGTCACCAGTTTTCATTATTATCTTTTAGCCTTCTGTCTGTATCCTGTCTGTATTCTTTAGTATAGTTTAGTTTAGTACTCTTTAATATAACATAGCATCATAAAATAATAAATTAGCCTGGTGAACACATGGAGTCAGATTCATCATTCCTCCCTTCACGGGGATCACTGCAAATACAACACCCCAGGAAGGCTGAGGAGGAAAGATTTCCGCATTATCCTCCTCAATTCCTCTTCTAGGCAACATCTGGGGGCGTCTCCAACTCAACCTTCCAGAATCCCATCTGCTTGTGGCAGGATAAGTACAAGAGACACCAACCTGGGATTGAAACTCCCAAACAGAATTTGGGAGTGAAATTCCCTGCTGCACCCCAAGCTGCACCTTTGGGATTGAAATCTTCCAGAACCAGAGCAGAAAGAGAGATTCCTCCTGCTCCAACAGCGCTTTGTCTGGGATTTCCTTGATGCTCAGGGAGAGAAATTGGCTGGAATCGGGGCTGGGAAGAAAGGCAGGGTTTGTGTGGAGGTGTGGGGAGGTGGAAGGAGGTAGAAAGGGGAGCCTACCTACATTTTTAACAGTTTCTTTACGAGTGTGATACAGGTATTTTCCTATAATAAACCAGTAATGTTCCCAAGAAGCAAGTGCTGTTCTTGGCATCTCCGTTGGTTCCAATTTGCTTTCCTTACAACTGTGGGCAAAAGTCATGAAAAGGGCCCTGCCTTACAGGTAGGGAAGGGAAGGCACTATTTTTTATACAAATAAATGTCACTCCTAAATTATCTGCTCCTGGAGCCCACCACCTGGTTTCTGGCCCATCTCTCCCACCTCCAAATTGGCAGCTGCCATGAAATACAGCAAGGGGATGTAAATGGGGATCTGTTCCACTGAATCTGCACTCACCTCCTGCCAAGGTGGGAGACAAATGAGTGCTGGAAAAACTCGAGTGATTGAGAAGTTTCCTTCAAAAGGGAGAAACTGAAAAGAAGAGCTTTCGTTTTAAAGAAATTAGCATTGATTTCCCATCTTTTTCAGGGCACGAGCTCTCACCTTATTTCAGAAATTGTCTCAGAGTGAATGGATCATAATCCATGGAATAAGAAAATGCTTTGGAGATGGAAGTCTGGGAGTAAAAATCTCCTGTGTTCTGTTCTTTGCCTCCAGCTGACCTCAGGAATCTCATGTCATGCTGCCATGCCTTTGAATTTCTGTAAAAACCAGGATCCTCCTGATCCCTTCCAAAAAACCCTGCAGGAAAACATCTGTAAAGGAAATCCAGCTGTGTCTGCACAGAGCACCACAGCCTGGAGAGATTCCTGGGTGAGCTCTGTGCTCCTTCTGTGCATCTTCAGTTCTGTTATTTGAGTATTTTATGTTCATTATTTCTATTATTCCTTTATTCCCTCTTGTCAGCCTGACCATTCCTGATGAGGTTTTTAATATTCCTACTGAGCTCAGGATGTAGAGTTCTATTACCAGTTAAGATTTGCAAACTCATCCTTGATTAGAGATTAATTCTGAATTGGTTCTTTCTGTCAAAAATTGAGTTAGACCCAGGTTTTATTCAATTTCTAAATGGATGGTAATGCTTAGAACTGAGTGCAGTGCAAGACAGCCCTTCTCAAAATGCTGTGGATGTTTCCATACAATAGAAATGACAGTGATGAACAAAACTACTCAAATTAGGAACAGGAATGACTCAAAAGTCACTCTCAGACCCAGCTCAAGAAGCTAAGGAGGCAGTGTCCTTCATTAAGTGAGTTTCAGGAGGAAAAAAATGATTATTCAGTGAAACTTGAGCTTTGAGGATCTTCAGGTACCTGCTGAGGAACAAATTTTTGCAGGTCTCAATAATTTAGGGGAATTATATTACCTGGGCAAAATCATTCCTCCTTACCTGTTTGCAAGCCCCTCATTGGAACAAAATCACTGCTCTGCTCTGCTCTGCCTTTGGACAAACCATGGAAGGGCTGCTCCTGCCTCAGGAAAACTGTATCAGAGCTGGACAATGCTCCACAATTCAGCTTTTCTATCACAGGCTGGACACCACTACAGAAACTGAAGTGAAAGCAGGGCTCAAATCTCACATTTCAGAGCACAAGCCAAGGGTGTCTGGCTGCAAATCCAAGGTTGAGGGACCTCCCAGAGGGAAGTTTGGCCCTCCAGGGACATTTTCTCGGCTGTGCCCTTTTTCTGTAGGAAATCTGTTGGAAAATTGTGCAGGAAATCTTCACTGGAACCCCTGACCTGCAGATGTGCCTGGTAATCCTGGAGATAACTCTGCCCACACCTGGTTCCTTCAGCCCCAGCACCCAGGGATGCCCTGGGAAGGCTGAGCTGGAGCAGGGGCTGGGCAGAGTCCCAGAATAAAGCAGGGATTGATTCCAAGGATCTCCTCCATGGATCCACCTGGGGCAGCACCAGAGCCCAGCCAGGGCTGCACCCAAGATGGACCAAAATGGCCCCAAAATGCCCGGCCGGGCACGGGGTCTCTCCCTGGGATCAGCTCTGCTCCATTTGCACCTTGCAGTTCATTGTCCCATCCCAGCTTCAGCCCCTGCAGCCCCACCCTGCTTGTTTTTCTCTCTCCAGCCCACGGGGTTTGTGCTCCTGGGCTGGGATTGGGATCATTTGTCCTTGGTGCCCAGCTGGAGCAGGAATTGTTTTGTGTCCCTGCTCTGTGCACAGAGCTCACCATCCCATAATATGAAGCTCAGACCCACACACTGAAGCAGCACAGAACCTGAAAAATAGAAAAGCTGAACCTGAGGCATCACCAAAGGTGAGGTTTTCTCTAGGAAATGTCTCTGTTTGCTGAACCCAACACAAATTTTTCCCAATATTCCTGCAGGCCCTCCTTAGACTGATGGTAACAGTAAACTTCCCACCTTGCAATTCCAGGAATAGAGCTGCTGAGGTTTTCCTGTACCTGCTCCAGAGGGCCAAGACAAACCCCACTGTTGGTGGCTCCTCCAAAATACCTCAGGAAGAATGGGATGTTTCCATCCACCACTGAATATTGACTCTTGCCGTGCTGCTGACCTTCAATCATTTGATGACATCACGTTGTCCCTTTGAATCCGTGTACAAATAAGCTGAATTTCCATTAGGGAACATAAAGTGCCCCATTTCGCCTCACTCTGCAAACTGTTTATGGGTTCCTCGCCGCTTTCAGGATTTTTACAAGAGAACATCCACTGTTCATTTCCTGGCTCGGCTCCAACTGGACATGTTAACTTTGCCTAATTTCCAAGACATTTCATGGGGAAGGCTCCATAATACAAGGCATGTTTTTCCACCAGGGAACTCACTGCGCTTTTTTTTTTTTTTTTTTTTTAATTTTATTTTAAAGTCTATTTTTCCCAGACAAATTAAACCTCCTTTTTATGAGCTTCTTCTAAAGGGGTAGAACAGTAGCTGGCCTTGTTAGATATTAGTGCTGCTGTTGGGAAGGGCGATCGTGTAACTGCAGGGCCTCAGGATTTTACACTTTCTGGAGTTCATTAACCAAAAGCTTCTGTATTTGAACCTGCGAGGTTTGAGCTGGACGGGGCCCAGGCAGCGAAATCAATCCAGTCCCGCAGCACTGAACTAATTGTCATCATATCCAAATGTGCAAATATACAAGAAGTCTACAGCAGCAGAGGCAGGGGAAAATTGAGGGCTTTCAGTTTTTTTTTTCTTTTTTTTTTTGGGGGGGTATTATGTTGCTGAAAAGTTTTTTACGCACTTCCTCGCCGCCATAAAATCCAACATTGAAAATATGTTTCCTATATGAAAAGATCTGTCCCCAATTGAAGGGTTTTATATCCCCTACATCCATCTAATCAAATGCTTTCCGCTGAAGTCATATATTTGACCACATATTGGGCCGGGGAGGAGTTGGAGGAGATTTCTCTTCTTGTCAAAGCTTGTAATGTCACCAGATAATTCAGCAGAAAGGGACTTCTTTTTTCCAGCACCTTTTTCCAGCTGTGGCACGTGAGGAGGAGGAGGAGGTGCTTCTCCCCACTGCCCTGCAGAAATGAGACCCAACATTTTAATAAAAACCCATTTCAGGTGAATTTGCTAAGGAACAAGGTTGTGTCCAGCTGCACTTTTGGGCCCCACCTCCCTGGCCCTGCATCCCAAATGGGTTTTTTGGAAGGATCTTTGTGCCCCGGAGCTCTGTGAGCCCTCCTGTCCCCAGCTGTCCTCAGAGCCAGGTCAGTGCTGCTCTGCAGAGCTCCAGTTCATCTCTGACAGGAGTTTTGAGCTTTCCCTGCCATCTTCTGTAGCCTTGGCAATGCCAGGGGAGAGCAGAATCTGCTCCCAGTGCCAGCATTATCCCAATTATCAGAGGAAACCCCTCATCCTCCAGTGGATGCCCTAATTTAAATGTCTGCAGAAAAGCTGAGTTTAGCCAAAATGAACCCAAAATTCAGCTTGAGTTTATTAACAGAAATGCAGTCATGAGGTTCTCTCCCATTGTGGCTTTATTGGCAATTTAATTCTTGGAGCAGGAACGAGGGGTCCGGCTCTAATCCGAGCAGATTCTTTCTAAATAAACAGGACTATATTTAATTCGCATACATTTTGAAAACTCCAAGGATGCTTCCAGAGAAGGGCTGCTTTTTTTCTCCAAGGTGTTGCCATATGGTTTTAATTTCTCAGAAATCTATAGACCAGCTTGTTCCCTGAGAAAACTGTGCCAAGTACGGCTTGTCAAGATAGCTGAAAATGTAATTTAACATCCACTCTTTTCCTAGAGTGACTCCTGACTTGTACAGCAGCAATGTTTCCAACTGGAAAAGTCAAATGACCAGCTAAAGGATGAAATCTAAAATATTTATTATTTACTGGACACGGGAAAGAAAATATTTTTTATTTCTTACGTTTTAGGCACTCGTGTGATATCTACAAATTTTGACAGCCTTTTTCAGAAGGGTAAATAGCATGTGCTGCTGCAGTTAGAAATGGAGCAGAGTTCCACAAATAAACCAAGGGCATGAAATCTTCTCTGGGCAGATAAAAGCACAAATCCCCAGCTGCCCACACTGGCATTGCAGAGCCACGGCCGAGCTGCCTGGGTTAAATTAAGCAAATACATATTTTGGGTTTCCACTCCATGCCTTCATGCCCGCTGCCTTTCGTATCCTTCTCCCTATCTCTGTTTATTTTTTTTGACTCAGATATGAGTGTAGTGGGTAATTAAAAGTGAATCTTACATGAGGGACCCACTGTTGGAGCCAAACATTTGCTGGGTAACTATAAACTCCAAAGTCCATCCCTGCCTTTGCCGTCACTGCGGTTGGTCCATTTTCACACTATTATTATTTTGTCTCAGAATTCCTGTGTTTATAAAATAGGGACAGGAACACAGACTAAATATAAATCCCATCGGCTCTGTAGCAGAACAGCTTAAAAAGAAAAAAAAGAAACAAGAAGCCTGAATATTCAGATTATTCCCAGATCTCCTCTAAGGCGCCCAAGGGTTGCTCAGGCAGAAACTTGAAATTGTTCCTGGAGGAGAATAAAAGGTGTTCTAAGGGTGGTAAAATGATTTATGGATTTTTCTGGTGATTTATCCCTGTGGGATTCTGTAAAGTGGTGTCACCTTCAGGGCTGGATGGAGGGAATTGTCTCCAGCATGGACCAGTCCATCCAAAAGTGCCCTCCTTGCTCCTGACTTCTGCTCAACTTTATGGATTGGATGTTACCAAACCTGGATGTTTCCACCAATTTACTATGAAATAGCAGGGTCTGAGCCTGGTTTTATTTCTGTATATCCCATGAAAAGAAATACAGCACAAGAAAACCCATCCAGAGACATCAACACCTTGGAATATCAAACCCAAAAATTCAGCAAAATTAGGTTCTCTCTGAAAGGAAATGAGGAAGGAGGAAAACAAAAAGAGGATGATAATAATTACAGGCAAAAAGCAGTGGCAGCTTCATGATTTAAAGGTGATACTTTGTGATATTTGAAAGAATGCAGCAAGGCAAATTTAAAAGAAAATTCGGCAATTTCACATTGTAAATTGTCCCCCATGGAGAAGAAATAAAACCATCCCAGGATTTTTTGCCCCCTGATATGTTGGTGCAGATTGAGTTGTGTGGATTAAATTGATGCAAAGCCCAGCACCAGAGCAGTCAGGAGAAAACTCTGTCAGATTTATTCATCTGAGTGTCTGGCAGCTCTGAGGTCTTGGATGGTTTTTCCCATAAAACTGATGCTTTGTGAAAAAAAAAAAATAATAAGCCTTCTAATAAACAGTCTGAGGGAAAAACGTGACACTGAAAAACCTGTTTTTAATGGTGAAAGAAATCCAGAATGTTCTTTGCTTTTAAATATTCCATTAATAAATGGGTACATACAAAACAAAAATGAAAATATAGTTTCTGCTGTAATTCTCCAAATTCAACATCTTGCAATCTCTCTGAATAGCAGAGGATAATTTTTATTATCTGTAATAATGGTATTTGCAATGATTTTTTTGCTTGCAAAAGTTGTTTTGCAAAAGGCACTGCCCTGATGGAATTCAGGGCTGAAAAGGAGAGGGAAAAGGAAAAAGAAGGAGGGGAAAAGGGAAAGGAAGAGGGAAAAAGGAAAAGGATTGAGGAAAAAGGAAACGTAAGGAGAGAAAAGGAAAAGAATGGATGAAAAAGGAAAGGGGGAAAAATAAAAGGAAGAGGGAAAAAGGAAAGAGGAAAAAGGGAAAGGATGGAAGAAAAAGGAAAAGGAAGGAGGAAAAAGGAAAAGGGAAAAAGAAAAGATGAAAAAAGAAAAGGATGGAGGTAAAAGGAAAAGGAAGGTGGAAAAGGAAGGAGGAAAAAGGGAAAATATGAAGGAAAAAGGAAAAGGAAAGAGGAGAAAGGAAAAGGATGGAGGAAAAAGGAAAAGGATGGAGGAAAAGGGAAAAGGATGGAGGAAAAGGGAAAAGGACGGAGGAAAAAGGATAAGGATGGAGGAAAAGGGAAAAGGATGGAGGAAAAGGGAAAAGGATGGAGGAAAACTGCAAGGCTGTGGATGGGAGCACCCATCCAGGGATGGAGCCACTGCAGAGCTGTTTGGGATGGTTCCTTTTCCCAGTTTTTCCCCTTGTCCCAGTGATCCACAAGCAATCCTGCTGGGGATAAACCCTCCCAGCTCCACAGAGCTGTCACATCCGAGCCTGAAACACATGGGACATGCAAGATTGTCTTCAATATTGATTCCCAGTGAGAGAGAACAGGGTGAAACCTGCCAGGCCAAGCTGGAACACCTTGGCCACTCCCTCTCCCCCCTTTTTTAGGTTTGTTTGTTGGGTTCTTGGGAAGAAAGGGCAAGCTGGGTTGAATGTAGATAAATAAATAAATCTGCAGAGATATTTTCACTGCGCTGCTGTTGACTTTGAGCCCTGCTGTCTAAAGCAGGACATCAACAGGCTGAGTGTCCTCCCTGCTGCTGCAAAACCACCCAGCTATTCCAGGCCTGTGGGCACCATTTGGGTACAATGGACTTCCCTTCAGGGACCTGGTCTCCTCCCAGCTTTATGTGTTTATGTATGGACGAGACTTTTTGTACTTTCAGCGCTGTCAGCTCAGCCCCCAGGAGGGTGTCCCAGCTCAGGAGCCTGAGGCAAATTCAGGAGAGGATTTCTGTGGCCAGGATCAGGGCATGGCCTCAGGAGCGTGGGTTTCACAGCATCAGGGAATGGTTTGGGATGGGTGGAACCTTAAATTTCATCTCATTTCACCCCCTGCCATGGGCAAGGACATCTTCCACTATCCCAAGCCCCATCCAACCTGGCCTGGGATGGAGCAGCCCCAGCTTCTCTTTGTCCCTGGCTTTTCTCCTTATCTCAGGATGTATCTGTGGCACAGGGGGCTGGAAAGGAATAAAACCTGGCAAAGGATGGAAAAAACTTTCATGTAATTCTTGAGTCATGTTGGCCTTGGAGCCAACATGCCATTAATCAGCAGCGAGAATTAATCATCCCTGTGAATGTGCACAGTCCCATGGACATTGTCTGCAAGGTTCTGAGTGCAGGGAAAGGCAGCTGAAGAAAATCACCACTCATTGCTGCTGCCACTGTGTCTGTGCCTTCCCTGGGAATGCCAGGATCAGAGCAGGGAACTGTTTTCCTAAACACTCTCTATTGGATTCAAATTAACAGAATTCAAAATCACATCAGTGTTGTGATCTAACACGGGCTGCAGCTCCTGCTCTGGGTGCTGAGGGGGTTTTGTACTCTGGCCTGCAGATCTTCCACCTCTAACTGGGGTATTTCAGAGGGCAGGGTTAGGTGGGATATTGGGAAGGAATTCTCCCCTGTGAGGGTGGGCAGGCCCTGGCACAGGGTGCCCGGAGAAGCACCTGGAATGTCCAAGGCCAGGCTGGATGGAGCTTGGAGCACCCTGGGATAGTGGGAGTTGTGGGTGGAACTGGACGACCTTCAGTGTCCCTCCCAACCCAAACCATCCTGTGGCTGTGCTGAGGAATATCCTCCACCATTCCATCACAATCTGGAGGCCAGTGGGAGGAAATCAGGAATTTTGCTGTCCATGGAACAATCCATAACTCGCACTTCACCCTCAGCCCCTTTCTCCCGTTCTCTCTCCCCGCTATGGCCAAACCCCCACCTCCTCTTCCCTCCCTAGCCTCCTCAGAAAGCAAAACCAGGGGAGCAAAGTGAGACAACGCTGCTGGCATCTGCCTGGAGCCTCCCATGGCGCTGCAACCGGAGCACGGCCACGGAACATTGGGAGCTTTCTGCAAAGCCCCGGCGGCGGAAATCGCCGCCGCTCTTAATTCGAACCAGAATGAGATGGGCCCGGGGCGCGCACAAAGGCGGCCTTTGCTCGTTCCCAGGGTGCTGACAGGATGGGCCAGAGTCCATCCTGTGCAGCTGATGGGAGCAGCAGCACATCCTTAAATCTCAACACCTGGGCGCTGCTCCGGAGACCTCGGCAGGAACTTGGAGGGGAGGTTGCTGCCAGTGCCACTGGGGAGGTCCCGGGGGGATGCTGCAGCTGGCTGGGTAAAGAGCTGCTAAAAAGGGGGTTTGGAATGGACTTGGGGATCTCTAGAAAGCTCATTTATCAATGTAAACACAGTTTAGCTGGTTCATAAATCTGTTTTCTTTCCTCCTTTTCATCGGGTGTTGCTGTTGGGTTTCGTGGTGCGATCGGCCGCTGCTCATGGGCATCGGTCAGACAAAGATAAAGAAAGGGCATTTTTTATTATTTCTATTAAATAGTTGGGTCTGTGTGTGCTTAGAATTCCTCTTTTTATTCCATCTCTTCTAGGGATGGGTGCACTGCTATGGAAAAAGCAGAACTGGCCAAACCAAACCTCAGCCCAAACACTGACATCAACCCAAACATTTTTGAAGGTCAGGGTGAGTTTGGATAAGTAACCCATGTACCCAGTGGTAAGTAGGGCTGGTTAGGAAATGGATTTTCCACCTTCTGAAAAATTTGGAGATTGGATCTGTGTTTTTGAGCAGCTGACATTTTGATGCTCTTTTCCCTAAACCAAGACAAATTCATTTAAGTGGCAATTTTAATAGCACCGGATCACCTCATTTGTTATTTGGTTTCTTTTTGGGAAATTGTATGACAGGGAAATAAAAATACCCACAAAATGCAGGCAAAGGAGCAGTTGATTTAGTAAATCCACCTCCTCCAAGCTGGCTGATGTGCCTTTACATGATTTTTAAAAAATATAAACTGTATTTCTTGGTACTTTTGCCACAGGTTGGGGCTGGGATGGACTTGCAGCCCCTCAAACCTGATATTTTACCTAGAATAAACTTGCTTGGGAGATCAGTTTCATTTCCATGATGTGTTTGTTGTGAAAACTAGAGGCATTTGGGCAAAATGTGATTCCACTGGGCAAAATTATGATTATTTTGGGCGTTTTTCTGGGTGTAGTGGTTGTCATCCTAAAGCACAGGGCGTGCTAAGGAAGGTTGGCTCGGGACAACAGGGAATTATAGAAAATTTGGGAAGGAAAATATTGGAATTTTTAATATGATTGGAATAACACCATAAAATAATGTTCTTCAGCAGGTCTCTCTTCACTCACAAGTTGAATATGGGGACCAAAAGAATCTAATTCAGGCCCTTCTCTGTCTTTTTCCAAAGTGTTATTATTTTATTTTTCATGAGCACTTAATCAGAGACTGAAAAAAAAATAAAAAAGGCAAACAACTCGATCCTGGGCAACTCAATACAGAGTTTTGTGTCTAAAGGAAACGCCATGAAATGGGAATCAGGTTAAATACTTCAATTATTGTCCATTGTTTACACGCTGGAGGAGTGCAACTGTTTGGAATTGTTGAAGTAGTTAGGAAGGTGATCGGAACATTTGCCAGCAAATGACATAAATCCAGAATTAATTATAATGGCTTAAAAGGTTAAAAAGAGAGGGGATCATTGGTCCCATGGTTTATTGTGAACTGTCAGGATAATGGAATTTTAATCAGCCCGTTTATTTTAGGAAGGATTAATTGCATGGTGCGATGCAGAAAATACAGGGAGCAACACTGGAATCGGAGCTGAGCTCGTAATTTTATTAAAGCAGATCAGTTGTAGCATCTTAATTTCCTTGGACATGTTTATGGGGAGCCATTTGTTTGGTCAAGAGTCTTTCCTGGCTGTTCAAGTTGCTGAAAATGAATGTGGTTGCTGAGCCGTGGCCTGGGAATCCAACCCCATCCCAGCTGGAAATGGGATTCAGGGGGTGCAGATGGAAAAGTGCAACAGGGAGCTGCTCAGGGCTGGGATAAGAGCTTGGGTAAGGATTATCTGGAGGGTTTCACTGGAAGAAAAGGGCAGAAGGGAGG
This sequence comes from Fringilla coelebs, assembly GCF_963513975.1. Classification (NCBI taxonomy): domain Eukaryota; kingdom Metazoa; phylum Chordata; class Aves; order Passeriformes; family Fringillidae; genus Fringilla; species Fringilla coelebs. The sequence goes on along the minus strand of NC_140045.1, from coordinate 1,796,675 downwards.
TTCAGGTTGGGCATCAGGAGGAATTTCTTCTTGGAATTCCCTGTCATGGTAATGGGAAATGGGATGGAAATGGGATTCAGGGGGTGCAGATGGAAAAGTGCACCTGGGAGTTCCTCAGGGCTGGGATAATGGCTTGGGTAAGGATTATCTGGAGGTTTCACAAAAAGAAAGGGACAGAAGGGAGGTTCAGGCTGGACAGCAGGAGGAATTTCTTCATGGAAAGGGTGGATCTGGAAGGATCTGCAGGATTTTGCTGCCCTCTCTTTCTGTCTTTGCTCTCTCCCTGCACCCTGTGCTTCCTCATGGACATCTGGGCTCTGCCAGGACAAGGCACTGGGAGGGTGGATGTTGATCTGATCCAGCCTGGGAATCTCTCTCATCTTCATCTTCATCTATCTTCATCTTCATCTTCATCTTCATCTTCATCTTCATCTTCATCTTCATCTTCATCTTCATCTTCATCTTCATCTTCATCTTCATCAGGGTTCCGATTAAGCCACCTTTGCCCTCTCAGTAGAACCCTGTTCACAGCAGTTCCTCAGAGATATTGAACCACAATTGAAATCGGTGAAATTCCATCAGGAAATCATTCCATTCAACCAGGAAATCCTGACTGAAATCATGGCAGGTTGAAATCAATATTCATGAGCTGGTTTTAAAAGGAAAAAAAAATCACTTTACTTTTTATAAGTGGAGCTTTTTAGTGAGACATCATCCATGGCTTTTGCCAGAGATGGTGCAGAGCACGAGACCAGAGGTTTTGTCACAAAACCAGAGCAAACAGAGCTGGGGGGGACTTGGGGGGGATTGATGGACAATTTCTTCTTCTCTTCCTTCTTTAAATAAAATTATTTGTTTAATTTGAAAGCAAATCCAGGCTGGGCTGGAGGCAGCAGCTGGCACAGCCACAGGGAGACACTGCCCCTTCCAAGAGGAAAAGGGGCTCACATGACAATTTCTGAGTTACTGCAAACAAATAACCGTGAAATGGAGTGGAGGAGAGTCCTCCACTGGATTCCTGTAATATTCCATTTATGGTTTCAGGCTTCTCCCAGGCTGGGATAAGAAAATGTTGGCTGACATCTCCAGAAAGGAAAGGAAATATTCTCCTGGAGGTAATGCTTCGAGATTATCAAGTGGGTTTTTATTTGGTATCAATAATAAATCACTACTGGGCCCATTTGATTGTAGCCAGAATGTAAAATACACCCATTAGTAGGCTTGGAGGTTGCTAAACTTGGAGATCTCTGTGCAGCACAGTGTCTGGGCTTGTCATGGTCTTTGGAGACCCTTTAGTCAATGATGGTGTTGAAATTCAACTCAGAATGCTGCTTTAGACCAAAAATAGCACCATTTTTTCATTTGGAATGTTTTTTTTTTTTACACTTTTGAATTATTGCTTCACCTCAGATGTGTTTTGAGTGAGGAACCTCTCTGCAAACAACTCCTTCAAGGAGACTGGACCTCAGAAAATTGTGTTAAACACTTGTTTTGACTGTTCTCATTAGTTTTGATCCATTTGTTTTCACCCTGTACAGGGTGGTGGAAGGAGACACAGAGTTCCTGGGGTGATCATTTTTCCAAGAAAAAAACACTTGAGATGTGAATGTCTGAAAGCAGAAGTGGCCTGTAGAGCAAGGACAAAGCTGCTGCTTTGGTTAAAACCAAAACACAACAGCTTCACTTTTTTATTTTTGCCAGAAATGCTGTTAGAGGGGGAAAAATATTTTATGATGTTCCCTCAAAATCTGCAAGGGTGGTGGGCAGCACTTGGAAATGATGCATGGCCTGCAGAGCTCATCCTTGCCAGACAAACAGCGCAGCTGCTCGGCTGCAACACCCAGTGCTGGGGGAAGAGAAGCACCGGGTGCTCCACAGGGAAGGTGCAGAGGTGATGGAGCCACCCCATTGCTGCTCCAAAAACGGGGTCTGGGCAGCCCTGCCAGCCCAGGGAGCCCATGGCAGGAGGGGCTGGGTGTCCCTGGCACGTGCAGGCTGTGGTGGCCCTGCCATGGTTTCCCTGCCTGGCCATGGTTTCCCTGCTGTGGTTTTCCTGCCATGTGCAGGGCATGGTTTCCCTGCCATGGTTTCCCTGCCATGTGCAGACCATGTTTTCCTGCCTGGCTGTGATTTCCCTGCCATGTTTTCCCTGCCATGAACAGGCCATGGTTTCCCTGCCCTGTACATGCTATGGTTTCCCTGCCATTATCAGGCTGTGGTTTCCATGCCTTGCTTTCCCTGCCATGCTTTCCCTGCCATGATCAGGCCAGGGTTTCCCTACCCTGTACATGCCATGCTCTCCCTGACATGACCAGGCCATGCTTTCCCTGCCATGCTTTCCCTGCCATGGTATCCTTGCCATGCTCTCCCTGTACAATCTATGCTCTCCCTGCCATGGTTTCCCTGCCCTGTCCAGGCCATGCTCTCTCTGCCAGGCTCTCCCTGCCATGTTCTCCATGCCCTGTACATGCCATGCTCTCCCTGCCATGCTCTCCCTGCCCTGTCCAGGCCATGCTGTCCCTGCCATGCTGTCCCTGCCATGCTCTCCCTGCCCTGTCCAGGCCATGCTGTCCCTGCCATGCTGTCCCTGCCATGCTGTCCCTGCCATGCTCTCCGTGCCTGGCCGTGCTCCCCACGGTGCCTGGAGGAACCTGCGGAAGCCGGAGAGCCCCGGGCTGGCTCCAGAGCCCTGCGCAGACGAGCGGAGCCAGAGGGCTGCTGCCCGGCCCCAGCACACAGCCCTCCTTTCAGCACCTTCCCTCACACAAAGACTGACTTATCCCACCTTTCTCCCCCCTCTCTCTGCCTCTGTCTCTGCTCCCCGTAGCCCCTGCCATGAAAAGCCCTCCACGTACAGCCCAATAAAAAGTCCTGTGCCACCTCCTCCTCTCCCCCTCCCTTCCCATCCAGAACAGCGCTGCCAAAAAAGGGGGAAAAAATAAAAAAGGGGTAAAAAAAAAGGAGAGTGAAGGCTGGGACTGGAGGGAGTTAAACCTGGAACTCATTTAGCAAAAGGGACTTTAGTTAACAAGAAAGTTACCCATCATGAACTGCCAGTAACACCTCCAGTGATCCTAAATCCATTACCCAGAGACTTAGCCCTGGCTGAGTTTGATTTTATGAACTGTGAGGCTGCTATGTTGAAAGTCTGCAAATTGGACATAAATTGGGCTGCAGAAGGCTGGGGAGCTGCAGGGGTTGGGGGCTTTTTCTCTCCCCGGTGATGTAAGGAGGCTCCGGCCGCAGATCCGCACGCTCCGACCACGGGGCTGCTCAGGACAGAGCTGGACAGTCAGGGAAAGCTCCCAAAACCTCAAACCCGGGATTTGGGGCTGTGCTGGATGAGGATGGGCAGGTCCCTGCACTGGCTGAGCCTCAGAGACTCCCGTTGTGAACCCTGCGAGTTCCCACTCTTATCTTCACTACCTCGCTTGGTTTTGTTTTCATTGGGGTTTAATCTCCAAAATTCTGTGATGCAGAGCAAACTCCAAGAAAAGAGACCAGATTTGATGGAAGCAGGAAGGAGGGGAGGTGTCTGGATGGGATGCAGAGCAAACTCCAAGAAAAGAGACCACATTTGATGGAAGCAGGAGGCAGGGGAGGGGTCTGCACGGGATGCTGCAGCGTTTGCTGCTCTGTTTGGAGTTTAGGGCTGCTTTGGTTGCTGAAATGCAGCCTCAGTGCATCACATTTTCTCATGTGTAATCAGAGTGTTGGGCAATTCATGCCATTTTCAAAATAAAGAAGCTTTAATTTGAGTTTTAGGTAAGTTAGAAAAACCAGAGGATGAGGTGGGGCACCTCGAGGCAGGTGAATCCTGGGGGCAGACAGCAGGAATCAGGAGCTCAGAGGCACAGGCAGCAGAATCCCCTGTGTTATTCCTGAAATTCAGAATTTTGACAGATTTTTGGTTCATATTCTGGTTTTGCTATTATTTCTGTTATTTGCAGGATTTGCATTTGCTGTGGCAGGGCTTTATAAATTATGTTAAATGAAGGCGTTGTGGCCTTAGAAGCAAAATTTGGATCTGCTTTTCTGTTCCCAAATGGAATTCCTGCGGCCATCACATCCCAAAGGATGCCCTGGCTGCAGCAGGAGGCAAAGGAGGGCTGGTGCTTGCCCTGGTGACTCAGGAATCCACTGGAAATCAAATCTCCTCTGCAGATTCTTTGCTCCTTTTAATCCCAAGGTCGGGATTAAAGGGTGTTTCTATGCTGGAGGGTATTTCTTGTTGGGACTCAGATGTTTATCAGTTCTTATCTCTGTCACAGCCTCACAAACACTGAGTTCTGCAGCACTTCACCCTAACAAACTAAAAAACTAAAAATGGAGCCCCATCTCTCTCTCTACGAGGCCTTTTGAGGATAAACTGTCCAATTAAGAAATGACACCTGAATTATTTTTACTTTTAACCCAAAAACCAACCACCTGTGTGCCCTGCAATGGGGATTTTTATCCAATTACCCAAAACCACCCAAACCCATGGAGAAGAAGGTGAAGAAGAAGAAGCAGCCTCTGCCCTAAAACCTCCATCCAGCTTTATATCCATTACTATATTCTAAACCCTTAAACTCTGAGTTTCCCACCCTCTGATGTCACACATTTCTATTCAAACTCCACAGCCATAATCTCAGCCCTATAATTGAATTCTGGAAGCTTCTCCACGGCCTCAGGTCAGTGCATTGTTCTCTTGGGGGTCAGTGCCTGGCAGCACAGAAAGTCTGAAATTCTTAGGAACCAGGGTTCCAAATCCTCCTCCACCACCATTCCCAACATCCCAACAGCTGCTGGGTTCTCCTTCACCTTCTGCTGGGTCTAGACTGAAAATTGAATAATTAATTATGAATTTAATTTTTACCCTAATTAAAGATACAGCTGTCATCAGCTCCCAGTAAATGGGGCAGAAGTGGTTTTTACAAATAAATTTGTATGAAAATTTGGGTTTTCAGCACCATGACTGAATTGATTTTTTTGTTATTATCATGTCTTGAGCCAAACTGAAGCAAAGGCCTTTGGATTCCCTAGAAACAGGAAATAAAAACAGGATTCAGGAAGAAAATCCTTTCTTTTTCTCTGCTTTAGCCTTTATTTTACCCCTGATGTTTTCAAATTAGGGCAAATTTTGAATCAAAATTTTGCAAAACATAAAATCACAAAGTTTCTGATAAAACCTCATGCTGCTAAAGAAGGGTTTCTGCAAAACTGCCTTTTTGAGATGAAGCCAAACATTTCTTGAGCCCATTTATGCATTAAAACTTCAGCAGAACCCAGCAAAAACAGGAGCTTGCAAAGTGATAAAATCAGAGGGTTTCTTTCTAACTTAGAAGAAATTTTCATCTTTAAATTAAGCACATGCACAGATTAAAAAAGGCACATTCACAGATTGAATAAAGCACATTACCCAGCAAAGACAGGAGTTTGCAAAATGATGAAATCAGAGGGTTTCTCTCTAATTTAGAAGTACTTTTTATCTTTAAATTAAACCCATTCCCAGATTAAAAAAAGGCACATTCCCAGATTAAATAAAGCCCATTCCCAGATTAAAAAAGGTGCATTCCCAGATTAAATAAAGCCCATTCCCAGATTAAATAGGCCACATTCAGAGATTCAATAAGGAAAATACACATCTATTCTGCATGGGGAATGCATGACCACTGAATCTCAGCACAAAATCTCTGAAAATTTGATTTAGGAGATCAAATATAAATACAAATATAAAATCAGATCAAATTCTGCAGGATCCTTTCCCTCTCAGCCCCAATTCTGGCCAGTCCCTGACCCAGCACAGCACCTCCTCTGTTATTTGATAAGCCAAGCCAAGCCAGGGCTAATTTTCCCAGCAAGGTGGCAACAATTCCGTGTGTGATATGTGAGGGAGAAGCACAGGCAGCTCATTTGGGTAATTTCTTACCCTTCTGGCTTCTGCAATGTTTCTTTAGGGGGCACTGAATATGAGTGATTGAGTGAGAGGGAGCCCGACAGAATTAGCACACACTGGATCTTTTGACCAAGGGGGAAAAAAAAAAAAAAACCCAAAAACAAAACAGTCGAATGTTGGTCTAGGGGCACGTCCCCTTAGGATTTGGGAAAGAAAAACACCAAACCACGTTGGTTTGGTGCTCCTGGAGCAGAGCAGCGCCTTCAATTAAAACCCATTTCAACAAAATAAAAAGACACTTAATCTTGGATCCAAAATAGCTCTGGAATGGCAGCAGCACCGCCCAGCCCAGGGGCATTTCCAAGGCAAATCCAAGGTGCTGATACCCTCCCCTGAAATGCTTTGCTGAGAAATTGCTGGCAATTCCCTGCTGGAGTTTCCAGCAGTGCCCAGGAACGGCCCCTCTCCAGTGGGCACCTCCTCAGGGTCACCCTGGTGCCACCCAGAACTTTCCAGAGCTTGTGCAGAGGGTTGTGTTTGTCCTGTAACCTAAATGCAGGCAAAATTCCTCGGCTCTTTTCCTGTTTTTCCCTTTTCTTTCTTTTTTTTATAAATTAATTTGTGTTTGTGAACCAACTCATTCTGCAGTCTGCATGGAAAAGTCCATAAATCCGAGGAGAAATGATCCCTAATTTTAACACCAGAATGGCTTTGGAACCCCTTTGGGATCTGTGCCATGTCCCACATATCTTCCCCTCAAAATTGTGTCTTCCTCCTTAATTTCTTCCCCTGCAACCTCTGTCAGGTTAGTTTTGGCAGGGTTTGGTCCTTTGCACTGCACCTCAGGTAATCCCGGTCCATTTTCTTGTAGTCACTAAATTTCCTGATTTTCTTTTCTCTTTTTTCTTCAAATGCATTTCCTTTGATGGGATCTCCATTCCAGAGTGTTTGTAAGTCCTTCTTTTCCCTTTCTGGGATTTTAATGGGTCAGTTTTGGCAAGCTTTGGTTCATGTCCCTGCTCTTGATGGCATCCCATGACTTTTGATGGCTTTCACTTGGGTGAAGGTTTTTTGTTTCTTTTAAAGTATCCTTAAAAAAAAAAGTGCCTTCATGTGCCTTTCTGGGAAAATGCAAGCCCTGATTTCCAACTCGTCCCTTCCCTTTGCACCTGCGCTTCTGTGAGCTCAGGGAATATTGTGGGATGGATCCAGAAATGTCTCTGTGCTTCAGGGAGCTGCATTCCCTGCGGATTCTCTGCAGGATCGTCCCCAGCGTGGCATTCACATTCTCTGGAAAATCCCTTTGCCCAGGATTCTTCTCCTGGGAAGCTGAGAAGCCTCAGAGAAAAAGGGAAACAATTCTTATCTCATTTGCTTCTCCTGTGCTGTGCTCATGTGGAATGTGTTTGGAGATTGTTCACCCACAGGGGATTGTTCCATTGCATTCTGCTGGGAGTTGTTTTCACTCTTTGGCCAGTCAGGGCCAGGCTGTGTCAGAGCTCTGGAGAGAATCACCAGTTTGCATTATTATCTTTTTAGCCTTCTCTAAGTATCCTGTCTGTATCCTTTCTGTATAGCTTACTATAGCATTCTTTAATATAATATAGTATCATAAAATAATAAATGAGCCTTCTGAGAACATGGAGTCAGATTCATCATTCCTGCCTTTGTTGGGATACCCCAAAATACAAAACCCTGTCGCACCTGGAGCAGCCCCTGGGGTCTCAGGAGTGAGAGAGACCCAAGTGCAGCCTCCCTGTCCAGCACTGGACACGAGCTCTCCGTGCCTTGGGGTGCAGATGCCACAGGTGCCTCCTAATCCTGCCTTCCTACCTCACAAAAAAAGGTAAATCCATAAGGAATTAACCAACACTAAAACCCACCACACTCATCAATACAATAATTAAGAAAATCTCAGAATTAACGAAATCTTTAATCAACAAACCAAAGCCACCACACAAAATGAGTATTTCCACCTGGTTTCAAACTGAAACCACCACAGGATGTCACCTGGCCCCAGCAGATCTTCCAGGACCCCCGAGGAGCCTCTGGGATTGTCAGATTTTAGGGTGAATCACACCCAAACACAACTTTTGGGGCTGAAACTCTGAATCCCATCACTGAGCTGCTCAGAACCCTTGCCTGGATCCACCCCATTTTTTTTTTTTTATTCTTATGGGCAATGCAACCTGTGGGCTTTTAGGGCCTGACTTCCAGAAAGGCTGAGCCTCCAGGGCTCCTGCTTGTCTGGAAGCCACAGAAATCCCCTCTGGATGTGGCAGCAGCTCCAAGGATATCTGGGGTCACCATGAGCCAGCCTTGCTGCTCAAAGCTCTGAATTCTATTTTAAAGAGGTTGAACAGAACTTGTCTCAGCCTCACAGGCAAGGTCCTGCTCACAGGCAAGCTTGAGCTCCTCACTCAATACCAGCAGGGCAGGGAAAAGTATTTAAAGAGAATTTATTTGTGCTGAGCAACAATAGCAATAGTTAATCTCTTATATTAAACCCTTTAATGACTTCAGGGACTTATGAAACCATCAGAGCCTGTTTAATGAGGGCCTGCTCTGGCCCACACTTTTCAAAGCTGAAATCTTCAATAGAGCAGAAAAGAAATTCACAATTTGGAGGGGGGGTTTTGGGGACTGCACAAAAAATTATGGAGCTGTTTGGTTTGCAGGACTCCTGTTCCTGCTGGGCAGTGCTCTGATGATGTATGAGGGGAACCTGTCAGCAGGGCCATGGAGCTTCATGATGCATTACAGCAATAAGTCGTTTGTAATACATCATCTGCAGCAGCTGCTGGCCCGGATTGGAGCCTCAGACCAAAATGAGGCGAGGATTTCAGCATGCACCAAAGCTGTTTTCTTCCTTTCTCCCTTTCCCTCCCTGTCTCCAGGTCCTTCTCTCCCCTTGCTCCCGACCTCACCCTGCCAATAGCAATTTGCTGGTGATTTATCCCTCCTGGCTCTGCCATGAAATTCCTTTTTGGTGGAACCAATGGAGCACAATGCTCTGCTGGCCAGGCAGGAGGGAGAGGGTGGCTGCAGGGGATGAGAGCTGTAATCCCTTCAGCTCTGACAGGGACCAGCACATGTCTGAGGGGGCACAGAATGTCACTTTTGGGGGGTGAGGCAAGGGGGGCCTGGTCTGCTGTCACTCATTAAGAATTAATAGTTAAGCCCCTCTTTAGCTGCACCCTGATCTTAGTTCTGATATTTTTTTCTGTTAACAATATCAGCAATTCTCACCAATCCATGGAAACACCCAAAATAACTTCATAAGCGGAGGTGAGCTCTCAGCCAATGCAAAGATTGATCTCAGGGGTTTTTAGCAAGAGGCTCCCTCACCTTCCTCACCTCTGCTCAAAGGCTGGGCAGGTTCTGGTGCCAGACACAGGCAAGGAAATGAACCACTGGAGTGTCCAGGTAGCATCCCAATAATCCCATTCCCACCTTTCCAAGCTTTTTCTTGGCCTTCACACCCACAGCAAGCAGACCTCTGGAACCTCATCAAATACCCTGAACCCCTTTTTACTTTTTTTTTTTTTTTCAGCCTTGAAAACTGATTTTGCTCTGTTGCTCTTCTGCTGTTGCCTTTAGAGGGGGGAAATGTTCCAGCCCTGTCCCTCCCCATTTCCCGAGCTCAGAGGTGCTCGGTGGCACGGCCAGGGCGATGTTTCCATGTGGGATGGGGGGGGAATTGGGACCAGGTGTAGGTGCCTGGCTGTGGGATCAGGAGCTGCCCCAGAACGATCTGCTGCTCTCCTCAGCTTGGCTCAGGAGATAATCTAATGTGCAGTGGGAGCTGCTGGATACACTGCCCATGCACACACACACACTGCACAGCTTGTTGCGTTTCCAGGGATTGTTTTGATTTTGAACTTTCTTTTTTGAGCATTTAATGCCCTGCACTTCTTAAATCACAGCCCAGCGGAAAGCAAGAGGGGAAAATCACATCCATGGCTTGTTACCATGCATGAGGCATAACCAAGTGCTTCAAATCCCTCAGGGGATTACTCAGGAATCACCAGGCCACCTGGAGTTTCATTATGGCCCTTACAAACAGGCTTTTAGCAAGAAGGATGAGGTGGGGAGGGGAGAGGGGTCTTCTGTTTAAAGCCCTGAAAAGAGACGAAGTTCACAGAGCTGAACAATGGCTCAGCCGAGTCAGCTGAGCCCAGGGGCTGGAAAGGATTAATCAGAGCGAGAAATGTCAGCGCAGAACAAAACCTTCAGCAGCCTGGCCAAGCCACAGGGCTCGGCAGAGAGCAGCCTGAGTCACTCCCCAGCCACGCAGGACCTCTCCCCCTGCCTGGGCTGGCAGTCAGGGCCTTGGCTTGGAGTCCAGCTCCTCCTGGCTCTGGCACCAGCTCCAGAGCCCCTCTCCCATCCCAGGTGTTTCCAGGCCCCTTGGTTATCCCAGGAATCCTCCTCTGCTGTGAGAAATGCTACTCGCTTCCAAAAATTCAAAATATTAATTAAAACCTCATCAAAAATACAACAGAAGACTGAACAGAGTGAATATTACAGCACTGGAGCAGGGGATTTTCCCCACCACGTGCTCACCCCACAATGGGGGTTTCACCTTTTAACCCTTTAGCCCCTCCCAATGTTCTGTCCATGGACTCCTCCTTCACTGCCCAGTGGTGGAGATCACTTGGACTGGAGCTCAGCTGTTGCCATGGTAATGAGCCAACCCCCCCAAATGTCCCAAACCCAGGGCACCCCATAATAACAACATAACAGAGTCTATAAAACTTCTCTTAACGCCTATATATGATATTTGCCTTTTATTTGTGAGAGTCAGCCATGGCATCACTCATCCATCACATCTACCACATCTTCTTCTTTTGCTAGTCCACAGGATCCAGCACCCAGAAGCACTTTGCAGTTTTGGGGCATTTTTAGAGCATTTTTGGAGGAGGATGTTGTTTTAGTCTCAATAAACACCATCCTCCTTCCAGGTCAGATATTTCTTCATACAATGAGATGATGCTACTGATTTCCAAGCGCTTCGTTCTGCTTTTATCTAAATTAAACTCCCCACCTTGTGTTATTTATGTTATTTATGATCCAAACATTTCTATTTAGAGGAAAAAGTTCAAAATATTAAATCTCCTCACCCTTGAGCTCCTCCAGCTCCCTCCTTACTTTTTCACATAATGCCAGGACTTTGTGAGGACGCAAGGTCATATTTTGTAATATTTTGCAAGATTGCAAGAAGGAATCTTCTGGCCTGCACTAAGAAAACAAATAACTGGCTATAAGGATTGTCTTGGATGTCATTTTTGATTAGAGTTAATCCCAGGTGGTGAGGGAATGGATGACACATCTGTGAGAAATGCTGGTGCTGCTTTCAGGCTGGGCAAGAATAATCCGGGCTTTACAGTTGAGGGGTTTATCTGTAGGAATCTATTATATATTGAATGTATAAATACACCCAGGAGCTCTCAGGAACCCTTAAATAGCCCATCCCTATCACAAAATACTTCTTTGCTGACCTAGCCAAGAAATCCTGGAAGGATAAAAGGGATTGATGGCACAGGATGCCCTCAGCCAGCAGCAGGATAATGCAGGTGGACAAATGTGCAGAGCTGAGGATCCAGAGCTTGTGACAGCACCCCTGGATTGTTCCTCTAAATCCACTGAGGGGTTTCATTCCCTGACACTTGAGGGGAGTGGGAATTCCTGCACAGAGCCTGGGGATGCTGGACCTGCAACATTTCCACCCTTGGAAGGGTCAGGAGTGGGAGCAGCACAGGCTGCTCTGTCTGAGGAACTCCAGCTCCACAGGCTGGGAATTCCAGCCCAGGAAAGGTGACTGGGGCATCCATTTTTCCCCCCAGCTCCACCTTTATCATGTTATTGAGGATAAAAAGAATGTCATCAAATACTTTTAGTGCTGGAATTAAAGTCCTTCATCACAAGCTTTCAGCTGGATGCCGGGTTGGAGCTGCTGAGAGAAACCCAAGCTGAAATTCTCCTCCTGCATTTGTTCTGTCACTCTGTTAAAAGGGAACAGCTGAACAAATTATCAACATTTTGTGAGGATTAGGAAAATTGATCCAGGCTGACTCACTGCATGCCTCTATAACCCCAAGTCATGGTAAAACCCAGGAAATGAGGCTGGGACTGGAAAGGGTGAGAGAATTTTTGTATTCTTGGAGCATCCTCGAATGCCAGATTGCTGGGCTCGGTTTTCCACTGGCTCTTCACACCCTGCTAGAAGTCAGAACATTCTTGCCCCAACCCCACCATTTCCTCTTGAAGTGTTTCCCCACGACTTTTGTTACCTGGGGAAAGCACAGCTTCTCAATTCAATTTAATCTGTGCATGCTAAATATCAGAAATAGGTCAAAAGTCAAACCAGCATTACAGACCAAGTGTTACTAAACTGTATTTAATCCAAAGAAAAGGGTAATAAGAACTTTTAGCCCTATCAGGACATGTTGGGGCAGTAAATGAGATCTTTACATTGAAGAACTTTGAGGAGAGACAAAAAATGCCTGAATATCTGCAAAATAATTTATTTCACACTAAGGAGGGAGCAGGTATTTTGCACATATTTGAAAGAAAGAAAATGTGTGCATCCCCAATCCTCAGAGTTAGCTTGCAGAGTGTTGGAAGGGAAGGTATTTATATTTGTGTATCATTCAAATAGGGAATTCTGGCCCAGAATTTTCCAGAGGCTTTGTTCCTGCCCAGCAGCTCCCACAGGACTCCTCCAGGTCTCAGGGTTACCTTCAGGACAGCCCCAGCTGCTGGGAAAGCCTCACCTCAGTGCCAGCTTTCAGTATCAGAGACATTGTTATGATTACAGAGGGATCTGCCTGCAGAGGTCCCTTTGAAGGCTGAGAATTTTGGCACAGGGGACACAAGGGAGATGCCTGAAGTGCTGCCAGGGCAGGAAAAGGTTCTTCTCCCAGAGGGTGGAGGTTAGATATTAGAAAAAGGCTCATCCAACAAAAGTGAAGGTTGGAGGTTGGATATTGGAAAAGGTTCTTCCAACAAAGGTGTAGGCTGGATATTGGAAGAGGGTGAAGGTTGGAAACTGGGAAAAGTTTCTTCTCCCAGAGCGTGGAGGTTGGGTACTGGGAAAAGTTTCTTCTTGCAGAATGTGTAGGTTGGATTTTGGGAAAAGGTTCTTCTCCCAGAGGGTGGAGGTTGGGTACTGAAAAAGGTTCATCCAACAAAAGTGAAGGTTGGAGGTTGGATATTGGAAAAGGTTCTTCCAACGAAGGTGTAGGCTGGATATTGGAGGAGGGTGACAGTTGGATACTGGGAAAATTTCTTTTCCCAGAAGGTGTAGGTTGGATATTGGAATAAGTTTTTCCCCCTGAGGATGGAGGTTGGGTACTGGGAAAAGTTTCTTCTCCCGGAGGGTGGAGGTTGGGTACTGAAAAAGGTTCATCCAACAAAAGTGAAGGTTGGAGGTTGGATACTGGAAAAGGTTCTTCCCACAAAGGTTGGATATTGGAAGAGGGTGAAGGTTTAAAGTTTAAATTAGTTTCTTTTCATAAAAGTTTCTTCTCCCAGAGGGTGTAGGTTGGATATTGGAATAGGTTTTTCCCCTTGAGGGTGTAGGTTGGATATTGGGAAAAGATTCTTCTCCTAGAGGGTGGAAGCTGGATATTGAAAAAGAATCTTTCCATAGGGGGTGGAGGTTGGATACTGGACAAGGTTCTTCCCACAAAGGTGTACGGTGGATATTGGAAAAGGTTTTTCCTTCAGAGGGTGAAGGTTGGATACTGGGAAGATTTCTTTTCCCAGAAGGTGTAGGTTGGATATTGGAAAAAGTTTTTCCCCCTGAGGATGGAGGTTGGGTACTGGGAAAAGTTTCTTCTCACAGAATGTGTAGGTTGGATATTGGAAAAGGTTCTTCTCCCAGAAGGTGTAGGTTGGATACTGGGAAAAGTTTTTCCCCCTGAGGATGGAGGTTGGGTACTGAAAAAGTTTCATCCAACGAAAGTGAAGGTTGGAGGTTGGATACTGGAAAAGGTTCTTCCCACAAAGATGTAGGCTGGATATTGGAGGAGGGTGACGGTTGGATAATGGGAAAATTTCTTTTCCCAAAAGGTGTAGGCTGGATATTGGGAAAAGATTCTTCTCCTAGAGGGTGGAAGCTGGATATTGAAAAAGAATCTTTCCATAGGGGGTGCAGTTTGGATACTGGACAAAGTTCTTCCCACAGAGGTGTAAATTGGATTTTGAAAAAGGTTTTTCCCCCAGAGGGTGTTTGAGCACAGGGAATGCCCACAGCACCAAACCTGCCAGAGCTCCAGGGGGATTTTGGCGACTCTTGGGGGTGATGCTTGCAGGGCCAGCAGCTGGACTGGATGATCCTTGAGCATCCCTCCCAACCCAGGACATTGTGGGACTCCATAAAACCTCCTCTTGCCCCATTGCCCGAGGCCAGGCTTTGATTTGAGCCCCGGGGCTGGGTGAACAATCGATCCGAGCCGCGGTCCGTGTCGCCGGGCCGGAGGGGCCGGGCAGCATCAGCTGCGCGCCCGCTTTGATGCGCGGCAGCCGCGGCTCCAGCGAGCCCTTTGTGGGCAGGGATCACCTGTCACAGAGAGCGGCCACAACCCTGCCCTGTCCACGGGAGGCCTTTTGATGCGGCGGGTGTTGATAATTAGAGCCTAATTGAGTGATTAACAGCCCCCAGCAGCTCATGCTCGAAGGCGGTGTGAAGAGGAGCAGGGGCTGCTCCAAAGTTCAAGCCTTTAGGATGTGTTTTTTTCCAGCCCCATCTTCCCCCAGCAGCTCGATGGATGCTGGCCCCGGGCTGGGATCCTCAGAAATGTGCAGAGCCAGCAAAAACCAGCGAAGGTGATTCCCTTTTTTCTCTCCCGAGTGCTGTAATCACTTTTCCCCGAGCCACTATTGATAATAAGCGGGGCAGGAATAGGCTCCCGTTTGCCAGGGCTCCATAGGCCATGAAAATCCCTCCAGATAGACTGAACTTAATTAACTGAGCCTATTAAGGCAATATTAAAAGAAGCCTATCTCAGCAGGCTCTCCCAGTGGGGAGACACAGCAGAGCTTTCAATTTAGGACTTATTGCAGAGCTCTCCTGCTGTCCAGCTCCGTGGGCTGCCTGGGAGCTGCTTAATCCAAGGCTTGGGAGTGGGGACAGACAGCTGGGCATGGGGGGGATATCAAAGGAAATCGACCTGTAATATATTATATGCTCACTTTGTGGCTGGGGGGAAAGCTGTATAAATGGGGAGGTTGTTTGGCACTGAATGAAATGAATGGCAGCGTGGAAATGGTTAAAAGTTGTTAAACAGGACTTAGGGAATCCAAAGAAGCTTTTCCTGAATTGTTGTGGCGTGTTGCAGTGCAGCTGGGAGCAGATTCTTACTAAAAATTGCAAAGTTCTGCACAAAATCAAGGAAGTTCTACGTAAAATCAAAGAAATTCTGCGTAAAATGAAGGAAAATCTGCATAAAACCAAAGGGAATCTTCCTGCATCTCCTCCTTTCCCCTCCTCCTCCCCCATACATAAGTTAGGGACAAGTTTTGATCCCTCTTTACTTCTCATGAAATATTGGGCCTGTCACCATGCTGAACATCATGACTGGGTTATGATCCTGGCTAGAGGAGCATAAAACAAAGGGGAAATGATGAATAAGGAACTCTGTCCTGCAAACAGAGCTTGAGGAAGCTGCTGAATCACAAAGCTAAAGTCAAAATAACCCAAAAAATGGAAGAAAATGTGTTTGCTTTGCCTTAGCACAACCTGCAAAGGGAAATGGCATGGAAGGTTAAATGTAATAACATCTCCAACAATAATTCCTGATTTTTTAAAGAGCATTTCTTCAATTTAAAGGGCTGCTGGGCCAACACTGTGCAACCAGTGATTTCTTTAAATGGAACGGACGGGGTTGGATCCATGTGGGTGAAAACTTTTAGGGCCAGGGGGATTCTGGTGGCAGCCCAAGACCAGCTCTTGACAACAATGGGCATCCCTGGAAGTGTCCAAGTCCAGGTTGGAAAGGGCTTGGAGCAACCTGGGATAGGGGAAGGTGTGTCCCTGCCATGGCAGGGATGGAATGAAATGGGCTTTAAGGATCCTTCCAACCCAAACCATTCCATGATTCTGTGATTCAGGAGTTTTTTTGGAATGGAAATCTCGGTTTTATTTGTGGTGGTTGTAGAAAGAAGCTTGGAAACACAACCGGTGTTGAGTGAACTAATCAAGGAAGGGTGGGATGGGAACCTTCTCATTGTTCTGATACAAACCCCAGGAGTTTTCACTGAAACAAGTGATTTGTGTAGAAATGGAAGATTTCTCCCTCCACAGGCTGGATCCGTGACTGGCCCAACTCTTGAAATCCCAACTGGAGCAACCCCCAAATTATTATTTTCACGGATAATGCACCAGACGTTTGCACTGCTGATGTTCCATTTTCAGCCCAAACAAGGGGCTGCAAAGCCTGGGAGCCTCCCCAGTTCATTCCAGTAGCTGGATTAAAAATAGAAGGTCCTCCTCAAGAATGTCTGCTTGGGCAGCTGAGGGATAATAGTGTGTGGCTTCAGTTTGTTTGCACAGGAAAAGCCGGGGTAACCTGAGAATTCATTACGAGAAAAGCACAGGACTCCTGCCATCCTCTAATGGCCCCTTGCAGCTCAAAATGCAAAATTTACAAGGGAAGCCTTCAAGAAATGACAGGAAAATCTGAGAAGATAACGAAACTGGCAGGGAAATTAATAGAAGCCTTGGGTTCTGTAATCCACAGTGATTAATACCTTTTAGTTCCATGATCCTTGGTTTCCACTGGAATTGATAAACTACCGACTGTGGCTTCTCTGCTTTAAATCAATACCCCAAAAAAATCTGGGTTGGCCTTGCTGGCCTATTTGTCATCTCGTTTCCAGCTGAAGGTTAGACAGAATCCTTATGAAATGAGATTTTTTTTTTCCAGTTCTATTGGAATTTCTTTTTTTATTGTCATTGTTATGCCCAGAAGATGATGGTGTGAGCAGGATTTGAGATGCTAATCCTGTCCAGCGTGTGGATAGAGCCAAGGGTTTAGTGATGGTCTTGCCAAATTTTTAGGAAAATCCTAAGTTGACAAAGGCAACACTTTAAGTTGTCTCCAGAGAATCAGCATTTTGCAGCTTTAAAAAAG
The DNA here is from genome assembly GCF_963513975.1 of Fringilla coelebs. Taxonomy (NCBI): domain Eukaryota; kingdom Metazoa; phylum Chordata; class Aves; order Passeriformes; family Fringillidae; genus Fringilla; species Fringilla coelebs. The sequence continues at coordinate 1,779,659 of NC_140045.1, read as the reverse complement.
AAAGAATTAAAAATTTGTGGGAAAATCAAAGAGGGAAAATGGAAATGGTGCTGCTGAACTGTAAAACAGATTTAACATGTGTGGTTTGTGTACGGTTTCATGGTGTGCTGCAAACAGAATTCTCTGCTCTTTCAGACTTATTTGCTACAGAAATTATCATGGAATCATGGAATGGGCTGAGCTGGAAGGGACCTTAAGAGCATCCAGTACCACCCCTGCCATGGGCAGGGACACCTTCCCCTATCCCAGGGTGTTCCAGCCTGGCCTTGGACATTTCCAGGGATACAGGGGCAGCCACAGCTTCCCTGGGAATCTGTGCCAGGGCCTCCCCACCCTTCCAGGGAAGGATTTCTTCTTAATTAATTCCTGTTGATGAGTTGCAGTTTGTAGGCAGAGGTCTCTCCAAACCTGGAACACAAACACCCTGACACTTCTTCTGCTGGGAATTTTATTTCCCATCGATGTCCCTCACCCTGCTTTCACCTCCTGTGCTGGATGCAGACATTTATAACATCTCTTAAACGTGCTGGGGCTGCTCTCAAGTAGAATTCCTGACCATTCATCATCACGAGCTGAGTTTCTGTTTCAATCCTTACTTTTAAATGCGCCGCCACCTTCGTTGGGGAAAGCCAAAAAAAATGCCCCAAATCTACCACGATTTTGCTCCATGCTCCCATCCTCCATTTAGCTCCAGCCTATTTTCCTTCCCACTTGCTTGACATCATGGAAATCCAGTGGATGGCAGCGATTCAGGGCGCTGGATGCGGGGCTGGAGGTGTTCCTGTCGCTAGAGCATGAGATGGCTTTCCCAGTCAATCCCGCCCTGCCTGCCAGATCCTTCACCTCCTGAGCTCACCATGGAGCACCAAAGCCATTCCCAAACTCCTGCCCTGCACAGCTGCCATGGCTCAAACCCTTCCTCTCCAAGTGCTGTCACTCAGTGGTATTCAGATCCCCCCCAGATCCCTCCACAGCTCTCCCCTTTGGAAAACCAACGATGAGCTGCCCTTGTGTAAATACGTCTTCCTTTGTAAGAAACAAGCCCCTAATTCAGACCTGTGTTGTGTTTATTTTTGAACACGGATTTTTTTATTGTTTTTTCCTTGTCAGGGGCTGTGCAGCTCGACCTTAGGCTCGACAGGGAAATGTTTATCCAAAGAGTTAACGCGGATGAGTAATCCGGGACGCTCCTGCCAGGGCTCGGGGGGTGGGATTCCCGTAAACAGCCAGGCCCTTTGAACCCAGGCCTTTTATTTTATGTCATCCTCCAACCACTAAACCAACACGCCACCGTGGAGGCCTTCCCTGCTCAGCCAAAAGGCAGATTAAGCCATGGAAATTGAAGCTGGGAGCATCATTTGGGGGGACCTTGCGTTGGTCACCTCGTCCTCTTTAATTCGCGCTGTCCCGAGCGTTGTTTGCGCAGTGCAGGGTTGTGGCAGCCCCAGGAAAGCTGTCCTGGCTCTGTGGAGCACCTACAGCTATGGACAGGCAGTGGCACAACCAAAGAGGTGGAAAATGAGGGAGAACTGACTGTTTGTGGGCATGAATCTCCTCCTGCTCCCTCCCCATGGAAACTTCCTCTGGGGCTGGTCGTTCCTTATCTCCCTGCTCCCAGTTTCCCCCTTCCCTCTGAGGGAGCAGCTCCTGGGCTGGTGGGATCCAGCTCCCACCCTCCTCAGTGATTGTCTGTCCAGCACAGAATTCACCCCTTTATCTGCTGCCATCAATGATCAGCCCTGCCAGAGAGTCACTTTGAAACCCTGCTTTAATGAAGCCGTGTTCATTTGTTGCAGGATACACTTACAGGTGCAATAAATATCAATAAATATCCAATTTTTCAACCCTTAATATCTGATTTTCAACCCTAAATATCTGATTTTCTGCCCATTTTTAGTGCTGATCACGGACATGGACTGGATTTGGGGACTGTATCAGTAAACTCCTGGAGATTTTCTGTGGATGTTATGCAGCTCAAATTCCCCCTCAGTATTAAGACCATGCAGAGTTATGAGACTGAGGCATCCAAGAAATAATAGGAATAATGTGGATATTGCATAGCCATCCTCTACCAGTGGCATGAGTCATTCCTAAAGTGCCCTGTATATCTTTCAGGGTGGATTAAGGATACGAGACAGGGGAACCATGAGGGCTCCTACAATGCTCCACAAAGACTCCAAAATGGGAAAAAAACCTTTTGAAAACAACTCTGAAAAATAACCATTTGTCGTCTGCAGTAAATAACTCGGTCACTGGGGAGGTCAAAGGCTCCCATCCAGGGCTGGGATTAATGACCTGCAAAACACCAGCTTCAAAATGGGCTCTTCTCCTGCTTCAGGACAGGCAGTAATGAAGCCTCTCCTGCCATTCCTTAGCCAGGAATGAAATTCCAGGCAGGAAAATGGGCTTTGCAGAGGATGCACAGGGATGAGTTAAGCAGTGATAGAACCAGCACTGCGTAAATCAAGGGCCAGGGACGCTGCAGGCTGCTCCTCACCTGGGCAGGACGCGGCAGGAACGCCCAGGAGCCGTTCCCTGTGGCAGGGACAAGGAAGAGGCTGGGATGCCCTCCCTGCCCAGGGGTGTTGGTGCTGTCCAGCATCCCATGACAAGTCATAAATGTCCCTGCCCTGAGCAAATTTCCACTGCAGAGGGGGAATATTTATGATGAGGTTCAGAGGCAGCAACCCAAGCTGTGCTGTGCCGGGAGGATCGATGAGGTGGCTCAGTCCCTTCATGGCCCTGTGTGCTCCTGGACTGGGCTGGGTTGCTTACAGCCATTTTTCAGAGAATTTGGTGGCTCCCAGTTTGCCAGGATGGTTCTGCAAAATGTCAGGGTATTTTAAAAAATAGTAAAATTAAAAAGTGCTCGTCTAGTCCTGCTTGTTTTGCTTTAAATGGGGCTGGCAGCCGTGATTAAAGGGACTATTTCATGCTTCAAACAGTAAAAGTGGAGGCAAACTGTGAGAGAAGTTCTGAAGAGACCTCTTTTATATTGAAATTACTATAGAATGAAACACATTCTGCCTTGAATGACCCTGCAGATGTCTTTCAACTGGGCTGATTGCTCCAGGAATATCAATCCAATAAAACCTGGCTTGAGGCCACTCAGGCGCTGTGAGATGATATCAAATACTTTCAATTTCTGATCATCTGTAGAAACAAGAATTCCAGTATTGTGACTACCCAGCATTTCCATCGCCTGGAACCACTGAGCCTGTCCTCCTGCAAAGTTCTTGTCTTCTTTTTGCCTTGTGTTCCTGTTTCCTTCAACCCAAGCAAAACAGAAATTCAGGTGGGGAAATTTCCAGCACATTGAGCTCTGCTGCTTCCTTCTCCCACCCAGCACAGGACAGATGCTCTGATTTTCAGCCTGTAAAGAACAAAGCTTCCCCCTGGCTTCTTTATTTTAAACAGGAGAGGCCACCCACAGCTCCAAACATGCCTATGGAGAGGAAAAATAAATGGCTGAGCTCCTGGCCAGACACGGATGTGCAGAGCGTATCTGAGGAGGAGGAACTGTTTGGAAAAAGCCATTCCCATCCCACCCAGGTGCTGCCACGGATGGGGCTGGGGGCACCAGCACCTCCCAGCAGCGGGGAACGGCACGGAGAGGGAGCTGGGATGGCTGGGGACCATAAATCACCTCAGCCCAAGGGCAAGTTCAGCAAACCAGAGCTGGGCAGATGTTGGAGAAGGGATTTTGGGAAGGTTTCAGCACAGAATTCCAGCTCTTGCTTCACAAGAAGGCAAATCCTGCAGTGCTCCGCCAGCTTGTGGCCATAATATCCAGAAAAGGTCCCCCCACCAGATCTGAACCCGCAGATTTTCCCCCTAAACCGAAGCAGGGGAGGGTGGTGGGAGCTGCTGCTGGGCTCAGGGTGTTTGGCTGGGAGTGGTGCCTTCTGCAGGTGGGTTTGGGTCGGTCATGGGGAGGTGGGAGCACCTCAGGGTGATGCTGAGACCCAAAAGGGATCTCCCCCAGTGGAAACCACTCATCCATGAGACCGGAGAAGGAATGAAAATGGGGTGAGGAGCCCAATGTTCTTTATTTCCAGCCAGCTGGCTCTTTTCTGGATGTCACCTCCATGCCTGGAGCCAGGAGCTCTGTGTCTGCCTTGCCATGTGCCACTCAGAGGGGAATTGTCACCACAACAGCTCTGGGACTTGGATTTGGCCAGCAGGAGCAGGGAGCTCATCCTTGCCCTTGCTCAGCCCTGGTGAGGGCACACCCTGAGTGCTGTGTCCAGTTCTGGCTCAGTTTGGGAGGGACATTGAGGACCTGGGGCATGATCAGAGGGGGCAGCGAGGCTGGAGAGGGGCTGGGAACACAAACCCTGAGAGGAACCCTTGAGGGAGATGGGGGGGCTCAGCCTGGAGAAAAGGAAACTCAAAGTTGAGCTTATCACTGTCTATAACCCCTGAAAGGTGCCTGTGCTCAGCTGGGACTGGGCTCTGTCTCCAGAACCAGAGCACACAGCCTCCAGCTGCACCGAGGGAAATACAGGCTGGATAGCAGGGAAAAGTGTTTTACAGAAAGGGGGATAAAGTTCTGGAATGTTCTGCCCTGGAGGTGGTGGAGTCCCCATCCCTGGGTGTGTTTAACAAAGCCTGGATGTGGCACTGGGGGCCAGGGTTTGGGTGAGGGGTTGGGGCTGGGCTGGACTCGATGGTCTTGGAGGGCTCTGACAACCTGGGGATTCTGTGATTCTGTGATTCTGTGAATTTTACAGGAGCATTTAAAACGTGGAGAACACTCGAGGTGGATGTTGGATCTGGAGGTTTCCCATGCCTGCTGATGGGAAGAGCCCTCCTAATTCAGCAAGGAACAAGACTTGGAGCAGGCTCCCTCCGAGGACAGCGTTGGCTCACAAGCCAGCTGAAATTGGAGACTGGTTTGAAATTGTGTTTTTTTAAAGGCTGTATTTCCATGCCTCGCTTCTCCTTACAGACAGACAAATGGCTTTTCCCTTTCATGGAAAGTTGGGACCTACCTCCAAAAATGTCCTTAAACCCTGGCTGAAGGCAGGGGAGTTGGCAGCACCCCATCCCATGGCTGCCTCCACCACCACATCCATCTCTGTGGGGCAATATTCAGCCCTGGATTAAGTTTGTATCTGAGATTGGAGAGCAAAATTGCAGCACCTCCGTATCAGCTTCACCCCAGGCAGGAATTACAAAAAACATCCAGGTTTTTATTCGTTGGGTGTGAGTGTCCCTCTCTGTGTGATGTTTGGAGTGATTTTAATCTAGCTGGTGTGGAAGGTTTCCTCCAAAAAAGGCCAGACCTGCACTGGGTGAAACTGGTGTGGATCTCAAGAGGGCAGTGGAGCCATGTCAAAGCAGCACATGGACCTAAAATCCTTGTGGAGGAGTTCATTATCACCAAAACTGGGTATATTTTGGATGGAAAAGGTTAGTAGTGATGAGAAAGAAGAAAATGAGTGCATTAAATCCTGCTTTATTAATCTGACAAATAATGGGCATGAAACTGCCTTGGAGAAGGGGCTGAAAGGTTCCCAGGGGAGTGAGGGGGCCTGGGGCAGGCACAGGGTGGGCAGCTCATCGAGTTCTGCCCCAGCACTGCTGCCCCAGTGTTTGTCTGTCCTTCCATGGCTCTCTCTCCCTGTCCCAGTGCTGCATTTCAGGATTTCATCCCCATCCCGAGCTCCTGTGGAGTCAGCTGGGAGCTCAGGGGCTGTTCCCTGGTTTCAAAAAGCTCCTTTTATTTTACCCCCACTGGCAATAATTAATACCAATGCATTCATACTGGGCATTATATTTTTTTAAAATAGATACATAAATTCTCGATTATGTTTCATGCCCTGATAAATAAATAAATTGAATAAATCCCAATTAAAACCCCATGCAAGCGTGGAGAGTGCAGCTCAGTGGCACTCAGAGCTCTGTGTTATTCCCACGAGGCTGCAGCCAATGAATGTTCAACCCCACATTTCACATTAATTAATGAACCCCTTAATGCAAACTTAGAGCTGAAGTGGCTCAGTCCTATCAAAACCAGATTTTGGGGCATGTTTTTCACTCAAGTGGGACAAAACTCACCTGAAAGCTTGTCCAGCCTGGTTTGAATGTGAGCCCCAGTGAGGGAGCCAAGCAGGGGTGTTTATTAAGAAAAACCAACTCAGACCTGGAATACAAATAGGGAAAAAATTAATGCTCATTAAGATTGTTACCTGCACTTCTCCATCAGCATTTCCCCAAGCATGGAGTGGAGAAGATAAATAAAAATCCTTTTGGATTCTGGGGATGTTTCTGCCAGTTCCTGTTTACTGAATGTTTGCTCGTGCCCCGCTGCCTTTAGGGTGGAAAGAATTCCTATAGGAAATCATTTGATTTGTTTTCATTTTATTTATTTGCTTACATTCCACTAACCACAAAGGCTGAAACTCTTTGGGATGCTCGAAAAAAACAGGATGTTTCTTCCTCCAGAGAGGCTCCTACTCATCCATTTTCTGCCTCAGATGATGTCAGAATCATCTGGTAAGGGCGTCATGGAGATTGCCCCAGCCAAGTGGTAAACATGAAAATTCAGCTTTAAATCACATCCAGGTTCTTCTCAGCTAACTGCACTTCCAATGCATTGGATGGGTCTCCTCAAAAGCAGATTTTTGTGGAGTTTTTTTGATGTCTTGGAGGTGGCCTGATGAGAGATTCTCTCAAGAAGTTGTGGAGTTTTCTTGAAATCTTTTCTTCTTTTTTTCCTTTTTATTAGAAAGTGAATAGGCGAGAAGGTTTGCAGAACCAGACTCTGGGATTTCAGGAGGTAAAAGGACATGGAAGAAAGTTCATTTAAAAAACAAAAATCACAAAATATCGAGGTTATGAAGAAAAAAAAATAGAGGTTGATAAACTTGGGAGAAAAAAAAAAATCAGCATATGGAAATGCGGGTGTATTTTTGGAACCATTTCATTGGAGAGTTATTCACGGATCCTGAAACCACTCTGGCTTTGAAAAATGCAGAGCTGAGGAGGCATCGGGGTGACCTCAGCTCAGGGGCACGAGGGACACGTTGCGCTCATCGGGAGCACGCGGAGGGAGCGCCAGGATCACCTCCAACCACCCCAAACCACACTAACCACCCCAAAAACCACACCAACCACCCCAAAAACCACACCCAGCCAACCCCACTGCCACCCACTGCAGTTCCTCAGGCCGGGGGAACTCCAGAAGTTCCCTGGGTACAAAAATGTGACAATGCACAAGGAGCGAAATCGACTCATCGGGAGCACGCGGAGGGAGCGCCAGGATCACCTCCAACCACCCCAAAACCACACCAACCACCCCAAAACCACAACCAGCCACCCCAATAACCCCACCCAGCCACCCCCCCACTGCCACCCACTGAGCTCCTCAGGCCAGGGAAATTCCAGAAGTCCCCTGGCTCCAAAAATCCCACAATGCACAAGGTGTGAAATCGACTCATTGGGAGCACGCGGAGGGAGCGCCAAGATCACCTCCAACCACCCCAAACCACACCAACCACCCCAAATCCACACCAACCACCCCAAAAAACACACCCAGCCAACCCCACTGCCACCCACTGCAGCTCCTCAGGCTGGGGGAACTCCAGAAGTGCCCTGGGTACAAAAATGTGACAATGCACAAGGAGCGAAATCGACTCATCGGGAGCACGCGGAGGGAGCGCCAGGATCACCTCCAACCACCCCAAAACCACACCAACTACCCCAAAACCACACCCAGCCACCCCAATAACCCCACCCAGCCACACCCCCCACTGCCACCCACTGCAGCTCCTCAGGCCAGGGGAACTCCAGAAGTGCCCTGGGTACAAAAATGTGACAATGCACGAAGTGCAAAATCAACACATCGGGAACACGCGGAGGTAGCACCAGGATTACCTCCAACCACCCCAAACCTCACCAACCACCCCAAAAACACACCCAACCAACCCCACTGCCACCCACTGCAGCTCCTCGGGCCGGGGGAACTCCAGAAGTGCCCTGGGTACAAAAATGTGAGAATGCACGAAGCGCAAAATCGACGCGCGGAGTTCATTTCATTCCCATTCCATCCCGCCATGGCCATCACAGGAGCTTTGGTTTTATTATTGCTAATTCCAAGCATAATAAATATGCTTCAGGATCCTGGCTGATTTATTATCATTTTAAACAGGCTGATATTTGCAGCCTCTCATGAATTTTCACAGTAATGTCTATTTCCAATTTCAGCCTTGCTTTTCATTTCATTTGAGACGCCCCATCGGTATTAAAATCCAGTATTTAAAATATAATAATCACTTTCCCTGCTCCATTAGATATCTCTTAACTCCCTCAAACTGAGGGAATATGGACAAGATTTGTTTTTTCTTGCCACCTTGTCAATCTGGAAGTTTTTTCCAAAGGCAGTTAAAAATCACTGAGCTGAACCACTGGGTTTTATTCAGGTTTCTGAACATTTTCCGTTCTGTTCTTGCTTTTTTACAAGTTCAGATAATGAAGTTTGGTGGTCTCTTTATAACCATTTCCACTTTCTGTTTGCAGTTTGTAGAAATTTTATATATTTTGGCTCCTGTTAGGTATAATTGAAAGGTTGGCAAATCAGGAATGGTATCAAGATCAAACCAAACCAGATGCCAATTTTTTTAATCTTTGTGTTATCAATCACACTTGGACTCGATGATCTTGAGGTCTTTTTCAATCTAGATGATTCTGTGAATCTAAACTCTGCTTGGAGTTAAAATAAAGGATAAAACATTAAATCTTTGGGGGGGTTTAATAGTGTCATTTCCTGAGAGACTCCTCTGATCACAGTGCATCGGTTTCTGTTCCTGAATATTTGTTTTTTACTGGATTTTCCTGTTGTGGAAGTTGTTCATGGAGTCATGGAGTGGGATGGGCTCGCGGAGAGCAGCTGGAGCTCTCCAGAGTTATGGGATCGCCTCCTGTACACTCCAAACTTCCAGCATACCCTGAATTTTATCAGTTGTAGATGCTTGGGATGGGCTGGGACAGGAATTAAATCTTCCTCTCAGGAACAACTCTTAAAAGCTGGATATAAATCCCTCAGAGGGCAGCGACAGGAGAGCGGTGCGGGCATTTCCCTTCGGCCTTAAAAGCACTTACAGGAGATCAGAGCCCTGCCCTAAATAAATTCTGCCCCTGATTTATTCCCTGCAGTGCTTATGGGCTATGGGAACACGATCCTCCTACAAATTCCCATGTCCATCTCTCTTAGCTTTGGATTCAGCGGGTCTGGATCTTCTTCTCCCTTCCAGCTCAACAACTCACGGAGGTTTTGCTTGACTCTGTGTCTTGATTTCAAACTTCTTCTTCATCACAGCTGATTTGACCAGAATGGTTGGATGGATGGATGACTTACTATTCAGTAATTTTTTCAAGTTTCAGTGTTAATATAGAAAATTAAATTTTTTCATTTAAATTGAATTGCCTCCTGCTGGATGGAATCCTGAGGCTGTTCTTTGCATCCCAAGGACTTCCCAAAGGAATGATGGCGTCAAGGCTCTCCCAAAGATTGCCCCCCATCTCTCTGGTCAATGAGTCACCATCACAAGGTCTGCTGGAATCAGAGCAGATCCTTCAGGAGGGCGAGGAGGGAGGATCAGATTTAAGGGCAAAGCTCCAACTTGGCACCAAAACCTGATTAACAAAGATTAAAATGGGAGAAGGAGAAATAAATGCATTATCAGAAATCTGTCCACTGCTTATTGATGAGGAGGGCAGAGCAAAGCATGTTTTAAACTTATCTTTCTGTCTCCTAATGCATTTGGGATGTTTCCAAACCAGGTTCTGAGTTTCCCCTCTGTGTAACATTTTTCACATTCAGTTCCTGCTGTGGGTTCTCTTCTTTATTGTGCTTTTCCAGGGGAGCCCTGTGGACATGTCTGTGGTGTCCAACAGCACCCAAATCACCTGGACCTCACCTGTCCCTGTCCCCACAGCCCCCCTGTGCCCCTGCTCACACTCAGGGGTGGGAGGCAAGGCAGGATTTGGCTCTTGGAGGGTCTGAGCTGTCATTTGCATTCGTGAAACACAATTTCTGCCCGGCTCCACCCCTTCTCCCTCCAAACCAGATGAAATATTTATTGGGTTGGAGTGTAAGGGCTCAGTGTTTCGTTCTGCAGAGGAACAGGGGAGTCCTGGTTCTGACCAGAAATTTCTAAGGCTTCTTTGTGGCTACTAAACGTTGGAGGAAAAACCACAAATTACCATCGCCGTGGGGCTGGGCCCTGGGTCCTGGCTCCAGAGCTTCCCCCTCCCCTCCCAGCTTCAAGTGCTCTGCATCTGTGTCAATAAGTGCCCCGTGTCCCTGGCAAGGGAATACTGAATGTGCACACACAAAATTAACCTCTGCCAGGGTGGGGGAAGAGCAGAGTTGTAATTACACACATTAAGTTGTAAATTAAGCTGTTACTGTGATTAACATATTTCTTTAATACTGAGGAACCTCCTTTCCCCCCTAAACTCCTCACAATTCATCCCCTGTTTGTCATTTTTCCTGGCTACTCCTCAATTTTCTCTTCCCTGGCCACAGCTCAGCCTAGTGGGGTTGTCCCACCTCGCTCCCAGGGGGCACTGGGTGCTTCCCCATCTCCTTGTCCAGATTTTGGGAGTTTTGGAAACTCCTGGGTGCTTCCCCATCTCCTTGTCCAGATTTTGGGGCTCTTGGAAGCTCCTGGGTGCTCCCCCATCTCCTTGTCCAGATTTTGGGGCTCTTGGAAGCTCCTGGGTGCTTCCCCATCTCCTTGTCCAGATTTTGGGGCTCTTGGAAGCTCCTGGGTGCTCCCCCATCTCCTTGTCCAGATTTTGGGGCTCTTGGAAGCTCCTGGGTGTTTCCCCATCTCCTTGTCCAGATTTTGGGGCTCTTGGAAGCTCCTGGGTGCTTCCTCATCTCCTTGTCCAGATTTTGGAGGTCCTGGAAGCTCCTGGGTCCTTCCCCATCTCCTTGTCCAGATTTTGGGGCTCTTGGAAGCTCAGTCTGTCCATCCTAACGTGTCTCAGTCTCCTCCTGTCCTCTCAGCCTTCCCATGAGATTAATTGGAAGAGAGTTTTAGGAGTTTAATTGGTCCAGAGGTGGAGTTGAGCACCCACAAGACAAAAGCATGCTGCGTAAAGGGTTAAACCCGGGATATTTGGACATATTCTGTGCTAATTTTTGTTGGAGATGGGAAAGTGAGGAACGTGGATGGAGACATGGGAAAGAAGAGTCCATCCACCCAACAATTCCAAGAACAGAGATCCCTCTTGGAACAAAGCTCTGCTGAGCAGCTCCTCCTCGTCAGCACGTACTTGAGCCCCCGTCCTGTAAGTAGTGAGGATTTCTGGGATGGTTGTTGGAGCCACTCAAACCCTTAAAACATGAACTATTGTGCTCCCACGAGCTGCACTGCCTGGATTTATCCCATCACAGATGGTCCTGCTTTGCACTCCTTTCCAACGGGTTTTGTGAAATAAAAATATTATCTATGTAATTCATTGACGAAGATTCGGTAATATTTCCAGTAAATTTTTCAATAAACATGGTTTTTAAAAAAAAAGTCATTTGTTTATAGAAAAAAAGGACTATTTCAACAATATATCACCACACTTAGAAAAATTATTCTCAGGAAAACGTCTTTTTTTTTCTTTTTTTTTTTTTAATGAAAATATTTTTCTTAGAAATAACATTGGTCAGCTGTATTAATGATATTGGAAGAGTTCGAAGTGACAATGAGCAAACCATGAAAAATGGACAGAAAACAAACACAGAATCACTCCAGTCCTGGACTCCTTTTTGGTTATATTGGAGACATTCCAGGGCTTCCATTTTTCCACCAGTTTTTAATGGGCTCTCTGTTTGCATTTATGTTTTCCTGATCTTTCAATCTGCAGGAATGGCTGCTCCTGGCAGGACTCTTTTAGCATCACCCCCTCTGTCCCCTCTTTGGAGCCTGGGTGCCTCATTTTTCTCCCTCGAGTTTGTAGGGAGGAAACACCCTGATCTGAAGGCAAAACAGGTAAATATGAAAAAGTTTGGGAATCAGGATTTCAGTGGCAGCCTGAGCCTCCATCAGTGGATTTAACTTGCACACGCACTCCCTGGAAAAATCCCTGCCCCAGAGGGTTTATGCCAATTAAAATTTTAAAATGACATCAGTGAAATTAACCTAAATTTTGCTTGACCTGGAATTTAGGTCAGTTTAGATCATCGTCTTAGCAGGGCTGTCTAAGATTCAAAGGAGAGCCTTGGAACAGAAACGTCCTTCAGAGCAGAGGTGGGTCCTGCAGAGGCAGCTCCAGGATGGTGGGAGATGATTCCCAGAACTCCTCCAGCTGCCTGTGCAGAGGCTGATGTGAAAAAATGTCCAAAAAGCGGCCGAAGTTGCACAGTTGGTGCCTGAGGGGCACCGGCAGCTGAATGGTGGCTCCAGGATGGGTTTGGAACGCACAGAGCAGCTCTGTCCTGCTCCTGCAGCCCAGGCTGGGCTGAGGGGGAAGGCAGAGCCCCTCCAGGCACTCCAGAGAGTGGAGGGGCTGGGTTGGGTTGGGTTGGGTTGGGTTGGGTTGGGTTGGGCTGGGCTGGGTTGGGCTGGGCTGGGTTGGGTTGGTTTGGGTTGAGCTGGGCTGGGCTGGGCTGGGTTCGGCTGGTTTGGGTTGGGTTGGGTTAGGCTGGGTTCGGCTGGGTTGGATTGGGTTAGGCTGGGTTGGATTGGGCTGGACTGGGTTGTGTTGGGTTGGGAGGACCTCAAATGTCCCCTCAGCCCAGCCCTGCCATGCCCAGCGACAATCCCCACAGACCAGGTCACTCCAGCTGGCCTTGGGCATGTCCAGGGATGGGGGGCAGCCAAACTGCTCAATTCCATTCCTTCATATCCTGACATGATGATGATGATGATGATGATGATGATGATCATCATGATTCCACAGCTCACTGGATGGTTCCATCATTGAAAATGCTAAAAAGGTTTTTAAAAAAACCAACCCAGTGGTTGCCCACTGCTTCCAGTGCTTCTCATCCTGTACCACACCTTCTGTGGTTCCCTGCTCCCAAATTTTCTTGTAGCAATTTGTGCTGTTTTCATCCTTGTGCATAACTTTTGGCAATAATTGGCATGAAAAAAAGGTGGAAAAAAAAAAGCTGGAATAAAGTAAATTAAAATGATGGAGAGGCTGATCATCACATGCATGTACACGGGATATTTATGGCTTGCATTTACAGCCTGGCTGTATTTTACTCTTCCTTCTTTTCCAGGGTGGACAGAAATCCAAATTTATATTCTCCGTGCATTTCAGCAGCAGCAGAACTCTCCTTTCTCGTGGAGCACCACACACAATTAAACATCTTCCACTTCCCTGAAGAGCCTGTGAGCAAACAGGTTGAGACAATCACAGTGCAGACAGAGACAATACAAAACAAACACTCCATTTTCAGAAGATTTCAAACCTGGTTTTATTCCAGCATGAATGCTTTTTAATACATTCTTACGAAACTCATAAGTTCACACTTTACTCTTTGGTCAGGGAAGACAAAGTGCTCACTAGAACAGGCAGCTGCAGGTTTCTCTTATTTATCCTCCTTTCTTTCTTGGTTTCTGTGTCAATGACCTTGGTAGGAAATTCTACCAGGCGTGAACATGGATCCTCTTATCAAACTCCTCTCTGGCTCACAGAAGTCGCTGTGAAACCTCTTCCCCTGCAGCCCAGCGCTGCAGAGCTCGCTGCTATCAAGCGGTGGCAGCAGGCAGCTTCGTTAGAAAAGCCCTGCCCGGCCCTGCCAGCCCCAGCCGCTGGAAATAGAGCCGGGATTTAGAAGGTGTGAGCTGGCAGGGCAGCGGAGCCTGCGAAATGTAAGAGCTGCAGTAGCCCCTTCTCGGGAGGCTTTGACAGAGAGCAGAGCCGAGCGGGACACTGGGATCCCATTCAGCATCTGCGAGTGGGAGAAGTGTCGGGGAAAAGGGAGCGCTCCCGTCCAAAAGGGAGCCGTGCGTGCTCCCATCCACCCCTGCCTGCCAGCCCTGCGGCTGGAGCGGCTTTTGTTTGTTTTCCAGGCAGGGGGGGTTTGCTGGATGCTTTCCACGGGAATAGCTGGGAATTGTCACGGTATCAGCGCGTGGGGTGGGTGGGTGGGGATGCTGAGAGCTGTCTGGGCTGCGTTTCCCAAATTTCTCTCTCTGGAGAGAGCTGAGGTCACCTCAGCAGAGCATCTGCGTGCTGGGCAGAGGGATGAGGGCTTCCAAGGACTTGGGGATGGGCAGCGCCACGCTCGGGAGGGTCACGGTGCTGTCCCTCTGCTGGGCTCAGTTCAAGCTCCGAGGCGCTGAAAAGAGACAGAAATCTCCGTCCCAGTGAGAGAAATCTCTGTCCTGTGATGGTGTTTACAGGGGTGCCAGGATGAGGGAAGAGATGAGAATGTGGACTCCATGTTCAGAAGGCTGATTTATTATTTTATGATATATATTATATTAAAACTATACTAAAAGAATAGAAGAAAGGATTTCATCAGAAGGCTGGCTAAGAATAGAAAAAGAATCAATAACAAAGGTTTGTCTCTGACTGAGACAGTCTGGACAGCCGGACTGTGATTGGCCATTAATTAGAAACAACCACATGAGACCAATCCCAGATCCACCTGCTGCATCCCACAGCAGCAGACAATCATTGTTTGCATTTTGCTCCTGAGGCCTCTCAGCTTCTCAGGAGGGAAAATCCTAAGGAAAGGATTTTTCAGAAAACATCATGGCTACACCGTCCCAGTGAGGTGATCCCACATCTGGCTGCTGGGAGATGTCTGCTGCAGCACTCCTGGCTGGGGTACCCGTGTGTCCTGCAGGGAATTCTGCTGTTCCTGCTGCCTGCCCTCTGCAGAGCAGCCAGGAGCAGAGGGCTGGGTGTAAAACAAACTGAATCACGGCATTTCTGCCTCTCGGTGCTGCCTCCCCTTTGCGAGGCAGAAATCCCGGTGCTGTTTTCCCCTTCTGCCGTTGTTGTGACACCAGGAGTGACAGAGATTTCTTTCCTCAGCCACTTCAGGCAGCGCTAAGGACACTGCCCCTCCCTTCTGCTGGCACTGCAGGACAAATCTGCTTCTTGGCAGCCACTGGAGACCCGTACGTGCAGCTGCCTGGTGTTAAGAGATTAATTATTAATTTCTATAGCTCCTCACCTAAGGTGATTTTTCCTATTGTGTTTGACATCCAACCCTGCCAAACTTTCTTCCCCAAGTGGCATCAATCTTTTTTTCTTTTTTTTTCCCCTTTGTGGCACTTCAGCTGGTGTGCTGCCATTTTTTCAAGTGACTAAAAGCCCACATGGGTTGGTCCCAGACTTTATTTCACCAGCTGGGTTCCAAGCCCTGCTTGCCCCAGGGCCGAGAGAGGACAAGGAGTGTGAGCTCTGCCAAACTGGCACTGGGCTCTCAAGGGATTTCTCATCTCAGTGGGGTTTGGATCAAACACTGCAGAAGAGAAGATGAAGAATCACCAGCCCAGGGTGGTTTCCTACCTGCACTGCAGGGTCTTACACAACAGCAGGCACGGGGTGCTGTGGGATGGCTCTGGCCCAGCCCAGCCAGCCCAGCTCTGCAGAGTCCCCTGATGATCCAGGGAGGCTGAATCACCCTCAGCTGTCCCTGAATTGTTTGCTGGATATGTCTCCTCCATTAATTACAGAGTTTAGATGACAAGTTTGGACAAGATGCTGAATTTTTAGATAGCCAAAGTACAGGAAAAGAAACGCAGCTCAAGTCCCTCTGTGCCTCAGCCACTGGTCTACAATGAACAGAGCATTTGTGTGCTTGAGGTTTGCTGCTGAACTCTTCTGGTGTGCCCTGCCTGGAGCTGATGCTCCAGTGTTCTCAAAAAAGGGGATTTCAGGTGGTTTTTATGTCCATCACAGTAACAGACCTCTTTGGGTTGTGCTTGTGTGGTGGTTGATTGTTTTCATGAGGAGCAAAAGGAGAGGCAGCTTCTTGGAGGAAACAACCAAGATCACAAAATTCCACCTTCTGTGCTGTCCCTGGAATCTTGTTCCTCAGCCTCTGGAAGTTCCAGAGGGCAGGGTTTGTAGTAACTGGAATATATTGTGCTAAAGAAGCAGCAAAATTCACCTGAAGTGGTTCTGGCTTTTAAGTTTTCTCATCAAAATCCGAAGGGTAAATTTATCTCTTGCACTTCCTTCAGTACTCATTTGCAAGTACCCAGGCTCGACAGAAAGCCACGTTCATTTAAAACTTTGTGCATGTTTTTGCTGTCAAATGTGAGCAATAATTATCAGTAATTACAAGAAAAAGCCTCTTTTACTCACTTTGCTTTCCACGCAGGATCCTCTTAGATTTGTTACCAAACAACAACAGTTTGTTTTTACTGTGAGGAACCTCTTAAAAATATTTACAAACATGCACAGTGCTACTCAACAACCCATCTGACCTTCAAGCACAAACACAAGATGGAAATCATCTTGCCCTGAAGTTTTTTGGTTCAGGACAGTCAAAATCTTCCTGTGGGAAAAGATGCTGGGTGTTATCCCCCAGCTCTGAGCCCTGCACTGCTCAACTGGGGATTTCCACTTCCCCTTCCAATTTCCTCTCCTGAAGATCCTCACAGGAGCCCTGAAAACGCCCCAGATTGTCACCACAGGATGGAGGGATGGATGGATGGATGGATGGATGATAGATGGATGGAGGGATGGATGGATGGGTGGATGATGGATGGATGGATGGATGATGGATGGATGGATGGATGGATGGATGGATGGATGGATGGATGGATGGATGAGGGATGGATGGATGGATGGATGGATGGATGGATGGATGGATGGATGGATGGGGGCTTTGATCAGCACAGTCAGGACAAAGCTGCAAAGGGCACCCCTCTCTGCAGGGGCTCCATGGCCAGCCTGGCTCTGGGATTTGGGTCAATCCAGCCCCAGGACTTGCAGGGCTTTTTTGGTAAAAAAACCCTAAAACAAGCAGCTACCCAAACACCTTGAGAGAAGAAACCAGATAAAATCATCCATTTTTGTCCTTTAACTCATAAAACAAGACAGAAAACACAGTTCACACACAAGCTGGCAACCCTCAGGACTTGGCAGCTCCTCATTCCACTATGGCTGGGAGCAAGAAACCACTGCTTCTAAAACACATCTGCTCTTTGAAAAATAAAGCTTATTCCCACTTCTTTTCACCCAGATCAACAAGTAGGAACAACAGAAAACGAAAGCTTCACAGCCACAAGAATGTCCTCATTGTTTTGTGCCCATCTCTGGGTTTCCATAAACACCAGCCCAGCTGCTGCTGAAATGATCTGAGATTTTCTTGCTCCGCTCGTGTGTCCACATTAAAAGTGCTGCTTTCACCAGGCCCAAATCCCTCTTTCCAATTCAGCATTCAGCAGAGGCAGCTCAGCCATCCCTCAGCCCATGACGTTTGTGAGTTATTTCGGGGGTTTGGCAGGGCCCAGCAGCAGCCTCAGAGCAGCCCTTCAAAATGTGTGCTCAGCTAAATTCACGCCGTGTAAAAGAAATATTGAGGAGTCCAAGCGAGTCGCCCACCTTCCTTTCTGCCTCCCCTTCTGTGGGATTGCTTTCAACTCAAACACCCCGTGGGTGGAGAGATTCTCCTGCCTCATCCAAAGGGACTGTTGGGGCTCATTTGCATGCATTTGCATCCCTCCAAATAACTTTTTTTTTTTTCGGGGGGAATGCGTACCTGACGTTTCACACAGGAGGTTTTATGTGTTTTAAAAATTCCAAGTTATCCTCTGGTTTTGAGGAATCTGGGGTCGTTGGGTTGGGGGGGATCAGCTGAGCCAGCGGGTTTGTAATTCCCTGTGGTCTGACAGGGGCACGGGATGCACAGGCCAGTAAATTCCAAGGAATTCCAGGCCAGAAAAACAACCACAAATTTTAAAACACTGATTAAAACACCCAAGGAAGGGCTCACTGTGCTGGGGGAAGCTGAAGGCCCACAAAGAAGGCTACAAAGAGCAGAAATTCCTCAAGTGGCTGAGGGGATTTGGGGTTTTCAGATACCTCGTGGAGTGTCGCTCTTCTGTCTCTAGAAACCCCCCAGAGTTGCCCAAATTGCCCCAAGAAATGGAATTTTAAAAAGAAGTGGAATTTTAAAAATCAACCCTCCTGTAGTGACCTCTTCCCATGCAGGGGCTGTCAGTAACAAATCTGATGTTCCTACAACTTCACAATTTTTTTACAATATTTTACAATTTTTTGCAGCACGATTTTATCACAATTTTTCATGGTTTTTTTATCCTAAAGTGGTTGGCAGTCACAGGAGCAGACTCTTATCCCTCATTGCCTTTGTTCTTCTTTCTTCCTGCTTTTATTTCATTGCTTTGGCCTGTTGGGAATTTTTCCCCTTTTTTTTGGATTATAGATGAAGACAAGAGCAATGTGTCATCGATCTGTCCCTTCCAACACTTGCATTAAACACTTTCCTGCTTGCAGAGTGGGTGGGAGAAGCAGGATTTTTTATGGATAATCTCTATGCCAACAAGCAAACACTGCATTATGGATAACAACAAATAATGATTCACTGGGATGAGCTGGGAAAGGCTAAAGCACTGCTGAACCTCAGACAAGTCCCCATCTCATGGAGTGGCCATCAAATCTCCAATTTTATTGCTTCAGGAGGAACAAAATAAAGCAAAACTCAGAGGCAAGTTATGTTTTGAGGAGGAGAAGGGAGTATTTATCTTCCCTGGAAAAACTCTGATCAATAGAATGGGAGCATGATGTGGACAGACAAGATAAAGAGCAATAAACTCCTTTTTGATTTAAAACTTTATTTGTCATCAGCAATGTTGTACTAAAGGATGTCTTATATATTCAGATGAATGTCACTTAATTTCAGAGCTTTGTGCCCAGTGGATGGAGAAATCTGGGTGTCTTACAGGGTGATTGACCCCTCTTTAGGATGGGATAAATGATTATAAATTATTATTTGGTAGAAGAGTCCATTTTTTTACTCCAGATAGGATTACAATCTTTGATTCAAATTTAAATATCTTATCAATATATTCAGATGAAATAGGTCTGGATTTATCACTAGAAAATGGAAAGTTTTCTTTGCATTGATTTTAATTTATTTTCCTTTACTTCATAACAGTTTTGTTCATACCTAGCATGATACATCCATCACTTCACTTTGGATAAACAAACTTTCCTCAAGCCAAAATCCTCGTCCAGATTTACATCCCCCAGCACAATTATCAGGCCTGGTTAAGGTGTTCCTCTCCTGGACAGTCACAGCAGATAAATTTAAACACAAATAACCAAATCACCATCAAAATATTCATTTTCTGCGGGCCTTAGGAACTTTCTGGACATTCTAAACCCTCCACGAGGCACTCAGGTAGTTTCAGACTGGTGGAAATAAAGGAAAAATTCTGAAGTCGATTTTTTGTTGGTTTTTTTGGTCCTTTTTTTTTTTGTTTTTGGTTTTTTTTTTTGTGGGGAGTTTGTACTTAATAACGGCGAGGGACTGCTGTTGATTTCCACCCCGCGGGTTTCAAGGGGAGCCAGCAGAGCAGACGTACAAATCATCGCTTTTCACCGGCAGGACAGCGCCATGGCAGCGCCAGGGGCACGAATTACCCGTGGTTTACTTAAGGAACGAGCCTGCATCATCAACATGGGAAAAGCATCCAGCATCACTTCTCCCAGGAGGGTGTGATCCAAGGAAAACAAATAACCAGCTCCAGAAATCTCAGAAGAGCCTTCCCAGGGCGCTCACGGGTCCTGCCGGACGGGCGGCGGCTATCCGCGATCCGTCACCGCGCAGCTCCCCGATCCCGCCGGGGGGCAAAGCCGGATTCATCCGCTGCCAGCCCGAGATGTAAACGCTGCTCGGTGCCAGGCAGGAACATCACAGCCCTCGGGGCACGTGGGAGTGAGGAGGGGGTTATTTGGGAATAAAGAAATAAAGAGCTCCTTGCGCCGCTGGGAATCGTTGTTTCCGATCGATA
The DNA here is from genome assembly GCF_963513975.1 of Fringilla coelebs. Taxonomy (NCBI): domain Eukaryota; kingdom Metazoa; phylum Chordata; class Aves; order Passeriformes; family Fringillidae; genus Fringilla; species Fringilla coelebs. The sequence goes on along the minus strand of NC_140045.1, from coordinate 1,759,701 downwards.
TCGGGCTGGTTTTTCAGCGGGGGCTTCTGCAGGTCTGCAGCTGGCGAAAAGCATCAAAAACAAGGGATGTGTTTGGTGATTTCCAAGGGTTTCAAGGTGCTGAGGCTGCTCCCCGAGGTGAGGGAAAACAACTGCTGCCTTAAAGGCAGGGAAAGCGTGGCCAAGTCGTTCAAAGCAGAAAGGATTGATACCCCCACTCTGGGCACAAGGCACAGCAGAGGGACTTGGAATGGGATAAAAGGGGCAAATTTGTCAGAAGAGCAATAAAAGCTCCCACCAACAATAGCATGAGGCATTCATAAAACCATTAACTTCAGCCAGGTTTTCTTGAACTTTATATTCCAATCAACAGTGGTTTGTATTTCTAAATCATTTAAGATCTATTTCCAGCACCATAATTGGGCTGTAGAGTTTAAAAGCTTTCCCAAAGTAGGGCTGGAGCTTGGCACAATATGGCAGTCACCTCTGGCTCTGCTATTCCCACCAAGCTGTGGGAGAAACTTCTTTATTCCTCCCTCTCTGAGAAAGCCATGATCAGTTAAATGTCCCTGGGTTTATCCCCCTCCGCCTGTGTGAGTCTGGAATCGAGGAAATTAGGAACGCAGAATGAATCCTGTGTTTTATTTAGGTGGGAACTCTCTGCTCCCCTTTAATACCACGGATCTCTTAATCAGCAGGATTTCTCAGGGAGCACATCCCCAGTTATTTACCCTAAGAGAGAGTTCACAGCCAGGCTGGTTGGGTTTTTTTCACTCCTAAGCAACACCAATGTTTTTTATCTGTGTACTGAAATCTCAGCTGCAGCTTTGTCAATATTTGGCCTTATCTTAAAGAACTCCAAAGCAGGGTCAAAGGAGAGTAAACTCTCCCTCCAGAAAGCAAACATCAATTATTTAACCACTGCTTTGGGCAAGTTCAGGAGAGAAATGGCAGGAAAATCAAAGCCTGGCTCTCCAGACAGAGCTGCTGTGCTTTGAACCCAGCGGTTGTTGATACAGAACAAATCTGAACTGCCCAAGGGCAGGGTTGGATGGGATTTTGGGAAGGAATTGTTCCCTGGCAGGGTGGGCAGGCCCTGGCACAGAGCAGCTGCGGCTGCCCTTGGATCCCTGGAAGTGGCCAAGGCCAGGCTTGGAGCACCCTGGGGCAGTGGAAGGGGAACAAGATGAGCTTTGAGCTCCCTTCCGACCCAGACCAGTCTGGGATTCCATGGCTGTGTTTCTTTTACTTTGGACTGCAAGAACAAACTGTCCCTTCCATGTCTGAGAGCAGAATTCCATCAGTCCTTATCCACAACTCCTTGCTGGAAGTACATTGGGACTAAACTGCAGCATGGGAGGTGAGATTTTGGAAATGAAGGATGATTTTAGCACGGGAACTCCTGGGTGTAGAGGGGCAGTGGATGAGTTTCGGGCTGGGAATTGAAATGAGGATTCTGACCATGAAAACATGAGAGGTTCTGGAGCAGTGTTGGAGCAGGGGCTGAACATTCTGCCTTAGGGTTGAACCCTAAACTCCAATCAAATCAGGATGAGTGGATCCAGCGGAGACCAGGGGCTAATTCACACCTCCAAATCCCATGGCAAATTTGAGAACAGGTCCCTGAAGCAGAAGCCTGTGAAGGATTTATAAACTCCTTGGTGTGGTCAGAGCAGCAGAGAAATCAGTCTGGGCTCAAGGAGCCCGTGTGTTAATTCCTCACACTTTTACAATCCCCCTTCCCACCCTTTTTATATCAATAGCAGCAATAATGTTCAGGTTGGGAATATTCCCTGCCTGAGCTTTCTGCTTCAGCATCGTGTTCCTACAGCATGGTCCTGGTTTCAATAAGAAATTTAAATTTCTAATTTCTAATAGAAATTCCTGATTAGAAAACCCTCAATTACCTGCCAGAAAGGCTCTGCAGACTCTGGGACACTCTGAAATTACCCCAAGTTTCTGGAATTCAACAGAGCAGCTCCTTTAATATCCCCTCTCAGCAGCACTGGAGAGCAGAACTGGCCTTTTGAGAGCAGTTTCACTTAATTAAATAAAATTTACGTCTTTGAAGAATAACCTGTGCAGCATCTGGAAAAGTTTCCATGGATTCATCAGGATTGAAGCAGGAAGGTCTGAGCTGCCCCAGGCTGTCCTGGCAGAGCTGAGCTCCAACCCTTGACCATTGCAGAGCCTCCAGGCCCTGGTTTTGCACCACTCTGCAAAGTTTGTGTCTGCTCCAGGGCATCTCCTCCTGGTCAGCTCTGAGACCAGAGGGTGAAGGATCAGAAGGGATGAGTCAGGAAATGTTTTGCTTTTCCTATATTCCCCCCAGGGTGGAAATTTTGGAGGAATCCCTGCTCTAAGATAACATTGATTGCAATTTCTGACGTACTCTGTTTCAGCTAAGTGAAAAGAAAATAATGAGCCCAGTGTTTGGCCGTGGAGATCTGCCTGGTTTTTAAAAAAAACCAAAAAAAAACCAACCAAAACACAGCCCAAATGTGTAAAAAGCAGGGAGTGAATCACTGGCAGTGGCAATGCTGTCAGAATTAGGAAATTAAGTTCATTAAAGGTGTGGTAACTTAATTTTCTATGCAAGCACGTAAGGATGAAGGGCTGGGCAGAAAAAAAAAAATGCTCAGACATCCAATTTAACACAAACCCTCCCAAAGTCGGCAGGGTGGAGCTCCCCAGCTCAGCCTGACCTCCTGGCTCCCTCTTTGGGCTACTTTTGCCCTAAATTGAGCAAATCAGCCCCAGACTGTGTCCCCTCCACGTCCCCTTGATGGGAGCAGTCAGGGTCTGGGGGTGCCACTCCCCAAACCCCCCAGAGGAGCCCCCACACAATTCCCTGCTCCAGGAGGGAGGAAGATGAGTCCCAGGTGGAGCTTGCTCTGCCCAGGACAGGTCACAGGCTCCTTGTGTTGGAGCCCTGGACGCTGCTGAAAATTTTGGGCTTTCTGTGCTGGCAGGGTCTGACCCCCAGGAGAACACTGCACTGGCCTGGGGCTGTGGAGAAGCTTCCAGAATTCAGTGACAGGACTGAGATTATGGGTGTGGAGTTGGTTAGAAGTGTGTGATAGCACAGGGTGGAAAACTCAGAGTTTAAGGGTTTAGAATATAGCAATGTAAATAAAGAAAGATGGAGGTTTTAGGGCGGAGGCTGCTCCTTCTTCACCTTCTTCTTCACCTTCTCCTCCATGGGTTGGGTGGTTTTGTGTAATTGGATAAAAATCCCCATTGCAGGCATGGGTAGTTGGTTATTGGGTTAAAAGTAAAAATAATTGAGGTGCCATTTCTTAATTGGACAGTTTATCCTCAAAAAGCCTCGTAGAGAGAGAGATGGGACCTTTTGTAGCCAGTTCATGAAATGCTGCAGAATTCACAGCTTGTACAACTGTAATTTAGATAAGAAATAATAAACACCAGAGTTTGAACACAAAACACCGTCTTGAGAGCTCCAATCCTGACCCTGACAGAGGCAGAAGTAACCAATGCCCTTGTTCCATGTTTTTATCCATTTTTGTTCCCAAATATCCACATCTGTGGTGTCAGCCATTCCCTGAGCCTTTTCCATCACCCCCAGGACTGTGGCGGGGCTTTTCCCCAGCTGGGTTCAGGGTTTGGGGTGACAATTCCTTTAAACCTTTCCATGATGACACAAATGTGCTGGAATCATCTCATCCTCCAGCTGAGCATCAGCATTCCCTGTTGATATGGATTCTCCAAGGTGCATTTATGGATAAGTGTGTGGTGGATGAAGAAGTCTCTCCTCTCTGATCACTGAGGGAAGACCTGGAGATGAAACCTCCTTTTCTCCCCGGACTGAGTCAACTTTCACCACTTCTGGATGCAGACAAAGGCTTCAAACCAAAGAAACTCCAGCCCCAACCTCACTTTATGGTTCTTTTAACAGCTGAAACTTCACAACTGCCTTCCAAATCACTCTCATTGCCTCGCTTCTCCTCAAGATGCTTAAAATAAAATTAAAGAAAATTTGTTTCCCAAACAAATTCCACGATTTTACTCCTTTCTAATTTCCCTGTGGCTGCTCAGCCCAAGCAGACCCCGGGTTAATTTACCGAGGGAGAAGGAATCACTCTGTTTATAACTTTATATTTAAAACAAGAATCCTGTCCATGTTCTCTCATTCTCTGTGTAGGGTTCTTTCTACAGCCAAAATTTCTGGTGGCCTATTAGCACTATATAAAACCCTAAAGATTTCCTGTTCCAGCAGGCAGCAGGTTTGACAGAAAAGCTGAACTGGATCATTCCAAGGAAAGTCACTTTGGGAGACACCAAAATGCCACCAAAACTCTCTGTCCCTAATTCCCAGCCCAGCGTGCTCCTGCTTTCCTTGTGCTTGGGAACGGGAGGGGTTTGGGGAGCCCCTAGGGGTGGACAGGTATTTTTGGGGTGGTGCTGCAGCCCTGAGATCCTGAGGGATGTTCAACCAGAAGGGAAGGGAAGAATCTTCGTGGCTTCCTTGGCAAAACAGTGAACAGGGAGTGAAATTTGGGATTTGGTTTTGGTGCAATCTCCTTTAGGATCCCCAACTCAGTGCCCCCTGTGAGCCGTGCCCAAAAACAGGGATTCGTTTACTTCTAATTAACCTTCATTCCCACCACCTAAATCAACCTTTGAGCTGTGGCCTCCCAAGGAGGGGAAGGGCTCCAAGGGACCCTGCAGGATCTGTGGCTCCATCCTCATCACCAAGGGCTGGTGGAGCTCCAGGGGCCCCAGAGGAGTGGGGCAGGTGACTGGAACTAACGTGGATTTTTGACACTGCACATTTCACATTTGCTGTGTTTTCATTTCGCCTCCTGGAAGCTGTGAGGGTGAGCAGTATTAAAATTAAAAAAGAAAAAACAAAAAAAAAAACCCAAAAACCCAGTGCAAAGCAACAAGGGAGGTTTCTGTCCAAAAAAAAGTCCAAAACTGGCTCCAATTGGACCTGGGTACGGAAATGCTGGAACTTGTACCCTCCAGTGGCAAAATAAAACAGGCTACCATTATTAGAAATTTTCTACAGCTAAAGATGTAACATCATAGCTAAATTCAGTCAGAGACAGGTCGAGCAACAAAAACCAGGAGCCAAGGCAGTCTAGTCTGGTCTGAAACCTGATTCAGGCACCAGATTATGAATAGATTTAACTGGTTTGCCAAATGAAAATGTAGATTTTGGCAGTGTTTGGGCTTCTTTCATTTTTTTATGTTTTTGGTGTGCTATATGTGGAGTCCTATTGCGCTCTGTGGGGATATGAGAAAAGAGCCTTTTTATATTATATAACTGCTGGAGGCTCGTGTGAGTGTGTGTGGAGTAGAAAGAACACCCTTAACCCTGTGAGTGCCAGGAGGGAGCTCTGCCTCGGGTCCCTGCAGCAGCTCTGGTGGCTGCCACATCCCTGGCAGTGCCCAGGGCCGGGCTGGACAGGGCTTGAAGCACCCTGGGATGGTGGAAAGTGTCCCTGAACATGGCAGGGGGGTGGATGAGATGATCCTTAAGGTCCCTTCCAACCCAAACCATTTTGGGGTTTTGTGTTCACGGCCAAATGGGTTCCACCTTTCCACCTGGAGGGATCCAGCAGCCCCTGCAAGGCTGGCTCACGTTTGGAATTGTCTGCCCACCCTTTCTGGGCTGATAACTCACCCCAAGGGCTGCCTTCTTCCTTGGTCATTTGTGGAATCAAAGATTCACAGAGTGTCCTGAGCTGGAAGGGACACACAAGGATCTTTGAAGCCCAGCTCCTGGATTAATCATGCATGGATTAATTAAAGTCAAAAAACGCATTCATCTCCCTGTCCTCTGCAGGATCCTCTGAAACACCTCTGAGAGAGATAAGTGGGTATTTCAAAGTGAAAAAAAAACACTTTTTAAATGCCCAGAGGCTGCAGCCCCCACATGTACAGCAGCAAAACCAGGCAGGGGATCTCTGGAGGTGCCTCTTGGTGACAGAGTCCAGCTCTCCACGGTCGGTTTTCGCTCTGATTCCCCTCAGGTATGTGAGCTAGGAAGGGATGGAAAAGGCAGAAGTTCCAAAAGGAAAACACAATGGAGCAGGGGGTGGCCAGGGGAGGAGGGAGCAGACCCTGCTCTGTGCCTGATCCTTCCCCCAGGAGTCCCTCCTGTCCCACTGCGCCCAGGACACCCTTGGAATCACAACATGGAATATCCTCAGGGGAAAGGGCTGCCCAAGGATCACCCACAACAACTCCTGGTCCTGCACAGGGCACCCCAAAATGCCTGAGAGCGTTGTCCAGACTCTCCCTGAATTTTGGCTGTGACCTCTTCAGCTCTCCCAGCCCCAGGGCTGCTTTGCTGGAGGCTGGCAGCAGGGCCCCTCCCCACAAAGCCATCCTCAGGTCACACCAAACCTGACAGAGGCATTTCTCACCTCAGCACCTCTTTCTGGGCTCTCAGTTTGCTCTTTCACAGAATCACAGAACCACAGAATCACAGAATTCACAGAACTCACAGAATTCACAGAATCACAGAATCACATAATCACAGAATCAGAGAAACACAGAATCACAGAATTCAGAGAATCACAGAATCACAGAATTCACAGAATCACAGAATCAGAGAATTCACAGAATTTACAGAATTTCACAGAATTTACAGAATTCACAGAACTCACAGAATTTACAGAATTTACAGAATTCACAGAATCACAGAATCACAGAATTCACAGAATTTACAGAATTCACAGAACTTACAGAATTCACAGAATTCACAGAATTCACAGAATCACAGAATCCCCAGGTTGTCAGAGACCTCCAAGACCATCGAGTCCAACCCAGCCCCAACCCCTCACCCAAACCCCCAGTGCCACATCCAGGCTTTGTTAAACACACCCAGGGATGGGGACTCCACCACCTCCAGGGCAGAACGTTCCAGAACTTTATCCCCCTTTCTGTAAAACACTTTTCCTGCTATCCAGCCTGTATTTCCCTTGGTGCAGCTCAGGCTGTGTGCTCTGGTTGTGTCAGTGCTGCTGCAGACAGAGCCCAGCCCAGCTGAGCACAGGCACCTTTCAGGAGCTGTGCAGGGTTATGGGGGCACCCCTGAGTCTCCTTTTCTCCAGGCTGAGCACCCCCAGCTCCCTCAGGGGTTCCTCTCAGGGTTTGTGTTCCCAGCCCCTCCCCAGCCTCGCTGCCCCCTCTGGATGCCCTCAACCATCCCAACGTCCTCCCCAAACTGAGGGGCCCTAAAAGCCCCCAAAAAGGGCCAGGACCCCCCTTAGCCAGCGGCAGCCAGGTGTGCAGAGGGGACAGCACAGCACCAAGAGCAGGGACAGCTCAGAGCAGCACGTTTCTCACTGGGCTGGAGCATCACTGAGGAGAATCCACATGCTGCTGGGGATGTTCATTAATCATCCAGCTAATTTGTTTTTACACAGGAGCGCTGACAGCAAACGAATGTTATTGTAGCAGCGGCGCTGCATAATCCCCACTATTATGGGTTTAGCAAACGACTGCTCTGTGTTCACTGCTGCTTCTTTCTCCATCCAACTGCAATTGTAAATTGTAAATATATCTATTTTTATTCCCATCTGCTGAAAGGAACGGCCCCACCAGCTGTGGCCAGGGGGATGAAAGGATTGCTGCTGTCTGTTTCTTCCTCCTCCCTCTGGTCCTTATCTCAGGAACATGAGTTGAAATCTGGCCCAGAATTTACTGAGTGTTCAGAGAGTTTTTATGAGGCGATGCTTTCGCAGGCTGCTATTGAGAATATATATATTTATATCCACGTGCACACGTGGGTTATTGTGGCTGAGGTTATTTCCCCAGTCAATCTCTCTCCTATTTGTACACAATGTGCACAGGCAGCATTCACACAAGAGAGGAAAATAATCCAGCGGTTGAGGTTAACTTGGGATTTGAGAGGCCTGGGTTTAATTCTCCCCCCTGTCACAGCCTTTGTTTTAGTACACATTATATTTAATGCACATTTATATGTTTATGTCTATATGTTCCATGGAAAGGGCGCAGAGGACATGGTCTGAATTGTCCTTCAAAAGCAGACCTGAACCCTCACTACTCCTGGTTTTTGGGGGGAATCCACGTTCAGGAAAGGGTTTGGATGAGCTTTGACCCTGGTGGGACAGGGACAGGCTTGGACACGTCCTTCAGGCCAAGAAAACCCCACCCAGCCCTTCCTTTCTGCTGGAATAGACCTTGGAGCCATGGAATGGTTCCAAATCTCATCTCCTTCCACGGATTGCCATGGCAGGGACACTTTCCATGATCCCAGCTCCAACCTGACCTTGGACACTTCCAGGGATGGAGCAGCCACTGCTCCCTCCCACATCCCACAGGGATGGACAGTCCAAAGGGAAGGGCTGGCCCCAAACCCCTTCACAGGACCCTAAGTAAAGCTGAGGAATTATTTTTTTCCCTCTCACTCTGCTCTTCTCCTGGATCCTTCACAGAGCCAAAACTCAACGCATTTTGTCAAACTGCTTTGCCAGCGTGGCAGAGTGGAGGTCAGGGAGCAAAACTGGGTCAAAATTCAACCCCACATGATTTTAAAACATTTCAAGCTTAACTCTAGGAATGATTTTGAAACAGATGGGTACCTGGTCTTTCCCAACATGGCAACTCCCTGCTCTGTGTTATTTGCAGCAATACACTCATAAAAATCCAGGGAGCCAATAAAGAGAGGAGAGGAGAGGTTTCAGGTGTTTACTGGCTGTAAAATTATTAATACCAGCTTCAAACATGTGATTGTGGTGTTATTGCTGATTGCACAGCATTAAAGAAATCATAACAGTAAAATGTAAAAAAATAAAAAAATGGAAAACCATTTGTTGCAAAAGTTTCAGGGTCGCGCACGTGGCCTTTATTACACGGAGATTTTAAACATTTGTGTTGCTGCAAATTTACAACAGAGTCCAGCAGAAGGGTTTGGGAGGGTTCATTTTAACCCCTCATCAAACACCAAAAAAATAAAAAAAGACCCAAACCCCCAAATCCAGCCTAAGGAGGAGCTGAGGAGACACAGAAGAGACCAAGCCATAAATGCGTTGGCACCCAGCTCTACCTGGGCCAGGAATTCTCCCTCCCTCACCTGCTCGCCTCCCCTTTTTTTGTGGTCTCTCCCCCCAGCAGGAAGGCTGTGGCTGCCCAGATTTGCTCACTCATTCTGTTATTAGAGGAGATCTCGCCCTGCCCCACGGGGACCCATTTTTCTGTCCTCACTCTGGGATCCCCGTTCATCAACGCCGCGTGTCAGGAACCCAAAACACCCAAACTCTGCCTCTTCCTTCCCCTGCTCCGCCGCCCGGACCCCGGCGGCCAAAAATGTGTCCGTGTGCTTTATGCATGAGGAGAGGTGACTACTGATGCTCACAAATGTGTGGGCACTTTTTTTCTGCCTGTCAGAAAATCAGCCCCTGGAATCACTGATGCCTTGTGAAATTACAGTCTAATGTAACCAGCCGGGGTATAAAGTAACCAATTTCTTTATTTTTTAAGAAAATTGTTCTCCTGGAGGTTGAAACACAAAACCAAGACATGGATGAAGTTATTTTTGTCCCAAGTCAGGGGAAATTAATGAAATGGCACCTCCCATTCTGTTGACATTGGCCAAGGTTGCCAAAGTCCTCGGTAATATTGGGGTTCCCGTTATGGGGAATGCTGTAATAACAGGAGGGATTGGGAATATTATACTGGTGGGAATGTCCCTGTCAGAGCCAGCAAGAGGAGTTAAGCTCACGCTTAAGTTGAAGCAAATAATCAGCTGGAGTGGATAGTGACAGGGCTGTGATAAAATATCTCCTTACAGGCCGGATCAAATGCAGCAAGGAAGAATCTGCGTCCTGAAATCCTGATTGAGACATCAGAACCCATCAGCAAACATTGCCTGGAAAAAAGAATTCCTCCATGGGCACCCAGGAGTGGATATTCACATTTAAAATGCTGAGTTTTCTCTAATTGCCTTGATTGTTTTTAATAACGAGGACGTGCTCAACGCTGTTTTTTTAGGAGCCACTTTTCCCTTCCAGTCCCGGAGTGCAAATGTTGCTCGGTAAATTCCAATAATTTGTCTTGTGCTTTCAACTCCTCCACACAAGAGCCACGGGTTCTATCAAACTTGGCACCGCCACCTCCACAGGATGGATTTGGGAGGGAAGTGGCCCAGGGAGGCCAAAAATCCACAGGGAAATAAGGAACCCCTCGGTGAGAACACCACATATTGTTCTTGGCCGAACCGGCCATTATTCAGCATCTATTTTTGATAACAATCTCTGAAAAATCCAGATTTTTTTGCACAGATATATTGGTTTACTGCAGTTCTCCGTGGAGTCTGGCATCCTGCACTGCCAGCTCTGCGCTGCAGCAAAAACTCCGTCCCAAATAATTTGTCCAGTCAACAATAATCGCTCCACATATTAATAAAAGTGGCTTGAAAAGTTCAATATGGGAGCTAAAATTTGTTTTAACTCTGTGTGGTTTTGGAAGCTGGAATTGACATTCAATCTGGTTTCTGCTACAAAATGTCTTTGACTGTGTAAGTGTGTAATTATACGCCTCGATATAATTAATTGGAGGACATTATTCTCTTCTCACACAGAGAACAGGGATTATGTGGAGTTTCATTTGGCTCCCAGAGACACACTTTCCTCAGAGTATTTCCAGTGTCATTTTTTTTTAATTTAATCTCTGTTTATAGAAAACATACCTAATGAAGAGCCAGTTAAACAGGCATCAGAGGAGGAGGAGGAGGAGGAGGAGGGGTAATTCCAGCCCAGTTTCCACTGGTGTTCCTGTGGAATAACCCCATCCATCACGGCAGGGTGGCTCCTCAGGGATGTGAGGATGGGGATGGGTGAGGAAGGAGCTGGAATCAGCCCAGGCTCTTCCCCCATCCCAGTGTTCCCAGTTCCAGAGGGATCCCATGGAGGAGAAGGATGGGGTGATACAGCAATCCCCCTCTGGGTTCCATTTTTCTCTCCCTCTGGATCCTGTGTGGAACCCAACCAGGGGTGCTGGACCTGAGCCTCATCCTGCTCCACAAACCCCCAAAGGATCCCCGTGGCAAGGAAAAGCTGCACAAACATTTGGGACGGGAAGAAAACCCAAAAGGACATTGCAGCATCGTGTGGCTCCTGCTCCTCTCCAGAGAGAGACCCCATAACCATCTCCTTTCTCATCCTCCCAAGAGAGAGATCCCACAAACATCTCCCTTCTCATCCTCCCAAGAGAGAGACCCCATAACCATCTCCCTTCTCATCCTCCCAGAGATCCCATAACCATCTCCCTTCTCATCCTCCCAAGAGAGAGACCCCACAAACATCTCCCTTCTTATCCTCCCAGAGACCCCATAACCATCTCCCTTCTCATCCTCCCAAGAGACCCCACAAACATCTCCCTTCTCATCCTCCCAAGAGACCCCACAAACATCTCCCTTCTCATCCTCCCAGAGAGAGAGACCCCACAAACATCTCCCTTCTCATCCTCCCAAGAGAAACTCCATAACCATCTCCCTTCTCATCCTCCCAGAGACCCCACCAACATCTCCTTTCTCATCCTCCCAAGAGACCCCACAAACATCTCCCTTCTCATCCTCCCAGAGAGAGAGACCCCACAATCTCCCTTCTCATCCTCCCAGAGAGACCCCATAACCATCTCCCTTCTCATCCTCCCAGAGAGACCCCATAACCATCTCCCTTCTCATCCTCCCCGTACCAACTGCAGCAAACTGTCAGCAGGGTGTGAAACCCAAACCCTGCTCCATGAGGATCCTGTTAGGAGCAGACCTTTGCCCAGGAGCCCCATCCCATCCCGGGGTGCCCCCTCTCCCCCCCCAGCCCTTGTACAGCCTCCAAGCTGTTCCCTCATGGAAACAACCCCACGGCTCATTTTCCACTGCGGCTCCGTGCCGGATTTCAGGCTCTCGTTTGCCTTTTCCTGACGTGTTGCCCATCACGTTCTGATTATGGAGAGTTTTCTTTTGAAGAGTTACCTGAGGTGAAGCCTAATTGGGCTGGAGGAGGATGCCAGGGCTCGGGAATGCTGCCAGCACCACTGGGGGCTCCTGCACAGACAGCAATCCCAGCCCTGATCTCAGATCCAGGCTGTAAGGGGACACCAGAGATAAAACCTGGGAGAGAGCTGGGAGCACAACAGAGCCACTCCAGCATGGGGAGAACGGTCAGCCTGCAGCAGAATATTTAATGTTTAGTGTTTAATGCATATCAAATGTCAGAGTGCAACAAAGGAGAGGTTTCACGGCTCCTCACCCCAACCCTGGAAGAGTTTCCAGGCTCTGGCTGGATTTGGGAATCCAGTAGTGGCTACCAACACTATCCCTTAGTGTTTCAATTAAAATATTCTGTTTATTCTGCCTTATTCTGGCACTGCAGGCTGGGTTCTGCCACCCAAAACTGCCCCAAGGGGCGTGGGGCTGATCTCAGTTTGATTTGCTGCCCTCAAGGACTTCACTGGCACTGCTGGCATGGCTGGGAAGGGCTTGGAGCTCCAGATTATCCATGTATTTACCAGTACAACACCCTTCCCTTGTATTTAACAATAATTGACTGCAAACAGCAGGGCTGAGCTGGGCTTGGTGTCACCACATCGATTCCCATTTGTTTTCCCTTCAGTTCCCACCTGCTTTCGTCTGCTCCTGGCTGGGCTGATAATGATTAAAATGTCAGGTCCAAAGTCTTGGCTCTTCCCAGTAGATCCAATTAAATGCTGGTGGAGAAATCTCTTTATTTTCCTTCCTGCCTATCAAGGTAGCTGTAATGGGTGTTTATTAACAGAAACACGAGGCAGGGACAGGGCTCAAATGCCATCACAATTCCCTGTCTGGACATCAAGAACTCATCTAAGACAGAATTACCAATGGCCAAACCACTAAAATGTGCCTGCCTTGGCACTTCAGAGCACAAACAGCAGCTGAACATCCCCATCCAGTGATTTTCAGGAGGTGTTTTAAAAAGAACCATTTTATCAGGAGATGGTTTGGGGGGAAAAAATGAAATTGAGAACGAGACATTGAAGCGGAGCTGAGAAGGAAAAAGAGACATAAAACATCCAAACAAGTTTGATTTTCTCTCTCACGACTTCTTTTCACTTCCAGCAAGCGCTGGAGAACATTTTGATGTGGTCTGTGGGATTGTTCTCTCAGAGATGATTAAAAACAAATTCCCTCAGCCATCAGGGCTTTTGATACTATCGTGTTTTTCCATCTAATTTGATCGGCCCAAACGATGACTAAACCGGGAAGCAGCGCCAGGGCGACCCAAAGAACTCCCAAAGAACTTTTTCCTGAGCAGAGGTGGCAAAGGCTCCTCCAACAAACTCTGAGCTCCCATTTTCAAGCGCCCAGCAAACCACGCACGTGCGCGCTCACGCGAAAAACTAAAGAAACCAAACCCTTTATTTACCATTTCCCTACAATCAGATGGTTTAGAGATTAAGAGAAAAGGAGAAGCGGGAGAGGAGGGGGGAAAAAAATCACATGGGAGGGAGGAAAAAAACAAAGCCACGTTTTCTATCTCATCCTACAGGTTTTTTTGGGTTGAATTGGGGTTTTTTTGTGCTGTTTCCAACCCTGTGTTGTGACTTTGACGAATGATGATGCGGGGAGAAGATTTATGGCGGGTCTTGGAGCATTAACACATTATCACGAGCAAAACAGAGCCCTCGGCCCTCCTCTTTGGGGAACCATTGGAAACTTTTTGGGAAGTGATCTATGGGCCCGAGGCCATCCCAGGGAATGCTGCTGCCCCTGGATGGGCTCTGGGACAATGCCCAGGGAGAGGACACCGAGCAGGGGATGAGGAATGGCTCCTGAAAACCCCTCCTGGAAAGGAAAGAGGAACCCTCTGCTCCCAGGGGAGCTGAGTGTTGAATGATTTAATGGCTACCTTTAGGAAGTGCCTTTTGCTTTATTGCTGCCTTTCTTTTTTTCCTTTTTTTTTTCTTTATTCCCTTTTTTTTTTTTAAATTTAAGAGCAAGAAATGGCTCTTCCCTGGTTTTCCCCTCACCATCCCAGCTCAGTGCCCTGCAAAGCCACAGCTTGAGCTCATCCTCCTTGCAAAGACTCCCAAGCTGCTCACAGAGGGTCTGATTGATCAGGATGTTCTGAACTGATCATTTGTTTAAAAATAAGCAACAAAAAGAATTAATTTTTAATTAGTATTAAAAAAGCACACCCCTAAATTAAATTTATTTGTGTTTGCTACAATTTCTGAGTTCACTACAGAGGATTGCCAGTGCTGCCAGCTCCATCCTGGATCCCTCTTGCTCAAGAGCAGGGCTGCAGCTCCCAGGATTAAACTGTTCACATTTTCCACAGAGGTGTCAGAAATATCATGGAAAACTGGTGGGATTCTCAGAGCTACTGGAGGCATCAGCCCAATGCTCTTTATCCCCTTTCCCTGCCAAAACTCCTTTAAAATCCTTCCCATTCCCTGCCCAGGGAACTGTGAGAAACTCGATTTGCACTGAGCTGAGTTGCTGATGATTTGTTTTCCTCCTAGAACCAAATTCTGGATTTTTAACACTTCCCTAAAATTAAAATTGTCTTAAATTTGTGGGGTGAATCTCAGCATTCCAGTCACATCTCATTTATTCTCCAATCTGCTTTGATATCCAAGATCACACGGAATTTGGAAGTTTGTGTTTGAATTCTGGTTCATCTCTTGCTGAAACCTCAAGGCCTTGTTTCAATTTTCAGAATTTTTTGATCTGAAATTCCAAGGAAGAATTAAGTTTTCAGAATGATTTAGCTTCAAACAACCAAAGCAGCGATAATTTGCAATTCCAGAAGAATTTTTGACTTTTTTTTCCCCAGGAATTTGTGTATCTTTTCCAGAGCTACATAAGTTTAGAAGGCACAATAGTCTCACAGAAATAATTGAGAAACTTTGGGGAACCGATGAGACAAATGCACGTAAAAATTTTTTACAGACGTGAGAAACTGTAGAAATTCTATTCTGAGCCCCTAAAAATCAGATGGATTAAACTGGGCTCACTGGAAACTCCATTTTTTGGGCTAAATATTGGTAACATAGGTGCCATAATTGAAGAATTAAGCCATTAATTTCTTACCTACAGTGGTCTGAATATTCTGTACATCTTGGAATGTCACCATTTATTTGGAGACCTAAGTAAATAAGTTAAAAAAGCCAACAAAAAAATGGAATTAGCAGAAAATAACACAAGAGGGTTCTTTATCACTCTGAAATCTGCTGCACATCCATGTTTTGACCAGAAATGCCCCTGCAGGAAGGAAAAAAACCCTCAACCACCCTCATTTCATACACAAACCACCCAAAATCAAACACATTTTATAAACAATGAGCGGGGAGAGCAGAGATTTCAGGGCTCCCGTGGAAGATTTGAAGGTGCCCAGAGATAAAGAAAACATTTTGGAGGCAATGACTTGGATCTTTTCAGCACCATTTCCAGCGTGGCGTGGCAGGATGATGGATGAGCCTCGTGACAAATTGGGGAATTCTGACAGATGTTGGATGCTCGGAGCCTTTTTGCACTTGAAAGGGAGCTCTGCTCTTCAGGTGCTCCCAAGTCCTCCATGGAGTCTGGGAATTCAGTTATCTGGAGGACAGCAGATTCCTGGAAAGGTCATCAGAGCACCCGGCAATCCCTGTTTTCCAAATTTTGATTACGTGATGCGAGCGAAAATGCAGAGGAGGGATGGCGGGACAAAAATCAGGGATTTAAAACTGGGTGTTTAAAAAACTGGATGTCAGGGATGATGGGATGACAACAGTGTGGTCCTGCTTCTCCAAGCACCTTCTTTCAGGAGATTTTATTACCTTTTAAATTTATATTTGCAACCTGACGTCTGACAGCGTGGCGGTGGCGTTCTCTGTTGGATTTTTAATTCTCTGAATTATCAAACACAGGGCCAACAGAAAACAGGGATTTTTGGATTAAACCCCCAGCATGGTGCAAACCTAATCTCCAGGAACCACTAATAATCCCAATTTTACCAATTTCCCAAGTTTGGGAGCAGCCTCAGCATCCCAGGAGCAGCTCAGGGGAATTTTTTCCAAGTCCGAGCCCCTCCTTTCCTTCCCTTGGTATTGAGATAACCTTTGCATAAACCCACGTGGCAGAATCAGCTCCAATATTTTATCATGGATAGGGGGGGAAAAAAAGAGGGAAGAAAAGGGCATTTTCCCCAAATAATGCTGCTCAGTGTTGCCTCCAGCCCGTGCCGCTGCCCTTTCCCCGCTGGACAAAAACAGAGCAGTGTTTGGAGAGAGCCCTGCTGTAATTGTGGGCAGTTCTATGGAGGGGAAAAATAATGTGGTTTGTCATCAATCTCCCGGTGTGGCACACAAGGGCTGACTTGTTGAAATTTTGTAGGCTGTATTTACAGAGAAAACAGAGGCCTGGTGCTGTGCAGGGCCCTATCAGGCCCCAGGTCTGGAGGAATCGTATCTGAGCAGAAGGGAAGGCTTGAATCATAACCTTGCAGGATAAGCTAATCCAGGAGGGAATGGAAATGGCTCTGCTCCTGTGAGCAAGATCAAAACCCGGACAATTTAATTATTGGGGAGTTATTTGTGGGCAGAGACACAGACTGGTTCGAGGCAGGAGCTGCCAGATGGAAATCACTCACGTTGCTGCTTTACCCAGCTCCAGAGAAGAGGGGAAGGAAGGATGGATGGGCCAGCCTTGGGAAATGCAGGGTGGAGGAAAACAAGGTGATGGGGTGAGGCAAAGGCACTGAAAGGGGTTGGTGCCATGATGGTTTTTTACCTTTCCTTTTAATATGCCTTTTCTATATTCATTTATATGCCTCTTATATACCTTAACATACATACTTGTTAGCATTCTTTAAGTCAAATATCTTGACATAATCCTAATATTCTATTAAGCCAGAAAGCCAAATATCCTAAAAGCCTCACAATTAAAAGCCAAAAAACCTCTTACACTATCTTAAAAAACCAAAGCCACCTCTAGAGCATATCTTATAAACTAAAAATAAATCCATCTTTAAAAAATACTTAAAGAGATATCACGCTATTCATTTAAACCTGTCATTAAAACATCTCTGTCAAATATGCTCCTTTGCAAAGTCTGTAAAATTATATATGCAACGTGCCATGAGCATACATTTCAATATATCCCACCTTAACAAATTATTGCACCATAAAAATCCTTATTGTACTGAAATTAAAAAAAAAAAAATTCCCTTAATTGTGTCTAGCTCTTAATTTTAAGACCAAGGAAAAGGCATCAGGTCTGAGCTGAGCCACCACTCAGAAAACCTATAATTATTGTTCTCATCCTGCTGCAAGTGGATCCAAATCAGGAGAGGATAAAACTCCTGATTTCCTTCATTTTGAGGGAATGTGTAGTTTTCCAGAAGAGGAGAGCACAGGAAAGGGAGAAAAGAGGGAAAGAAGCAGAAATCTGGGATAAGTCACACTAAATATCCTTCCAGAACAGCCAGCATGACACAGTCATTTATAAAAGCACATTTTGCTTTGGTTATCTTGTACACAGCTTTCATCAGAGCACTGCCCTTTATTTTCAATTGCCTGCAAAAATGACCTGATGAAAAGATGGATGGGTTTCTGAATTCAGAGTATGAAATGAAACAGGAGGGCCGGGCTGGGGGATTTGGGAGGGTTGCACTGCTAGAAACCATTCATTGTGAACGCCACTGATGGCATTCCTCCTTCCTCCTGCCTTCTGCTCCTCCCTCACGACAGTTTCTTGGTTTAGGATTGTTTTTCAGACCCATGTTGTGATGTGGAAGCCCTTACATGAAGATAGAAGATCCTACAGCACCCAGAGCCCTGCCCCAGGTGTTTGAGACAGAGCTGCCACATCCCCCTGTGCTGAGGAAGCACAAACACAGGACAGGGGCTGGTTTGGGCTCCATTTTTGCCCTGTAAAAATCAGGCAACCCCTCTGTGGCTGCGGGATCCATTCCCAATCCATGGAAAAGCAGTTCAAGAGGAAGAGCCATGCCTGGAGGCTCCAGACTGCAAGGCAGGATGTGTTCTATCACCATCTGGGTGGCAGTTCTCTTTTGTCAAGTGGGCAGTTCTCCTTATCTGTCTCCGAGTGATCACAGTCACTCCTCCCTCGGGAGGGGACATCTGCTGATAACAGGCTATGGAATGTCACTGCAGGGCTGATAAGAACTGCAGCATCCCATTGGGAGATGTGAGCCCAGGGGGAGGAGCCAAGCATTCCTACCCAGATAGAATCTGGAGATCTGACACACCAGCACGACTTCTTCCCTGGATTTCCCAGAGGAACAGCAGCTGCTTATTTTTCCATGGATCTTAAAAGGAAGAATACACCCCTTTTCTACAGGACACCCCTGCTCCAACAGATTCCTGACACTCCAGGAGGGCTGCAGCCCCTTTTCCAACTGGACTGCTGCCAACACCCTGACCCACAGGGTGTCAGGTTGAGTTCTGACTCTGTCAGTGTTGTTCTAGTGTATTGCATTGTTTTATTTTATCCTTTTATTTTTTTCCCCATCCCTATTAAAGAACTGTGATTTCCTGCTCCCATATTTTTTACCTGAGAACCCCTTATTTAAAATTCATAGCAATTGGGATGGGTGGGGAGGGTTTGCATTCTCCATTTCAGAAGAATCTCCTGCCTTCCTTAGCAAGCACCTGTCTTTCCAAACCGAAACACTGGAGCAGGGTGTGGTGTCATCACCCTTCACCAAAATGTGAAGAATTCCCAGCTTTTCCCAGCCTGAGCTGCACCTAGCCCTCCAAAACAAGAATATCTCAGCCTGGCTTTCCCTGGAGCGAGCTCTCTTTGCAGTCCATGCTGGCTATTTTTTTTTTAATTATTATTAAAAATTATTATTATTATTATTCTGCAGAATTAGAAACACCAGGAAAGGTAAAACCCTCCCCGTGCAGCAAACGGCCTCATCCTGCAATCTGACCGTTTTTCTCTTTCACCCCAATAATTCTGGAGGAAATTTCAAAACAAAACTGATTCTACCTCCCATTAATACTGCCAAATGAGTCACCCCCATGCATAGCCCTAATACAGAAAAGGAGCATTTTCTTTTGCTTCCATAAAAATATCCAGAGGGCCGTGGCAGGGAGAGTAAATTGAGAAGAGCAAAGTTAAACAAAACCAGTCTCGAACACTTTCTGCAACTCCATTGTCTGCTTGGCCTTGTGCAGGAGGGGAAAAAACAAAACAAAAAAAAACCTGTAGGTTTGCACTGAACACGTTCTAGAGTTGGAGAAATCCTCAGGAAGCCCCAGTGGCCGTTTGGCTGTTTGAAATCCCTCCCAGCCTGCTCACACAGATGGGATTTGTATTTTCTGCCTCGGTCGGCCCATGGCAGGGGACTTGCTTGCAGTGTCACCCCCAAATCAGCTGAAATTGGCCCAACTTTGAGGTCCAAACGCAGGGCAGATTTATGGGGTGTGGATGGGGTCATTTCTGGGGCCTGGAGAACCAGGATTCCAGAGAGAGCTGAGTGAGCAGGCTGGACAGAGGTGCTCTCCAAGGCTGAACCTCCCTCCCACAGAATCCCTGGAACTGGGGCTCTGTTCAACCCAGAGCCCCAAGATTTGGAAATGAAGAGAAAAAAAAATTACATTTCTTTTATGATTTATTGACCAAATGTTGGAGTTTTCCATCTTGCATTGCACTGCAGCTTCAACCACGACAACTGAGAAATAAAAAAATCAAAATTATCAACACGGGTCGTTGCTTTGACACAGAAATGCTTCAAAATTCAGTGGTTTTTTCTTTCTAAAGGGTCTTATGTTCATCTCAGGGAAAAAAAAATAAATTAAAAAGCATTTTCAAAGCAAATCTGGAATTATTTTTGTCATCCTCCAGCGAGCAGGATTCAAATTAGGGGAGCATAAAGTTCAATATATTCTTCACTTGTAGTGAATGTGTGAATTTTCCAGAAGGGAAGGGAGAAAAAAGGGAGACAGGCAGAAAACTGGAATAACTCACAGTAAATATCTGTCTAAAACAGCCAGAATGACAAATATAAAAATATCTAAAATATAAAAACATAAAAATATTTAATGGCATCATCAAATATTCACTATATCAAGCAGTTTTTAGAGGATGATGAATGACTGGAGATCTCTATTAATCTAGATCTACTATTAATTCCAGCCCTGTTCAATTCACCCTTTTTCCTACTGGCATCATTGTGAAGAGCATTTGAATATAAAATGAGGATTTTCCTGCCTTTTAATCCACCTCAGGCTGAAAACACGAGGCACAAGACAAGGAATTTAATGAGTTTGCCCCACAGACAGAGCAATTTCTGCTCACAAGACTTTTTAAATGAACCTCAGGGATTCTGGAATGAATTGATTCCCATTTTTAGTCCCACTGGAAGTTTCTCCACTGCTTCATGCAAAGCCCATCGGGAACAATGGAAATTTTTCATTTCCAGCGTGGGATTTTCAATAAGACCCCAAGCAGCCATGAAATTAAAGCAGCTCTATAAAATGAAGCATAAATACACCCAGAAATCATCTTTAAATTGTTCAGAATTTCATGGAGAATAAGATGATTTGGGGGTTTTTTTTCCTACAGGATTATGGATTCACAGGCAGGAATGGGATTTCCCATCAGATATCAAGAGCTGGCTTGAAATATCTGTACAAAAAAATAAATCACATTTCTTTTCAGTGACACAGAATTCCCATCATTCCAGAGGGAAGATAATCATTCTGCACAATTCTAGAAGACCCACCCCGAGTGATGCTGCTTGTCTTTTCAAAAAGTGTTAAGAATACATGAAAATTCACCATTTTTAATGCAACTCCAGAAGTTCCTGACTTAGGTTCTCAGATTTAAAGAGTTTTTAGGGAGTTTTTCAGCCCTTTGTTCCAAATGCAGGAGGCAACGTGGTGCAGGCTCAATTATTTTTCATTTCATTTGAGATTTTTTTCCACTCTGCCTCTGTCTTCCTCTCTCTATTCTTCACATAAACAGCAACATAAATATATATAAATACAAGTTCTGCAGTGTCTGTGCATCCATATTCTCCTTTTTTAGTGCTTTTCAGCTGAGAGAAACCCAGCCCCTCTTGGTTCATTCCAGCACCAGGGGCTTTGGGGATGGATTTCAGCATCAATCCCCCAAAGCCTTGTTCCCTCACCCAAGTCAATGATTGCATTATTATTTCTTCTTCTGTCTTGGAGGGGCTGATGAGATCATTTATTGTTTTTAAGGGTTAATAGAGCCTGTCAGGGTCTTTTTGCCTCACTGCTGCAGCAGGATCAGTAACAGCTCCCAGCTCCATGATGCTAAATCAGACCACACTTTCCTGAAGAAAAGAAAAAGGGGAAAAAAAAGCAAATTTAGCATGGAGAGAGCAGAAGCTGTTCAGTCTGGTTTAAAGGAAGGGAGGGAGGGAGCCGGGGGGAACAGGGACTAACTTTGGAGAGAAAATAACAAACTTTAAGTCCTGAGGTCTTTCCTCTATATTGAAAAGGCAGTTTGGAAAGGAAATTAGTAAAAACAAACAGAAGGTGCCAAGGTTTCTTTATCATACCTGGAGTAGGATATGCTGAATTCCACAAGGCCTCGAGCTGGCGCCTGGTGCTGCCTCGGAAAAAAATGGTACCCACGGCTCCATAAAATGATCTATTGGGACTTCAAAGTCGTGGCAGCCCCGTGTGGCACAGGATGTGCTCAATTAATTATGTGATTTTTAAATGACAGGGGTTGGGGAAAGTAAAAATAATATAAAAAGGGCAAGGGAAAAAAAAAAAAAAAGAGAGAAAGAAAAAGAACACGCTGGAGAAGCAAAAAAAAAAAAAAAAAAAGGGTTTTTAAAGAAAATAATATTAGGGGAAAAATGGGAGAAGTAAACTGAAAGGCCTTGTTGTCTGTCTGCCAAACAGCAGCAGCAGATAAGGGCCGGGGTTGCCGTGGAAACTCAGGCCCGTAGGAGACAGAATCCAATTTCAGAAACCACAAAATCAACATAAACGTGTGCAAAAATAAAAAGGTTTGTTTGGCAAGTAATGAGGAGAAGGCTCCCAATGTATAAAGCAGACGAACCGGGGTGACCTCGGCCAGCTCCGAGCCCGAAGAACCACGATGTCCCCGCGGAGGTGGCACCTCTGGGAGGAGCAGGGACACCAGCAGCCCCTGCCACCCCACTGCCACCCTGCCCTGGGACATCCAGCCCCACCTCCCTCTCCCTGTGCCCTTTAATGAAGGAATATTCATTAATCATAATGATAATAATTCATTCATAAATACATTAATGGGAGTAATCTCATTTTAAGCCTGCAAAGAGGATTCACTTGTGATGCTTTTAATTCGGTTTGCCCACTAACTGTGTACAAAATCAGTATATATGAAGTAAATTCAACTTTTTTGCCCTCAATGTGGCCAGGAAAAGACCTTAAACCATTTTCAAGTTAGGGAGATTTGGCAATTACAACTTCTGCATTTTCCTGGAAAAAATCTCATAGTGGTTATCACAATATAAAATTGACATCACTGAAAGGAGCAGGGACACGACCAACTCCTGCCACCCAACTGCCACCCTGCCCTGGGACATCCAGCCCCACCTCCCTCTCCCTGTGCCCTTTAATGAAGGAATATTCATTAAAGCACTGGGAGTAATCTCATTTTAAACATGCAAATATTTAGAGATGATGCTTTTAATTCAATTTCCACCAAGGTATTGCCCACTAACCATGTACAAAACCATTATATATTAAGATAATTCCTCCTTTATTTGCCCTCAATGTGGCCAAGGAAAGACCTTAAACCATTTTCAAGTTAGGGAGATTTGGCAATTACAACTTTTGCCATTTTCCTGGGAAAAAAATGTTGTAGCCACTATCACAATATAAAATTGACATCACTGAAAGGAGCAGGGACATGACCAGTTCCTGCCACCCTGCTCTGGAATATCCAGCCCCCACCTCCCTCCCCCTTTGCCTGGGGAAGGAGAATTTCTCCTCTGCTGCACTTTTCCACCAGGATGGGACTCAGCTCCCCAAAATTGAGCTCCTAACCCACAGGCAGACACCAAAAGTCAGTGTCAGTCCCTAAACTGGGCTCCAGAAGCCGGAAATGAGAATTTCTCCTTCTCTCCTGCACTTTTCCACCAGGATGGGACTCCAAAACTGAGCTCCTAACCAACAGGCAGACACCAAAAATCAGTGCCAGACTTCCACCAAGCTCCAGAGACCTGGAAAATCGAATTTCTCCTTTTCTCCTGCATGTTTCCACCAGGATGGGACTCAACTCCCCAAAAATGAGCTCCTAACTCACAAAAAGACACCAAAAAGCAGTGCCAGTCCCTAAACTGAGATCCAGAAGCTGGGAAAAAGAATTTCTCTTTTTCTCCTGCACATTTCCACCAGGATGGGACTCAGCTCCCCTAAAAGGGCTCCTTACTCACAAAAAGACCCCAAAAATCAGTGCCAATCCCTAAACTGGGCTCCAGAAGCCGGGAAAGAGAATTTCTCTTTTTCTCCTGCATGTTTCCACCAGGAGGGGACTCAGATCCCCAAAATTGAGCTCCTAACCCACAGGCAGACACCAAAAACCAGTGCCAGCCCCTCTGCCAAACTCCAGAGGCCTGGAAAAGAGAATTGCTCCTTCTCTCCTGCCCATTTCCACCAGGCCAAATATAATGAGGGCCTATATTTTAATGGGCAGTAATGTTTAATATTTG
This sequence comes from Fringilla coelebs, assembly GCF_963513975.1. NCBI lineage: Eukaryota > Metazoa > Chordata > Aves > Passeriformes > Fringillidae > Fringilla > Fringilla coelebs. The sequence goes on along the minus strand of NC_140045.1, from coordinate 1,736,059 downwards.
ACATTAGGTAAATACGCTCTCCACGCCACCAGGATAATTTCACACAGCTCCAGGGTGGAGCTTTGAAAAGCTGCTGGGTAATGGAGTTCAAACTCTCAAGGCTGGGACTGTTTGGAAAGTCCCACCCTTAATCTGGGATCGTTACAAACCTTTCCCAGCCTGTAAATCTTGGGGTTTGCAAGAATGGTTCCACCGAAAAAATAAAAATCCAGCACCTGAGGTCGGATCTTGTGAGGGTGGGGGGTGCTCCTGAGGACAAGCAGTGATGTCACAGCAAGGAAAATTTCTATTTCTGAAAAAAAAAAAAAGAAAAATAAAAAATAAAAAATACAAAAAAAAAAAGAGAAAAGCCTTGGCAATGCAGAGCCACGGAAAAGGACATAAAGGGCAAAAATATAGAGCTGAAATGTAAATAGGTTTTATAAAATATGGCTCTGGGTTTGTCCATGCCTCACAAAAGGGCTTGAAATATCTGGATATATTGTAAAGTATTTTTTAAATCATTTTTTAAGTACTTTAGCAGTCTATCTAGGGCAGTTCAGTGGAAGGGAGCAGCAGGGCTGGGTTTAAAATGATGGATATTTTAGAATGGAGCTGTAAATCTTTCCAGGCTCACAATCTGCTTCCCTTTGAAAAAGGGGTGATGGCAAATGGAAATTTACAGTTGTAAGGAATCGTGTTTGGTGTCGATGCAGCAAACATGGAGCTGCTCCTTTTGAGGGGGGATTCTCCTCACTGGCCTCAAATCAGAGGGGAAAGATCCCCAAAAAGGTTTTTGGGGAGGATGCCCTGATCCAGCAGGGGTTAAACCTTCAAAATGCTGCTTAGGGCAGGGGAGAGCTTCAAATGAGTTCAATGAAACAATGAAGAATTTATTAAATAGGGCAAACTTTTGGAGGGAAAAACATGGAAATGATGGGGGATTTTTGAGCAGCAAATCAACTTGGCTGAAGTGGTGCCTGGACTGCAGCAATTCCAAGGTCTGGGTTTGGTGGGATCAGAGGGAATCCAAATTCCAGGTGGGTCCAGCTGCTGCTCCCCTTTTCCTGACAGTGCTCACCAACATCCCCTGGGTTTTCCTGGGGCTCTGATGGGAGGGAAGAGGCAAAATGTGGAATTAACAGGGCAGTGGAAGCAGCTCTGAGCTTCACCCAGCTCAGGAATAACACCTGGGCCATTTGGGGTGCCTGCCCTGAGGATGGATCCTGCTCCCAAACACTGACCTGGTCACCACTCCAATGCTTCTCCTCCATGATTTTCCTGTCCCAGATGATAACAATGCAATAAATTCTCCTGAAACAGAATAGCAGAGCCTCCTTAAACCACAACACTGAGAACAGGACTTGTTTTTCAAAAGAAAATTAAAGAGCTTGTTGTGTGATTTATCCTCTCTTGCTGCCCCTGCGAGGCAGAGCTCATTTTTCCATTACAATTCAGCTCTCCCAGCACAAGGAAGAAAAATGCCAGCAAACAGCACATTTGTTAGGGCTGCTTGAGCTGGAATAAACTCCAGGTTGCACCTTTTTCTGTTTCATCCACCTCCCAGCGCTGTGCTGTCCCATCAGGGGGATTTTTCAGGAACAGAGCAGCGAGCAGAGGTGCTCAGCTCTCCCTGACTCAGTGGTTGGGTGATGGAGCTGGGTGGCTGCTGGGGACATTTTCTGCCCAATGTCTCACCCAGAGCAGCTCTAAGCTGAAAACCAGGCAGCGAAACGAGCTCTGGTTTTGGTGAGGTTGATTAAGCAAGACAAAATCAATTAATGTCTGAGACCTCGCAGGTTCCTGAAGGCAAATTGTTCCAATTACCAGCACCTAAGAGAAAATTAGGAGCAATTAAAAGGAGCAGCTGGGATTTCACTGAGTTACTCTTGTCACTGTCATCTCTGTCCCATTCCAGGCTCATTAAAAAGGTATTTTGCCCGTCACAATTTTCTTTAAGGGTGGCATTTTTCATTTTAAATAGTTCCAACCGCACTTGGTACATTGGGGAGTGTTCCCTGAAGTGGAGATGGGTGAGGGATGTGAGTGCTTTATATTGACTGGGGTTCTGTTGCTGGTACAAATTCCAAGAGCTGATTTTCCTGAGAAGGCTCTGGAAAGTCCAGAGCTCTGTTCACAGCTTTGGCCTTCCCGTAATGTCTTAGAAAAACAAAGAAAAATCCATTTTCTCTCCATCATCTCCCCTGAAACAAAGCAACAGGGGCTGGTTTTATTGGGAAAAAAATAAACAAACAAACTCACAAACCACACCTGAGTCCAGAGAAGGCTTCGGTCAAGGATCTTTGAAATTGGAATTTATCCCACTTCACTCCAGCTCTCACACAGAACCTGGGAATTTCGATGTTGATTCCTCAGCATCACACAGGAAACAGGAATCCCAGTTTATGATATTCCCTCAGAGACTTTACCACCCTTAACTCGCTCCAACCAAAAGACAAATCCACTCTCCGTGGTCTGGCACTGCCAAATCCAACCTTCCCCATCTGCCCTTTCCTTCCTGTCACCAGTCATTCTGCTCCAGGCCTTCTCCCACCTGCATTCCCAAATCTTTAGGATGTTCTGGATATTTCCCATCACCTGCAGCCTCAGCCTCATCCCAGTGCTTTGGGTGCTGGGGTTTCCATGGAGCTGTTCACGGTGGAAGGGCTCCTGCCCAGCAGGGAAGGCTCCTGGACACTGGGAGGGAGGTGGGAGCAGCCCCAGGAGTGGGGAGGAACAAAGTCACTTTTCTTGGATTTTCCCCCTGGATTGATCCAGCTCAGCTCTTCACCCAGTCCCCACCACCGCTGAATCCAAATCCCTTTGTAAAAACGGAGGCAAATCCCACCAGCAGCCAAGTTGGGCTCAAATGCCCACAGTGAGGGGTTTTTTGGCAAGAGAGGCTTTGCAGCCACGCCAAATCACTGCCCAAACACTGCTGGGGACATGGCAAAGAGGAGTAGCTGGAGATCATGGAATCATGGAATCAATAATGTTGGAAAAGAACTTTAAGATCATCCAGCCTAACCAGCACCCCCGTGGTCACCACTAATCACATCCTCAGTGCCACACCCACGGGTTTTTTTGGACACTCCTGGGGATGGTGACCCCACCACTTCCCTGGGCAGCCCATTCCAAACCTGACAATCCGTTTGGTGAGGAAATTCTGGGAGAAAGAGAGGAAGAACTCTGCAACAGGCAAATGGAGAGGGGATGGGAATTCCTGCCTGGAACTGGAGCAGGAACAACTCCTGTGCAAAGGAAAGAGGTGGACAAGACCCCTCCCCAGGGAGATGAGGAGGAGAGACCAGGCTGCAGCTCCCAGCAGGACTGAGGAAAAGCCAGGGAGAATCCAAGCCACACTTTTCAGGGAGTCAGGACTGCGTTTGTTGTTGGACATTTCAAAGGTTAAGAGTGTCCCCGGTGAAACACCGGCTCTGAGACTGGGAGGTACCACCCAAGGCAAAAAAAGCAAATTAAAAAATAAGCCTCACACCCACCAGTCTGCCACCAAATGTGCCCTGTCATGCCGAGGCCCTGCTGGAGGAGAGGAGAGGAGAGCAGCTCGTTCCAGCCCTAATAATTCTGATGATTCATCGCTCCGAATTACCCGAGCTCTTTGGGGACAGGAGCAGCAGGATCCCGCTGCTGCTGCTGCTGCTGCTGCCTTTGGGATAATAAACACTCCTGGTAAACACTCCTTCCCCAGCCCCTAAATATCCACCTCACCCCAAAAATGAGTCACAGCTCCCACCCGTGCTGAGCAGCGCCACCGTGCCACCCCGCGCCACCGCCGTGGGATCTGCTGGATGAATAAATAACTCTGGGATTTATCTGTTGGGATGGGGATGCCCAGACAGACAGACAGACACACACACACACGTGTGTGTGCACACTCACACGCGTTTCAGGGGGAGAAAAAAGGGGTTTTTGGTCAGAGGGAGCAGGGAGGGCTCCGTGCCAAGGAAACGCCAGCGAGCGGCGCGTTCCACCGGAGGTGTTGACAGTGGATAATAAATCCCGGCCTTACCTAACATTTACAGGAACATTAGAAAATAAAGTGAAACGGCGTGAGCTGGTTCCCAGGGCAACCAGACAAACACAATAAACAGGCCTCAGAGGCAAGAGTAACTTACACCATCCTCCTGGGGCTCAAATATATCACTTTACATTAGCCTTCTGCTGGGGCTGCTCCTGAAAGCTCTTTGTTTTATTATTATCTGGGAAAAAAAATTAAAAAAAAAAGACAAAAAAAAAAAGGTATTTTCTCAGTGCAGATCGGCGTGAAATCGAAGAGTTCCTTTGGTTGCTGGTCTTTATAGGTCTTTTACTGCACATTAAAGCTCCTGTGCAAATAAGAATGACTATTAATAAATCTTTATAAAGAACTGCGTCCCTCTCCTGCAGAAGAATATTATTAATAAGGTGCCCAGAAGCCAGAGCTTTTGCTGGCCCAATAAAAACCAGTTTTCTGGGGTGTTTTTCCTCAATACAGATACAAAATTAACTGTCAAATATATGGGGTGGCTAAGCCAGATTATTTTCCCGATTCAACAGCCTTCCTCCAGCTCTGCCTGTAACCAGACCTAGGGTTTGGATCTTGCTGTCACTAATTTTAGGGGAATGTCCTGGACCCAGCCAGGTCATAGGAGCTCAGGCTCATTAAACCCCAGCACAATCTGTACAAAATCATGACATTTAGTTCTAAAAAGCAGCCAGTAAATCTCTCTTCACCTGCCCACGGTGGGCCCGTGCACATATTCCATCACTGTTTTCAGATGCAATCCCTAAACACATAATTTTCGGGATGACACCATCCAGGAGCAGGGAGATGGGAGCAGGAAGGTGAGATTTTGAGAGACAAAGTTTGGGGAGGATGTGACAGCTTTGGGAACACGACCTTAGAAGCTGCTCAGCTTTTTTGAGACCACCCACGTGTGATTTACCCCCCGGTGCACCACCAGTGCTGAAGGGACCAATTTTGGCCATTTTTCCCCCCGTCCTGCCCACCCACTGCTGCAAATGTTGTGCTCCAGGCTCTCTTATTTATCCTTGCTGAGCCACCTTTTTGTGGTTTTCCGGGATTGTTTGGGCTTGTGCTGTCCCAGGATGGACAAACACGGGGTGGCTCCAGCCTGGAGCACTGTCCTGGTCCTTCTGACTGGGATGAACTGGGTGACTCAAAGGCAGCACATGGAACATGTGAATCTGGGAATCCTAAAAGAGGCAGCAGGGCTCACTCAGCTCCTTTTCCTCCACTCCTGAGCTGTCCCTTTGGGAAGAGCGAGATGGGAATTGCCTGGGAGCAAAGGGGAATTGCCAGGGAAGAGCCCCAGGTTTCCAGCAGCACTCCAGCAGCCTCCTCCCTGTGCTCTCCAAGGTTTTCTGCGCAGGAATGACTCTTGGAAGGGTGGATGCCAGCCTGGCTGACAAGGGAAGGGCGGGGGCATCACATGTTCCTGATTTCTTTGCCACATTTAGCTCCATCCTCTCCAGACTCGCTCTGGGGTGGAGTGACCCTGCCAAAAGCTGCTGGGAGCACATCCCCCCCTCCAGCCTGGTGGGTAAGAGCTGAGTAAAGGCAGAGCTGACAGAGTGGAGGTGGCTTTTTTCCCTTATTTTCATCACTAAATCACTGCCCTATCGATGACTAATTAGAATGAGTGAGGTCCGGACGGCCAGAGCCTTTAATGAGGCCAATTAAGGACCTGAGTGTTTTCATAACGTGCCCATTTTCCTAGAAAGACTAAGCAGCAATGGAGGTCCCACCTCCTGCTCCAGACCCAGGCCAGCAACTCGACCCTGCAGGACTTAATAAATAAAAATTCAGCTGTGATAAGGGAGAGCCCAGCGCAGGTTTCCAGCAGGGAGGCTTCATGTCCTGCCTCAGCCTCCCCGATTTCTGCCAGAGCTCACCCCAAACCCCTGAAAGCCCTTTTTTGGGAGGGGTGTCCATCTTCTCTGGCTCCATCTGATGGGGTTTTTTTGCTGCTCTCCTGAGTCATGGTCATGAGGAGAGGAGCTGTAACACCGTGAGGCAGAATTTCCTATTTCTAACCTGGGCACGGAGCAGCTCCCGAGGTTTCCACCCTTGTTTTGCAGGTTTGCAGGAGGGTGTCCAAGCAACTGCTCTGGAGTGTTTATTTGAGCTCCAGGAGCTTCCTGAGGCTCTGTTGTCCCAAGGGCCATTTCTGTCTGGCCACCTGAGGTTTGCAGAGCCTCCATTCCTGCCCTTCACCACCACCTGAGCACCTCTGGAGTTTTTAGCCCGTTGTTTTTAACAAAACTGCTGGGAAAACGTTTGGATTTCACAGGTGGGGAATGCAGGGGGAGAAGGACTTCTTGTGTTGCACAGAAGGCAGGAGATAAAAGAGAAGATCCCCAATTTCCCAGCTCAGGCTGGAATTTAGCTGCCAAATCAATCCACTTGCTCCTTGGTGAGGGAAGCAAACAGAATCCAATTCTTTTAAGGGTCAGGTATCTGCACCTTGACTCTGATTATGAAATGCTCTTGGACAAGGAAAACCTGATTAAAATGCTTCCAGTGGGGATGTTCAGATGAAAAACTCAGACTTGCAGCCACTTCTGCTTTCAAGTGATTTGAGGGATGCAAAATTTCTCTCAGTCCTGGACTGGTCTGCAGGCACAGAATTTAAACATTGTTCTGTTTTATAAATGAAAACCCCAATTTTATTTTTTTTTTTATCCTTCTATTCCAAACCATCTTATTTTTTTTTAAGCAGCAGATTTTTTTTTTTTTAATTTCAATAATCCAAAGGGCTGGATAATGAGTCCATTTTAACATTTCCAATTTTAGAGTAACTCCACCTGATCCTCAGCTGGGTTTCAGGGTAGCTGAGGTGTTCCAGGGCTCCTCAGGTGAGCCAGGTCTCTCCCCTGGGAAGGGGCAGCTCAGGAATTTTGTGCATTCCAGAATGTCCAAGGGCTGCTTGGAAAGGAGCACGTCTGAGTGCACTGGGCTGGATCAACCACAGGCTCTGTGAGGTTTGTGGTGTGTCTGAGTGGAACAATGGCAGCCCCAGTCCATGGGAGAGTTCCCGGATCTGGGAGGTTTATATGGATTATATACATTCCACGGAACAGCCCCTGGGCTCCAGGAGAGCTGCAGGGCAGTGGGATCCTGGGATGTGTGGGAAAAATCACAGAATTCCTGCAAATCTCACCCTTCCCAAGCGTCCCAGGGGGTTGGGTCCCCGTCCTGCTGAGGACCAGACAGTGAGCACAGCGCAGAAAACAACAATTCTTGTGATAAAAGGGTTGTTTGGTGTTTTTTCCCCTCAAAAATCACAGGAATTCCAGGCTTTAGGAAAACTGGGGCTCTAAAATGTCCACCTTGGCTGGTAAAACTCCCAAGCTGCTCCAGAAGTGATTCCCTACTGGAAGCATCGCTGTAGTTCTCAACATGTGAGGGGCAGGGAATAACTGGGACAATGAACCCAAATGAACAGAAATAAATAAATAAATCTGGAGAGAAACCCCTGGGGTGAGGAGGGGAGACCAAACTCTACCCTGCTTTCCTTCAGGACAGAAAAATGGGAATGAGGCGCCAAATTTCCAAACATTTCATGCAAAAAAAATGCACCTGGCAAGGGGGCAGAGTGAATATCTGAGAGCAAATGGGTGCCTGGGATGTATTCCTGGGGAAATGGGGATTTACAGGGAGAGCCAGAGAGCAGAAACCCTCAGAGCTGAGGATGAGGGAGCAGCCAGAGCCTCGCAGGGAGCACGAGGCCATTCCAGGGCAGAAAAGTCTCCTGGGAATCTCTGACGTATTTTGGGGCTAAGCTGAGGCAAACAGGAAAAGGACTTAGAGCAGGGGAGAGACAGCCTAAAACCCTGAGGTTGGGCTGCCTTTGTAGTTATTTGTGGTTATTTGGGGTGCTTTCACTCGTGGTTTCTATTCTTCCCCTCATCCTTGAAAAATGTGACAAATTCCATAAGGTTTCTGACCAGTCCAGCCCTGCAAAACCATTCCCACATCCCAGCTTCAAACTGGGCTTTCCATGCTGGACATCCAGTGCCTCAGGGTTACACAGATGGTGGAAAGCTACCAGGCCTATTTCTCCATTTCTTTCATTCTTCCCTGATTTATTTGGGTGTTTATTCCTTGATTTATTGTTTGATTTATTTATTATTCCACCAGCAGCTCCCTCTCAGTGCTCGGAGAGCCTGGAGAGCTCCTTGGCCAGGATGATTTTTGGGATGTTCTCTCTCAGGTTGCCTTTGATGCCTCAGGTTCAGCTTTTCTATTTTTCAGGTTCTGAGCTGCTTCAGTGTGTGGGTCTGGGCTCACACCAGGGGATGCTGAGCTCTGTGCACAGAGCAGGGACACAAAACAATTCCTGCTCCAGCTGGGCACCAAGGACAAATGATCCCAATCCCAGCCCAGGAGCACAAACCCCGTGGGCTGGAGAGAGAAAAACAAGCAGGGTGGGGCTGGAAGGGCTAACCCCTGGGTGTGGAGGTGGGGATGGTGGGGATGGTGGGGATGGTGGAGGTATTTTTGGATTTTGTGGGATTGCGTGGATGGTGTGGGTTTGTGTAGGATTGTGTGGATGTCACCGACATGTTTGATGAAAAATCCTTTCCTTGGGATTTTCCCTCCTGAGAAGCTGAGAGGCCTCAGGAACAAAATGCAAACAGTGATTGTCTGCTGCTGTGGGATGCAGCAGGTGGAGCTGGGATTGGGCTCATGTGGTTGTTTCTAATTAATGGCCAATCCCAGTCCAGCTGTCCAGACTGTCTCAGTCAGAGACAAACCTTTGTTATTGATTCCTTTTCTATTCTTAGCCAGCCTTCTGATGAAATCCTTTGTTCTATTCTTTTAGTATAGTTTTAATATAATATATATCATAAAATAATAAATCAGCCTTCTGAACATGGAGTCAACTTTCTCATCTCTTCCCTCATCCTGGCACCCCTGTGATCACCATCACATGTGGATTCTGTGGATTGTGTGAATTTTGTGGATTTTGTGGAGGATGTGGAGGGTGTGGGTCATGTGGAATTGTGTAGATGGTGAGGATCATGTGGATTTTATTGATTGTGTGGGCTGTGTGCATTTTTTCATTGTGTAACCTCCACAAAGCTGCTCCTTTGCCAGGCAGCCAAAACCCAGTGTCTTTTACACTCCATGGCCAAAACCCACCCTGGTCCCACCAAAATGGGCTAAAACCTGGTGATTTCCAGGACCAGGGGACCTCTATCAGGAATTTTTCAGACCTCCAGCAGATTACAGTTTTCCTCCACAAAGCAAACCCTCCTCCCCCAAGGGGACCCTCCAAGCCAGGAGCTCCAAATCCTCTCAGAGCACACTCAGCCTGGCGAGATTTTAATCTGAATTTGTCACTGAATGGGATGGGATTGGAATTGTGGAGCTCCCCACTTGTCCAAGTGGGAATCAGAGCCCTGGTTCCGTGGCAGCTCGAGCTGGGCTGCATTTACAGACCTGCAGTGGAATTCGTGAGCCACTCACTCCCAGAATTTCCAACAAATGTCACCAAGATTTGTTTGTTTTATAGGAGGAAATCTCCAGGCTGAGTTTTCAACAATAAAAGCTGTTTTAGTGCCTTTCCCCCGTTTCCAGATTAGTGCTGAGTGTGCTTTGCTTTGCTGCTCTGTTTTGCTTTAAAGTGCCTGAGTTTCCTAAAAAATCAAGGGGAAAGAGCAGGGAGGGAACATGGAGTTTTTTCCAAAAAAAGTGATGAATCCTAATGATAAATAGAAGTGAAGGATCTGTTCTTTGGGGTGCCACAGGAGAGCAAGATGTTCCTACAAATTTATAGGAGAATAAGAGAAGGAAAAATAACTTTCTATCAACTTCCATCAGATTTATTTAAAGAGGAATCAATGAATAAATAAATAGCTGATTAGGGTGCCCCGAAGTGTTCTTTAGAACTGATTTAAGGAACACTGAGAGCAAATTCTGAGCTAAGATCTGATCCCATTAAGCCTCCTCAGGACTCCTTGGCTGCTTTTCCACTAAACAACCAAGGCCGGTCTCTGATAGAAACACTGGGGCTTGAGAAAATTAAAATATTCCAGCAAAATGCTTGGTTTGCTGGAGAAAACCAGGTTTTTCTTAAACATCCTGGAACACATTAAAAGTTTCTTGTCTTTACTGAAAGCTAAAACATTTCATTTAATGCCTGAAAAGAGTCTGTTTGGAAGGAAAATCCACACAGTTTTTGGAGAAGTGTTTCAGTTGTCTCCTTTTTGCTCTGTGGGTGACTGGGATGGGAAACTGGGGCTCCCAGGAAGGGATACCCCAAGATAAGGTGGGAAAAATGGGCTTTAATTCATCCAAACTGCAGCTCCCCAAACTCAACACCATCAACCTTTCACCTTTTCCAAGTTAAAATTCAGTTTTAACCCAGCTAACATTCAGGAATGTTCTTTTCCCTTCCCCTTCCATGACCCCCACCAAACCCTGGGATATTTGGAGCCTGGGGAACATTTGCCATGAGGGAATGGCACGGAGCTGGCCTTGGGCTTGGAGCTGGAGAATTTATGGCTAAATTAACATTACAAATGGAAACTGTCCTTGCAGAGCCCTCGGAGCTCTGACAGCACAGTCAGCACATCCAAGTGGGGCTGGAAAAAACTCCCTCATTCCCTCGATCCTTGAGGGTTGTTTTGATCTTCCCTGGAGTTTCTGTGTCCCAGAAATCATCTGTTCTCTAAATGATCCCTTGCACGTTCTGCAGCTTCCACGCTTTCCCAGCCCTTGCTTCTTGTAACCAGGTTCTTTTTGGAGGATTCCTGGATTTTCCTATTGAAAATTTGGATTTTTCCCTGCCTGCCCTCAGTTGTCCCATGGTGTCTTGGTTTGGAAAGACAAGAGTCTGCTAAGGAATGCAGGAGCCTCCCTGAAATTGAGAGTGCAAACCCTCCCCACCCCTTCGAATTTTTGTAAATTTTAAATTAAGGGGCTGTCAAGCAAAGATTTGGGAGCAGGAATAACAGTTCTTTAATAGGGAAGAAAATAAAAGGATAAAATGAGCAATGCAGTGAACCAAACCAGCACTGCCAGAGCCAGAGCACAGCCTGGCACCCTGTGGGTCAGGGTGCTGCAGCAGGGCCATTGGAATTGTGGCTCAGCCCTCCTGCAGGGCCAGGGGTGGTTCTGCTGGAGCAGGGATCCTGGAGAAAGGTGCAGAATCCTCTGGAGATCCAGGGGCAGAGGCAGCTGCTGCTCCTCTGGGAATGCAGTGGAGAAGCCGTGCTGGTGCTCCAGAATCTCCAGATTATATCCGGGTAGGAATGCTTGGCTCCTCCCCCTGGGCTGACATCTCCCAATGGGATGCTGCAGTTCTTATCAGCCCTGCAGGGACATCCAATGGCCTCTTATCAGCAGGTGTGATTGTGATCACTCAGAGAATTGCCCACCTGACAAAAGCCAGCTGCCACCCAGATGGTGACAGAATACATCCTGCCTTGCAGTCTGGAACACCCTGATCCATGAGCAGTGACTTCCAGGGCAGCTGGGTTCCCCTGCCTGAAATTCCCTGTATAAACATAAGATCATTCCCATTTAACATTCCCATTTTTAATTCCACGTTTCCGGGGGTCCCCACCGTTATTATTTTGTTCAAATCGGGGTGCTGACAATCTGTGGACATGGATTTTTTTTGGGTATCTGTGCACAATTCCAGCACTGGCTGAAATTTTTGGAGGAATCCCAGGGTTTACTCATTATCACTTTAACCACGATCCACAAAGGAGAGGGCACAGGGGGAAACATCCAAGGAAAACAGATAAAATCTTATCCCCAATGTTTTGACAGGGTTTGCCTGGATGTTTACAGGATGGGGTTCCTGCTGTGAAAGAGAAAGAGAGTTATGATTTTTATTTTTTCTTCCCAAAAAGAGGAGGAATTGGCTTTCTAGGACAGTTTTCTTTATGGATTCTCCAGAAGGAAATTCTGCACTGTGGGGAGAGGGAGGCTGGAGCAGAGCAGGAGGTTGGGATGATGCCCTGCAGGGGTTGGAACACCCTGGCCACACATTCCCAAATCTCCTGAACCCTTCCACCCAAAGAAAGGAAAACTTGACATCAAACCCCCCCAAAAACTCCACATTGGGAAGTTGGGACTGGGGCCCGGTGCCGGCTCGTCTCCCCTCTCCCAGCTGGACCCACTGCTGAATCCTGAGGATAAGCAGAAGGGAAGGATCTGTTCTTTGGGAGAGCAAGATGTTCTTACAAATTCAGAGCAGGATAAAGAGGAGGGAAAACAACTTTCTATCAGCTTCCATCAGAGTGATTTAAAATATCCCTGTAAATCCTTAAATAACACCGTGATTGGTCAGCACCCATCAAGTTTCCTCGTTCCCTCGATCCTTGAGGGTTGTTTTGATCTTCCCTGGAGTTTCTGTGTCCCAGAAATCATCCCCTGCACATTCTGCAGCTTCGATGCTTTCTCAGCCCTTGCTGAGATTTCTTTTTGGGGGATCCCTGGATTTTCCTACTGAATTTTGAATTTTTAGCTTCGAATTTTTTTCCCTGCCTGCCCTCAGTGGTCCCACGGTTATCCATGAGCAGTGGCTTCCAGAGCAGTTGGGTTCCCCCCAGATGAAAAGCTCTGTATAAACATAAAAAGGAGGAAAAACAACTTTCTATCAGCTTCCATCAGATTTATTCAAAATATCCCTGTAAATCCTTAAATAACACCATGAGTAGTCAGTACCCATCAAGTTCCCTTAGCTGATCAAAATTCTTTAAATATTTAAATATCTAAATAATTAAATTTTAAAATATCTAAATATTTAAATATTTAGTTATTTAGATATTTAAATATTAAAATATTTAAATCTTCTCTCCATGGCCCAGACAACATCCCGAGGCTTTCCCAACCTCAGGATCCCTCTGGAAAAGGCAGAGCTGGAGCTGGGAGGGATCTCAGGTACTGCAGAGGTGCTGCTGATGAGCTGCTGCCATCCCAGCTCCTGCCCAGCCCCTCTGCTCTGAGCCCCAGTCCCAGCCCTGGAATTACCACCAGGAGCTGTTGCCTGCCCATCATCACTGCTCCCACACTCCATAACTCCCCACACCAAATCCCACCTCCCAAATTCCCAGACTGGCCCGAAATGCTGGGAAAAGAATTGGCCAGTCAGCTCAGGAAGGCTTTAAAAATCAAAAAAGAAAGGTTCCAGCAATCCAGGCTTTTTCTCCCCTCTCAAATCCCACATTTCTGGTTTAATTTTTTGATTTATTTCCACGGGAAGCTAAGGACATGGATTCTTCCCTGTCTGGCAGTGAGATTCTGAACTGTATCTGATTCCTGAGTTATTCACAGATAAATCCTGCAGAAAAATTTCATGTGCTCATTTGAATCTGTCAAATGTCAGGGTTTAGACACAAAATTCAAAATATCTAAAATAGTGGTCATATCCATATTAAAATGCTGTATTTTGGCAGTGCCCTAACAGGTAAAATATCAGCAAGATAAAAATAGCAGTCTGGGTTTTACCCTTGATTGGAAAATCAAGAGTAAAATACTGAATAGTATTGGACAATTATTGCTGAATAATCAGCAATATTTGTCCTAGGAATGCTGCATATGTTAATATTTCAGATGAATATGTCAATGTTAAAAACTATATAGTTTGGAACATGCCCTCCTTTTAAAAATGAATGTAAAATTTGATTTTCAGGTTTGAGGAAAGAAGAGCAGAGCAAACCTGTTCATCCCCTCACAGCAAAAGCAATTAATAAATTAATATTCTGCCAGGGTACAGCTGTAAAATGGTTCCCACCCCACAGGATTTAGCAGGCCAGTCAGTCCCTGAGATCTCTCTGGAAAAAGATCCTGACTGCACAAGAAGAGCCCAGATCCAGTCAGGACTCCAAGTCATGGCACATCCCAGAGCAAAAGGCTCCCCTTGCCCAATTTTCACTGACAGCACAGAGTTTGAATTTCATTTGGCAAAGCCATGGGTCTGATAACTTGTAGAAATCTGTAAGTAAATTTGGGATTATCGAAGAAATGCTTTGCTCTGGATTTCCTCCCTCCTGCTTCTTGCAGGATGGGGAGAGGCTGAGGGCTCCTGCTGGGATTTCCCTGCAGGCTGAGCAAGTGCCAGCATGAAAACACAGGGCTGCACCTCCCCAGATGGACCTCATGGTGCCAAAACTCCCCAGGAATTAGGGCTGGTGGTGAGATTGGAAGCAATTCCCACCTTTGACTGCCAGGATTGCTCCCACAGCAGGACTGGCTGCTCTCCCTGAGCAGGAGGATCCTGTACGCCCCACTGGACCCTGGATTTCAGCACAGGTTTCTCTCCTCTCCATGTGATGCCTTGAGCAGGCTGAGCTGGAGCAGAGGCTGGGCAGAGTCCCAGAATAAAGCAGGGATTGATCCCAAGGATCTCCTCCATGGATCCACCTGGGGCAGCACCAGAGCCCAGCCAGGGCTGCACCCAAGATGACCCAAAATGGCCCCAAAATGCCCGGCCGGGCACGGGGTCTCTCCCTGGGATCAGCTCTGCTCCATTTGCACCTTGCAGTTCATTGTCCCATCCCAGCTTTAGCCCCTGCAGCCCCACCCTGCTTGTTTTTCTCTCTGCAGCCCACGGGGTTTGTGCTCCTGGGCTGGGATTGGGATCATTTGTCCTTGGTGCCCAGCTGGAGCAGGAATTGTTTTGTGTCCCTGCTCTGTGCACAGAGCTCAGCATCCCCTGGTGTGAGCCCAGACCCACACACTGAAGAAGCACAGGACCTGAAAAACAGAAAATCTGAACCTTAAGCATCACATGGCTTCAATTTTGGTGGTTGGTTAACTCATTAAATATTCCATTAAACTGGACAAAACCCCATTTTCCCACTGCAGACTAAGATCAGAGTCGTGCTTAATAAAGCCAGACTGGGAGCTGTAGCACACCTGGAAGGTGAAATCTGGCAGTGCCAGCTGTGAGATGCAGCAGCAGACCTGGAACTCAGATCCTCCTTGTGCCAAAACAAAAGCTGGAGAGGGAGATTGGCATCTCCCTCCTGGCCCTGGGTTTTTGGAGGACTCCCGAAATCCACAGCTCCACAATCAGTTTCCAGCCAATAAAAGGCAGAGACACAGATCCATAAAAAACTTTCTGCATCTCATAAAACATAACATGCAGTTGCTAAATTAGAAATTCAGATCTTCCATGTACTTGGCTGGCTGGAAATGGAGACTGCAAATTGCTTGTTAGAAACCACAGCGTGCTGGGCTGCTTTGGGTTTATTTTTTTCCCCCCAAACTCCCTCTTCCCACTCTGACATCTTTCCTCCTTTTCAGACCAATCTTTCAACCACGGATCCCGAGTCAGAGGCAGATTTGGGTTTCAGTCTCAGGTCTCCAGCCCATTCTCTTACTCACATAAAATGCTGCAATTAATTTATTGCAGTCTGGCCACAGTTGTTTTATTCATCACCACGGCGGAGCTCCCGTGAATGACGCCCAGGAGAGGCAATATCATCTCAACAAAACCATCCTGATGAAAGAAAGCTGAGAATTTGGGCAGAAAAAAACAGCTCAGGTACCTCCAGTGTGTTTCTGAGGTGATATTTCTCCCAGTAAAACATGATTTCATGTGATAACGAGGAAACAGCCTGTGCAGGGAAGAGGCTGTGCAGCAAACACGTGTGGGAAGTGTCAGAGAGGGAAAACACTGGAATTGAGCTGATCAGGCTACGGCAGATCCGTGGATTTATCCATTTAAACATCACACAAGGGGCTGGGGTGAAAGCACTGCCTTGAAAGGAGGGGCACATCCAGCAGGGAAATGGTCCCAGCTCTTTCCTGGGGGTCAAAATGCAGCTGGAGAGGATGAGGAAGAGGGAAATGACCCTGCTGAAGGAGCTCTGGGACAGCCACAGGGAAAAGGATTGTCCATCCACAGGAAAAGGCAGATCTGGGGTGCTCCAAGCCTAACTTCACAATTTAATTTTGATCAGCAAAGGGAACTTGATGGGTACTGAGTATTCATGGTGTTATTTAAGGATTTACGGGGAAAAAAAGATGGATCAGCCCTACAAGGCAGAGCTCTGGGCAAGCTGAGCCAGGGCAGTTGGCCTTTTTCAGGAGTCTGAGCTGTGATTTGTTTTAGAAACATGTACACATGTCATTGGGGTTTATGGGCTGCAGGTATTCACCTAATTTGACTTTTTCCATCTAAACTGCTCTGTGTGAGGCTAAATCATGGCCTAGCCCTGGTCTCACTCAGTGATTTCTTTCTGCCAAGCTGAAGTGCTGAAATGGGCTCTCATATTTTTATTCTCTATTTTTGGGCTTTTTTTTTTTCAGTCAATACCTGCAACCCTCTGAAGTTCCAGCAGCCTGGGCCACTGACAAAACCCTCTTGTGGTGCTCCCAGCCCATCAGTTTTTCTGCCAGCTCTCTTTAAGGGCCGTGCAGAACATGGAAAGGCTTTGCATGTTCAGGAAGGACTCACCAAAACACCGGGCTGAGACAGCGAGCTGGGCTGTGTCCCCATGACACAGAGCCATGAGGTTCCCAGACTGCTGCTCAGAAAATCCAGCTCCGTGCCCCTGCCCAGCTCTGCCTGCTGTGCCAGGAGATGTTGAAATTGGGCCTTTATTTTTATTTATTTACCACAGTGGCACTGACTTCATGCACCACGGCCCTTTCCACTGGGGCTGCCTCAGCCAAGGTCAGCATTGCGTAAAGCAGGAGCCCACAAATAGCAATTTCTTGCTATTCCAGAGGAGAATTACCAGTTCTGTTTGCATCAAGGAATCCCTGCTACACTCGGGACGTGGCAGAGCTGACTTAGTCAGAGTTTCTTGGATTAGGCAGCAATAAAAAAAATAAAAAAAAGAGGGAGAGAGAGAGAACGATGAGTCAGTGCTGAGTGAAAATGTGCTCTGAAGCTCCTCATGGAAATAAAACCTCCCAAAAAATCATCTGCTGGGCTCCCACCCCCATCTGGGCTATATGTTGGTGTAGACATGGGAATAAACACGTACATGTAAGGATTCAAGCAGGAATGAAGCCAGAAGTGTTTGTGTACGAAACAAAAACAGCACCAAATTCTGGGTGGAGGTGAGCACAGAGCCCAGGAATAAAACCTCAATCTGCAAAGCAGCACGTGCCCTTGTGCCCACTTTGCACCAGAATGAATGCTTTGGGAAAGTCAGTTCTCAGGGAGAAATGATCCTCTGGTCCAGATTGGAAAGCTGTTTGGATGGCCAGCTCTGGGGGAAATCACAGAGCAGATGTTCTGCTCATCTCCTGTCACGTGCCCGGGGCAATGCAGGGGCTCAGACACCTTGTCCAGGCGGGAGCTGCTGACTCCAGAGCACTCTTGAGTCTTTTCTTCACGGTTTTACTCAGAAAAGCGGCTTCCCTGGAAAACCTCCTGGATGCACAGCACACGGGAGCAGCGTGGCCATTCAGCAAAGCCTGAATCATGGAATCAGCCATGGAATCAGCCATGGAACCATGGAATCAGCCATGGAATCATGGAATCAGTTATGGAATCATGGAATCAGCCATGGAATCATGGACTCAGCCATGGAATCATGGAATCAGCCATAGAACCATGGAATCAGCCATGGAATCATGGAATCAGTCATGGAACCATGGAATCAGCCATGGAATCATGGAATCAGCCATGGAATCATGGAATCATGAAACTGGATGATCCCAATGCCATGGGCAGGGACATCTTCCATCATCCCAGGCTGCTCCAAGTCCGTCCAGCCTGGCCTTGGACACTTCCAGGGATCCAGGGGCAGCCACAGCTTCTCTGGGCACCTGTACCAGGGCCTGCCCACCCTCGTTAAACCACTTTAATCCTTTAACTAATTATCATCTGCTCATTGCATCTGTAACAGAAAATAAACATTGCTGTTCTTTTTCCTGATGGAGCTAATTCAATAATTAATTCCAGTTGAAGAGGTTGGCTGGTAGTTATTTGTTCAGGTTGTTCATACGGTTGTTTTGCCTCAAAAGGTACAAGACGAGTGGGCAAAGAGCACAAAAACCATCCCAGAAACAGGGATCCAGAAACAGAAATTATCCAGAAACAAAAACCATCTAGAAAGAGGGATCCATAAACAAATTATCCAGAAACAGAAACAGTCTAGAAACTGAAATTATCCAGAAACAGAACCAAACCAGAAACTGAAATTATCCAGAAATGGGGATCTAGAAACAGAGATTATCCAGAAACAGGAACAATCTAGAAGCTGAAAAGATCCTGAAACAGGACCAATCCCAAAACTGAAATGATCCAGAAACTGAATCAATCCAGAAACTGAACCAATCCAGAAACTGAACTGATCCAGAAACTGAACCAATCCTGAAACAAAAAACATCCAGAAACAGAACCAATCCAGAAACAGAAACAATCCAGAAACTTAAATGATCCATAAACAGAACCAATCCAGAAACAGAAACTATCCAGAAACTTAAATGATCCAGAAACAAAACCAATCCAGAAACAGAACCGATCCATAACAGAAACCTCCATGTGTTTTGGTTTCTCCTGCTCTGCCATGTCCAGTGAAGGTTTTCCAAGATGCTGCCAGCCCTGATCTCCCTGCACCCCCCAGAGCCCCCTCCTGCAGGATCCCCCCATGCCAAAGAGCCCCCCCCAGTCCAACACAGCTGCCAACCCCACAGACACTCTGCAGTCTCAGGGACCACATCCACGCAGAGGTCCTGCAGCAGGGAGACCCCAAATGTCAGCCCCTGGTGGTGGAATGTCATTAATCAGAGGATAATGGACAGGAAGGTGGGTGGCTGCTGATAGTTTTGGCTCATTTGAGATGGTTTTGGGAGGCCGCCAGGTTGTGTGGAGAATTTTTGAAATGTTTCAAACAATAAAGTCTTTACAATGTTATAAAATGCCGAGGTGGCTCGAGTGGGTTTCAAGCTGGCCGTGGGCCAGTAAAACCTCAGGATTCCAGTCAGCTGTAAGCTGGACTCCAGCGTGGGTCTGGGCTGGCAGGGGTCACTGACACTCCTGGAACCTCCTGCAGGTTTGTGCACCCCACAAAGGCCACAATGTCCGCTCCACTGGAGCTCCTGCACGACCCCAAAGCTCCACCTTGGCTCTTCAAGGCTTTGCTGCTGCTGATGGAGATGCCCTTTCCTTCAAGCCCTGTGTAATTCTGAAATTAAATATTAATGAGGATGGAATGATGTCACATTCCAGGCTGGAGTCCAAAACGCGTCTTGTCACAAAGGGAGATGTGACACCAGGGACAGACAGAGGCCTGCAGGGGTGTGGAGAGTGGAATCGTGGAATCGTGGAATCGTGGAATCATGGAATCGTGGAATCGTGGAATCATGGAATCATGGAATCATGGAGTGGTTTGAGTTGGAGAGGACTTTAGAGGTCCTCCAGTCCAACCCCAGTGCCCCATGGAGCCTTAACCTGGAGAAGAACTGATGGGGCTCGGTGGGAACATCAGGGTTCAGGTATAGGTTGGAAAAGACCTCCAGGGATGTGGAGAGTGGAATTGTGGAATCATGGAATCATGAAATCATGGAATCATGGAGTGGTTTGGGTTGGAGGACCTTTCAGAGGTCCCCTAGTCCAACCCCAGTGCCCCATGGAGCCTTAACCTGGAGAAGATTTGATGGGGCTCAGTGGAAACATCAGGATTCAGCCAAAGGTTGGACTTGATGATCCTGGAGGTCTTTTCCAACCTTAATTATCCTAAGATTTCTGTAAGAATGAGGGCTGCAGCCAGATAAAACTTTCTCCCTAGCTTTGGCTCCTCAGCTGGGGCAGGACCCCCTTGTGCCACGTCCCCTCCCAGCCCCTTCCCAACCACAGCTGCAATTCCCAATCCCAGGTGGAAAAAGCTGCTCCACGTTTAGGACCAGTAAGGCCAAACCAAGATCAGAGGGTTCGTAAATAATTACTGGGTTTGTTTCTGGGGGCCACCCCTGCATTGCACGAAGAAGGGAATTATTTGTGTTCATGTGAGAAAATGTCCTGAATCACAGGGCAGGCTCCTGATCCTTATCCACAGGAGGTTATCACACTTCCATTAAAATTAGGGAAAATTCTGTGCTCTCTTGAGAGCCCTAACACTGAGCTATTTCAGCTTTTTAAGAGCAAAAGTTGCCCATTTTGGTAAAAGTGGTATTATTTCGTATTATTAGTTTAATACTGTTTTGTTTCAATTTGATTTTGGTACAATATCACTCTGATTTTTTATTATTATTATTATTTTTATTGCAGAAAATCATTCCATTCCCAAACAAAACGCAGTTCAGGTGGTTTTATTTATAGGAAAGTAAAACCTAAACCTGAAGGTATGGTTCCCCCCCTTCTGTGTTTCCATAAACATGATTTGTCCCAATAGAAAAAATGGGAGAAGTAACTTGTCATAATATCAGGCATCAAAAGGAATCTGATCATCCCAGACACTGGGAGCCACATTTGCCAACAAAACACCCTAAATGGAAACAGAAGAATTAAGAATTAACCAATTTCACTGCTTTTGCTTTAAAAAACCCTTTCATGGTGGAAGGTTCTTGGTGTGTTTTGATGTTCTGTAAATCTAAAGCAAAACAATCAAGGATGGAATCCCAAGCTCTCCTTCTGTGGGACTCCACAAAGGGAATTTCTGCCTCTGGAGGAGGAGTTTTGTTTTTCTTCCAGACAGACCCAACCTCCTGAACAAACCCTGCTTCTGGTGGGCACCAATCTGCTCCCTGTGACAGGGACCCAGGGAATGCTGGAGCAGTGTCAGGGGAGGCTCAGGTTGGATTTTGGGAAAGGTTCCTCCCCCTGAGGGTGGAGGCACTGCCCAGGCTCCCCAGGGAATGGGCACAGCCGGAGCTCCAGGAGCCTTTGGACACCACACCAGGGCTGCCCAGGGTGGGATCTGGGTGCTGGACTCGATCCTGAGGGGTCCCTTCCACCTCAGGACCCTCTGTGATCCCCGCCAAGGCTCTGCTGGGGCTGTGCCCTGCGGTGTTGATGGCTCTCGGCATCTGCCAGGGTCACACCTGCCCTCCCCAGCAGATTGGGGTCGATCCCTGAAATAAAACCCGCTGAAACCAAAGGCACTCACAATGGGCAGGATTAAAAAGTTCCCAGGAAATAAAAAAAACAGATCTAGAAGCAAATTGGGCAGGACATTCTCAGCGCTGCCCTCCAAGTCCGCGCTGGGCGGCAGATGAACGCTTCCGGAACGTTCCGTCTTCCCGCAGGGTTCTCCATGTTCCTGGCACCGCTTTGCACAGTCTGGGGACACAACTGTCCCCAGCTCTCCCACGCAGCCCAGAGCACCCTGAGGCAGGAGCAGGGATCATCCTGCTCCCAGCGTTTCAGTGCCCATCGCTTTGTAGGCATCGAGAGCTTGGAGCGTTTCCTCTTCCCAGCTCATCCTCGTGGAATCAGTCCCAGCATGGTTTGGGTCAGAAGGATCTTAAGGAAGATCATTTAATTCCACCCCAGCCATGGGCAGGGACACCTTCCACCATCCCAGGGTGCTCCAAGCCCCATCCAACCTGGCCTTGGACACTGCCAGGGATGGGGATTCCACAAATCTGGGGGCAACCTGTTCCAGGAGCTCACCCCACTCTGAGGAAATTTTGAATTTCTTCCTAAAAAAACCAAAAATTTTTCTTCCTAAATATTTACCTACCCGTGCCCACCTTGCTTTTACCATTCATTTTCAATTAATTAATTAAATTTTAATTAAAGTTTATTTTTACCACAGGAGCAAAGCCTCATTATTTTAGGCCTCTCTCTTACAAATGAAATCATTGAAGGGAAGAGGTGAAAACCTTTGGAGGCCTGAAGAAACAGGAGGGAAGTGGAAAAGAAGGAGGGTCCCTAAGAGTGTGTGTGTGGTGAGAAGGTCAGTGCAGCCCCACCAAATGGCTCAAGCAGCAGACATTCACCCTAAACCTTTTATTTCCAGTCAGGTTTAAACCTGCCAGGGCAGCTCTGCTGCACCTCAGAGCATCTCAGCCCTCAGCCCCTGCGTGGCTCTCAGGGTATAAAATCTTTTTGTTAATAAAAATTACCCCGCGATTATAGAGCGGCTTAGAGAGCAGTAACGTTAGAAGCCTTTTGAAAATTCCCATAATACTAAAATAAAATATATGGTATTTGGAATTCCCAGAAATGTAATCTGTTCTTGGAAGCAAACTGCTGGTGTATAATCACACGCTCCTCCCACCCCTGATTCACCTTCGTGTCGTGAGTGGCTTTTAATGGCAGAACAGGGGAATATATTGTGGTTTCACACATCCACGGATTTTATGGTCACTTATTCCTAACTAGGAGATAGAGAGACACAGCAGGGAAGGATTCCTTCTCTCTTTCAAGCTCCTCACCTCCGAGTACAGAAGGTGGTTCCACGTCGTTGTAATGTAATAGCTCGGAGGCAGTTTTATATCAAGGAGCAGAAAGATAAAAACAAATAATCCCAGGGGTTGGGAGATGGGAAATTGTTAGAGGAGAATTCATTTCAGCCCTAATGCCTGGGATCTGGGCTAACTCAGCACTCACACTTTCCTCACCACAATAATTTCTTGAATTACTGCTCTTCTCAGAGGGCCTGGAGGAGGTTGCCTCATTTCGGTGCGTGTGAGCGGATCATTTAATAAATAACATTATTAAAGCAAATCTGCATGGTTTTATTCTGCCTTGCTGCCGTGACTCCCCTGCCTGGCCTGCTGCCTCTCCAGCTGCCAGGGCTGTTCCTGTGCCCAGGGTCTGTGCACATGTCACACCTGGCTGTGACAAGTCCCACCTTCCTGGGAGCAGCTCCTTTCAGCCAGGGCTGAGAAATACAGAGAGGATGTGCTAAATCTGAGCTGGGTGACGAGCAGCACAGGGCAGATAATCACTGAGGGGACAAGAAATCTGGGTTTTAAATACTGACCCCCGCTTGGTTCCACTCCAGCATGAGCTGGGTGACGATGCCTTCACCTGGTTTGTGGAGTTACCCACACCTGGACATTCCTCCTTGTTCATTTTGATTTCCACCCTTTCCTTCCCTTCCTTTAAACCTATGGTTCTCTGTGACAGTGGGATTCAGCTCAGGGACCAGTGTTAGGGGTACATTTAATGCTTTTTATGTGCAAGCTCACTGACTAAACCTTAGCCCTACTCTGTGTCTCATTTTACCCATCCAAATTTCAAAAGATTGGTCTAAATATATTTTTTGAGTCAATTAAGCCTCATCTTTCCATGCCCTCCCCAACATTACTACATTACAGGAATTTGCCTTAAAAAAGGCAACAAAAACCATATTTTTGAAGTAAACACTCCCTAATTTGGCACTGCTTTTGATTGGCATTTCAAATTTTCTTCTTTTTTTCTCTCTTTTTTTTCCCTTTTTTTTTTTTTTCTTTTTTACAACCAGGATATTAGTAGCTCCTTTACAAGCTGCAAAAATAAACAACAAAAAAAAGTAAATGTGAGGCTTTGTTTAGGAAGTTTTTGGGTTGGGTTTTTTTTTTTTTTTGGGTTTCCAAAGGGCCGTCTGGGGTGAATCGAGGCTGATCCTGGTGCAAAACTCTCTCCTCCAAGAGATAGCCAAGCTTCTGGAACAACTGGTTCGTGTTAGCTGGAGAGAGAGAGAGAGAGAGACCCTGAATCTAAACCATGTGCTTCTGGCTCTTGTGGTTTGAGCTGAACCACAAACACTCAGGCAAGCTGTCAGTCTCGAGTCACAATTCCAACCAACCTTGCAGAGAGCAGGGGGGCCGTGCCCACCGGTGGCGTTTTTAACCCTTCTCTGATCCGTGGGGTGGGTGAGTGCTCGGCCTGCACTGGAGTTTTCTGCTCCTTAGCAGGGATAGGCACACTGAGGGCTGGGGAAAGAATTAAAGACAGGTTTTGGGTGCAAAAGGGATGAAAAAGGGGATGGTCAGGTTTGGAGATTGGGCTTGGAGGGGATTCAAGGAACCAGCCGGTCCAAAACCCTTCCAAGAGCCGAAATCACACCAAGCCCGACCCTCCTGGCAGGTGCCTCCCCCTGTCCCCTGCAGAGCAGCTTGAACAGCTTCTTCCAGAGCAGCTAATTCCCGAAATGCTCCATTTTTGCCACTGAGCAGCTGGGAAAGGGCTGCTGTGGCAGAAAAGTCACCTGTGAGGGCGAGCCCGGGACATTCCCAGCGATGTGCTGCTGCCACCTGAGACAGGGAAGAGCCACTGTGGCCTTGGGCTGGACTCACTGCTCCAGGCCAGAGCACTGGGCTGGAGGGTGTGAGCTGAATGCCCTCTTTGCTCCCAGTGTTGTTGGTTGGGATCACCCAAGAGTGAGCTCAGAGGGTGCCACAACCTTAATCCTTCCGTTCCCAGCGCTTCGTCAAAATAGCTGGAGCACAGGTAACACAGTCTGCACATTCCCAGCCCTGGAGACAGCCAAGCCAAGAAATCCAAGAGAAACATCTCAGGGAAGATGCCTGTGTGTTTTGGAGGACATGAGGTGAGCTATTTGCAGGTTTTTTCCAGCATGGAGGTGACCTACGTGCAAGGCAAGAACTGCTTGTCCAGGAACTGAGGCTGCTGGAGAAAACACACGGGGATAAAGCTGCATTCTAATTCCAGGAACCACGCTGGGTAAAAACCCTGCTGCAGAGAGCTCAGACACACCTGGTTGCAAGCCCAAAATGGAAATGTGCAAGGGTTGAATAATTTGTGAGGACATGTTATAGAACAGCATTGTTTGGGGGGCTAAAAAATCCCCCCTGGCTGTAAGGCCTCGGTAAATCAATCTCTCCCACCCCAGCACTCCTGAAATGCCATAGGAATGTTTGTCTCCTGAAGTGCTGTATCATATTTGGGACTGCTGGAGGACTGAGGGCTGAAGAAGGGAAAAGGAGGGAAGGGTTGGAAGCTCTGACTTTGGATCTCGTTAGTGCTTGATGTGTTAAAATGAGTCTTTTCCCTCTGTCCTCTTTCCTTCTCTTCCTGCACCTGGTTGGGATCGACTCAGGGACCCCACAAAAGTTGTAATGAATCACTTTGTACACAAAACCTTCTCATATTTTCTTCTTCATTTAGAATTAAAACTTTTTTTTTTTTTTAATCTGGAGAAACCCCTGGTGTGAATCTTATCCTGTGGAACTGGGCTGATTTCAGCCGCTGAGGATTTACCCAGGTAAACCAAATTCAATGCACAGGTATTGAATGGAAGAAATAATGTCAGTGTAAACTGAGAGTTTTAAGTATTAAAGAAGGGCTGGGTGAAGATCTGAGAATGGCTCCTACGTTGTAGGGAACATAAGGATTAAGGGTGAGGGTGAGCAGATTTGGGTACATTGGGCAGATAAGAATGTTTGGAAGAAGGTAAAATTGCTGCTTTGCCAACCAGGCTGCTAAGGGGACAAAGCTGCCCTTGTTGGAGAGGTTTGTCCTATTCCAACTTTTCCACTGGGAGACAGCATGAATAAGAACCTGAAGGAATTATCCTGGTTTCTTCCAGCCCACTCCCATTCAGTCACAAGGCAGAGTGTGCTGGGGCTGTGGCAAACCCCACTCAGCACCCCCTGAGCAAATCCTGGGGGTCCTGTGCCCTCCTTGAGCATCCACCTCATTTTAAAGATGGAAATGGCAAGAATGGCTTGGGGTGATGTCCTGGGAAGGCTGAGCTGGAGCAGAGGCTGGGCAGAGTCCCAGAATAAAGCAGGGATTGATTCCAAGGATCTCCTCCATGGATCCACCTGGGGCAGCACCAGAGCCCAGCCAGGGCTGCACCCAAGATGACCCAAAATGGCCCCAAAATGCCCGGCCGGGCACGGGGTCTCTCCCTGGGATCAGCTCTGCTCCATTTGCACCTTGCAGTTCATTGTCCCATCCCAGCTTTAGCCCCTGCAGCCCCACCCTGCTTGTTTTTCTCTCTGCAGCCCACGGGGTTTGTGCTCCTGGGCTGGGATTGGGATCATTTGTCCTTGGTGCCCAGCTGGAGCAGGAATTGTTTTGTGTCCCTGCTCTGTGCACAGAGCTCAGCATCCCATAATATGAAGCTCAGACCCGCACACTGAAGCAGCACAGAACCTGAAAAACAAAAAAGCTGAACCCTGAGACATCATGGGGAAAAAGTGGGACCTAATTCCAGCCCCTCTGGCACCAACTCAAGGTTTTTCACCAACAGTGATGAAATCTTTTCTGTGTCCTGCAGCAGTCAGAGGGAGGGAAACGGGAGCTGGGTTGTGTGGCTGTCCCAAACATTACACACACAATGGGAGAGCATTGCTCACCCTCTCCCAGCTTTGCACAGCCCTGGGGGATCCCTGGTGATGTCCCACTGCTGAGTGGTTCTGAGGGATGTCTGGGCAGGGCTCCCACCCCTTTGGCTCAGCTCGCATTCTTCCCTACATTTCCACAGCCTCCCCCTCTAATCTGGAGAGCTCTGGTGAGTCCAAACTCAACTTTGTGCAGCCCGTTGCAATCCTGGATGAACACGGCTGCCTCAGACCGATACAGCTCCAAACGAGGGCCACAACTCCTCCAAATCCAGCCCTTTCCAGCTTTGCATGAAGGTTACATGATCCCCTACTTAATATGCACATGAACTGGGATGCCACAAACTTCCCTGGGGCTTCCTGAGGGCTGAAGTAAAACTTAATTATCCCAATTGGTTAGACAGACTGTTAAAACTTTTGTTTCACATACACTTTTTATTCCCTTTCCTCCATCTTCTCCCATTTGCCAAAACCTCCTGAAGAGAAAATAGAGATTATTTTACTTTTTACCTTAAAGGGCTCCTTGTGTGCCTTGGCCTTATTAAATAACTGCCAGAATATCTAATATTCCATGGACAGCGCTGATGAAAATGAAGCATAACATTGGTCAAACGAGCAAGTTTCATGTACGGCATTGTCCCTAATTTGGTCTCCAGCCAATGAAAATTCTCTTTCCATGCATCTGTTGGCTCTGGATGAGTCTTTGCATTTAAAATGGTCTTAAAAAAGGATTTCTCTCTCTTTTTTTTTTTTTGGTAGCTCTCATTTTGAGCATAATCACAACCCTTTTATGCCTCACCGAGGTTTTGTCTGCCACACTTCAGTTGTCTCTGACTCTTCCTTCTCTCCTTGGTGCTGGTTTTTCTCCCAGCCACGCTCGGAGGAGCTGGCACAGGTTGGGTAGAGCAGAGCTAAGCTCGGCAACAGACATTATCCCCGATCCCAACAGCCTGTGGACTTCACCAGAACTCCAGGGAAATGCAGTTATTCCATCTCCAACCGGTCTGGGAAGCCCGTGGAGGAAATGGGGAGCTCCAGTGTCTGCAGAGCAGCCATCCAAGAACCCCGTGTGCATCTGGCCTGGACACGCCGATGCACCATTAAGTTCTGCTGCAATGATTTAAAGGGGAAAAGGCCTTTTGCTGGATTTCCACAGAAGGTTGATTTTCCCTTTCCTGGCAGATCTGCGAGGCCCTTAATGGTGGCTGGAAGGAAACGGCGCTACCTTTCTACACAGCCCCTTCTGTACTTACAGCGCTCATGTGAGGACCACCAGATTCTTCTGCTTTGCCCTGAGAAATTAAACACCAGCCATTAATAAGCTACCTACTGACGGCAGCTCAATCCCTTTCCTGTAGGTCTGCCAGTTGTTAACCAGGAGGTTCCATTCCCTGCCTTCAGACAGGGATTTCTTCCTGCACGGTAAAACATCGCCTACCTGAGGCACCGGGATCTTGTTCAGCATCTCGGTCCAGAAACAGCAAACAGAATCTAGCTGTGGCAAGCAGGGGGAAAACTGGAATGCCAAGGGCAGGATGGGAATCCAAACCACGATCTGCTGGAAATAAGGCTGGCTCCTGGAGAAGCCAAGAATTTCCAGCCTGTTTGTTTGAAAAGATTTCACTTGTCTGTGCACACGGACGGGCTGGAGTACGGAGAGCTCTGAGCAGCCTCCCTGAAAACCACGCTGGGTTTGGTGTGCTAAACTTCATGTTTTAAACTTCACATGTTAAACTTCATGTTTTAAATTTCAGATGTTAAACTTTGCATGTTAGACTTCGTGTTTTAAACTTCACGTGTTAAACTTCGCATGTTAAACTTCGTGTTTTAAACTTCCCATGTTAAACTTCTTGTTTTAAATTTCACATGTTAAATTTCATGTTTTAAACTTCACATGTTAACCTTCACAAGTTAAACTTTATGTTTTAAACTTCATATTTTAAGCTTCATGTGTTAAACTTCACAAGTTAAGCTTCACACATTAAATGTCATTTATTAAACTTTGCACGGTTTAAACTTCATATTTTAAACTTCACATGTTAAATTTCACAAGTTAAACTTCCCACATTAAAGTTCACATGTGAAACTTCGTGTGTTACACTTTATATGTTAAACTCCATGAGTTAAACTTCCCCCATCGAACTTCAGATGTTAAACTTAACATGAAACTTCATGTGTTCAGCTTCACGTGTTAAACTTCATGTGTTAAACTTCACATGTTAAATTTCACATGTTAAACATCAGAAGTTAAGCTTCCCACATTAAACTTTAGATGTTAAACTTCCCATGGATCAGGAGTTAAAACAGATTTCCCACATGTCCAGTGCTGTCAGAACATAAATCTGGATTGCTTTCAGACTTTCAGAAGCCGCTTCTGCTGCTTGGGTTTGTAATTCTCTTCAGAGATGGGGAGAACAAGAAGCTGGGATGATGATGATAAAGAGAAGACATCTCCAAACATTTTTCAACAGCTCTCTCCCCTCACAAATATTTTAATTTAAATTGTCTTTGCCTGATTCTGCAGCCAGAACCTTTGTATGTCAGACAAGGGAGCCATCCCTCCTTTTTTCCATTTCTTTCCCTCTTCAGTTTCTAAATGACTCCCCACCAACTCACACAATTTATATCACTCTACAGCAAAGAGAGGATTTAAACCAGGTCTAGCTCTGCAGAGCAGGGGTGGAATGAATTACCCATTCAGAGGAAAATGACCCATTAAAAGAAAATTGGACACACAAGTGGGAATAATCCATCCGTGTGGATTTGTCAGCATTGCAGATGAATTCATTGGAATACCGAGTGGAGATGGAGAATCACACTTAAATTAGCAAACCAGAGTGAGGGTGGGGGTTCCATAAAGTCAGGACTGAGGATCTGAATCAAACATTTGGGGCTGGAATAATCCAGAATATCCTTTCAGATACACAGCTCAAATTTGGTATTTGTTTAACAAGTTTTATGTAGTCAAAACATTAGCAATGATAACAATATTTATTTAATCATTTATAGAATGACTGAAAAACTTATTCCTGCAAAATAAATGCTGCAACATTTTTATCAGAGTCACAGATAATATTTTGGGCTAAAACAAATGAACAAAGATGGCAACGTGGGGTTTAATAACTTTTGATCATGCATGAATTTTATGCATTAAAATTTTTACTTAGAGAACCAAAGTGCTTCAGAAAGGTTGGAAATAGGAGCATGGCACATTTTACTGCTTTCCCCTGGAAATAAATGAGGGTTTGTTAATTTAGAAATAATGTATTTTGCTAGCCCTGATTGCTGAAAGGAAAGTCGCCTGTAGGACTGGTACAGAACCAAAAGTTCACCAAAATTTGGGGAGGTAGAGAAAAATGTTCAGAGCCAGGCCCATAAAAATGTCACTTCTCTTGTCAAATGAAAGCCCAGCTCCTCTCTCACTGTGCTCAAAGTGCTCAGCAATTCTTACGAGGAGATGGTGACGGGTGACACCAAAATTCAAGGTATTGACTCCTCTGAGCCTTGGGAGGGCAAAGAGGACTCAAAATCTTCTGAATTTTAACCTCCCTTTCCTCTTGGATTTCCATCTAACCAGGCAGCACAAGCACAATATAAAACTCTCCTTCCAGCCCTACTTAGAATGAATTATTTTCTTTCTTTACGCAGCCTCCTGTCTCTTGGCTAAGGGTGTATTTTGATTAGGAATTATTTTGGATTGACATCCTCTCTATATCCACACATCCAAACAGAAATCTCTCTCTCCACACTTCTATTTCTCAGTGCACTGCCAGCAGACCTTCAGTTTGGATTAAGTTGGGAAATGCAACCTTATTCCTCCAAAAATTCACAGAAATCATTTTCAAACTGAGCCGAAGCCTTCTCCACGTTCACCAGGGAGAGGGCAAAACCAGAAAATAACCAAAAAGAGCCACAGATTTGCAAATCAGCTTCCCCTGGGATGGGCTGCTGCCCAGAGGAGTGCAAGATTCTGGAAGTGTCCAAGGCCAGGCTGGATTGGGCTTGGAGCAGCCTGGGATGGGATGGGATGGGATGGGATGGGATGGGATGGGATGGGATGGGATGGGATGGGATGGGATGCGATGGGATGGGATGGGATGGATGGGATGGATGGGATGGGATGGGATGGGATGGGATGGGATGGGATGGGATGGGATGGGATGGGATGGGATGGGATGGGATGGGATGGGATTTAATGTCCCTTCCAACCCAAACCATCCTGGGATTCTGTGATCTCACAATTTACAACAGGGGCACCTCTGGAGAATTAACCCCTTTAATCTGGCTGAGACACGATGATCCACCCCAAGAACAAGTCTAAGTGGCATTTAGGAATCAAAACTGAAACTGAGTGTTCAGTGCAAAAAAAAATTTATATACTATACCTAGAGATTATTTTTTCCACTATGGAACTGTTTAAGTTTACTTTTTTTTTTGTTTAACTGCAGCTCTGGGAAGCATTTTAGGCCGTTTTTTGTACACCTGCTAGCTCCATTTCATTTGTTTAAACACATTTTATAACTGCAGTTTATATATTTTTCCAAGAAAATAAAAATGCTAAAAATATAATGTGGTGTTTGGGAGAGCTGTAGGTTGGGGGGACTGGAAGGAACAGGAGGGCCCCACGTTGGCACGGGTTCCACTTTATGCCAAGTGCAGCACATCCATCATCCCCCTCTGGCTGGGGAGCACCTCGGAGCTCTCATTCCCACTCACACACACGTTTCCCCTCGGCACCAGGAGCGGAGGGGGACGTGGGGACAATGGCCCCATTGGCCATGGGTGCTGCTCCGGGGCTAATTGCAGCCCCTGCCCTGCTGAGGTGTTGCTGCTGCAGCCTTGAAGCAATTTTCTGCTCCATTGGAAGGAGAGGCAGGAGCCCCCCTGGTGCAGTCGTGGCTCTGGAGCAGAGCCAGCAGGGAGGGATTGCTGGATTTTCCCCCATGGAAAAGTCTGGAAGGGGGCACACAGGTGGAGGGCACAGAGGAGCTGGGGGTTATTCTTTATGGAGGATCTGGGATGGGTTTGTCCTTGAGAGGGTTTTGTTTTCAGCAGAATTAGTGCTGGGGTGTTTATCGGCATGTGGGTTTGAAGAAGTGGTTATTGTACACCTACCTTACAGCACTTACATAAATAGAATCTATATTTTTAATATATAATATATATTTTATATATATGATATTGTATATCTTATATATATTATGTCCCTTACAAAAAGATACATAATATATATAAATACAAAAAATACATAATATATAAAAATACATAATATATCTAAAACAATGCATTATATATGATATTTTACATAGATACATAATATATATAAAATTTAAAATATATACATGCATTTTTATATATATATTTTATATATTATATATAAAAATATGCTTTAATGTAGCTGCACAATAACCACTTCTTACATTTCTTTTATATGTGTATGTATGTGTATATATGTGTGTGTATGTATGTATATGTTTTTGTAGGGGTGTGTGTATGTATAATATATATATAATGTAGTTATTATTCATGACACCCAATAGGAAAAATAAAGATGCTTCAGGCCTGAACTCCAACTCTTCTCCTCCTCTTGAGAAGCACAGAGTTTGGAAAGTGATTTTTCCCAAATGCTGGCGCCTCCGAGCAGCTGCTGGGCTGGGTTTATCCCAAACCTGCCTGGTTGTAGGAGCACAGGAGAGCAGAGGAGCTTTGGAGCCTGCACCAGGTGCTCTGTTGTCACAAGGAGCACATCACCTTCCAGAAATTCATTTCAACCACATAAAACTTACCACAGAATCCCAGCATGGCTGGAGTTGGGAGAGACCTTAAATCCCACCTCATCCCACCCCTGCCATGGCAGGGACACCTCCCACTGTCCCAGGGGCTCCAGCCCTGTCCAGCCTGGCCTTGGGCACTGCCAGGGATCCAGGGGCAGCCCCAGCTGCTCTGGGCACCCTGCCCACCCTCCCAGGGAAGAAATTCTTTCTAATATCTCATCTAATCCTGCTGGTTTGGTCCCAGCTTTATTATCTCCATTTTACAACGCTGAGCACCATCACTGGCATGATCTAAAGGCTTGAAAGGAGCTTTACAAGACTGGGGACAGAAGGGCACAGCAGCTCTCTGCTGTCTGAGCAGGACCCACCTGGACTGGCCATAAATAAGGAACCTGTTCCTGTCCTGGAAAATGGAACAACCGGAGTTATTTGAAGATTCACAAACCATTGTGAACCTCCTTATCTCTCAGTATGAAAAAGCCTCCCGAGCACTGCCTGTGTGACTTAAACAATGACATCAGCTCAGCACAGAACATGTTCCCTGGCACCAGGAGCTTTTTTTCCTTCTCAGGGAGTTGCTGTTCTTTGCCTCGAGCTCCTGCCTGCAGCAGCCAGGCTGATTCGGAGCTGCCAAGCGACACATTAGCAAAACGCAGAGAGAGAGAGGGGGAGAGAGAGAGAGAGAGAGAGGAGTCTCCAGGCCCAGCTAACACTGATTTAGCTTGGCACTAATGCTCCCTCCCCCAGTAAAACACACCACCTTTGATTTCTTTCTCAGTTTTCCCCCTCCAGAACACACTGGTTCTTTCCCTCCTGACCCTTCTCTTTTTATGAACGGTGGAAGAGCTCTCACACCTGAGTCTCACCTGAGTCTTCTCCTCCTGCTACCACTGAGGTGAAAAACAAATCCAGATGAACCCAACCTAAAGCAGAGCATGTTCTGTGGTATTCACATGCCCTCTGAGCAGAAAGGAGCTGTGAGACAAGCAGGGAAGAAGGAAAACACAATTCTTATCCCGCTGGCTGTGCCTGTGTTGTGCTGAAGCAGAATGCAATTTGGAGATTGTTCACCCACAGTGAGAATGTTTTGTTCCCTTGGTCTTCAGGGCCAGGTGTGTGTGGGACTGTCATGGGACAAGCAGAGAGAATCAGGGATGGGTGCAGAGAGAATCAGGGATGGGTGCAGAGAGAATCAGAGATGGGTGCAGAGAGAATCAGGGATGAGTGCAGGGAGAATCAGGGATGGGTGCAGAGAGAATCAGGGATGGCTGCAGGGAGAATCAGGGATGGGTGCAGAGAGAATCAGGGATGGGTGCAGGGAGAATCAGGGATGGGTGCAGAGAGAATCAGAGATGGGTGCAGAGAGAATCAGGGATGGGTGCAGAGAGAATCAGAGATGGGTGCAGAGAGAATCAGGGATGGGTGCAGAGAGAATCAGGGATGGGTGCAGCTCTGTGCAGTGTGAGCAAGAGTGAGTGCAGGGCAGATTCAGTTCAGATGAAATGCACACAGTACAGTGTAATAAAGTCATTAATTAGTAATTCATTAGCCTTCTGATGATGGAGTCAGACGCATCGTTCTCTCTCCCCTTCGCTGGAGTTGTCCTTGATTTACAATAATGTTCTGCCTCCTCTCCTCACAAGGAAAAGAATAGCCTCAAGACAAGGAGACTCCCTCACGGCCGAGGCGACTGACAAATTCTTGTGGTTTTCTCCAAAAGTCAACCCCAAAGGCAGCTGCCAGCCAAGGCAGCCCTGGCGAGGCCGCGCTGCCTGGAAATGAGCGCAATCGAACCCTAATGGCTGTTTGGATAATTGTCCCTGCGAGTGATCTGCCAACCCGGGCTGGAAACAAGGCTTTATTACAAATATAGCATGAAGGCTAATCTGGAATACATTAAAATGTTATTTCTGTAGCTGCCTTTTCCCAAACTTTAAATAATGGCTAAACCATTTATCAGCTCTGGAGGAGAAAGGTTGTGTATACTGTGCTTTTCAAGCAGAGGTGAGGAAAAAAAGAAAGTCTTCAATAAAAATATTCTCCACTCAAACTCTGTAATTTCTGGTCCCTTGTACATTGCTAAAAAATTATTACAAACCCGTTTCAGATTTGCTGAGAGGGGCATGGTCTGAATTTAACGTAACAACCAAGCTGTCTTTGAGGCACCTGCTGCAGACCTCTGGGATCACCAGGAGCTGCGAGAGGTCACAGCAGCCAGAGCCACCCAAGCGTTGTAAAGGGTGTGTAAATAACACACAGTAAATTAACTGTGTGTAAATAGCACAAAATAAATTACTGTGTGTAAATAATACACAATAAATAAACCGTGAGTAAATAATGCACAATAAACTGTGTGTAAATAACAATAAATAAAATGTGTGTAAATAATACACAATAAACTATGTGTAAATAGCAATGAATAAAGTGTGTGCAAATAATACACAATAAACTATGTGTAAATAGCAATGAATAAAGTGTGTGTAAATAATACACAATAAACGGTGTGTAAATAAAAATAAATAAAGTGTGTGTAAATAATACACAATAAACTGTGTGTAAATAACAATAAATAAAGTGTGTGTAAATAATACACAATAAACTGTGTGTAAATAATTCCCAACCATCAGTAAGGCACAGAAGGAAGGAATTCTTTCCTGGGAGGGTGGGCAGGCCCTGAGGTTGCCCAGAGCAGCTGTGGCTGCCCTGGATCCCTGGCAGTGCCCAAGGCCAGGCTGGACAAGGCTGGAACACCCTGGGACAGGGGAAGGCGTCCCTGCCATGGCAGGGGTGGCACTGGGTGAGCTTCAAGGTCCCTCCCAACCCAACCCATTCCATGATTCTACAAATGGGATCAGCCCCAGCGCCATAATTCGGAGAAAATCTCCAAATGTGGTTTTTACAGCTCAATCTGACTGGCACCTTGAGCACCAGAGCGCCTCTAGCACCATCCCACTTTATTTCCCTGCAGAGTCCTCCTGCTCCTCAAGAAGAGCATTCTGTGTTTGATGGATGTGCTGGGACTGCTGGATTTCAGTCCCTTCATTCCTCTGCCTTCTTTTTTTTTTCCTTCTTGCTGTATCTATTAAAGTGATTTACTACTTTTTCATTGTTCTGCCTGGAGCTCGTCCAACTCTTGAGATCAAAATCCCCCAAAAACTTCTCCTCGACAAAACATGAGGGCGATCAGAATGAAACAGGACCTGTGGAAAAGATTTGGATTGTGGGAAAGGAAATCACCCCATCTCCATGGAAACGCATTCACGTTTTCCAGTTGCTCCTGAATAAATGAAGTTTGTGTTCTCTAATTCCTGGACTTCAATTTCAAGCACACCTAGCCTGAAAGTACCTGGGAATGCTGCTAAAGGCATCAAGGTTTCTCTGAGCAGCTCTGCACTTTCACAGCAAGGCTTTTTCTTTCCCCATTTTCATTTTTTTCTCAGGAAATCACCATCCAAGTCCTTCAGAAAACGTCTGGGAAAGGCACACACGACCCACAAGGTGCTTATAAGAATTAGCTGGAGTGCCTAACGTTTTACTCCAAAATTGCAATTCCTCCTAAATCCTTAAGAACCTCTGGAGCAGTCGGCGCTCCCTAACGAGCCCCACGTGTGAGGCAATGTTAAAGGAATACTTAAAGCTTTCAAAATTCAATTTACACAATGTGAGCATCCAGTCAAGGCTTTGGGGCTGCCCATGGATCCCTGGAATGTCCAAGGCCAGGCTGGATGGGGTTTGGAGAACCCTGGGATAGGGGAAGATGTGGGTGGAACGGGATGGATTTAAGGTGTCTCCCAACCCAACCATTCCATGATTTTGTGGTTCCATTTCTCTCCCTGGATTTCCTGCTGTGTGCTGTTGGATAAACTCCTGCTTGGCATCAAAGGAGGTTGGGATTATTCCTGACTTCCAGCAGGTCATGGAAAGAAAAATCAGCAAATCTCGACCTATCTTTGGTGGAGGTTGGTTATTCCATGGTGTCATCTCAGAACCGGGATCAATCCTCACTGAAAACCCTCATTACAGCATTCTGCACTAATTACAGTTCCCAGGGATTTTAGGACACAAGGCTGCTTTATTGCAAGGTTTGGTTCCTGTAGCTAAACTGAGAGATTTCATTTTAATGTTTTCAGTCTCCCCCTTTGCACAGCTCCTCCACATTCCCCACTCCTCAGTTAGCGCCTCTCTCCCAGCGCTGTCAGCCTTCCCAGGGCTCATTTACCAGAGGAAAAGAAAACCTGAGCCCCAGAACCTTTGAGGGGAGGCAACACTTTATAATTTCCTCACAGAGGTGAATTGGTACCTGCAAATCCACCGACACACAGGGAAATTGCTGCCAGAGAAAGGCTGGGATCAGACTGGGATCCACACACGGCCACGGCCACATTCCATAGAGATTTTTTGTGGCATTTAATTGGGATAAAGACCAGACCATCTGAATTGATTTTCACTCAACATCTAGACAGATCTGAGAACACTTGAGTTGCTCGTACCACCAGCAATCCCCCACCCTCAAGCTTCTTTTTATTCATGGCAAAATTTTTAGTGCAAGATTAGGAGCTTCCTTTTCTTCTGTGTCCTTAGCTCTGAGCCATCCCCAAATTTACGAAATTTAATAACACAGTCATAAAATGCTGAGAAAATCATGGTTCTGTTCTGCCTATGAATTCCTTCCTGAGCTTCAATAAAGAACTTTGGGCCTCATGTGTCCTGGTATAAATGTACAAGTCCAGGTGAAGGAATGGGCCACTTTCCTGATGAGGATGTGAGCTCCCTACTCCAGAGCAGAGATCCCACAGATTTCCAGACAATGGATCATAATCTCAAATGCAAACCCTCCTTGATATGAGAGCATGGTCTGGTTAAAACTCCTCCTGGGGGGCACATTCTGGGCTCTGGACAGGATTTTCCAAATCATGGCCTTATCAGGACAGGAAGATTTCCGGGCATGCTTGGCACCAGCCTTCCCTGTGGATTAGAGGACCCCAAGGATGCTCAGCAGCACCAGGGAATTATTGGGGTCACCTGAGCACTGGAGCGCTCTCCTTGCAATCCCCACTGACATTCCTTGCAGGCAGGGCCTATAGAATAATTTCAGTTTGCTTTGCAGCACCACTTCCACTTTTCCAACGCTTTTTTGGCTTTTCCAAGGGATTCAACAGAGCTGGATTGTGCCTGGCTGCAGAAGGCAGCAGGTAGAAGGGGTTTGGTGCTCCTCGGGCTGGGGAAGGCCCTATGGCTGAGGGGATCAATAACCCCTGTGTTTCCAGGCCCTGCTTATTAAAGGTGGTGCATGGAAAAAAAATAAGAACCGTTCCCTATTTATATCTGGAACTTAATGAAGTGAAATTATCACAGCCGACAGGCGCTGGTGCTGTAATTCAGAGACACGGCTTGGCTTGGAGGGATCTGCAGGCTGTTTTTATTCCAAATAATAAAAAAAAAGAGTGAAACCTAATCCTCTAATCAGTTCCAATTTACATATTCACGGCTCTTATTTCCAGCCTGCTCGGAGGGGAAAAAAAAAAAAAAGATAAGTGTTGGAGTCACGAAGCGATTATTTGATTAAGTAATTATTAATCCCAGGGTGCTCTGATTAATTCCCAGCAAGTTAAACAAACGGATTGGAGCTGGGCTGGTCACCTTCTCACCATTGTCACACACAGGGGGAAAAATCCTGCAGAGATATTTTTACCTGCTCCACACTGAGGAGTTTTGTTCACTGAAGGGCTCCCCTGCGCTCCCCAGGGGTTAATACCCTGCTAAATGAAGTGTTACATGTTGGAATTTTATCTGTGCCTGACTCCAAGACCAAATGCTGATCTGTGTTTTCAAGCTGCAAACTCCAGGCTGGATCTGTGAGCAAGTTGTTTTTTAAATGTTTAAAGAAATGAAAAATTAAAATTAAAAAAAAATAAACAACGACAAAAAAAAAAAAAACCTCTGAATGTGGTTTTTAAACAACTTTTTACTGACTGCAGTGATCTGTTGTGGAGATAATGTCATAGCTGAGAGTCCTTCAGAGCAAGGTCTATGCACTGATTTCAATAGAGCTGAGATAGATGCTTCAAAATATCATCTGTCTTTAGAAAAAGCAAAAACACTGAGCAAAAACAAACCTGGAACTGATGTTTTCCAGCTTTATTGGAGTTTTTAATCCTAACAGGCTACAACCTCTTGTAGTTGGTCGCACAAGCAAACACACCAAACCCTCAAGTGCTGCTCACTTTGGCCTAAAAGCTGCCCTGGAACCAGCCTGGCTCAGTCTCTCCATTCCCCCTCTTATCCAGGAAAAAGCCCAGGAAAACAGGAAGGTGATGTGTGAGCCCACGAGAAATAAATTGGAAGTACATTGCACGAAGGGAAAAGGTGAGAAGCACAACCCAAACCTCCCTGTGAGCATCTTTCTGCCACCAGTGAAGTGAGTTCGTGGCACAGGGATGGGCTGGACTGAAAAAAAGAATTAATTTAATATCTTGGATGTTCTAAAACTGCTGATAAAAGCAGCCAGTTACTGAGCAGGGACCTCAGTTGGTGGCTGGGTCACATCAGTCAATGCTGGA
This sequence comes from Fringilla coelebs, assembly GCF_963513975.1. NCBI lineage: Eukaryota > Metazoa > Chordata > Aves > Passeriformes > Fringillidae > Fringilla > Fringilla coelebs. Next base: position 1,697,561 of record NC_140045.1, on the reverse strand, counting down.
AGTGTATTTTTAATTCCTTGTCCATTCTTTTACTGCTTAACCAGATCTTCTCCTCTGATGCCAGGTCCAGATCCAGCCCATCAACCACAAGGGATGAATGTTGGGGTCAGGACTGCCCAGGGAGCCTGGCCTCAGGAGGATTTGTTAATTAAATACAATATTCTTAACGAACAATTCTTCCTGCTGCCATTCCCAACAATGCAACCTTTCCATCAGCAATAATTCCTAGTGCCAATCTCAAATCTCCTGATTAAAAGGAGGCTTTAAATTAATTTAAAATTTTTTAATTTGAAAACCGTAAATTCTCTCTGCCGAAGATGAGTTTGACTTTTTTTGTTTGAGTTTTGCTATTTTTGGGGGATTTCAGTAAAGAGCTCCAAGCTCAGTTTGAATATTCATCACCCAGCCTTGCAGTGGGATGAAATCCTCAGTCAATCTTCATGGATAAAACTTCCTTAGAGGCTTCAAAAATACTGAGCAAAGCCCATTTCCTTCAGTGCAGGACAGTGTGTTCCCTGGAGGGATGGGAAAATGTCACATTCCCCATGGATGTGAGGCTTTGAGCAGGCTGAGCTGGAGCAGGGGCTGGGCACAGTCCCAGAATAAAGCAGGGATTGATTCCAAGGATCTCCTCCATGGATCCACCTGGGGCAGCACCAGAGCCCAGCCAGGGCTGCACCCAAGATGACCCAAAATGGCCCCAAAATGCCCGGCCGGGCACGGGGTCTCTCCCTGGGATCAGCTCTGCTCCATTTGCACCTTGCAGTTCATTGTCCCATCCCAGCTTTAGCCCCTGCAGCCCCACCCTGCTTGTTTTTCTCTCTCCAGCCCACGGGGTTTGTGCTCCTGGGCTGGCATTGGGATCATTTGTCCTTGGTGCCCAGCTGGAGCAGGAATTGTTTTGTGTCCCTGCTCTGTGCACAGAGCTCAGCATCCCCTGGTGTGAGCCCAGACCCACACACTGAAGCAGCACAGAACCTGAAAAATAGAAAAGCTGAACCTGAGCCATCAGATGCAGCAGCAGAGGATGAGACAGAGCCCGGGCTACAAGTGAAGGAGCTCCTCAGGCATCAGGAGCAGAGGGATGATGGTAAATGACATAGCCATGAGTAATGGGCGCCATCCAGCTCTTCCCTGTCTTTCATGAGCATGGGAACAGCTCAGCTTTTGAGGCAAGAAAATATTCTGAGGTTTGGGTTGAGGGAGATGAAAGCTTTTGTTGTGAGTGAAATGGAAAGTTTTGTTCTCCTCTGTCCCAGTGACGTTACTGGGATAAAGACAAGACCCTCTGAATTAATTTTCACTCAACATCTGCACAGATCTGAGAACATTTATCTTTAGCAGTTGCTCGTTCCCACCAGCAATCCCCCCCCCAAGCTTCTTTTTTATTCATGGCAAAATTTTTAGTCCCATCATCTGTGTGGTGTCAGCATCTTCCAGCACAGCATTCAGCCAAAGGCAACCAGAAGCTGCTCCCAGAGCCAGATTTATTCATCAAAAACTAGCCTGAAGTGCCTTAGAAATGGCAATAAATGCACAAAATCAACCTTCTTCCTGGGAGATGTCGGTGTTGATTTCTCTTTCTCCCTCCAAATCTTTGCAGCAGCTCTCTGTGGAACTGCTGCCTCTGCCTGAGACTTCACCACCACGCTCCTGAAGGAACTCCTTGGATTCAGGAAGGTTGCAGGGGATGGGGTTTGGGGCTCACGCTCCAAAATCTGTCTGCAACACCCCAGAGGATGTGTGAGGAGGGCTGCAAGAATGCAACCAACAACCTCACCGCCTTTCAAACCCTTCCAAGCTGAAAAGAAACCACCAGGCCACGCAGAGATCTCCAGGAAGAAAATCACTACTGAAAATGTGGTTTGATGGTTTTGTTCTGAGACCACGAAATGTTTCTGCTCCTCTGACTCGCTGTCACACTCAGGAGGCGCCATCAGAGCCAGGCAAGGAACCTCTGGGCCGATATTTCATCCTGGAAATGAAAGGCAAATCAGGGAGCAGTTCAAAAGCTTTTCCAGGAGATCTGGAATATTGGCTGCCTGCTCCAAGCCGAGCCTGGCCCAGCTCCAGGGCTGTGTCATCCCAGCCATACGTGTCCCACGCTGGCTGGGACCACCCAGCATCTCCTGTAGCTCTCCAAATGCAAAACTTCCTTTCTTTAGCATGTGAAAAGATGGTTTTCGTGTTGTTATCCAGCAATGGCTGCCCTGATTTATTCAGCACAAGCTCCTCTGTGTTTGATAAGCAAAGGTGGCCAAGTAACACAGATATTGGCTGGTAAATATTTTCCCAAAGAGGAACACGGAGCACCGTGTGTTTTGTTAACCACTGGGTCAGATAATTGAGTGTTCAACAACATTTGAAAGCCCTGTGAGTTTTTAAGTAAACTCTAGAGCTGAGATAAGCCTTGGAAAATGCAGGTAGAACAAGCAGTACTCACTGACGTGATAAAAGGGTTGAAAATGTCACTGAAAGTGGGATGTGATACCCGAGGTCTCATGGAATAACACTGAGCCAAAGAAGGATGAGACAAACCTGAGGAGCTGGGCACGGGTACTGCCCCATCCCAGCGTGTGCCACCTCGGGATGAGATCATGGGAGCTGCAGGCCTTGAGAAACCAGATGAGCAAAGATCTATATTTGTCTGGTGCCCCAGGATGAGCAGAGCTTGGGACTTTCAAAGCAGCCTGAGTTTGGGGTGGTGGCAGCTTAAAGGGTAAAAAGGGTTGAAAATGTCACTGATTCTGGGATGTGATATCCCAAAGTCTCATGGAATAACACTGAGCCAAAGAAGGATGAGACAAACCTGAGGAGCTGGGCACGGGTGCTGCCCCATCCCAGCGTGTGCCACCTCGGGATGAGATCATGGGAGCTGCAGGCCTTGAGAAATCAGATGAGCAAAGGTCTATATTTGTCTGGTGCCCCAGGATGAGCAGAGCTGGGAGGGTCCTTTCAGCCCAGTCCCAAAGTAACGTGTGTGCTGCTTTAACCTTTCTGAATTTCAAACCACCTCCTACCTAATGGACCAAAAAAGAACAAGTAATAATCTGAGAGGGCGGGAGAGAAAATCTGTCAGCCTGACTCAGACTATTGGACCATCAAGCCCGGTATCCTGTCTCCGAAACGCCGTCAGTATCTGACACTTCAGGCTTAGCTGGGATAATAAAACATTTTCCTCAACCTTATGTAACATCTCGGCCTGGCAAAGAGAAGATTTAAACATTGATTGCTTTCCACTCCCCTCTGTCCCATGAATGTGAATCTGACTCTTTTCCAAAATGAACAACTCTGATGAGCTGGAATTGGTTTCTGGGCAGGATGGGAAAAGCTCCTCTCTCGTTACTCATTCCTGGAGAGATCTGCTAAACCTTTGCCTCCTAAAAGGGGCACTTGAATGAGGAGGCATAAAACTCCCTCCGCAGGATTCTGGGTGCCCACGGCCACCTTTTCACGGCAGCTGGAAAGGCAAGGCACAAGACTTCATGTCTAGTCACTTTATTTTTCCCCATCATGTCTACTTCCTTTATTTTTGTATTTGTTTAAGCTCTCCATTAGTTTATTAGCTTGACAGCAGCCCAGTTAATTAGCCCGTCCTCCCTCCCCCAAGCCCAAGCCGGCGAGGCTCCCCAAATGCACACAAAATTTAGTGCTGCTGCTGCTGCTGGGGCACTTCTCAAAACAAATAAAAGATTTGCAAAGCCAGCCACCAAGCATCCAACATAATTAAAGTGCATTTGTTACTTTTTGGGCCCTCGCACACAATCGGGGCCTTGTGCAGAAGGAGCACTCCCCAAATCAGGCTGTTTTTCTTTCAGAGGGAAGAGTGCCAGGAGTCTCCCCAGCCCAGGTAACATAAGATCCCAAGGAGCAGCAAATGGACAGTGGGAGCCAGAGTGAATGGACTGTGGGGAGATCTATATGAAGGCGAGTATCTATAGATATATGCAAACATGCACAGACAGGGAGCTATAGTTCTTCAGGGGGAAAAAAAAAAAATTAAAAAAAAAGCAGTGGAAAGGCTCCCAGAAATGAGTGCTCCGTGCACAGGTATGTAAATGACTCTGGAGTCTTGCTGTCCACCACCTCAATCAATTACAAGGTTACTCAAGATAAAACAAACACCATTTCAATTAACTGCACATACAGCAGTGGTTAGAGGCACACGCAGGGAAGAGGAAGTGGGAGGAATTTTTGGAAAATGGAACTTTTTTCCTGCTGCTTCTGGAGATATGCACAAATAGAGGTTGTGGTGCTGCGAGTAGAGCTGTGAATGGTCTTAAAAACTCCCAACCTAAAGCTGTCATGGTCTGAACTAAAAGCAAAATGAGGGGACAGAAATAAAACAAAAAAGAGTGAATGAACATTTAAACATCTGTTCGGTTTGTGCTGGCTCAGAACAACCATTTGCAAGAGTCAGGGGGAGCAGAAATGGGAAAGGATGCTGGAGGAGCACTGGTTGTGTTGGAGAAGGGGTGCAGAGAAGCCCTCAGCAGCTCTGAGTGGGTGCAGCTCCCAGCTCCCTGCTCCCATCCAGCAGGATTCCTGTCTGGCTCGGCTGCTGTCTGTCTCTGCCCAGGATGGTTCTGTTCGAGATCAGGCTCCAAAGGATGAGGCTGGACTCTCAGGTTTTGTCTTCAAGGTTGTTTATTATTTCTTTTCTACAAAGTTTTCTCTCTGCCCAGCCGGGATCTGACCAGCAAGGCAGCCAAAGGCACTCTGAGCGCCCACGAGGCACATGTGTCTTTTTATAACAAAGTCCACATAAATCTTATTTACCTTTTGTCCCCAATACCTTTCACCCTTATTAGCAAGTGTACCTTCACCAAGAACCTATCCAAAAATATCTGTGTCACACAGAAAATGGAAGACATGAAGAAGGAAGAAGAACCACGAGCCAGGCCCAAATTCCTCCATCTTGTCTCCATAACCCCCCTGCACCGAAACCTTAAAACCTGTGTTTTACCCTGTAATTATATTATTTCTACACCATTGAAACCCCAGTGATTCTCATATCCTCACATGCAGGTGGCACATCCCTAGAGGGATCAAAGTCAAGCCACCAGGCATTTTGGCAACATTCCAAGACCTCTGAGCCCCCCAAGGGTTCTCTGGGCAGCTCTGGATGTGCTCAATTCCCACAGATTCCCAGGCTGGCAGCGCTGAGCACACACAGCTGGGGCACGGAATCTCACAACAACCCTCGAATTCAGGAGGGGCTTGAGAAGCCAGGGCAGGAATGGTGACAGGGACTGGGCAAACATCCCCAGGGATGCTTTTCCACCTGTGCCACAGATTTTTGCGCAACGCTGAGCAAACCATGCTGCCTCCTTTCCTCATTTTTCACACGTGTGTGCAAAAGTTCCTGGTCAAGAGGCCTTGCCCGCTGCTCACCTGCAATCAGTTCAATATTCAACAGGAGTTTTAGACATTTTTCAACTTCTTTGGCCAATGCAGTAAAACTAAAGATCGACTGGCGTTTTGAAAAAAAAAAATCATTATTAATCAAATATTTCTGGATGAAATACACCCAGAGCAGGAGATAGGACCAAAATTTATAGCCACACCATCATAAATCACCATCCAGTCTCCTGCTGCTACACTCAAGGTCATAAGCAATAAATTTAGTGCAGTTGCCCAGTTTTACTTGGTGACTTCAGCCACAAAAGCTGCCTGTGAGCCTGCTCCTGAGAGCAAGGAGCAAAAGCAGGTGTATTTGAAACACCCTCATGTTAGTTTTGGTGACCCCCACTTGCAGGGGACTGGGATGTGTCGCACTTCCATGTGTCCTTTCACATCCCTGATTTATATTTGTGACAGACCAGAAACGCTGAGTTTGTCATTGATTGTGGGCAGGAACTTCTTGGGGGCAAACTCCACACCTAATCCATGTCAACCTTCTCTTTGCTGGCTACAAGAACTAAATAAAATCTTCAATCTGGGGAGGAATCGAACCCAGCACTTATTCCATAATGATCCCAACCTCAAACCCCTGACATTTCAAGAGAAAGATGAGGTCCAAATGGCCTTGCTTCAATGCCCAATTAAATTCACAAAAAAAATCAACCTTTCCTGAGCCTTCTTCCCGTTGCAAAAATGGATTTTCCTCTTCTCTGCTCACCGGCTGCCAAGGGCCACCCTAAACACGCAGAGATCCCCGCTGAGCTCGGACACAGCTCTGGGGTTTTTGTGCATTTCCCAGGACTATTAACAGAGCAATATAATGAGAAATGAACTGAGGTTAAAGAATTCAGTGCCTGGTGTATTTTCACTCAAAACACCGGCTGCATCAGGGGACCTGCCAAGAGGAGAGTTTAATATCGTATGAAAAGGAAGAATTTTCATAATGACACTTGGCAGGGGCTGCATCCCCCCCATGAATGGAGCTGCTGGGGCTTTCTCTCCTCCTCTCTCCAATTCTTTCCCCACAGCCCAAGGGCAGCACAAGGGGTTTTCATTTTTAAGGGATTGGGAAGCACTGGAACCAAGCTTTGGGCAACTCTTCACACTGCCTATATTTAAGCACCTCAGTTCAGGAGGTATTTTGGGAAAGAAGTTTCCAGGCTGTGCAGTTTCTTTACAGTCAAAAGGTAAAAAGTGGACCCAGAATTTCCTAAATTGTCTAAAAAATTTTGTTCCATGTGAAGGTTTCTCCTCGTTTTTCAGATCTAGCTAGTGGGTCAAAACAACTACTTCCTTTGTAAATGAGATTGAGACTTTTTAAATGAAAATGATGCAGAAGAATCACCTGAACCACTAAAACCCCCAGCTGTAAGGATAAAGCAAATCCCACATTTTGCCTTCCATCCTTTGATACCTGGTGGCTCTTCCTGAATTTCCTAATTCTGATTGTATTCACACCAGCACTCCCATCGTGGTTGGTGTTTTATTTTCTCTCCCAGCTCTGCTTGTTCCCTTTTCCCTCACTCCCATCTATTTGGAAACATCATGCCACGAAAAAAAAGAGCAAATAAAACAGAAATGAATGCCTGAACAGGGATAATAATGATCTCTACTACAGAGATCAAACATTCTTGATAAATTCTCTTTTACTGGTTCTCAGCACAGGGCTCAGGCTGCAGCAGGAGCTGGCCCCACTCCCCAACAATGGACTGGTTTCAAACAGTTTTATCATTTTTACTAAAACTCTGGAGGCAGAACTTGGTCTGACTCACTGACAGGCTGGCCCAGCACGGTTGTAGGTGGAACAAATACAACAAAACTCTGCTCTGAGAAAGGCCAAACATCAGGGAAAACAATTCCTCGTGGGGAGATGGAAGAGCAGCGGTGGAATTCCGCTCGCTCGGGTGACGTGCGTGAATGAAAACAATCCCACAGAGATTTGGGGGGCTCAAATCCACCCCTGGGGAGCCACTCCAACCCTGCAGCAATAAAACCGAGCACAGGGAGCTCATTTTCCCCGAGACTCCGGGTAGAAAGTCAGCAGAAAAATGCCCTGCAATGAGCATTACAGAATGTAACTCTCCTTCGGAGGTGACGGCAGGGCCCTCATTTGCAAGTGATAAATGTCACTGCTCTTCCATCTGCAGCCTTTTAAAACCATTTTGGAGGGATGTAATGAGGCTGCACAGCCTCGGAGGGACGGGCAGGGGACAGCGGGGCCATTTGAGCTTTGCTGAGTGTGTCACGGGGGAGTTGTCCATTTTTTTTTCCCTTTTTTTTTACCAAAATGAGGTGCCCCAGGGGAAAGTCAGCAGCTCGAAGCAGCCCCACCTGAGTGTGTCTTGGGAGGAAGCCTGCTGCCTCATATTTTTTAAAAGGGGAAAAAAAAAAAAAATTATAATAATAGAGCCGAGCCAAAAATATCAAGCAGTTCATAGCTGTGAAAAAGCCAGGGAAAGCTGAGTCGCCGCCGGCCCGTGTTGTTCTTCCAAACAAGCTGACCACCCTCCCTTCATAACATTTTATTTATTAAAGCAAAATTGGCCCGCTGGAATAAAATTATGCGCTATTCACATGCATATGTATCTCTGTGAAGGTATGGTTATTGATGGCTGCGTTTCCATACGGCCACAAGGTCCCTACAGAGATTTTTGCGGGGGTGAGAGGCTGAATTCGTTATGAGGGAAAAATTGAAACGGTGTGGACGGTGTAACAATTCAGTTCTAAGTCAGTTGTAGCTGTTATAAACCAGATATAACTCGGATATAATCCTAAATCAGTTGTAGCTGTTACAAACCAGGTATAACTCGGATATAATCCTAAATCAGTTGTAGCTGTTACAAACCAGGTATAACTCGGATATAATCCTAAATCAGTTGTAGGTGTTATAAACCAGGTATAACTCGGATATAATCCTAAATCGTTCGAAGCGTTTTAATTCACATTTAATTCCTCGGAGCTCCGCGCAGGCCGCGGGGCCGCTCCCCGCACGCCGTTGCCGTGGCAACGGCGCGCTCTCCTCCCATTGGTCGGTGCGCGGCGCAGCAGCCAATCAGCGCCCGGCGTTTCGCCGGCGGCAAGATGGCGGCGGCGAGGCGCGGGCGGGCGGAGGAGCGGGGCCGGGAGCGGGGATGGTTTTAAGGAATAAATTCCGTGTAAATTCCTGCATCCCTGAGCGACTCCGTCCTTAACCAGTCCCCCCAAACACCCTTCTCACGCAGGGAATAATCCTCAGGGTCTTTCTGGCTGAGCATTCAGAGAAACACCCTCCTAAATTGACCAAGCGCTGCGGAGGCTCAGGGCAGCAGAAGCAATATTTTCCGCTATTTACCTTTATTTTTTTTTTTTTAATTCCCATTTTTAATATCCCCATATTTACCTGCAGCACAGTCTAGACAGCTAATGAAACAGCGAGAGCCCAGTGGCTTTTCAGAAGAATGCCAACAAAAAGAGAATTAGAAATAAATGGAGTGAAGAAGGGGATGGGTGCTGAGCGTGCCTCGGGCGGGGCGTCCCGGGTTTATTGGGTTTATTTGGTTTATTCTTGTCATTCCTAAAACCCCCACAGGATTCACCGCCTTGTTCCGAGGGCTGAAAGGAGCAGCAGGTCGAGTTTACAAAATGTGCTTAAAGATGCCGTGGGATCCCAGAGGGATTTTTCCAGACAGTTCATAAAACCAGCTGGTGAGTCACCGCTGGAAGCTAATGGGAGTAAGGCCTGGAACTTATCTAGGTGCTTTTAATAAATCCTACTCTTTCCATATCGACATGATTAAATGCATAATGTGCTTTTTTTAACTGTGACCCAGTGTTTATCCAGTGCCAAGAGCAGCAAGCTGAGCACTAAAATTCTCTGTACTTCTGGAAAATAGTGCCTGCTCTGGAGAATCCAAAATATTAACGAGCAGGTAAGTGTGCAGTCAGACTGGGACACAAATTCTCCCTCAGCACCTCACAGCAGGGTTTTGTCCTTTCATTTCTGTGCAGATTCTGAATTTCAGAAGTTATCAAGGCCAGATTTTTCTGCTGATTTTTGTTTGTCTCAGCAAACACCCCCAGAGCTGCTGTGTTTTACATGAAACACACTCCTGACAGTGATTGAGAAAGAAAGGGGGGAAAAAAGGGGAAAAAAAGGAAAAAGAAAACCAGCAGTGATTTTCTTTCAGTGTTGTTTATTTGCCATTCCCTTCCATGGATGCAGTTGGATCCTTTTTGTTCAATCCTGCAAGCTGTGGGAGGAGAAGGGAGAACTCCTCATACACTGAATAAAACACATAAAATAATATTGAAATTATAAAATCCAGAGCCAGAAGGAAATTAAATAGGTGGTGTAGCTTTTTCTCCCTTTACACCTGGGTTTGGATGTTTTCCTGACACCTTTATTTACCATTCCCTTCCATGGATGCAGTTGGATCAAAATCCTTCTTGTTCAGGAGGATCCTGCAAGCTGCAGGAGGAGAAGGGAGAACTCCTCATACATTGAATAAAACACATTCTGTGATATTGAAATTATACAGTTTGGAGCCAGAGGGAAATTAAATAGGTGGTGTAGTTTTTTCTCCCTTTACACCTGGGTTTGGATGTTTTCCTGACATCTTTATTTACCATTCTCTTCCATGGATGCAGTTGGGTAAAAATCCTTCTTGTTCAGGAGGATCCTGCAAGCTGCAGGAGGAGAAGGGAGAACTCCTCATGCATTGAATAAAACACATTCTGTGATATTGAAATTATACAATTTGGAGCCAGAGGGAAATTAAATAGGTGGTGTAGCTTTTTCTCCCTTTACACCCGGGTTTGGATGTTTTCCTGACATCTTTATTTACCATTCTCTTCCATGGATGCAGTTGGATCAAAATCCTTTTGGTTCAGGAGCATCTTGAGAGCTGCAGGAGGAGAAGGGAGAACTCATACACTGAATAAAACACATAAAATAATATTGAAATTACAAAATTCAAAGCCAGAAGGGAATTGAATAGGTGGTGTAGTTTTTTCTCCCTTTACACCTGGGTTTGGATGTTTTCCTGACATCTTTATTTACCATTCCCTTCCATGGATGCAGTTGGATCAAAATCTTTCTTGTTCAGGAGGATCCTGCGAGCTGCAGGAGAAGGGAGAATTCCTCAAACACTGAATAAAACACATTCTGTGATATTGAAATTATAAAATTCAGAGCCAGAGGGAAATTAAATAGGTGGTGTAGTTTTCTAGTATTACACCTGGGTTTGGATGTTTTCCTGACATCTTTATTTACCATTCCGTTCCATGGATGCAGTTGGATCCTTTTTGTTCAGGAGGATCCTGCGAGCTGCAGGAGAAGGGAGAACTCCTCATACACTGAATAAAACACATTAAATGACATTGAAATTATAAAATTCAGAGCCAGAAGGGAATTAAACAGGTGGTGTCATTTTCCCACTTTACACCTGGGTCTGGGTGTTTGCCTGACTTGTTCCTGAGTGTTTTGAACACCTCCAGGTATCGTCTGTGCCACTGTGAGGTGGAGCTCCTCAGTGTTCCACCTCCAAAACTCCAAAATCGAGCCTGGAGCAAACTGGAATTGCCCTGAAGTGCCTCCTTTTAGCTTAAACAGCTTAGAACTAAATCTGTGTTTTAGGGAAATGGAAGAAATCTGGAGTGTTGTTTTTCCTGAGGTGTTTTCTGCTTTTATTTAGGAAGTCCAAACTGAGAATTCAGTGTGGCAGTGGTGTGTTGGTTCTGTGCTGCATTCCTGGGGGATAACTGGGATCAGGACGTGGCTGCATCATAAAAGGAGTTGAGCAATTCCCTGGGATGGAATTTGGGGTGACAGGAGCATTCCCTGAACGCTTCAGAGGCTGCACAGGGGAAGAATCCAGGCCCAAAAATTAAACCTTCCTTACCTGACCTGGACATTTTTCACTCTCAGATGGAAATTGTTGCATCAAACTCGATGGAGACACAGCTGATATTCCATAAGTGGCCAGGGGAGGAAATCCCAGTTGAAATGAGTCACCCTTTTTGTGCAAATATTAACTTTGGCTGGTGGACATTTCTCTGATATCTCTTTTCCAGATCTGTCTCACAGTACATTGTCTTGGCTGCATTGAGCTGGAGCCTTTGGTTCTCTGAATAACTTTCCTTTTTCACTCTTTTTATCTATTTATTGTATCTGAAAGGTAAAGAAAACACAATTTTCCCCATGATTCCACTTCCAGAGATGCAGTATTAAATTCTGTACCGGTGGAAAACTTTGATTTAATAATGGCAGAAAGCACAATGCTGAGGATTTGCTAAAACAAGTGGAAAATCCAAGAAACTGGCAAGCCCTGCTTCCCAGGATCTCCCTGCTCTTCCATCCCCATGCTCTGATTTATCTTAGAAATAAAAATAATTTATTATCATTATTTAGAATTTAATAGAGTGATTTAGAATTTATTTTATGTGGTGGGCACTGGAATTAACATTTAATTTTGAAAAATCTTCATATTCCCCAGCAAAACACCCTTCAAGGTTGTGCCCACCAACTGTTAAGAATTAATTACAGATAATAAGAAGAGAGGAAATTAATTAAATATTGCTCATTCCTGGTTCATGATCCTTCAAACCTCATCACTTGTGATGGAGGAACACGGGAATGCAGAGCTGGAATCCGCAGCTCCAGGAGTCTGGAGGAGATGATGGGGGAAAACCAGGACTGAAGTTTTTGTTAAACACATGAAAAGTCTAGGATTGAAATAAATCCCTTTTTGATTTATTCTTTATCAGTCTCTTTTCATTGTGAGGGTGTTGCAGTGCTGCTGCGAGGTGATAAAGGACATTTCTCCTCCCAGGATCCTGCAGCCCTGGGGCCGCTGCTCTCTTGGTGCTGCTCTTGGGCCTGCAGGCAGAACTCTAAATTAACTTTTCCAAGCAGTATTTTAGGGAAGGTGGCCATAAATAACCCAGGTTTGGACAATGTACCAGGGCTGACACCCTCATCCCTGCAAATTGTGCTCCAGGATCTTCCACAAGTGCCCAGGGGTTGGGGTTTGGCACCCTACAGTGACGCGTTTGCTTCCTGACCTCAACGCTGGTGTCCCCTGTGGTGCCACCTTCCCCTGCAGGCTGGCAGCTGGCACCTGGGGACGCTGCAGATAGCCAGCTTTCATTCCAGCCTTTCTGTCATTCCTCTGAAATGAGCTGCTGCCCAGATAAGGGACAGCCAGCAGGGAAAGGGGCTGGGAAGGGTTCCATGAGCAGATTAAGGGAGGGAGGCAGAATTCCAGAACCATCCGGGAGCTCTGCCTGGTTTTGCTGCTTTGTTTGACATTGTCAAGTTTGTGTTGTTTCATTTTGGGTCCTTGTTTCATCTTGGTTTTGGACTTCTGGGCTGCTGCAAGTTGCAGAGTTACCGAGTCCTTTTGCACTTATCTTATCTGGGTTTCCTCATTTCCACTATTAGGTGATGTCTGACACCTTTTGGGTCCAGTCGGATTGTCTGGACATGCAGTGAGTCACTCCCCGTCCCCCTGCATTTTCCGACCTGCCCTCACCCCTGCTCTGAGGGGAAAGTGTTTTCAGCAGGTTGTCCTGGTCCTTTGATGGGTACAGCCACATCTGGAGGAGGGCTCAGATGGAAATCTTACAGAAATAAAGGTGTCCTGGCCATTCTTCAGGAGGGAATGAAGTGTGACGGTGATCACAGAGGTCCCAGGATGAGGGAAGAGATGAGAATGTTGACTCCGTGTTCAGAAGGCTGATTTATTATTTTATGATATATATTGTATTAAAACTATACTGAAAGAATAGAAGAAAGGATTTCATCAGAAGGCTGGCTGAGAATAGAAAAGGAATGATAACAAAGGTTTGTCTCTGACTGAGACAGTCTGGACAGCTGGACTGGGATTGGCCATTAATTAGAAACAACCACATGAGCCCAATCCCAGCTCCACCTGCTGCATCCCACAGCAGCAGACAATCATTGTTTGCATTTTGTTCCTGAGGCCTCTCAGCTTCTCAGGAGGGAAAATCCTAAGGAAAGGATTTTTCATCAAACGTGTCGGTGACAATGAAGTGGGAGGATGTGGGAAGTTTTCAAATTGCTGGGAGTGGTTCTGTGCTGCGTAGCAGAACCTCTGCTCCGAGTGCTCCTCACTGCCTCCAGAACGAGGGAATGACCCCAAACACTGCACCAAGGGCTGTGACACCAGGAGGGCACAAATGCTCTGATCTCACATTTATTTATCTGCTCTGATATGATTCCTGGTGATTGCTGTCTCAGCCCTGAGGCCCTGGACACTCAGCTAACTCTCACTTTTGCCCTCCAGCATCCCCGAAGAGCCGAGCTGATCCAAGCTGGGCCCAGATTAATGCCGATTATTAATGCCCATTATTAATGCCCATTATTAATCCCCATTATTAATGCTGATTACTAATGTTGATTACTAATGCCCATTATTAATGCTGATTACTAATGCTGATTATTAATGCCAATTATTGCTCAAGAGTAGCTTTGATCCTCCATGGGCTGATCCCATGGCAGCCCAGGGTTTGTCATGGCATTCCAGCAGGTATCCCTAATTCCTGATCCCATGGCAGCCTGGGGTTTGTCATGGCATTCCAGGGGGTATCCCTAATTCCTGATCCATCAGAGCCTGGGGTTTGTCATGGCATTCCAGGGGGTATCCCTAATTCCTGATCCAATCAGAGCCTGGGGTTTGTCATGGCATTCCAGCAGGTATCCCTAATTCCTGATCCCATGGCAGCCTGGGGTTTGTCATGGCATTCCAGGGGGTATCCCTAGTTCCTGATCCCATCCCAGCCAGGGTTTGTCATGGCATTCCAGCAGGTATCCCTAATTCCTGATCCCATCGGAGCCTGGGGTTTGTCATGGCATTCCAGCAGGTATCCCTAATTCCTGATCCAATCAGAGCCTGGGGTTTGTCATGGCATTCCAGGGGGTATCCCTAATTCCTGATCCCATGGCAGCCTGGGGTTTGTCATGGCATTCCAGCGGGTATCCCTAATTCCTGATCCAATCAGAGCCTGGGGTTTGTCATGGCATTCCAGCAGGTATCCCTAATTCCTGATCCCATCACAGCCAGGGTTTGTCATGGCATTCCAGCGGGTATCCCTAATTCCTGATCCCATCCCAGCCAGGGTTTGTCATGGCATTCCCGAATCCCCCCGGGGTGCAGAACAATCCCCTGGAGCCGGGCTGCTTCCTCTGCATTGCAGCTGCTGGCGGGTGCCCAGTGATTACCGACTCCTCTGAGTCATTTGTGAGTGTGATGCTTGGCTGGAAAATTTGTTCCAAGAGCCCTATCATCATTAATTAATGCGATTGCCCACGGTTGGGAGCGAGCAGGTGCCTCGGGCCGGGCTGGAAGAGCCTGTGGCACACAGAAGGTCTGGACTGTCCCTGTCCCATCCCTGCCCTTGGAGGGATCCGAGTCGCTCAGCAGTGGCAGGACCTGGCGTTTTTCCCTGCCCAGAGGAGTTTGCAGTTTGAAGAAGCGCTGCTTTCTTCATCCTGCCTTTCGAGCCGTTCCCACGTCAGTCAGCGGGATGAATTCCCGACTTGCTGTTATTGAAATGGAAATGAGGGCGCTCAGGGCTTCACCTGAGCTGCGGGAGGGAAGTTCCATCTCAAGGGACGGGTTTAAGGCTCTGTCCTTCCAGCTTCCACCCTTGAAAGGTGCTGGAATTACGGTTTGGGGACTGAAACGGGGAGAAAAAAGGGGTTTGAGGGAGCTGACAAATGCCAGAACTCAAATCTGGAGGCACGATGCCAGAGTGGGGAGAACGGGGGGCAAGAAATCAGCGTAGGGGACAGGGGTGGGGGACAGGCTCGTGGGGAGGGTGGGTCAAGGGCAGGATCCAAAGCAGAGCTGCACATCTGGATCAGGGGAAGGATCCAAAGCAGAGCTGCACATCTGGATCAGGGGAAGGATGCAAACCAGAGCTGCACATCTGGATCAGGGGAAGGATCCAAACCAGAGCTGCACATCTGGCTGAGGTAAAGGATTCAAATCAGAGCTCAACATCTGGCTGAGGTAAGGGATCCAAAGCAGAGCTGCACATCTGGCTGAGGGGAAGGATCCAAAGCTGAGCTGCACATCTGGCTAAGGTAAAGGATTCAAATCAGAGCTCAACATCTGGCTGAGGTGAAGGATTCAAATCAGAGCTGCACATCTGGCTGAGGTAAAGGATTCAAATCAGAGCTCAACATCTGGCTGAGGTGAAGGATCCAAAGCAGAGCTGCACATCTGGCTGAGGTGAGGGATCCAAACCAGAGCTTCACATCTGGATCAGGCAAAGGATCCAAACCCCAGCTGCACATCTGGATCAGGTAAAGGATCCAAATCAGAGCTGCACATCTGGCTGAGGTGAAGGATCCAAAGCAGAGCTGCACATCTGGCTGAGGTGAGGGATCCAAATCCGAGCTGCACATCTGGCTGAGGGGAAGGATCCCCCCAAACCCTGCTGCCAGAACCTGCTGGTGGCTCTCTGTCCCACTCGAAGAAGCCCTTAGGATGTGAGTGACAGCTCCCAGTTCCTCAGTGACACCTGCAAAACGCTCAATTAAAATATGATTGGTTAATGGGGATGAGACAATTAGGAATGAGTTGATGGATGACTTGCTGCTGCTGGGTTTGAGAGCCCCACAGGCCCTGTGTTCTGAAGTCCCTCCCAACATTTCTCACTTAGCTGTTAGACCAGAAATAAAAGTTATTTTTGCATTAAAATGTACATCTCTAAACGATTTCCATTTTATTTATTAAGCAAAAAGAAAATAATACTAAAATATTCACAATATCAGCCTTTTAAAACATTTTTACCCCAATACCAAGGGTGATAAAAACGTCTTCCAGAGCAAAAGAAAGAGCAAGAGAGTGATGGGAGCCTTGAGTTCCCATAAATTTAATTCCTATAAAGTCTGGACACCCTGGGCGGATGCCTTGGCTCCAAAAGGACCTCCTGGCTCCTCCTTTTTGTCTTGGTTTTTAATCGGAGCCAGGAGAAGGAGCCCAGCATTTGCCAGGTGAATGCGAGCTGTGCCCTGGCAGGACGCCCTCAGAGCCATTCCTGGTTTGTGGATTAAAATAAGGACAGGGAAAGGGGTGGAGAGGGAGGAGAAGGAAACCCGAGAGAGAAGAGCAAAACACTTTGTTCTAATTCAGGTGAAAAAGTTCATCTGGGTGTCCTCACAGAGCGTCTGCCACGTACAGGGTGGAGGAGGAACAAATTCCTTTTGGACTTGTGCTCTATTCCCGAATTATCCCGCTGTGCCAGGCTCTAGGAACAGCCCAGGCTGCTCCCTGCTCAGCCAGCACTGCCAGGGGAGGCTCTGGGAGCAGCTTAGACTCAGGGCTGATTTTTTGTCAGGATTTCTGCTGCTCACAGGGACCCTGAGATGCCTTGGAAAGTCTCTTTTCCCAGCCCGGCAGTCAAAGAAGGAGTCAGAGCTCTGCAGTTCTCGTTCTCAAGGTTGTTGATTGTTTCTTATTTATAAAATTCTTTCTCTGGCCTGCTGAGGTCTGTCAGCAGGTCAGACAGAGGCACTCTGGTGTTATCTTTTTATACTAAATGTGAATTATTTACCATAACTCCCCATCACCTATGTTAGACAGTGACCTTCTACTCTAAACCAATCCAAAAGTGCCAACATCACCCAGAAGGTAGAGGCCAAGAAGAATAAGAAGGAGAAAGGCTGGACACACCCAGATTCTTCCATCTTGCCCCCTGAACCCCCATTCCAAAAACCCCAAAAAATCTATTTTTCACGCCATGACAAACTAATTTTTATTCTGCTTAGACTTTCGTGACTTGCAGATCCTCATGTAAGGTTGGTAACTTTTTCCATGGGTCAAAATCCAAATCACAGGGGTCTTGGGCTCTGTGCCAGGGTCTCTGAGCCCCCTGGCAGGGGTTTGGGCAATCCAGGGCAGCCAGAGGGATGTCCTGAATTCTGACAGCCAGAGGGATGTCCTGAATTCTGACA
This sequence comes from Fringilla coelebs, assembly GCF_963513975.1. Classification (NCBI taxonomy): domain Eukaryota; kingdom Metazoa; phylum Chordata; class Aves; order Passeriformes; family Fringillidae; genus Fringilla; species Fringilla coelebs. Next base: position 1,680,196 of record NC_140045.1, on the reverse strand, counting down.
GTTTCTGGGTTTGTGGTGGTGGGACTGACCCAGCGCAGCTCTGGCTGTGTTTGATCCCTGGCTCTCTCTCCTCAGCCTGAAAATGTGCACAGTCCTGATAAGGGCACGAGGGGCTCAGGAGCTGAGGGGTTTCTGCCCCAGAGCTGTGGCAGACAGAGGTCCTGAGCCCATTTTTCAAGCTGCTTTTGGCTCGACCACTTCTCTTTGTGGGGTTTGAATTCTAAAGGACTTCACAGCCGCAGCCAAATTTCACAGAATCAAAGAATTCTGGGACGGTTTGGGTTGGGAAGGGACCTTAAATCTCATCCCATCCCACCCCTGCCATGGCAGAGACACCTTCCACCACCCCAGGCTGCTCCCAGCCCTGTCCTTGGACACTTCCAGGGGTGGGGCAGCCACATCTCCTGTATTCCTCACACATCCACACTTCAGGTCATTCATTCCTGTTATTAAGCCCCTTAATTCCCAGATTTTCCTGCACACAGTGCTTGGTCACTAATGGCAAAAGCAGCGTTGCAACAAATCCCCCTGAAATTCAATGTTCCCACTCTCACTGAACGGCTCTGCTGGGCCATTTTCCATCCAGAGGATTTTCTGATACAAAATAATCTCTTTGCAAAATCAAACTTGCTCCTGGAGCCTGCCAGGGTTTTGCCAGAAAAATGCAGCTCAGTGGGGAAATGGAACTGACAGCATCCTGCCTGCCCACCTGAAAGCCTCACAATGTCATTTTTTTTTGCTGTCTATTGAAGGAAAATAAACTGAAATAAAATGTTTCTTTAATTTTTCAAGCAAACAAGCAAAAACTAATTTAAAAAACCCTAATAGGACTTGGAAATCCATGCACACGAATTCATATCAGGGTTGTTGCTGCCCTTTTATTGGGATTTTTGTCCCTGTCAGAATAATTTCCATCAATATTTTATAAGTTTTTATTATTATTATTTCTGAAGAGAAAATTCCACTTTCAGACAGGTTTTGGACTAGTGAATTGAAACTTAACTGGGAAGACAAGGCAAGGAGCAGAGAGAGAGCAGGGAAGGAGTCACAGGATATGCTTGACCTGGGAAAAATTAGTTCACCTATTTCACAAAAATTATCTTTTGGCTAAGCCAGAGCCATTTTCCTGCAGAATGGAGTTGGTTTCTAATTGATTACACGCAGAGGCCGCTCAGATGTCTGAAAGGCAACGCTTGGGCATTTTTATTCTCTCTGTTATTGAAGAGATCCCAAGTTCAAACCAACCATTTTGAAGCTGCCGTGTTTCCCGTTACGTTGGTAATCAATTCCAACTGGTAATCAATTCTGGCTGGCTGGAGATGTGAGTTCAGACCTCAAAAGGATTTCTGGGCTTTGGAAATCCTAAAGTAGAATCCAGTTCCTTCCCTGGAGTGGCTGAGACGCTGAAAGCCTCAAGGAGGGGACGGTCCCATCGTTATTTCAGTTATAGGAACTTTCCTGAAATACAGCAAATTTCATTTGGATTTTATAAATGGCCATGTCCAAGGTTTCAGGATCCTAGAATCCACCCCAATTCCCTGACACATCTGTATCCCAGTATTTATTCATTGGAGAAGCACTTGTCTTTATTTGCCATTGTTTGTGCTGAGTAAACTCCTTGGAGACAAGGAGTAAATTCCTCGGAGATCCCGAGGCCAGATCGATCTGTGGAGCTGTTTCTGTGTTTTCTGATGCAATCCAGTGTAACAATGTTGTATCCCAGTAAACATGGAAATGGAGCAAGGAAAACATTTCTCAATCCACTTCCTAAAAATACTGCTCTGCCTGGGGAGGGGCTGCAGTTTTATTCCAGGAGCTCGTTCAAGCCCTCCTGGGTTTCCACAATGTCTCGGGTTTGACTCAGGCTTGGATTTCATGGATTTATGGATTGGGTAACAAAGACTCCGTGGGCCAAATGCCCACGAGCGTGACATGCAAGAGCCATTCCCGAGTCCAAAGTGCCGTTCCTGGGTGGAAAAGTGCCAGGCATGGCTGGAAGCAAGCTCTGCATTTGGCAGGGTGGGCAGAGCACCAAGCACGGGGCTGGGAGGGGCTTTCTGGGGCTGCCTGTTGGATATTCCAAAAAAAAAAAAAAAAATATATATATATATATATATATATATATATATATATATATATATATATATATACACTTTATAAAATATATATATATATTCTTTATAAAATATATATATATATTCTTTATAAAATATATATATATATTCTTTATAAAATATATATATATATTCTTTATGAAATATAGATTCTTTGTTCTGCAGTGATACCTTTAATGTCTTATTCTGGGATTTGGGGGGGGTTGTTTAATGTCTTACTCTGGGATTTGGGGGGGTTGGTTTAATGTGTTATTCTGGGATTTTGGGGGGTTTGTTTAATGTCTTATTCTGGGATTTGGGGGGGTTGTTTAATGTGCTATTCTGAGATTTGGGGGGGGTTGTTTCATGTCTTATTCTGGGATTTGGGGGGTTTGGTTTAATGTCTTATTCTGGGATTTGGGGGGTTTGGTTTCATGTCTTATTCTGGGATTTGGGGGGTTGGTTTAATGTGTTATTCTGGGATTTAGGGGTTTGGTTTGAATTGTCTTTCTTCCCCTCCTTCCCTGCTGACTCCTGAGATGGAACCTGATGGAAATCCAAGTTTTGAGCTCCTGGAGAGGACAGAGGGAGTGCCAGGGGACCAAATCCTCCAGTGTTGGGCGAGGAGCAGCACAGGGATGGGGCTGAGTCTCCGGAGGGGCTGTGCCTCAGCTGTGCCCTTGTCCTGGAAAAGTGGGGACCTTCCCACCCTGGCAGAGCTTGGCTCTCAGCCCACAGCCCAGATTGCTGTCTGTGCTCTGCTCCTGCTGCTTTTGTCCCTGTTTTCAGGACACTGACAGAGCACATCGTCCTCTGGGGCAGGTCAGAGCCCCCCTGTGCATCTTCTGTCACTGCAGCCCCTTCCCCAAGGGAATCCATTCCAGCAGTGCCCCCTCAGATGGATGGAGCTAATCCAGCTTTACCCAGGGCAGGTCTGTGCTCTGACATTAATCTGAGTGCTCTCTCCAGACACAAAGATTGTTCCATGAGGAAGAAAATCCTCCTGCCCCTTTCCTCCCCACGTGTCTCTGGGTCTGGCTAAAAATAGCCCTGAACATCTGAAAATGTGTTCTAATCTTTTACCAGGGAAGTGGATGAGGTCACAAGGCTGGCAGGGGACTGGTGGAGACAATGCTGATCTTGACACATCCCACAGACCCAAGTGGGGTGAAGAAAGGTGGGGAAAAGAGGCCCAGAATGTCCTTTTTCCACTGGTTTTTGTCCCTGGTTTTGGTGCAGATGAAACCCTGTGGGTTAAAAACCCTTTTGATGAACAGAGGGCAGGATGGGATGGGATCAGTTCTGCTTTCAGCACTGTGAACTGCACAGAGCATGGACAGAAAAAAATAAACCAAGGGATTCAGGCACAAAAGCCAAAATTGGCATGGACAGAAAAATGCAAACCAATGGATTCAGGTAGAAAAGCCAAAATGGGAATGGACAGGAAAAGACAAACCAATAGATTCAGGTAGAAAAGCCAAAATGGGCATGGACAGAAAGACAAACCAATGGATTCAGACACAAAAGCCAAGGTGGGCATGGACAGGAAAAGACAAACCAATGGATTCAGGCACAAAAGCCAAAATGGGAATGGACAGAAAAAGGCAAACCAATGGATTCAGGCATAAAAGCCAAGGTGGGCATGGACAGAAAAATGCAAACCAATGGATTCATGCACAAAAGCCACAGAGGCATGGACAGCAAAATGCAAACCAATGGATTCAGGCACAAAAGCCACGGTGGGCATGGAGAGAAAAATGCAAACCAATGGATTCAGGCACAATAGCCACAGTGGACATGGACAGAGCATGGAAAGAAAACGGCAGAACAATGAATTCAAGCTCAAAATCCAGCGTGGACACGGCCAGGGCACAGCTCTGCTCCACTCCCTGTGTGCAGCAAGAAATGGGGGGATTCTCCTTCCTCATGGGTTGGATCAAGTCCTTCCCTTTGGGTGTGGAAAATGTGTTTTCTTTGTTGGCATTTGCCAAAGCCCCAGCCCTGCCTTGTCCCTGGAGAAAAGCTGAGGGTGCACAGCCAGGGTAGGGAGCTCAGGAGCACAAGAAAATGAAAATATCCAGCAGTCGGTGGGAGCAGGCAGCATCCAGGCTGGAGGTTCTCCTAAGAGTTAATAAAAAAAAGTATTAAATATCCTTCTGCCACCCCGACAGAGATTGCCTGGGATAAGTATTCCCTGAATTCTCATTTCCTGCTCCCGCACATCGGGCTGGGCTGGCAGAGTCACTCGGGCATGAAACACTTTGCTCCAAGCTGCCAGCAGCTCGATTCCAGGTCTATTATTTGCATAATTGGGTGCTAAGGAAAACAAAGCCAACAAATTGCTGATAATTGCCCCGTGTCAATTGTAGGGGATAGGTCGGGAGGGTGAAGTCTCCAGGTGTGTGGAGGTCAAAAGCAACTGGGGTTTGAGGGGGAGCTTGTTGGGGGTGATAGCTGTCAGAGCAACTGCCCCGACTCGTGTTAAAGCCGTGTTTAACAGCGTGTTCTGCGATATTCCAAATATTCCAGGGGAGAGGGAGCGCTGCCAGTGGGAGTTCTGGGGTAGGGCCCCCCTGGAAAGAAGAGCTGTGAACACTTGGGTTGTGTAAGGAGTGGTACAGGACAGCGTCACAGGAGGATGTGACCACGAAAATCCCGTGAGAAAAGAGAACAGAGGTCCCCAAATGAATTTAGTACCTGAAGTAAAAAAGTTGAAAATCCCCATGGCACCCCAGATGGGTGGGAAGAGAAATCTCCATCGGCTGAGACAGAACCCGAGGGTCAGGAGGGAGTGAGCCTCCCCTGGTGCTTTGGGCTGATCAGAGCGCAGAGCAGGTGGATCACTGCATCAGTTCTCTGAAACTGCCCAGCTCCCTGCTCCTGAGGAACCTGAGAAAATATGGAGAGCCTGAGGAATTGCAGTTCTTGTGGAAATGTCCTCACTTTGAACTACCACTGCTCCTCATTGCTGCAAAACCCTCTCCTGAAGCTCCTTGGGCAGGGGACAAAAACTCAGCCTCCCAAATTTGCAGGGGTTCACAGCCTCTGCAGGGCAGCAGGAGGTGTGTGTGCCCCTCAGCTCCTCTCCAGAGCAGCTTGTCACACAGCCACAGAGGGCACACAGGGGACTTTGCTGGGACACGACTTCCCTCCTTCTCCCAGGGATTCTCTTTCCCTTCTGTCTTCAGCTGCAGCGGCCGAGGCAGGAGAGGAACTGCCTGACAAAGGTTTCATTGACACAAGTGGATGATTTTTGCTAGAAAGCACTTCCTTCTCTGCTGAAGGCTTTGAAGTGTTGCCTTTGTTCTTTCAGGCTTTTTTTTTTTTTCCTTCCCTCTTTAAAAATGATAGGCAAAATACTTGAAAGTCATCTTTTAGTCCAGACAGAATAACAGGGGCAGCAACAGAAACCCTTCATTTAAAAGGTGTCATCCTGCTCAAGTGATGCATTTGAAATATCATTTTCTAATCCTTGTCAAAAAAAAACCAGTGCCTTGAATAATTGAAAAGTGCTGGTTGAATTTTAAACCCTGATTTACTCTTCAAGTTGTCTTCTTCCTTCTGTGGATCCCTGGCTCTGCTGCCTCTGATCTTTGTCCCTCTTTCATGTGGCTTTGGCATCACTGTCTGCAGAATGGATTCCTGGAGATGAGCTCCCTGTAAAGTGCAGGGAATCGGCATCCAAAGGTGCCTTTGTGAGGCAAGGGGTTATAAATAAATCTGGTTTTTAATATCTGAGCCCTCTGGTAGATTTGGATGTTCTAAAACCCGAAATGCTGTTATTTCTTTTTTGCTCCTTAGCCCTGAGTGTTGTTAATCCCTGGTTGGAGACCTGCTTCTCCATGCCTGAATAAATGGAAATTTCACTTCCTTGCTGAGAGGGTCAGATCTGCCTCAGACCCTGCGGGATCAGGTCCTGGAGGTGCCAGGTGAGGAAGAGGAGCTGTGGGAGCCCTGCAGGGGTCGGGGACAGCTCGCTGTGCTTTGGCACTGCAGCCCTGGAGTGAAACGGGGCTGGGCTGGCTGGGATTCACTCTCCTGCTCAGAGCCCTTGGTCCCTCTCTCCAGGCTGTTCTCCACCAGGAGCTGCTTCCTTGGCAGGGAAGGGTGGGGGATTCCAGCAGTGCAGCTCCTTTTACTGAGCTGGGAAGCTTTTGGATGCCCAGCCTGGGTTTTTATTCCCCACAACCAGCTCATCTCCCCCATCATCAAACCTGGCAGCAGGGAGAAGTGCAGAGCTGAGCAGCAGCAGGGCAGATCCCTGTCCACACTCAAATCCCTGCTTTGGAAACAGCAAGGAGCAATAAACACCATGGGGGAAAATGCCACGAGGGAGTTCTCACAGGATCCCAGGGTGGTTTGGGTTGGAGGGACCCCAAACCCACCCCTGCCATGGCAGGGACACTTCCCACTGCCCCAGGCTGCTCCAGCCCGGCCTTGGACATTCCAGGGCTCCAGGAGCAGCCCCAAAGCCTTGGCTGGATGCTCACATTGTGTAAATTCAAGTTTGAAAGCTTTAACTAATTTTTAAATCTTTTAATATTTAATTTATTTAATTATTTTAATATTTAATATTCCAGGGGATCCAGGAGCAGCCACAGCTTCTCTGGGAATCCCATCCCAGCCCCTCCCCACCCTCCCAGAGGGTTTCTTTGCAATATCCCAGCTGCACTGCACGTTGGGTTCCAGCTCCACCATCTCCATTTCCCCGGAATCCCAGAGAGCCAAAATGAGGGGTGTGGGACTCCAGGGGCTCTCCAAAATGCAGTTTATTGTATCCAAAATGCAGTTTATTGTATCCAAGATGCAGGATATAGTATCCAAAATGCAGCTTATTATATCCAAAATGCAGGATATGGTATCCATAATGCAGTTTATTGTATCCATGATGCAGTTTATTGTATCCAAAATGCAGTTTATTGTATCCCAACTGCAGTTTATTCTATCCAAAATGCAGGATATGGTATCCAAAATGCAGTTTATTGTATCCATGATGCAGTTTATTGTATCCAAACTGCAGTTTATTGTATCCAAAATGCAGTTTATTGTATCCCAACTGCAGTTTATTCCCTCCAAGAGGTTACAGCAGCCCAGGGTGGTGGGTGACAGAGCTGTGCCCACAGCTGTCAGCTCCAGCTGCAGGCAGGCCTGGAGACCCTTTGGTTTTCATTGCAATGCATTTTATACTTTTCCTTTGGTTCCATTGCATTTTATACTTTTCCTTTGGTTCCATTGCATTTTATACTTTTCTTTGCTGAGCATCTTCATACAGCAGAACCAATCTATCCCTTAACTTTTACCTATAGCCCATCATAACTGCCATAATTACCATATTCATGTTACCATTCTCCAATCACTCACAGTCAGTACATCACAGTTTAAGCCAGAAGTTGTTTTTCAGTTTTCTTGCTGTGGAAAATTCTGAGCCCTTTTTTCTCCTTGCCACATTTGCTGCCTTGTTTGCCTGTGCTCTCTTCCTGCTTGGTAGAAACATCTTCTTGTTTGGGGTGGGTTTATCCTTTGCTCTGAGCCATAAAACCCCTCCTAACTCACACACCCTTTGCCTCCTTGGTTACCCAGTGAGACTGGCTCAGCAATTCTTTCCTTCTAGATCAGAACTTGCTTCCATCTCTATTCCTTCATCAGACTCCACATTCAGAAATCTTTCTGCCAAGCACACAGAGCTGTGAGCCTTTCTTGTCACACTTTCATCCTTCCCAGCATGTCAGTGTGGCCCGGAGCTGATCCCTCAGCTCAGGGTGGGATTCCCATCAGGACCAGCCCTGCTGGGCTGCCCTGGCCATCCCAGGGCCCTGCAGACTCCTGAAGCTGAGCTGAGAAACCCTGGGGAGTGACAAGGCTCCAAAAGCAGGGAAATCATCCCAAGATCCCCAAACCCTTGTGTAAATCCCTCCCATCCCAGCCAGGCTGGCTCTGCCTCTCTGCTCTGCTCTGCTGCCTCTCCCTGAGCTCAAACAACAGAGATTTTATCAACAAGAGGTTTGCCCTCAATCTCCTTCATATCTCATAAAATAATATTTTTTAAAAGGAGTTTTTTAGTGTGGCAGTCCCTGATGGGAAGCCCATCTCACTTCTGCTGAGCTGAATTTCCCCGAGTTCTCAAAATCAGGAGAACTGAGAGGTCAGTCTTTATGAACTGTAAAAAAATCAGAGTTATTGGGATTTATAGAGAAAAAAACCCAGATCATTCATTGCTCCTTGTTTCTGTGCTGCTCCTCTCCCTCCATCAGGACTGCAGCAGCAGAGGAAATAAACCCCAATAAAGCAGCCTAAACTCTGCTTTTTTTATTATTTTATGTTTTTTTTTTCCAATCCCCATTCTTAGCAGAAGCAACGCTCAGCTGGAAGCCCAATAAAACCTTTGAAGCAGTAATTGGTGCCCATTCTTTTAAAGCCTTTTCCCATTTGAAATATTGGTATGAAAAGGGGATTTGAGGCATCAGGATGGCCAAAGCAAACATTTGACACGCTGTTCTGTTCAACTTGGAGAATGTAAAGGCACGTGAGGCCAGGCTGCTGCTGGGCTGGGGATCAGGAAGGACAAAAATGATGGGAAAATTCCGATTTTGGTAAAGAGGAGGAGGGTGGCACCAAGCTGGGATGGCAACAAGGTGGAAATAGCAAATCCTGCTGTTCTGGGATGGAGGATTTTGCCTCATTTCTGTCTGTATTTGTGTAAAAAACGATAGCACAGATATTTCTGCAACATTTTCTGTAAAAAAAAATAGCACAGATATTTCTGTGATTTTTTTCTGTGATGTTTTTTGTAAAAAGCAAATCCTGCTGTTCTGAGATGGAGAATTTTGGCTCATTTCTGTCTTCCAGCACAAGCCACTGACCCCCTTTCCCTCTGCTGGCACAGATATTTCTGTGATATGTTTTATTAATAAAAGATATTTCTGTATTTTTGTAAAAAAAGAATATCACAGATATTTCTGTCTTTTTCTTTTGTGATATTTTCTGTAAAAAAATCACAGATATTTCTGTGATTTTTTTTTTCTGTGATTTTTTTTCTGTGATATTTTTTGTAAAAAGCCAATCCTGCTGTTCTGGGATGGAGGATCTTGGCTCATTTCTGTTTTTCAGCACAAGCCCAGTGCCCCTGCCCCCTTTCCCTCTGCTGAGCACAAATATCTTTTCTAAAAAATAATATCTTTCTGTATTTTTGTAAAAAAAAGATAGCACAGATATTTCTGTAATATTTTCTGCAAGAAAAAAGATATTTCTATATTTTTGTAAAAAAAGCACAGATAATCTTTGTAAATAAAGATAGAACAGATATTTCTGTGATGTATTTTTGTAAATAAAGATAGAACAGATATTTCTGTGATATTTTCTGTAAATAAAGATAGCACAGATATTTCTGTGATGTATTTTTGTAAATAAAGATATAACAGATATTTCTGTGATTTTTTTTCTGGGGTATTTTTTGTAAAAAGCCAATCCTGGTGTTCTGGGATGGAGGATCTTGGCTCATTTCTGTCTTTCAGCACAAGCCCAGTGCCCCTGCCCCCTTTCCCTCTGCTGAGCACAAATATCTTTTCTAAAAAATAATATCTTTCTGTATTTTTGTACAAAAAGATAGCACAGATATTTCTGTAATATTTTCTGCAAGAAAAAAGATATTTCTATATTTTTGTAAAAAAAGCACAGATCATTTTTGTAAATAAAGATAGAACAGATATTTCTGTGATGTATTTTTGTAAATAAAGATAGAACAGATATTTCTGTGATGTATTTCTGTAAATAAAGTGTAACAGATATTTCTGTGATTTTTTTTCTGTGATTTTTTTTCTGTGATATTTTTTGTAAAAAGCCAATCCTGCTGTTCTGGGATGGAGGATCTTGGCTCATTTCTGTCTTTCAGCACAAGCCCAGTGCCCCTGCCCCCTTTCCCTCTGCTGGCACAGACATTCCTGTTTGGTGTTGTTGTGGAAACTGCCCAGAGGTTCCTCTGGGTTCTGTTTCTGAAAGGTGACGCTGGCATCCCAAATCCCAGAGCTTGTAAAGCTCAGTGCCCTTCCTCAGCCTCAGCTCCTGGATTTTGGGAGCAGGGAGATGGATGGAAAATTCCCCAGAGCCATAAACAAGTGTTTGCTGTGCAGAGGGTTTCATAAAAAACACTTTTCACCATCCCTGCCTTGCTTTTCCTCCCTTTTTCCTGCTCTCTTGGGAAGCTCCTCTTTGTCTCTCTCTTTTGTAAAATCTGGTGGGAACCTCTCTTGAAAAATCTTTATTCCTTTGAAACTTTCACTTTTGGCATAGAAATAATGGGAGAAGAAATCCACAGAGTTCTTTTGGCTTCCTTGAAATTTTCAGGGATTAAAAACTTTTGGGATAGAAAGGAATGGCAGAAGAAATCCACAGAGTTCTTTGGGCTCCCAGGTAAAACATGGTCAAGGTGAAAAGCAAGGCCTGAAACCTCTTTTAAAATCTTTGTTCCCTTCAAATTATCACTTTTGGGATAGAAGAGAATGGGAGAAGAAATCCACACAATTCTTTTGGCTTCCAGGTGAAACGTTCCACATGGCCAAAGTGAAAACCATGGCCTGAAACCTCTTTAAAATCTTAATTCCCTTGAAATTATCACTTTTGGGATAGAAGGGAATAGGAGAAGAAATCCACACAATTCTTTTGGTTTACAGGTAAAATGCTCCACATGGCCAAGGTGGAAAGCATGGCCTGAAACATCTTTAAAATCTTTTTTCCCTTGAAATTATCAGTGATTAAAAACTTTTGGGATAGAAAGGAATGGGAGAATAAATCCACAGAGTTCTTTTGGCTTCCAGGTAAAACATGGTCAAGGTGGAAAGCAAGGCCTGAAAACTCTCTTTAAAATCTTTATTCCTTGAAATTATCAATAATTAAAATCTTTTGGGATAGAAATTATGGGAGAAGAAATCCACAGAGTTCTTTTGGCTTCCAGGTGAAACATGGTCAAGGTGGAAAGCAAGGCCTGAAACCTCTTTAAAAATCTTTATTCCCTTGAAATTATCAGAGATTAAAAACTTTGGGGACAGAAATAATGGGAGAATAAATCACTCAGTTCTTTGGCTCCCAGGTGAAACGTTCCACATGGCCAAGGTGGGGAGCAAGGCCTGATGCTCTGTGTTTGTCATCCCCACTTGCAGATCCAACCCTGCAGCCCCGTGTTCCTGCTGGAAAGAAAAACAAACTGGGAACAATGGGAGAAAGCCCAGAGCCAGCCCAGAGAGGGAATTCAGTCATTTCCCAGGCTCCAGCTGCAAAAGGGGATCCCAGTGCTGGGGCTGGGGGCTGTCACCACCCCTGAGCCCCGAGTGCTCCCTCAGCCCAGCCCCTGACAGGGATTCAGCGCTTTCCAACCTTCCTGGAGCTCTTTTAGGAGTTTCCAGGTTCCCTGGATTCTGTTCCTACCCAGAGCTGTGCTCTGAATCCACAGAGAGGGGAGATGGGAAAGAGTCAAAAGGAGTTTATTGCTGAAGGCAGTGTTTGGAAAAACCCACCGAGGTAGCCAAGAGTAGAAAATCCTGTTTGGACGAGGGGTAGATTTGGTTTTGTGACTCCAGAATAAAGGAGGAGTTTTTAAATAAAACTTTATTTTAATGAGCCATACACCAAAAGTGCTGCTTGACTGCTGCACACGGGTTCCTCCTCACCAGAGGCGCAGATTCCCCTGGAAATTAAAAAGAAAAACTAAAAAAATCAAATTTAAGCTGCCACCCTTCCCCAGAAAATTGCATTTCCCAGTGTCCATGCCCAGGACACGCTGGAAGCACAGAGGGGCTGAATGGAACCTCCCCTCACAAACCTGTGGCTGTTTTCCCTTCTCTCCTGGCATAAATCATAGGAGAGGGGGGAAAAAATTCCCTGTTAGCACAGAGCTCAGGTTTGTTTATTTTTTTGCCAGCTGCAACACGCTACCCTCTTAGGGGTGCTGGAAAACCCGTGCTGCTGGAGGCTGGAGTGACATGTCAGCCCCAGGCTGGGGTCTGGCCCCTCTCACTGAGTTACAGCCCTGTCAGGAGCCCCTTCCCCACCTCCACAGATCCCGTGCTGCACCCAGGGATGGAGTTCTTTCCAATTAAGGTCGGGGTTTTTTATCAAATCGAATACCTGCGCACTAAATTACGCTGCTGGTGCCAGGCTGGCTCTGCCTCCCTCCTGCCTGGGACACAGGGGGTTTGTTTGGGCGGCTGGTGGAGCTCAGGAAACGCTGCCTGACCTCCCCACCTTGGGTTGGGGGGGTTTTTTTTGGGGGGGGAATATTTACCACAACACATCCCAGGGCTGCTCCTTGGCGGTAAAAATATTCCAGGGAAAAAGCTGGGAGGCCTGGGGTGCTGGGTGGAGGAAGGAAGGGGCTCAGGGACGGGCTGAGATGTTTGCTCATGTGTTTTCCAAGGCCAGTTTGTTTTGTTTATTAATAGGGCTTGAAATGCCAAGGGGAAGGGTTAAGGTGAGCTGAAAATGCCACATGTGCCTCGGGATGGAGGCTCCTTTTGTGCTGGCTGGATTTTCCCTCTTTATCCACCCAGGATAAAATGCTGTTGTTGTTTTAGAATTGGATTTGCTATGAGACCAAACCCCCTAGGAGAGATGCTATTGTTATTTGAGGAGAGGTCAGAAATCTCAGCAAATTAAACAATTTACTGCAGGTCAGTTTAATCATCAGCACTTTCCATGCTCAGATGCAGCGCAATCCATACAACAACTAAAAAAAAACTAAATAATACAAATAAATTAAGTCATACAAATAAATCATACAAATAAATTGAATCATACAAATAAATCATACAAATAAATTAAATCATACAAATAAATTAAATCATACAAAGAAGTTAAATCGTACAAATAAATTAAATAATACAAATAAATTAAATCATACAAATAAGTTAAATCATACAAAGAAGTTAAATCATACAAAGAAGTGAAACCATACAAATAAGTGAAATCATACAAAGAAGTGAAACCATACAAATAAGTGAAACCATACAAATAAATAATACAAATAAATTAAATCATACAAAGAAGTTAGATCATACAAATAAGTGAAACCATACAAATAAGTGAAACCATACAAATAAGTGAAATCATACAAATAAGTGAAACCGTACCAAAAAATAATAAAAATAAATTAAGCAATAAAAATAAATTCAATAATAAAAATAAACGAATAAGCTTTGTTTTTTCCACAGAGGAAAAGGGGAATAAAAGTTGTTATTGTTCTTAATAAAAGAACAAAGAGCATTTTAACACAAACAGGCAGGAGATGCTGCTGCTGTCACTGAGATTTTCCAGGGAAGGATCCCACACAGGGCAATTTTAGGCAAATCCAATTGGAATGCAGCATTCCTGCTCCTAAGAGTTGGATCCTGTGAATCCTCACAGGAGGTTTTCCAGCATTCCCTAGAAAAAAAACCCCACATCCAGGAAGCACTGGAGCAAATCCTGCCTTTGGTGCTTCCCAGGAGCTTCAGGGATTGGAAAAGTGAATTCTGAAAAAATTCACAGAGCGTTCCTGGAAGTGCCTGTGCCGATGGAGGGAAGGGATGGGAAAGGAGCCCAGGGCAGAGCTGACATTCTCTAGGTGGAAAGTTTGGATTTTCATGTCAAAATTTGGATTTTCATTTAATTTCTTCCTGGAAAAGGTGATCAGGCTTTGGAGCTGCCCAGGGAGGTTTGGAGTCCCCAACCCTGGAGGTGTCCAAGGCACTCAGAGCTCCGGGCTGGGCACGAGGGGGGGATCAGGCACAGCTGGACTTGAGGGACTTTTCCAACCTCAATCCTTCTGGGATCATGAAATCTAGAAAGGAAATTTGTGGCTTTTCTTGATATTTTTGATTTTGAAGGATGAATTAATGTGAAGTTAAGATAAAGGTGCATCAGTGAGAGAGAACCTGACAAAAAAACTTGGGTGTGTGGAGACGTAAGAGGAGCAGGAATTAATTCCAAACAGGAGAAGCCAATACACAGAGAAGGTGTCAGAAGTACAGGGTCTGTTTGGGTGGTTTGGACTATTCCACAGAGCCTGACCCTCACTCTTTTCCTGAGCACTGATCCCAGGGCCTAAAACCCAGCTTAAGTCACTCCAAGCTTTTGTCATCTGCAGTGGAGCTGGTGAGGTCAGGGTCCAGCCCTGATTCAGACTGAGGTTTGATACATCCAGGGATTTGAAAGGCAGTGAAATCCAGCAGGATTGGGCTGTTCCTGGGGGTTCTATCTCATGACAAATTCAGCAAATCCAAGAATTCAGAAGATCTGAGATCTCACCCAACCTCCCCAGGAGATGCAGATCCTTCAGGGATCTGTACATCCAGAATCTGAAAGGTTTGATACAACCAGGAACTGGAAAGGCAATAAAATCCAGCAGGATTGGGGTGTCCTGGAGGTTTTATCTCATGACAAGTTCAGCAAATCCAAGAATTCAGAGCATCCTTGGGATCTGAGCTCTCACCCACCCTCCCCAGGAGATGCAGATCCTTCAGGGATCTGTACATCCTGGAATCTGAAAGGTTTGATACAACCAGGAACTGGAAAGGCAAAAAAATCCAGCAGGATTGAGCTGCTTCTGGAGGTTTTATCTCATGACAAGTTCAGCAAATCCAAGAATTCAGAACATCTTAAAATCCAAGGTCTGATTCAACCTCCCCAGATCTGTACATCCAGAATCTGAAAGGTTTGATACATCCAGGAATCTGAAAGGCAATAAAATCCAGCAGGATTGAGCTGCTTCTGGAGGTTTTATCTCATAGCAAATCCAAGAATTCAGAACATCCTTAAGATTTGAAATCTCACCCAACTTCCCCAGAAGATGCAGATCCTTCAGGGATCTCTACATCCTGGAATCTGAAAGGTTTGATACAACCAGGAACTGGAAAGGCAGTGAAATCCAGCAGGATTGGGGTGTTCCTGGAGGTTTTATCTCATGACAAGTTCAGCAAATCCAAGAATTCAGAGCATCCTTGGGTCACCCACCCTCCCCAGAGATGCAGATCCTTCAGGGTGCCCCGTTGTTCTCCCTGCTCCGAGGGGGAGGATTCAGCCACTCCAAGGAACGGCCCAAAGACAAAACCTTGATTGTGAAGTGATTTAATTGCATTATGGCCCTTATTAAACGAGGTACAGAACACAAAGGTGGCCTGCTTTATTTTTGATGCAGATATTATGGAAATTTATGTCCCCGATGATGCCAATCTTGCGAACCCCCTCAGGTTTCTGAACAGTTTCCAAGCTGTCCCCCTTGCTCAGGGGGGAATTCTTTTCATTTTGTTCTGGTTTTGCAGGGGGGCCTGGTGAACCCCCCGTGTGTGTTTTGTGTGCTGCCCTTTCCTGCCAGCCAGGGGCTGCCTCTGGCCCTGGATTTTTTTGGCTGCTGGAAGAAAAGTTTGTTTCTGAGGCGAAAAATTTGCCTTTTAAATTTCTGCACAGTTCATACCCAGATTATAATTCATAGCCAGGGCTGAATACCAAATGACCCTGCTCCTCATTTCCACAAATATCCTGAAAGGCAGAGAGGGAGGCGAGGGAAAACGCTGGCCCAAATCCAACGCTGTTCCCAAATCAATGGCATTTATGGAAAGGTTGGATTTGGCCTCTTCCATCTTTCATTTCGAGCTCTCAGATTAACAGAATATAAATATTGCATGATGCCCCAGAGCTGCCCCAGCAAATGGCTCCAAGATGCATCTTTCCCCCTTGAACAAGGCAAATATTGTGGAATGGGGGCTCCAGGAGAAAGACTGGAAAAGCTGTTAGTGACTGTGCGCTCCAAGGTGCTTGTGGAGACTGAAACTTGGAGGAGAAACTCCCCACACGAAGCAGAAACTCTTTTTTTGGCACTGCCAGAACAATCCACAGTTGCTTTTTCCATGATGCATCATTAAAAAGGTTTCGTCAAGCTTAGTCCTGCTGGTTCCACACTGTCTGTTATCCCGGGAATTTTCCATAACAAAGGGAAAGAAGGAAATGTGGGCTTTACTGAGAGGGAGATAAACTGGCTGGAAATTGTACTGAAGAGTTTTCAGTGCAGTTGAACAAGGTTTGCCATCTCCTGGGAGTTAATGGCTTATTCCTGCTCTCTTCCCTGTTCTCCAGAGGTGTGGGAGCAGCTCAGAGCTTTTAATTATGAATTAATTACCTTAATGTGAGCCCCATGTCTGATGGGATCCTGCTGGGATGACAAGCAAAGGATTTATCCTGGCAAACCCCATCCCACCATCCCTGCTCTGCCACATCAGAACAGTGACCAAGCACAGCTTTCACTTCCATTTTGGAGTCATTTTTCAATCTTTCTGGAATTGAAATTCTGGGATAAAACACAGAATCCCAGCTGAATCCCCCGGGATGCCAAGCTCTGGTCCTTCAGGATACCTGTGTGTGTATCCTTTAGGATATCTGTAACGTGGGAGCAGCTCAGAGCTTTTAATTATGAATTAATTACCTTAATGTGAGCCCCATGTCTGATGGGATCCTGTTGGGATGCCAAGCAAAGGATTTATGGATTTATCCTATCCCACCATCCCTGCTCTGCCACATTAAAACAGTGACCAAGCACAGCTTTCACTTCCATTTTGCTTTCTGGAATTGAAATTCTGGGATAAAACACAGGGATTTCAGCTGAATCCCCAGGGATGCCAAGCTCTGGTCCTTTAGGATACCTGGGGTGAGGAACACGTGGTTGTGATTGCTCCATCAGGGCTGTTCCTGTGTCATTTTTCTGGCACATCATTAATAAACTGGGAATTCCATCCCTGATTTCCACGGTGTCCTGCTGAAAACCACCTGGGTTTCACTTTTCAGCAACACTGAAAATGAAGAAAAGAGGAAGAGGGGGGCCTGAGCATGGTGCTTGTGTTTGAGCTGGGATCAGCCTTGATTGATCAGGCTGGAATGAGCTGGAAAAAACACGACTGGAAATTCAGATCTCCAGAGGATTTTCCCCAGGCAGGAACCTCTCACTGAGCAGGACCTTGCCCAAATCTTTGTTTGCCTCAATGGGATGTGCACTGATCCTTTATTATGTCTCATCTGTGGGCATGGAGAACAATTTCTCCCCTTCTCTAGCAGCATTCCCTGAATTTCAAGACCCACTGTGTGTCCTTCCTGTTTTCCCTCGCTTTGGCTGATCCACTCCAGTTCCTCCCACTCTCCTGTGCCTCATTTTCCAAAACCTCTGACCTGATCTCACCAATCCAGATGATTTTTGGGATTGATCTTTTTCCAGAAGCTGTTACAGGAGGCTGCCTTTGCCAGCAGGTGTCACCATAAGAGAATAATAATTCCAGTTCCAGCTTGCAGGAAACGGGAATTCTGTCCCTGCTCTGCATCCCCTGGAAGCTCCTTTACTCAACAGTGACAGCACTGGATTAGAAAATTAGAAATGCCTGGGGGGAAAAAAAAATCAAGATTTTTTTTGCTTGTAAACACAAGGAAAGGGAACCACACTGAGTTTGGAAAGGAGCTCGGCAGCATCATCAGTTTTTGGGATTTTGTGATTATCAGGTTTTGGGATTTTGTGATTATCAGTTTTTGGGATTTTGTGATTATCAGTTTTTGGGATTTTGTGATTATCAGTTTTTGGGATTTTGTGATTATCAGGTTTTGGGATTTTGTGATTATCAGTTTTTGGGATTTTGTGCAGTGGTGGCAGCAGGGAAGTGGGTGAGGGTTTGGGATGTCAGAGGCCTCTGGGTCTGTGTCCATCGATTCCTGGGGCTGCAGCGCCGGCAGCTTTTCCTCCTTTACAATTCCCGTGTGCCCTGAGCTGGGTTTGCTCCTCAGACCCAAACATTTGCCCCCAAGCTCAGGGAACCCCTCCCAGGTGCCGTGAGCTCTCACTGGGAATGAATTCAGAATTCAGGGATCACAGCAGAGGTGAGGATCTCCTTGTTCCTTGGCTTGCACAGGATTCCAGTCCCACCTCTCCCCCTTTGCACAAACCACCACCAACAAGTGTCCATCCAAAGGATTGTCACCAGAGGCTCCGACAAAAGAGGATTTTCTCCCAGATTCCATTATTTCTACAAGCTGTGACTCTGCAGAGAGGTTTTTTGGGGGTGGTACTGGCAGAATCAGTCATTTTTTGGAGTCTGGGTGGCTGCAGCACAACCTGGATCCCCGGGGCCGCCACGTGCCAGGGAAAGGGTCTGAGAAAGCGTTTTTGGGTTTCTCTTTCCTTGCATAAATATTGGAAATCCAACCCTGCAAAGTGAAGGATTCGTATTTAGCCCTTTATCTAAATACACCCCATTCCCCCCCGCCCCCTCCCCAAAATAAAATAGCGTTGTTTGAAATTTCCAGGGAAGCTGAAGGCCTAAAGCATTGGGTGAGATGTAAATTTCTTAAAATATTTATCCATCCATAAGTGGCTACATATTTGACATTATTATAGGGTTTCTCAGTGTTCCATTTTATTAAAAAATATTTATTTGGTTTCTAAGATTACTGCTTCTCCGACCACAGAAAATTCAATTACCGAAAACTGCAGCTATCAAATTGGTTGAAAATAAATAGCCTTTTATCCAAACCTGGCATGGGCTGGTTTACTTTTAATACGTAGCCATAAAAAAAAGAAGCTCTTTCCACCGAGAGCCGGTTGGTTGCGGAGCGAGAAGCCAAGGAATACTTTGCATCATCAGGTTTTATTTAAAATAAGGGAGTGAGCAGGGAGAAAATAAGTCGTTATGAGCCTAATTAGCAGCTCGTTTTTCTTTTTTTAAATTTTTTTTGTTCGAATAATCGACAGGAGATCTCTCCAGGCGTTCCTTTTGTTAGGATCAGTGAGTTTTGATTCACAGACACGCAGGGAACCATCCAGGAATGGAAGCGCTGGTTGTCCCCTCCCTGCGAGGTTTCAAACGCGGGGTTTGCGAGCGGCAAATAATAGAAATCAGTGCTGGGAGAACGGCTGCGAGGCTTCGTTAAATTGGTTTTCATCTTGCAGAGGTTAATTAATAAAGGGGGGACCCGAGTGCGGATAAGGGATCCGGGATAGAGGGGAAATCCGTGATGTCCACCCAGCCCCAACAACTTCTGACCCAACAAAGATCCCACCAAGGCAAAATCAACCAGAAGGGAGCGAATTACAAAGAACATTTCCCATTTCCTAAGAACCCCGCTCCTTTAATTTGTTCAACGACCGCGTCGCTTCTCCAGGGCTGCCAAGTCCCTTCCCTTCCCCTCCGCTCCCGAAGTCCCCGCATCTTTCAGCCGGGGCCCGGGGGGCATCAAAGGCTGGAATTCGAAGCATCCGTGCCCCGTGGCACGGCAGGAGCGGCGCTAACAGGAGCTGTTGGCGCTGCCCTGGCGCGGAGCCCCCGCTGGCCGCACATCAAGGATGCTGCTGAGAGATGGGGATGCTCCAAAGAGCCGCCCGGCATGAAAAGGCACCAGATCAAAGCTGGCCAGAAAGGGAGATAACTCCCAAAAATGCCTCGCTGCCTGTGGGGTGAGCGGCCAGGTAACCTCCGAGGGGTGCCGCGGGTTAAAAGAGATACAGGAATAAAAATCTCCAGGTTTATCTCTTTGGAAAGACGCCTCAGTTCCCTGCAGGGAAATCAGGCAGCTGCTGGGATGGGTTTAAATATTCCCGTGCGTCTCCCACCGGGCACACGGGGAGAATCGCAGCTCTGAGCATTCCTGGAAAGCTGGAGGCGTTTTGGAATTCCCGTTTTCTGAGTTTCCAGACTTTGGGAATGCACGGGAGGAGGATCAGCCGGAGGTCTTGGCCAGAGCTCGAGGGTCAAGGCAGCAAGCTGGACCTTTTCCCAAATTATCCCCTTTAAGTGGGACCTAAATTTACCTGGAAATCTTGGCCAGAGCTCGAGGGTCACAGCAGCCAGCCCAGCCTTTTCCCAAATTATCCCCTTTAAGTGGGACCTAAATTCACCTGGAGATCTTGGTCAGAACTCGAGGTCAAGGCAGCAAGCCGCACTTTAGGTGGGACCTAAATTTACCCGGACATCTTGGCCAGAGCTCGAGGATCACAGCAGCCAGCCCAGCCTTTTCCCAATTTATCCCCTTTAAGTGGGACTTAATTTTACCTGGAGATCTTGGCCAGAGCTCGAGGGTCAAGGCAGCAAGCCGGACTTTAGGTGGGACCTAAATTTACCTGGAGATCTTGGGCAGAGGTCAAGGTCAAGGCAGCAAGCTGGACTTTAGGTGGGATCTAAATTTTCCTGGAGATCTTGGCCAGAGCTCGAGGATCAAGGCAGCAAACTGGACCTTTTCCCAAATTATCCCCTTTAGGTGGGACCTAAATTTTCCTGGACATCTTGTCCAGAGCTCGAGTGCCAAGGCAGCCAGCCCAACCTTTTCCCAAATTATCCCCATTAAGTGCGACCTAATTTTACCTGGAGATCTTGGCCAGAGCTCGAGGGTCAAGGCAGCAAGCTGGACTTTAGGCGGGACCTAAATTTACCTGGAGATCTTGGCCAGAGGTCAAGGTCAAGGCAGCAAGCTGGACTTTAAGTGGGACCTAAATTTTCCTGGAGATCTTGGCCAGAGCTCGAGGGTCAAGGCAGCAAACTGGACCTTTTCCCAAATTATCCCCTTTAGGTGGGACCTAAATTTTCCTGGACATCTTGGCCAGAGCTCGAGTGCCAAGGCAGCCAGCCCAACCTTTTCCCAAATTATCTCCTTTTTTAGGTGGCACCTAAATTCCCCCTGCCCTCAGCCCATGGAGAGATGTCCCCAAGGCTTGTGCTGCCAGGTTTAATAAAGTGCAATAACGCTTAGGAAGGGCTTTAAGGAGATTTTGTGAGGAAAGGACTCACTTGGGGGTGAAGAATAGCTGGCTGCTCTCGCATGGATGTGGTTTTGCAGGTCTGTACACACATCCCATTGTACACAAAAGCCACTTATTTGTTTAAGGCCGTTGCTGAGTGGATTATGTGACACGGAGCCATCCAGCGAGGCTGCTCCAGCCAGACCTGCCGGCAGGGCAGAGCCCGGACCTGCACCTTAATCCTGCACCTTAATCCCCTTTCTGCCGCGATTTCCCAACTGCACGGCGGGGCGAAGGCTCTCTGGGCTCGGAGCGCGGTTGTGCAGGACGATCCACACCCCCCGTGGCTTTTCCAGGAGCTTTTCCCGGCTGGCCGGGAGGAGGAGCAGCCCCCCTGCTCCCTGCAGAGCCGGGGGCGCGATGCTGCTGAAATGTACTTGGGGGATAAAATGCATTGAGGGATCTGTAATGGATCCTGCACTCAAAGCCAATCGAGCATGAGCTCAGCAATCAGTTGGCAGCCCATAAAATCTCCCGTACCTTTCTTTTCTTTTCCTTTTTAAATTTTTTTTTTTCCTTTTTTTCCCCCTCTCTGGTTCTTAAAGTGATGGTGTGAGGGAAGCTGAAAGATTGGGAATTACAGGGGCAGCTCCAGATTTCTGAAGCAAATAAAAGTTTGGGATTTTCTGTTGGGCTGGGTGACTGCAGCGATGTCCCCACTGTCCCGCTCAGGCTGAGCCCAGCCTAAACCCCCACTCAGGCTGAGCCCAGCCTAAACTCTCACTCTCAGCTTGTGCCTCCTGCTTGAACAGCACTAAAACAACATCACTTGCAGCAATCCCTGGAAGTGTGCTGGCCCAAAAACCTCCTGCATTTATACCTGTTTTGAATGTCTGCTCGCAGATAACGTTTAAAAACCCTGCCTTGAATAAAGACCTTCTTTGGGAGCTTTTTAAACGGGACTTAGTGCTTAATGTTGCCTTGGTAGCAGAGACCCTTCACGTTCCAGGGTTCCTACAAATAACACATTGACTGTGGCCCCACTTTATATTCTCACTAAATCAAGGTAAAGTTTTTTAAAGCCCAATTCATATTAGAAAATTTTCCTGCGGGTGTGAAGTGATTTTGACAGAGGCAAACCCTCCAGACTCGTGGCTTCAGAGCAAAGAAGGGAAAAAATATAGCTCGGGGTGGGGACAGGAGGTAGAGAGAGTTGAGAGGACCCTTTGGTCTTTAATTCCTGTCAGAAGAGCCCCAGCTGTCACCCAGCACTTGTCCCAGATTTATGGATCATCTGTTTTGTTAATGCTTGTGGATCTCTTGCTGAACATAACCCTTCTGGAGGGTTTTTTGGCTGATCAAAGGCTGCTGGGGTTATAAATGTCCCTGTGATGTCTTGAGGTTTTGCTGAGAAGAAGCTGCATTGATGGAAGGCTTTGGGGGTTCTGACAAAGCCATATTTCTTCCCGGTGTATCTCCACAAGCTGCACTTTCATTTTCTGCCTATTGAACAATCTGGGCTTTAGAAGAACCAGCTGAGGGATTTCTGGGCTGGATGTGACCACGTGGAGCGAGGCCATTGATCCAGTGTTACCTGAAATACTGAACAGCCACTTTGAAATACAACATTCTGTCTTGAATCCTCTCCAAGTAATTTGTAATTTTCAAAATTACCAAAATTCTGTGATTTGAGCGAATGTAATCGAGTAATTTGAACTCAGATTCACTCAAACTCATTTTCACTCAGAGTAGAGTGTTACAGAGTTTGTACCTGTGTGCCTGCAGGTGGAGGAGATTTAAGCTTAAATGCAAATAAAGCAGAAGCTTGTGCAGCTCACGATGTGACAACTTGTTCTTCACCCTTCTGTCCCAACTGTTTTCCAGTCTGAGCTTATTCTTGATAATATAATAGCAATAATATCGATATTATTGATATCAATAATATCAATATTTGGGGATTTTTATGGAATCAAAGGCTGCCCATGGCTCAGCAGCTGCCAGGCGGGAAGGAACACCCTTTGGCCTGGCGTCTGGGGGATCTCCTCCAACATCTGGGGAGTTTCTGGGTGTAGCAGATTAAAAAATTCCGAATTTTGAAGTGGCTTCAGAGGAGTCATCCCATGGTTTGGCTGGACAGCAGCACAGGTGAGTCCTGCTGGAATTGTTTCCCTGGGAATATCCCCAGCAGGGAATGAGCGTTATTGTCACGTTTGCTGAAAAATCTCACCCAGGATTCTCCTTCTGGGAAGCTGAGAATCTTCAGAGAAAAAAGGAAAGACAATATTATCTCATTTTCCTCTCCTGCAGAATGTGGTTTGGAGATTGTTTACCCAAGATGTGAATTGTTTTAACTTAATGACCAATCCCAGCCAGCTGTGTCGAGGCTCTGGGGTCTCACAGGTTTTTAATCAGTATTTTGTCAAGCTTTCTGTCTTATCCTTCCTCTATTCTTTAGTATAGTTTTAGTTTAGCTTTCTTTAATGTAATATAAGTACATAAAAAAATAAATCAGCCTTCTAGGAACATGGAGGCAGGTTCTCAATTCCTCCTCCATCCTGCAGACCCAGCAAACCCCAAAAATGAGCATCCCAAACCAAGGGAATCCCCAGGGCAGAGGGCGAGGGGGGAAGAGGCTCCCAAACCACAGAGGGAGCGCCTTGGTCAGGCTCCAGGCTGAGCCAGGCTTATCCTGGTACAGGTTTTAGCTTTGCTCCTAAATCCAGGTTTATTCCAGGTACAGGTTTTAGCTTTGCTCCTGACTCCAGGCTTACCCTGGTTCAGGTTTTAGGGTTGTTCCTAACTCCAGGCCTATCCTGGTACAGGTTTTAGCTTTGCTCCTGATTCCAGGCTTACCCTGGTACAGGTTTTAGCTTTGGTCCGAACTCTGTGCTTATCCTGGTTCAGGTTTTAGGGTTGCTCCTAACTCCAGGTTTAGCCTGGTTCAGGTTTTAGGGTTGTTCCTAACTCCAGGCCTATCCTTGTGCAGGTTTTAGCTTTGCTCCTGACTCCAGGCTTATCCAGCTACAGGTTTTAGCTTTGCTCCTGACTCCAGGCTTATCCTGGTACAGGTTTTAGCTTTGCTCCTAACTCCAGGTTTACCCTGGTTCAGGTTTTAGCTTTGCTCCTGACTCCAGGCTCATCCTGGTTCAGGTTTTAGCTTTGCTCCTGACTCCAGGCTCATCCTGGTTCAGGTTTTATCTTTGCTCCTTGCTTGAATCTTGCTAGAATCCCTTTAAAGGAGCACGGAATGCCCCCAAAATGTGAATTTCAGGTGGGTTTTTGCTTTCAGAACCAAAGCCAGGGCAGCTCCCCGCCCCTGGCTGGAGCAGTGGGAAGAGGCCGTGGCATTCTGGGGTTTTGGTGTTAATTTTCATCCATTTTTAGCCAGCCACGATTATTGCTGGCCCCAGCAATGCTTTAATTGCTTGAGAACAAACTGTTGGACACAATTCCCACAGCAGCTGAGCGATACTTGGGGAGCCAAAGGTTCTGGCAAGGGCCAGGGTTGGTGTTTGGTGTGTGAGGCAGCAGGAGAGGGGCACAGAGCAGCCAAAATCCCAGCCTGGTGCCCATTCCATCCCTCCCCAGGAATTCAAGGAGAGTTTCATCACAGATCTGTGTTTTAGGTACAAATCTGGAGGGTTTGTTACAGCTTTAAAGGGCACTGGGATTATTTTCCTTTAATTCCGAGTCACGTTGCGCCCAGCCAAGCCTGGTGTCATTTTACAGACACGAAAACAGAGAAATTCTCTTCTCAAATTCCCTCTTGTTTATTGGTGAGGATTCTCCTTTCTTTTACAGCAGCAATGGGGAGGAATTCATTGCCTGAGCTGGTTTTATTTGCATTATTTATGTTCCTCCTCCGGTGTCTGTTAATCTGAAATCAGATAAACTCCATCCCATCTGATTTAGGGCCATGGATAGCTGAGAAAAGAGAAAAAAGCTGCAGCATCTGAGCTAATAATTCATAATTAATAAGCTTTGCATATTTCTGAGATTGGCAACGTTCTCGGGGCAGTTCAAAGGTTTCATCCTCTTTTCATTTGTTCCAAATAAGGAGATGTTTTTTTTTTTGTCCAACTTTCTGTTGAATTGGATCAGACACTCTGGAAAAAAAAAGAAATTGATGTTAAGATGTCATCAGGCTGACCTGAGGAATCCATGGGCTGAATAAAACTGGGATTCCATTTGATCTGCATTTCTCACAACGTTTTCTGGGGAGCCATGAGCAAAAAATTTCAATATTTTCGTGGTGAATCGAGGAACTTTGGGAGTGGGGCTTGCTCAGGGCACAGCTGGAGCAGCAGGAAAGGTTTGGAGTGTTCAGTGATGCTGGGCTGAGCACAGAAATCTGTAAAAATGCCCAGTTCCCTTCAGGGTGAAGTAAAAAAAAAATAAACCCAGATATTCATTTCTGATATTAATGCAACATTTCTCCAGGAAATCTTGCTAGAATTCCTTTAAAAGAGCGTGGAATGGCCCCAAAGTGTGAATTTAAGGTGGGGTTTTTGCTCTCCTTTCCAAAAAGAAAAGGGAAACTGAGGAAATGTAGGAACTTTGGAATAAAAATCAGAAATGCAGATTGCAAACCCCAAAGTTTGTTCCTCCTGCAGTTTGTTTCTCCTTTTCTGGCTGGGTCCAGAGTAGCTCACAGTCAAATTTCCAGGATTTTTGATGGAAGTTTTCCAGCCTGGAAGCGCAGAGGGAGCGTGTAGAGGCAGGAGAGGATGGAGAAGGGGTGGTAAATTCCCCAATAAATCTGTCAGTAGCAAAGACCCTTGGAAAGAGCTGGGTTTGTAGCTGTCTCCAGCTCCCACATCCCATCTTCTGACAGCAGAAAGAGCTGGGTTTAAAACCCCATTTCTCCTCTGAAAATGTTCAATTTGCTGGCATAAGATGGCAGCTTTTGACGTTGGGATACGGGGCCATTCCATGAGATTTACAGTCTCCAAGTCCATATTCCCTTGAAGATTAAACCTTCATTAAATTCCCCCTTTTTTTTTTCTTTTTTTCCTTTTTTTTTCCCCCTTTATTTCCTGCCTTTTGCTCACATCACACTCTGACTTTCATAAGCACTCCTGGCTTTAGTGCTTTAATAAAAACAGCTTTGGTGGAGCTTTAAAGGCTCTTCAGGTCCCCCCAAAAGCTTTTGGAAACCCCCCTAAATCAGCACCCAGCCTCCCTTGCCTGTCCCCTCATCTCCCACCGCACACCCTCGCTGAGAGGCATCCAGAAGGCAGCCTGGAATTTCAACCTGGACTTTTCTCTCCTTTTTTGGGATTTTTTTCCCCCCCATTTTCTCTTTTTCTCTCCCCTTTTTGGGATTCTTCCCCCCCCATTTTCTCTTTTTCTCTCCCTTTTTTGTATTGTTTGGTTTTTTACCCATTTTGTCCTTTTCTCTCACTTTTTAGCTTTTTAGGGGTTTTTTTTCCACTTTCTCCTCTGCTCTCCCTTTTTTATTTTGTTTTTTTGTTTTCCATTTTCTCTTTTTCTCTCCTTTTTTGGGGATTTTCCTCCCCCCATTTTCTCTTTTTCTCTCCCTTTTTTAGGGATTTTTCTCCCCCCATTTTCTCTTCATTTTCTCTTTTTCTCTCCCTTTTTTGTTGTATTTTTTTTTCCATTGTCTCCTTTTCTCTCCCTTTTTTATTTTGGGTTTTTTTTTCCATTTTCCCTTTTTCTCTCCCTTTTTTGTTTTGCTTACTTTTTTCTCTTCCTTTTTTGTTTTTTTTTCCCCCATTTTCTCTCCTTTTTTGGAATTTTCCCCCCATTTTCTCCTTTTCTCTCATTTTTTGGGATTTCCCCCCCTATTTTCTCTTTTTCTCTCATTTTTTGGGATTTCCCCCCCTATTTTCTCTTTTTCTCCCCTTTTTTGGGATTCTTCTCCCCCCATTTTCTCTTTTTCTCTTCCTTTTTTATTTTCTCCTTTTCTCTCCTTTTTTGTGATTTTTCTTCCCCCATTTTCTCTTTTTCTCTCCCTTTTTTGTTTTTCCCCCCCATTTCCTCTTTTTCTCTCCCTTTTTCATTTTTCCCCCCTTTTTCTCTCCCTTTTTTTGTTTTTTCCCCCTTTTTCTCTCCCTTTTTTTGTTTTCTCCCCCTTTTTCTCTCCCTTTTTTGGTTTTCCCCCTTTTCCTCTCCCTTTTTTTGTTTTCTCCCCCTTTTTCTCTCCCCTTTTTGGTTTTCCCCCTTTTTCTCTCCCTTTTTTGGTTTTTCCCCCTTTTTCTCTCCCTTTTTTTGTTTTTCCCCCTTTTTCTCTCCCTTTTTTGTTTTTTCCCCTTTTTCTCTCCCTTTTTTTGTTTTTTCCCCCATTTTCTCTCCTGTTTTGTGATTTTTTTCCCCCCCATTTCCTCTTTTTCTCTCCCTTTTTTTGTTTTTTCCCCCTTTTTCTCTCCCTTTTTTTGTTTTTCCCCCTTTTTCTCTCCCTTTTTTTGTTTTTCCCCCTTTTCCTCTCCCTTTTTTTGTTTTTTCCCCCTTTTTCTCTCCTTTTCTGGGATTTCTCTCCCCCCACTCTTCTGACCAGGCCGAGCATCCCACCGCGCGCTTGGCCGGCCGTGCCCCAGCACTCCCACTGCTCGGAATGCCGCTGCTCCCCGCCAGCACAGCCCCTCTCCCGCAGCCCCCAGCCCCTCTCCCGGCCCATATTTCTGCCCCAGGAATATTTTGCTGGCAGCTCCAGCCAGGCAGCGTTGGAGAGCTGCGGTAGTTTGTTGTCAAAATGAAAAATGGTTCAGTGCAAAAGGTCCCGGCGCCGGGATGCGAACAATCAAGGAGCGCTAAGTCAAGCGTTTGACAAGGAACTTTGGTCTTGCTGTTAAATACCACTTAATATTGTCCTGCCCGATAATCCCTGCTGTTTAACAGCCCTGGAACAGGGGCTTGGGGATGGCATCCTGCCTTTCCTGAGGGGGAAAGCCCGGCCAGATGGAAAGATGTGTCTGTTCATGGCCCCGGGAAATTGAGATGTTGCGAGGAGGAGACAACTGCGGGCGCGCTGTGGTCTGGGGTCTGCTTTGGGGCTGGGGCAGAACCAGCTCTGGGGGTCTCTGGGTTGGGATTGAAGGCATTTGAGATGATAATTCATAATTCATGCAGTTTTCCACCCAATTACAAAATGCCACCCAAACCATGAGGAAGAAGTGTGGCAGAACCAGTTCTGGGTTTCTCTGGGTTTGGATTGAAGGCACTTGAGATGATAATTCATAATTCATGCAGTTTTCCACCCAAACCCATGATGAATTGTGGTGGTGCCAGGTCTGGGTTTCTCTGGCTCTGGATTGAAGGCACTTGAGATGATAATTCATGGTAGGACTCAGGTGTTATTATTTCTTATCAGCAAAACTGTGAGCTTTCCATTAGAAGGCACAAAATCCTTGTTCCAAGGTCTTTTAAGACTAAACATTCCAATTATTCAGATTATTTACTATTTATGCAGATCATTTATTATTATCCAGATTATTTCCCTTTTTAACCCGATAACTGATCCCAAAGAGCCCCCAGTGCAGATTTTTCTGCCCAATTACAAAATGCCACCCAAACCCATGGAGAAGAAGTGTGGTGGTGCCAGGTCTGGGTTTCTCTGGCTCTGGATTGAAGGCCCTTGAGATGATAATTCATGTTGGGACTCAGGTGTTTGTTATTTCTATCAGCAAAACTGTGAGTTCTGCAGCTTTCCATTAGAAGGCACAAAATCACCAACAATCTCTTGTTCCAAGGTCTTTTAAGACTAAACAATTCAGAACTGACAAGACTATCCAATTAAGAACTGACACTTGGGTTATTTCCCTTTTAACCCAATAACTGATCCCAAAGAGCCCCCAATGCAGATTTTTCTGCCCAATTACAAAATGCCACCCAAACCCATGGAGAAGAAGTGTGGTGGCACCAGTTGTGGATTTCTCTGGGTCTGGATTGAAGGCCCTTGAGATGATAATTCATGTTCAGACTCAGGTGTTTATTTCTTATGAGCAAAACTGTGAGTTCTGCAGCTTTCCATTAGAAGGCATAGAATGGCCAACAATCTCTTGGGACAAGGTCTTTTAAGACTAAATGTTCCAATTATTCAGATTATTTACTATTTATTTATGCAGATTATTTATTATCATCCAGATTATTTCCCTTTTTAACCCAATAACTGATCCCAAAGAGCCCCCAGTGCAGATTTTTCCACCCAGTTACAAAACGCCACCCAAACCCATGATGAAGTGTGGTGGTGCCAGTTCTGGGTTTCTCTGGGTTGGGATTGAAGGCACCTGAGATGATAATTCATGGTGGGACTCAGGTGTTTATTATTTCTTATCAGCAAAACTGTGAGTTCAGCAGCTTTTCATTAGGAGGACCTGGGCAGGGCTCTGGCTGTCCCTGTGACTCTCACAGCTATTTCTGGTGGCTCTCACAGGTATTTCTGGTGACTCTCACAGGTATTTCTGGTGACTCTCACAGGTATTTCTGGTGCCTCAGCCTGGCCTGCAGATCTGGATTCTCCACCTTTCCCACCCCACAGGAGCTGGAAGGGTCGGACCAGCCACCCCAGTGGCATTTTTAGGACTTTTTAGCTGCTAATTCCCTCAACAGCCCCTTTCAACAGCCAGGAGAGCAAAAAGCCCTCCTTGAACTGCCAGAGTTAAAGCTCCAAAATCACCTGGGGTGTCTCCAGCCCGGCTGGAAATGCCAGTCCCAGCATTTAGGCTCAGCCTAAGGGGTGTTCTAGGCTGGCCCAAATATCCATCCCCATTTTTCCCAGGAGTGCTGTCCCACCAGCAGCTGCAGGGTTATTAATGGGGCATGGTGACGAGCCAGTGGCAATGTCTCAGGCTGGGTTAAAAAATGAGGTTTCCAGGATGCCTCTGGAGCTCAGCCCAAGGCTTTGCCTTTTGGGCTGTTGGTGAAGCTCCTCAGGAGCTGCTGTGGTTGTTTCCCTCTGCTCTCCATCACCAGCCATGGAAATTTCAGGATGCTGAGGCGGTGGGCAGCCGGGGTGCAGTGGAACTTTGTCCTCAGATCTGCTCCACCAGGCTCTCATCTAGCAGGGTTTGCTCTTCAGGAATGCTTTGCAAAATTCTTGTGGTCTGAGAGTAGAAAACAGTAAATCAGAGTTCTGGGCTCCTGCACTCAATTCTTTCATCTCCAACTATTCTAATATTTCTCAAAAAAAAATTATAGATAATTACATCATTATTTAGTCTCTCAATAAAAAAAAAAAAAAAAATAAAAATTTATTTCTGGAGCTTTCCAAATTCTTCTTCATTGTCTGGGAGGTTCCCTGCTCTTCCTTTCCATCTGGCCAAGTGATTCAGGAAAAGCACTCGGCTCGTGTTAACTGTCAGCTTTTCAGCTGCAAGGAAAGCGATTGGATCCTTCCCAAAAAATGATAGGAAAACCCCAAAGTTTGCTGGAATCAAACTCTCAGCCGTGTGGTCAGGAAGGAACAACTTCCTCCCGTCTTCTTTTGAAAGTTTCGGGCTCTGATGGTCACTCTAAATCCCATTCCCTGAATATCCATTTTCAACCAGATATCCAAAAATATCCATTTTCAGCCAGATCTCCAAAAATATCCATTTTCAGCCAGGTCCTGGGGATGAGACCCGAGCTGGAATCCAGTCTGGAGCTGGAGCCCTGCCTGGGGAGCCCGGAGCAGATGGAGTCCCCCGAATCACTCTGCACCTTGGCCTTTTCCTCTGCTCCACCAACAAATCCAAACCTCATCACCCTGAGCTGCTTCCTGAGCTGGCTCCTGGCCAGGGCTGCTCCCTGCCAGGATCCCTGCCTGTCCCTGGGGACTCTCCCCAATTTCCACTTCCTGAGCTGAGTTAATGGGACCCACCTGGGGATGAGTCAGCAGAAGAATGCAGATTTTGGGAAGCCTCCTTGGAAGCCGTGTGTGGGGCAGGCTCCGTCCCAGGGAGGACAGGAAGGTGGGGCTGACATCACAGAGGATGGGAAGGGAATTTGGAGCTGAGGGGCTTCACTGGGAGAGGGAAATTCCTGATGGGGAACCCAAATAAATCCCTGGGAGAGGGAAATTCTTGGTGGGGAGCCTGAATAAATCCCTGGGAGCCCAAATAAATCCAAATTCCTGATGGAGAACCCAAATAAATCCCTGGGAGAGGCAAATTCCTGATGGGGAGCCCAAATGAATCCCTGGGAGAGGGAAATCCCTGATGGTGAGCCCAAATAAATCCTTGGGAGCCTGAATAAATCCCTGGGAGCCCAAATAAATCCAAATCCCTGATGGGGAGCCCAAATAAATCCCTAGGAGCCCAAATAAAGCCAAATTCCTGATGGGGAACCCAAATAAATCCCTGGGAGCCTGAATAAATCTAAATTCCTGATGGGGAACCCAAATAAATCCCTGGGAGCCCAAATAAATCCAAATCCCTGATGGGGAGCCCAAATAAATCCCTGGGAGAGGCAAATTCCTGGTGGGGAGCCCAAATAAATCCCTAGGAGCCCAAATAAATCCAAATTCCTGATGGGGAGCCCAAATAAATCCCTAGGAGCCCAAATAAATCCAAATTCCTGATGGGGAACCCAAATAAATCCCTGGGAGAGGGAAATCCCTGGTGGGGAGCCCAAATCAATCCCTGGGAGCCTGAATAAATCCCTGTGAGATGCAAATCCCTGATGGGGAACCCAAGTAAATCCTTGGGAGCCTGAATAAATCCCTGGGAGCCCAAATAAAGCCAAATTTCTGATGGGGAACCCAAATAAATCCCTGGGAGAGGCAAATTCCTGATGGGGAACCCAAATAAATCCCCAGGAGCCCAAATAAATCCAAATTCCTGAGTGGGAACCCAAATAAATCCCTGAGAGTCACCAATCAGGAATATCCCAGAGCGTTTCAGGAGCAGGGTCGCCCTGATTTTTTAAGAATTTTTTTTTTAAGCTTTTTGATGTTTACATTCTCATAACAAACTTTTCTCATGTGCTTGATGGAAATAACTCATTGTTTTGCATTTTTTTAATGGAGGAGGAGGAGAAATTCTATGCCTGACGCTGCTCCTTCCTTTCTGCTCCCACCTGGAATCCAGGTCAAAATCACTCAAAATTGCTCAAAATTTCAATTATGAGCGATTGAAATGCTCCAAAATGCTGGGCCAAGAGGAGATGGAACTCTTCAGAATGTATTGTGGGGAATTCCCTCCATGTGTTCCACGTTTTGGAGGGAGGAGGAGGAGAAATAAGTGAGGGGAAGTTTCCTTGGAGGCAGCTGAGAGTTCCTCACCCCCAGGTGAACTACCCTGGGAGCGGGAGGAGGGGATTGATGGGAAATTGTCAGCTCTGCTCTAAAGCAGATCCCAAAAGCAGAGAGAGCTTCAGGCAAACTCAGGGATCTGGGGTGGGATGGGATGGGATGGATGGGATGGGATCTGGGGATGGGATGAGATGGGATGGGGATGGGAATGGGATGGGATGGATGAGATGGGATGGGATGGATGAGATGGGATGGGATGGGATGGATGGGATGGGATGGGATGGGATGGATGAGATGGGATGGGATGGCATGGGATGGGATCTGGGGATGGGATCTGGGGATGGGATCTGGGGATGGATGGGATGGGGACGGCTCAGTCTGAGGGGCTGCCTTGACGGGGAAGCTGAAGTGCTGAATTCTCTACATCCATCCCAAACATTTCCCACCTGACCTGGGCATCTGAGGGAGAAGGAGGGGTCTGGAGATCCCATCAGCTTTAAATAACTAATTAACCTGTCTAATTGTAGAGTAACTGAGGCAGAGAGGAGCTTTGCTCTCAGGGTGAGCGGGGACTCAGCGAGGCTCTGAAGAAGCAGGAGCAGGTGAAAACTCTTGGCTGGAGCACTGCCTTCATTTCTTTTTTTTTTTTTTTTCTCTCAATCTATCAAATCAGCACAGAAATCCTGTTCAGTTTGTGGCAGGGACTGCCCACCTGTGTCCTGCAGTCCCTTTATTCCTCCACTGCCCATTTGTCCCTCCATGAATAAACTGGAGTTCATAAATGTCTGTGCAATGGGGCTGATATTCACTTTTCCCTTACCTGGAGATTCAGATTTTCAGGGTTTTGGGTTTGTTTTTTCTTTAAGGTTTGTGCTGAACTGAAAGATACTTTTGTGCCCTTAATTTCAAGCCAGCAACATCTCCATGCTCACCTGGGAAGAGTACAAAACTTCCAGCCTGGTTACGCAGCCAGCACCACGTAGGGATTTCCAGACAAATCCTTGCCACTAATTAAAATAAACAATGGATTCCTCAGAGCGACGAGATCTTCACTAAAAAAAAATGTTAGAAAAAAGAAAAAGAGAGTGAGGGAAGAGAATAGTTTAATTAATAGAAGCTGGCAGCCTCCCAAAGTACACCGTGGCAGTTGGAGGGTGGGAGCTGGGGGAGGTGGGGATGTGGAAGTGCCAAATCTCTCAGGATGGGTCTTGCAGGGAAATGCTTCAGTGAACACCATCAGGTGTCTGGGCTGGGCCACGACAGCCTGGATGTGCTCCCCTTCCCCCTTGGAATGGATCCCGCAGCCCAAGGAGCCAAATCCCCTTTGTGCTGGGAGGGAAGGGCAGCAGAGCCGCGGGTCAGGGCGCTGCGCCGGCTGCCGCGGGCTGGGACACGCCGGGCTCCGGAAGGAGCTGCCACCGCCAGGGGCTCGGGGCAGGAGGTGTCACATCCCCTTCCACCTTGCTGAGCCATCAGCTGCTGCTTTCCAAGGAAAATATTTTCCCTTTGGGTCTGCAGAGGCTGAAGTGCCAGCAGCGTGGGTGCTGCAGGGAGCCAGGCTGTCCCTGCAAAAGGGGGCTGGGGGTCAATGGCAGGACCCCAAACACTCCACTCCCCCCTCCCTGCCCCTTCCTCTCCCCTTTGCTCCTCCTGGATCCCTCCAGGGGTTTTTTCCCCCACCCTGGTGGAATTCTTGGTCCTTCAAGAAGCTGAGATTTGGCTGTCGAAGGAGGAGTCAGAATTCTTCTGGTTTTGTTCCTAAGGTTGCTTATTATTTCTTATTTATAATATTCTTTCTCTGACTCACTGCAGGTCAGGTTGAGGCACACTGGTGTTGTCTTTTTACACTAAAAACCACGTGTACATTATTTACCATAAATTCCCAATACCATCACCTGTGTTAGACTGTGAGCTGCTACTCTAAACCAATCCAAAAATGCCAACATCACTTGGAAGATGGAGGC
The DNA here is from genome assembly GCF_963513975.1 of Fringilla coelebs. NCBI lineage: Eukaryota > Metazoa > Chordata > Aves > Passeriformes > Fringillidae > Fringilla > Fringilla coelebs. The sequence goes on along the minus strand of NC_140045.1, from coordinate 1,646,224 downwards.
TAGGAAGGAGAAGGAAAAAGGACAAGGCACATCTAAATTCTTCTGTCTTGGGACTCCAAGACCCCATTCTAAAAACCTCATTTTTTTTCACTTTGTGATAAATTAACCATTATTCTACTTAGACTTGTAAGTTTTCATATCAAGGTTGGTAATTGGTTTTTTTTAAAGGGCTAAATTAAAGGCACAGGGGTCTTGGGGTCTGTGCCAAGGTGTTTGAGCCCCCCAGGCAGGGGCTGGAGCCCTCCAGGGCAGCCAGAGGAATTCCTTGGGTTCTGACACTCACAGCCAGGGTTCTAACACTGTCCCAAGGGGTTTTTCTGCCCTTGGACATTATTTAAGGAGTGTAACACCAGCCTCTGGATCCCAGTTTAATATTTAGGAATTAGCATGGGGATGAGCTCCTCCTGCATCCAGCCCCAAAACCTCCCAGGCTGCATTTCCAGCTCTGCCACCAGCTCAGGGATGGGGCTGGACAGGGCCCTCGGCTTCTCTGGGTGTTGTTTTTCAGGCAGGGTGATGAGTTAATCCCTGGTGGGGATGAGAGGAGTCCAGCCCCCTCCAGATCCCACAGAACCCTCTGCAGACAGCTCTGATCCTATTAATAGCAGGAACACCAGACAGGGACTCTCAGGTAGCCAAGCCTCCTTCTTAATTATTGGTTTGACTTCAAAGAGGGGAGAAAAAAGGGAAAAAATCCCACCCTGCTGCCAGTGAGGAGAGCCCAGGCTCCCGTGTAGGGAAGATGACATTTCAGCTGGTGATGGCTCTAAAAATAAAAGGGAAGCAGGGGAGAAAGTGCCTGTCACCTGCAGCCCCGCCCTGCTGCATTCCTGGCCTGATGAGATCTTTAGCCGGCTTTCCAAAAGCCAAAGTGCCGCTCAGGAACGGGAATTCCACCCCTCAGCACCATGAATGCTGAGCTGCAGCCTTTCCCCGGGAAGGAGAGGATTCAGGGAATGTTCACCCTTGAGGTTTGTGTTTGGTGGGGCTGAATTTCGGGACAGGTGTCAGGTTATGGCTGCTGTTCCTTGTGGGTCACTCTGGCCAGCCTGGATATGCCCCAGGCTGAAAAATTTGGGTTTTTTAGGTGAGATCTTAACTCCAGCTCTGCCCACGTGGGCCAGCTCAGCCTGTGGGAGCTCGCTGGCTGGATTTTGGGAAAGAGCTGGGGCTGCCAAAGCTCCCCAAAAGCACCAGAGCTCCTGACATCCCATTCCTAAAATCCCATCCCATTCCTAAAATCCCATCCCATTCCTTCAATCCCATCCCATTCCTTCAATCCCATCCCATTCCTAAAATTCCATCCACTCCTTAAATCCCACTCCATTCATTAAATCCCATCCCATTCCTAAAATCCCACTCCATTCTTAAAATCCCATCCCATTCCTCAAATCCTTTCCCATTCCTAAAATCCCACCCCACTCTTTAAATCCCATCCCATTCCTAGAGCCCCATGCCATTCCTTAGATCCCACTCCATTCCTGAAATCCCATCCCATTCCTGAAATCTCTTCCCATCCCATCCATTCCTTAAATTCCATCCCATTCCTAAAATCCCACCCCATTCCTTCAATCCCTGGGGAATCTCCTGCCCCTGAGGGATGCCAGAGCCGCCCTGAGCTCCTTCAATCCCCACCTTTGACCAGGAGTCAGAAATTCCGGAGGACAATTTTTCACCCTGATTCACCAAAACCACAACTTCTTCTTTTTCTTTTTTTTTTTTTCTTGTTTTATTTTCTTTTTTGGAATGCATCCATTTGGAGCAAAGCTTCCCAGATCCAGGGCAGCTCCTGGCTGTGGGAGGAGGAGCCCTCTCCAGCAGACAGGGGGAATATTTGGGTTGGAATAGCTGAGATCCCAAATCTGAGCTTTCACCATGGATGTCCTTGGGTGGGTCTTTTCTTCCCTCTAAAAATTTATTCCTACTGCACAGCAGAATTGTTTTGGAAATCTCAAGTTTTTGTGGGATGGGAAGATTTTCAGGCAACTTCGGGGTTTTTTCCCAGAATTCTTTTTTTTTTTTTTTTTCCTTGACTTTTTTGCTTCAGGATTATTTTTTTCGGAGGCATCGCTCTTCTTCTTTTGGACACGTTTTTAGCTCAAACTAAAAGCAGATGGAGGAGATGAGGTTTTGTAGTTTTCTGAGGGAAATGGTGAAATCATCAAGTTTTGCTTAGAATGGAATGTGGGGAAATGGCTGCAAGAATTGATAAGAAGAATTTTTTTAAACTTTTCAGCAAACTGATGGTACCAGTTTTGTAGGACAAATTCAGTGCCTGCACCATCAATACTTGGTTGCAAATTTTGCTTAAACCTCTCAACTTTTTCTTGCCCAAAACATTTGCAAGGTGTTTTTCTTTTATCACTTTCACTTCAAAAACCTCATTACTTGGAGCAGTTTGTCTGACCTGAAGTGTTTGAAAAACAACGGAAGAAAAAACATTCTGTTTGAGTTTTGAAACTCTTATTTTAAAATCTTAATTAAAAAAAAAAAAAATAATATGAAGCTGGTTTGACTGTTTTGCCACACAATTGTTTTTGCATGCCTGTAATTTTCATCCCTCCCAGCCAGGAGTGAGACACCTCCAACCCTTCTGGGCCTTTGATCAACCCAAAATCTCCGATCCTGAGGTTGCAACATTTGCCTTTCTTGGTGATTAAACCACAATTTCGCTTTGTCTGGCCGGGAGGATGATGCTCTTTTCCTCACCCACCCTTAATCTCTCCAATTCAAACAGGAGCTTTGGGTTGAAAGTTGATTTTCTGCTACGAGGTGATGCTGGGAGAGTTGGGCGGGCGGAGTTTGGAGTGATGCTGGAGACGCGGACCCCAGGGAGGGTGGGCAGCAGTGTGGAGCCCTCAGATGGCAAAGGGAGGAGGCTGAGGATGGATGAAGGCTTGGAATCAACGTGGGAGAGACGGCAGAACCAAAGGGACCCATCCAGCTCAAGTTTTCATGGGATCATGGAATGGTTTGGGTTGGAAGGGACCTCAAAATTTATCCCATTGCACCCCTGCCAGGGGCAGTGACACCTCCTGTGACAGTGATCACAGGGGTCCAGGGTGAGGGGAGAGATGAGAAAGTTGACTCCATGTTCAGAAGGCTGATTTATTATTTTATTATATTTATTATATTAAAAACTATACTGAAAGAGTAGAAGAAAGGATTTCATCAGAAGGCTGGCTGAGAATAGAAAAGGAATCAATAACAAAGGTTTGTGTCTGACTGAGACAGTCTGGACAGCTGGACTGGGATTGGCCATTAATTAGAAACAACCACATGAGCCCAATCCCAGCTCCACCTGCTGCATCCCACAATCATTGTTTGCATTTTGTTCCTGAGGCCTCTCAGCTTCCCAGGAGGAAAAACCCTAAGGAAAGGATTTTCCATCAAACATGTGGGTGACACCCTCCCACCACCCCAGGGTGCTCCTACCTGGCCTTGGGCCCCTCCAGGGTGGGGCAGGGTTTGTCCCAGAGTTTCTGCCACAGCTCAAGAGCATTCAGGTGTTTTTCCCGTGCAATGAGCAAAATTCCAAATGGAATCTCTCAGCTTGGTCCTCCCATCTCCAGCTTCCAGCTGCAAACCCTCCAGGGCAGGCCCTGAGGTGCTTGAAGGCAATAGAGAGAGATTTGGGCTGTTCTCCTCCTTCCAGGGGCCTGAACAATCCTGGGAAAGAAGATCCTTCCGTAAGTTCTGCCTCCCCAGATCTCCCCCCAGCTGATTTTGTGTTTTTTAATAATGATATTGAAGTGCTTCTCCCTGGAGGGTTCTTCTCTGGATAGACAACTTCCCAAGAGCAGACCCTGGACCCTGGAAATCCAGATTCAGGATTTGGCCAAACCTGCGTGGTGACATACCATGGGTGGGAAGGAGTGGAGGGAGATCAAAACCTGGAATCCCCAAGCAAAAATGAAAAAAAAAATTGCAAAAAAAAAAAAAAGGAGTGTTGTCCTTTGAAATTATTCCTTTTTAGGGCATTCTGCTGTTCCTGTCCACAAGCAAACCAGCATGGAATGTGGAGAGATCTCCCTGCCCAGCATGCCAACAGATGGCAATATTTTATCATCCTTCCTTCCCCCTGTGCATTGCAGGGTTTGCATCCTCCCCGCTGTGCCACGAGGAGCTTGTGCTTGGCCGCCCCTCCAAACACCTTTTTTGCTGTGATATTTTTATTTTTAATTGACATTTTTCACGGATAGCACGACTGGGCATTCCAGTATCCTCATGCTGGAGAATTTTCTGGAGTTCCAGAGCACTTGGTGCTGAAGCAGAGTGTGGAAGCGTCCCCTCAGCCCTCGTGGAGGGTGGGTCCGTGGCACAGACAGCCCCAGGGATGTGGAGGAGGTTTTACAGGGATTTCTGGGAGCCAGAGAGGAGGAATTGATAAGAGGATTGCTTCGGGGATCAAATTTGGATTGGTTTCATCCTGCTTCTCTGGCTGGGGTGGAAGATGAAGAACGAAGCAGTGACAATCCCTCCCTCTCTGTGGTAGCTCAGGGGAGCGGATAGGAGGGCAATTAGGCTCCCTAATTGGCAGGGCTGATTGGCATCTGGAGCCCAGGGGCTCAGAGGGTGCTCCTGTCTCTGCTGCTCACAGTGACCCCAAGAAAAGTCTCTTTTCCCAGCCCGGCGGTCAGAGAAGGAGTCAGAGCTCTGCAGTTCTCGTTCTCAAGGTTGTTGATTGTTTCTCATCTATAAAATTCTTTCTCTGGCCTGCCTAGGTCCGTTCAGCAGGTCAGACAGAGGCACTCTGGTGTTATCTTTTTATATTAAAAACCACGTGTGCATTATTTACCATAACCTCCCATCACCTGTGTTACACAGTGACCTTCTGCCTTAAACCAATCCAAAAGTGCCACCATCACCCAGGAGGAGGCCAAGAAGAAGAAGGAGAAAGTTTGGACACACCCAGATTCTTCCATCTTGCCCCAAAAACCCCAATTCTAAAAACCCCAAAAATCTATTTTTTTCGCCCCGTGATAAATTCACTGTCATTCTCCTTAAACTCTCGTGGCTTGTAATTCTTCATACAAGGTTGGGAATTGTTTTTTCCAAAGGCACAGGGCTCTGGGGCTCTGTGCCAAGGTCTCTGAGCCCCCTGGGCAGGGGCTGGAGCCCTCCAGGGCAGCCAGAGGAATTCCCAGGGTTCTGACATTCCCGAGACTCCTTGGAGGCAGCCAGGCCCCTGCTGTCCCTGTCAGGCACCTGTGCTGCCATTCCCAGCCCTGGGCATGGCCAATTCCAGCTGGAACAGAGAGGAGGAGGAGAAGGGAAGGCAGACATGAACTCATGGAACAGTTTAGGAATCGTCTCTGACACTGCAGTGCCCGGGCAAAGCCAGCTCTTCCCCCTGGCAGGAATTCTGCCAGCTGCCACCCGGGAGCCAGGGAATGCCATCCTCCAGCTCAGCCCTGCACACATAAACAGATGAGGTTTTTTTTGTTTGCTCACCTCTGGTTTTTTTCCAGTTGACATCTCTGCTAAAGGGATTTCTCCAGCAGGGACTGGAGCACCACCACCCTCTGGAACAACAAACCCCTGGGGATGTGTCAGCCCCGCAGTCCTGACAGGAATCAGCAACTGATGCCTTCAGATTTTAGCTTCTGTGTTTTTCAGCCCCTGGTCTGCATCAGTGCAGGACTCTGAGCCCCACACAGAGGGCTGGCAAGCTCTCCTCACAGTCTGGGCAGGCAGAGCAATCCTTCCAGGCCCGAGACCCAAGGACCTCAGAGCCCAAAAATATCAACAAAAATGAATCTGGGGGGGAGCAAATGGGGGAACGTGACTGCATTGCCTGAAACTGCAACTGAACAAATAACCCTGATATGCAAACAGAGCAAACTGATCTCTGCCCCAAAAACTGGTGAGCATCGTCCTGTTGGGTTAATTGGGCAATTAATCCTTGATATGCAAATAGACCAAACTGGTATCTGCCCCAAAAACTGGTGAGCATCGTCCTGTTGGGTTAATTGGGCAATTAATCCTTGATATGCAAATAGGCCAAACTGGTATCTGCCCCAAAAACTGGTGAGCATCGTCCTGTTGGGTTAACTGCCTGATATGCAAATAGACCAAACTTATGTCTGCCCCAAAACTGGTGACCATTGTCCATCTTGGGTTAATTGGACAATTAATCCTTTATATGTAAATAAACCAAACTGATCTCTGCCCCAAAAACTGGTGACCATCGTCCATCTTGGGTTAATTGCCTGATATGCAAATAGACCAAACTGATCTCTGCCCCAAAACTGGTGACCATCGTCCTGTTGGGTTAATTGGACAATTAATCCTTGATATGCAAACAGACCAAACTGATCTCTGCCCCAAAAACTGGTGACCATTGGATGTATCCTCTGTGGTGGAAATGCATTTACAGAAAATCCTCCAAACCTCTCAAATTCTCACCTCTGCAAGGCTTTGCACTGCCCAAGGTGCAGCTCCTGGAGGCCTTTAGTCAAAACCCACTTTATTCTCTAACTCTGCCCAGCCTCTGTTCCAGGGGCCCCTCCAAGGGCACGACAGAACCAGCCCAACGCCCTGCCTGGCCAGGGGCATCCAGAGCTGCCATCCCAGCTGGATCCTGCATCCCTCCCCACCAGCAGGGAGGTTTAGCTCTTGGAAAGTCTCAGATTCTCACCCTCTGTTGGGTTTCCTGAACTCCTCGTCCTCTGCAGCGCCCAGTTCTCCTCCTTTCAGTTCCCTTCTGCCTGAACAATCCTGGAATTAAAGGTCCTTCCATAGGTTCTGCCTCCCCAGCTGGCACAGGGACCTGATTTGTGTTCATTAATAAGGATATTAAAGTGCACAGACCTTTGCAAACTGAAAACACCCGATGGGTCCAACTCCTCCTGCCATGAAATCGCTTCAGAGCATCAGAACTGGGATTTGGAGCCCTCCAAAGAGGAGCAGGTCCTGTTCCTGCGGGGGAAAGAAGGGATGCCTGTGGCACAAAGATGAATTTCCCTTTCTGAAGGAGCTGGGGGGTGTTGTGGGCGTTCTGGGGGACCCTGAGGGTTTGTGGCCATCCTTCACCTCGTCAGACCCGGTCTGTGACAAACCCTGCTGTCACCTCCCCTGCCTGGTGCCTTCAGCCCTGCTCCTGTCTCCCGATTTTTGTGTCAAAGGGGCAGCAGCTTTTGGCTGAAAGCAAAGAAAAAATCCCTCCAGGAGCACAGGGTGCTGCCTGAGCTGCTCTGGGGATATTTAAATGTGCACATCAACCCCTGCACATGGATTTGCCTTTTTTTCTGTCCTTCCATCTGCAGGCCAAGGATCCTGCAGATCCTGCTCCCAATCCCAGGCATTGTATGATGTGATGGAAATTAACACCTTAATATATATATGAAAAACAGCCCCAATTAGATTTTTTTTTTTCTTTTACTGTGTTTCCTGCTCCTTATGACTAAGTGTGGGTAATTATCTTGGCTCACTTTTTCCACTCCACCCATGCTTAGAGAAAACCTGTTGCAAGTTTTCTCGAGATTTTTTTGCTTTTTTTTCCTCCCTCACTTCTTTTTTTTTTTTCTTTTTTTTTTTTTCCTGGGAGTTTTGCTAATTAAAAGCTTTGCAAATTGCCATGTGTGATAATTATTTTAATTCTGGTTTAGCAACTTAAAAGTAGAGATTTGGAATGTTTTCAAGAAGAAATCGAGGTGTCCAAACATGATTTATTTTTTTCTTTTTGCTTCAAAAATTACTTTTCCAAAAGCTTATAAAAATATGCTGCTATAAAAAAGAATCAGAGCAAATAACAACAGCAAACTCTGAACTATCTCGCCACTTATTTGGTCCCAATTCTGTGGGATTCGGGACCTTGTGAGGTTTGTTATGATTGAAATATAAGACCCCATCTAAAAACCTCCATCATTTTTCCCATTCCAGAGGGAAAAAAACTCTCCCAGCAGAGATTTTCCATGTCCCCATTGTAGGAAGGACCCAAAGTTCCATCTCTGATAGAACTGCCCCAAAAACTGGTGGTTTACAAGGAAATACAAACACAAGGAAATGCAAGGAAAATTCAGAGTTTTCCTAAATCCCCTCCCACCTCTCCTTGAGGATGAAAAAATCAGGAATATTTTCTCCAAATATTCTTTCACAGGGACATCCTTTCCCTGGCCACATCCCAAGGGGAAATTTCCCAGAGCTCCCGGGCTTGGCCTTCCTATTTATTATTCTTATTTTTTGTCAACTTTTATTAATTTTATTAATTTGTATTATTTGCTATTATTTTTTAAAATTATTCTTATTTATTTATTTCAGACAGGACTGTCTGAAAGTAGATAAAGTTTAGAAGTGGAAAACAGGGATCCTCCAGCATTTGGAGACGGATCCCTGCTTCCCTAAGGTGATTTAACCTCGGTCAATAATGAACATTAATTAACACAGAGGGACCATTAACATAAAATCCAATCTTCATTCCTGCAGGATTCCTCCTGCTGTTCTTCCTCCCACACATTGCTGTGATCTTTGCCATTCCTGCTTCCCAAACATCCCCATCCATGGGATGCACCAGAGGGAAATCAGAATTTCCAGGTGCTAAACACGGAGCTGGTGTCAAAGGCTTCACTCGGAGCAATTTTTGGCCACCATGAGAAGGAAGGGTCCTCCCCACAGAATTCCTCAGGCAGAAATCCCTGCCTCGGAATTCCCTCCTTTCTTGCTGCCCCCTTTCTTTTTCTCCTTTGTTTTCACCCACAAAACCCACCCACGACCCCCAGGAGGAATCCAGGGCACAAAGCAAAAAATGTGAATTTATTTCAGTCGCCTTTTCTTGCCTGGAGAGCCAAAGCTTTGGAATATCCGTTCTCCCACCTTTTGGAGAAAATCAGCAGTGAATTGTCAGATAATGCCCTTCATTCAGAGAACATTTCACACATAAATAGCAAAAAATATAAACACTGACCTCCATGGATCAGCTGGAATGGGTCTCCCAGGCATTTTCTCCTGACCTCTGAAACATCCATAACTTTTTTTTTCTTTTTTCTAATAAATGAATGCAAACTTCTTAAAGGATTTACTGTGTGGGTCTGCAGAGAGGTTTATTCTCTTCTGCTCCACGATTAAACAGCTCTATTTTTGGCTCCTACAAGATTTTGGGGTTTTAAATATTTTTCCAAGGGTCACGGGGGTGTTAAATGGGAATCAGTTGTTCCATGGGTGTTGTACAGAGGTGACAAACCCAAATTATTTTAGTTATCCCTATTTTCTTCATGAAAAGGTGGATTCCAGAAGCATCAGGAAGGTGGGGAGTGGGAAAGGACTGGGAAGCCTCTCAAAATGTTCTGGGAAGAAGAGCTGGAATTCATCAGGTGATGGATGAATCAGTTTCCTGGGGAACCTGAGAAGGGCAGGAAAAGCAGGGGAACTCCTGGAATGACCCAAATTTGGGTAAACTGGGAATGGAAAGACAGGATAAGATGAGCAAAGAGGTTCTGAACGGAGAAGGGATCCTTGGAAGTGCTCAGGGCCAGGCCATGGAGCAACCTGATCTAGAGAGCAGCACCTCTGCCCATGGCAGGGGCTGGAGCTGGGCAGTCCTTGAGGGCCCTTCCAACCCAAACCAGTCCACAATTCCATGATTCCATGTTCCATGGTCCCATGGTTCCATGTTCCATGGTCCCATAGTTGATTCCATGATTCCATGTTCCATGGTTCCATGGTTGATTCCATGATTCCATGTTCCATGGTTCCATGTTCCATGCTTCCATGATTCCATGATTCCATGATTCCATGTTCCATGCTTCCATGATTCCATGTTTCCATGCTTCCATGATTCCATGATTCCATGCTTCCATGGTTCCATGTTCCATGGTCCCATAGTTGATTCCATGATTCCATGTTCCATGGTTCCATGGTTGATTCCATGATTCCATGTTCCATGGTTCCATGTTCCATGCTTCCATGATTCCATGATTCCATGATTCCATGTTCCATGCTTCCATGATTCCATGTTTCCATGCTTCCATGATTCCATGATTCCATGCTTCCATGGTTCCATGTTCCATGGTTCCATGGTTCCATGGTTGATTCCATGATTCCGTGATTCCATGTTCCATGGTTCCATGGTTTGTTCTTTCCATGATTCCATGATTCTGTGGTTCCCTACTTCCATGGTTCCATGATTCCATGGTTCCATATTTCCAGGGTTCCATACTTCCATGATTCCATGCTTCCATAGCTGATTCCATGATTCCATGGTTCCATGGTTCGTTGATTCCATGATTCCATGTTCCATGCTTCCATGATTCCATGTTTCCATGCTTCCATGATTCCATGATTCCATGCTTCCATGGTTCCATGTTCCATGGTTCCATGGTTCCATGGTTGATTCCATGATTCCATGGTTCCATGGCTGATTCCATGTTCCATGATTCCATCATTCCATGGTTCCGTGGTTCCATAGCTGATTCCATGATTCCATGGTTCCCTGATTCCATGATTCCATGGTTCCATGGTTGATTCCATGATTCCATGGTTCCGTGGTTCCATGGTTGATTCCATGATTCCATGGTTCCGTGGTTCCATGGCTGATCCCATGATTCCATGGTGCCATGGTTGATTCCATGATTCCATGATTCCATGGTTCCATAGCTGATTACATGATCCCATGATTCCATAGCTGATTCCATGAATTCCATGGTTCCATCATTCCATGATCCCATGATTCCATAGCTGATTCCATGATCCCATGATCCCATGGTTCCATGGTTCCGTGGTCCCAGCGCAGCTGAGGCTCTCAGGACAGCCGCCCGACGTTCCCTGCTCCCCGGGCAGGGGCACTGCAGGATCTCCTGTCCCCAGGACACACGGGAGCTCTGGTTCCCATCAGGGAGGGGAAGGATTCCAGATTTATGAGTTCATTATCACTCTGCCAAGGAAGGGCCGTGCAGAGCTGGCAGCAGAGCTCTCTTCTGCCTGGGAGAGCAGAATCCCAGGAGCACTGAGGTTGGAAAAACTCTCCAGGATCTCCAGGTCCAAGCTGTGATCAGCACATTGTCCCCAGCCCAGGGCTCTGAGTGCCACCTTCTTGGACACCTCCAGGGATGGGCACTCCAAACCTCCCATGGTTCATTTTGGAAGCATCTTTGTACAAAGATTTCTCACTTTCCCTGTTTCCAGATGTTCTGGAAGTTTCCTGACACAGACATCATTATTTTTCCAAACGTGTGTGGCACTCCTGTCCCCCTGCACTTGTCCCTGGGGCACAAGGAGCCGGCTCACCCAGGGCCAGGATGAGCTGCAGCATCAAAGCCCAACTCTGCAGCTCCTCACTGGGAATAATTAACATTTCTGACAAGTGCAAAGGCAGAACTTCCAGGAGAAAGAATCTTCTCCTGCAAGTAATTATCAACCCAAATTACAACAAAACAGAGGGGGGAAAAAGTGTCCCAAACTTCACATGGAACTTCTTAGGAGGGTTTGGGGCCTTTTTGATATGAATATAATGGATGAGTGAGGGGGAAATCTGTTAACCTGCTTGGTGTACCAGGGAAAGCTCCCCCAAGGCATTTCCCTCTTAGCATCTCACCTGGAAATGCTGAGTTCAGAATGCTGAGAGTTCGAAATGCTGAGACCTCGAAAAGCTGAGACCTCGAAATTCTGAGACCTCGAAATGCTGAGACCTCGAAATTCTGAGACCTCGAAAAGCTGAGACCTCGAAAAGCTGAGACCTCGAAAAGCTGAGACCTCTCTTAATTAAAAATGAGAACAAAGCAAATATGCCCCAGAAAAAAAAAATTAAAAACCAAAACAAAACCAAAAAAAACCAAAACAAAAAAAAGGAATCAGAAGAGAATGGAGTGGGACTCGGGAGGATTTTCTGCTCCCCCTGAGTAGGGGCAGCACAGGGAGCCCCCAGCACGGCACAGGCTCCCGGAGCAGGGATGAGCCGTGGGTTTTCCTGAATTACCTCTGGCTGACAGAGCCTTCCTGCTGCTCTCAGCAGGGACCTGTTGGGTCTCGCCTTCCGCCACAACAGTTCCCACAGGCTGAGCCACCAGGAGGTTCAGGAGCGGGTTACAGACTCCCAGTCATCCGGAAAAGCTCCCAGCAGGGAGGGCTGGGCTGCTCTCCCCTGGAGATTTCCCCTCATCCGTGGCAGGGCAGGGGGATGCCTCGGAGAGGAGGCTGGGATCCCTTTGTTCTGCCACTTCCCGGGCCCTGGCAGCGGGGTCTGACAGATCCAAGGGGGATTCCAGGGCCCCAGGGATGCCTCAAGTTCAGCTTTTCTATTTTTCAGGTTCTGTGCTGCTTCAGTGTGTGGGTCTGGGCTCACAGCAGGGGATGCTGAGCTCTGTGCACAGAGCAGGGACACAAAACAATTCCTGCTCCAGCTGGGCACCAAGGACAAATGATCCCAATGCCAGCCCAGGAGCACAAACCCCGTGGGCTGGAGAGAGAAAAACAAGCAGGGTGGGGCTGCAGGGGCTAAAGCTGGGCTGGGACAATGAACTGCAAGGTGCAAATGGAGCAGAGCTGATCCCAGGGAGAGACCCCGTGCCCGGCCGGGCATTTTGGGGCCATTTTGGGTCATCTTGGGTGCAGCCCTGGCTGGGCTCTGGTGCTGCCCCAGGTGGATCCATGGAGGAGATCCTTGGGATCAATCCCTGCTTTATTCTGGGACTCTGCCCAGCCTCTGCTCCAGCTCAGCCTGCTCAAGGCATCACCAGAGTTTGGAGCTGCCTGCACCTCTCTCAGTCTGCTCCGTGCTCAGGGAAGGAACTGACAGGAAAAACAAAGGATTAGGGATGAGAAAGAAGCAGTAAAAAAGGATAGATGCTAATTCCAGTGATCACAGATGAACCCACTGATATTTTTATCCCCTATTTTCCTTTTAGTGCTCGCTACCTTTTCCTGACAGCAAAATGTTCCTCATGGCCATTGGCTGGAGAAAAGAAACGCACAAAAAGAAAAAAAAAAAACCAACCAAAAAAACAAAACAAAAATAACCTAACAGAAAACCCACAAAAAACCCAAACAAATTAAAAAAAAAAAAAAAGGGGGGGGAACCCCAAGCTGAGGCTGGAATTTGATCCCTTACAAGAACCCTGATGGCATTTGCCACACAAAGCTGAATTCCTTATCTAAAGCCTAGAGGAGGCAATCACCACCATCACTCACGGTCATTCATGGCACTGAAAAGCAGATTTTTTTGGTGCAAAAATCTCATTTTTGGGGTCTCACCCCACTGCTGCTGCCTGCTTTGGAATGCCCCAATCCTGGCAAAAATGAGCGTGACACATCCCAGGCCCTGCTTGGCACAGCTTGGGCGCTCTCCTTCCCCAGGAAAACCCCAAAATCGGGATCACAGCGAGCTGCAGAAGCAAACCCGGGGCTGTAGCTCAGTTCCTGGTGCCTTTTATCCCTCCCTGCAGAAATTCTGGGGAGCAGGTTGAGCAGGGAGCAGCTCGGGGTTGCGCCAGCACTGATTGCTCAGGCTTTAGGGCTTTGTTGAATCAGGATGTGAAAAGTCAGCTGAGGGAGGATAAAGGCTGACTTGGGAACAAAGCTGTGCTGAGTGAGGCTCAGCCTGAGCAGCAAACACAAACCAGCAAACACAAATCTGCCTGAGAATGCTCCAGGCTTCTTCTAGTTTGGGTGTTTTCCCTAGAGGTGTCAAAATGATGAGGAGGAATGGAACAAATCATGGCTGATCTGTGATGGTGGGGGTTTTCTGATATGGAACTGAGGTCACAGATCCCACAGCATCCTCATTTTAGGTTCATCAGTCTCATGTGCCAGCTGTAAAATATCTCCTCTTTTCAGCAGCTGAGTTTCCTGAAGAGACAGAGAATCCCAGACTGGTCTGAGTGGGAAAGGACTTAAATTCCACCTCATCCCACCCCTCCCACTGTCCCAGGGTGCTCCCAGCCCTGTCCAGCCTGCCCTTGGACATTCCAGGGATCCAGGGGCAGCCACAGCTGCTCTGGGAAAAAAATATTCCTCAGCCCTGTTGCAGTTGTCACCCAGTTTTGCCCTGGTGGCTCTGGGCCAAAGGGCATCAGGTGCTGGGAAATCTTGATTTTCAGACCCCAAATTTCCCCCACTCTGCTACAAACCAGAAATTATCATTCTCCTCCTTTTCTCTGCCTTCTGTCCTCCCTTTCCAGGCTGTGAGGTGATTACAAACACCCCAAGCCAGCGTTTGGAGGTTTATTTTTACTGCTCTCCTCCATCCAGCACACACCCTTTTCTCACTGCCTCCTACTCCACTTACTCCTATTTATTCTGGATTTCCACTCCACCAAGGAGGGAAAACGAGCATCTCTGGTGATAAATCACCCTCAAGGAGCAGCAGGGAATGTGTGGCTGCCACTTCCACTTCCAAGCTGATCCTGTGAGCAGGAGCAGAGGCTTTATCTCCTGTCAGATCAGGATGAAATGCTGCAAGGCAGCAAACCAGGCTCTTCTCCCCTCCCTCTCCTGTTCAGACCTGCTGCTCTTTGCCCTGGCACTTGTGATGGATGTCAAGAGAAAAATATTCTTCAGGGAGCAGAGTCCTTAACCTCAGGGATTGCTGTGGGTGGCTCAGAGAGGGATTCACCTCCCCAAATTCTCCTGCTCAAGGTGCCCAAGGAAAGGGGCAGTTCTCTGTCAAGGCTGAAAATGAGGAGCCAAAAGCTGATTTTTTTTTTTTTTTTGTGTGTGTTTTGGAAGCTCTGAGTGGTCACCGTGGCCTGGTAACAACAAATCCAACGAGCAGGGGACAAGAGTCAAGACTGGAAATCTGGAGGTGCTCTGTAAAAATGGGATTGTGGGAAGCACAAAACACCCAAAAAATAAAGTAAAATAAATAAATAAATAAAGGGCAACCCACAGGAAAACACTGGGCTGAGCCAAGACTGGAAATCTGTCCTGGAAATCTGTCCTGGAGGTGCCTTTGGCTCCAGCAATAATAATCCCTGCCATTAGTTGCGTGTTAATTATCACCCAATTATCTTTGCAGGTTCAATCAGCGCCAGGTCTGTTGTGGGCTGGAATGGAGGCTGTGCTCCCTGCTGCTGGCAGGGCTGGGTTTGTCCTTGGGGATCTCTGCATCCCCTTTCTCCAGGATCACCTCACAATCCTGCAGGGACTGAGCTCCCGTGGGTTGGTGAGCTCCCCCTGAGCAAGGCAGGAATGATGGATCCGACTGCCGGAACCCAGGGCGCCCCTCTGGGTGTCTGGAGTGTCCAGGACCCTGCCAGGGGGCTCAGAGACCCTGGCACACAGCCCAGAACACCTCTGGGTTCGATTATGGACCGTGGAGCAAACTGCCAGCTTTGTATGGAGACCTGCAAGCCACAGCAGTTTAATTAGTGCAATAATAAAATTATCACTGGGTGAAAAAATAGATTTGGGGATTTTTAGAATGGGGGTTTTGGGGGCGAGATGGAGGGATTTGGGTGTGTCCAGCCCTTCTTCTTCTTCTTCTTCACCTTCTTCATCTTCTTCTTCTTCTTCTTCTTCCTCTTCTTCTTCTTTCTTCTTTCTCTTCTTCTTCTTCTTCTTCTTTCTTCTTCTTTTCTTCTTCTTCTTCTTCTTTCTTCTTCTTTTCTTCTTCTTCTTCTTTCTCTTCTTCTTCTTCTTCCTCTTCTTCTTTCTCTTCTTCCTCTTCTTTCTCTTCTTCTTCTTCCTCTTCTTCTTTCTTCTTCCTCTTCTTCTTCTTTCTTCTTCCTCTTCTTCTTCTTTCTTCTTCCTCTTCTTCCTCTTCTTCTTCCTCTTCTTCCTCTTCTTCCTCTTCTTCTTTCTTCTTCTTCTTCTTCTTTCTTCTTCCTCTTCTTCTTTCTTCTTCTTCTTCTTCTTTCTTCTTCCTCTTCTTCTTCTTCTTCTTCCTCCTCTTCTTCCTCTTCTTCCTCTTCTTCTTCTTTCTTCTTCTTTCTTCTTCCTCTTCTTCTTTTTCTTCCTCCTCTTCTTCCTCTTCTTCCTCTTCTTCCTCTTCTTCTTTCTTCTTCTTCTTCTTCTTTCATCTTCTTTCTTCTTCCTCTTCTTCTTCTTCTTTCTCTTCATCTTCATCTTCATCTTCATCTTCATCTTCATCTTCATCTTCATCTTCATCTTCTTATTATTCTTTCTTCTTCTTCTTTTTCTTCCCAAGGATTGAAGCTGTTCTATCACCACACAAAAAAAAACCCCACATGCTCTTACCATAGGGGTCTGGAATAGAATGATGAGAGTTTAATAAAAATAATTAAGGGAATATAATTATGAGAGTTTTATAGAAAGAATCAAAGAAATATTTATTCAAGAAACAATAACTTTCATGTTCAGTGAAGAATCAGGAAAGATTCCCAAGGATTGAAGCTGTTCTATCACCAAACATTAAATAAAAAATCCATATGCTCTTACCAAGGGGTCTGGAATAGAATGATGAGAGTTTTATAATGAGAATTAAAGGAACAGAATTATGAGAGTTTCATAAAAAGAATTAAGGGAATAGAATTATGAGAGTTTCATAAAAAGAATTAAAGGAACAGAACTACGAGAGTTTCATAAAAGAATTAAAGAAACACTTATTAAAGGAACATTAATTTTCTTGTTCAGTGAGGAATCAGGAAAGATTCCCAAGGATTGAAGCTGTTCTATCACCACACATTAAAAAAAAATCTATATGCTCTTACCAAGGGGTCTGGAATAGAATGATGAGAGTTTTATAAAAGAGAATTAAAGGAATAAAATTATGAGAGTCCTATAAAAAGAATTAAAGAAACATTTATGAAAGGAACATTAATTTTCCTGTTCTCTCCCCATCTCTGTCAGTTTGTTCCTCGCAATTCTCTGTTCCCAGCCTGGGGATGGGGTGGAACTGTGATTTATCCAGGCTGGGAATTCCCAGAGCTGCTTGGCACTGTTGATCCATCAAATCCTGAGCCAGGCAGTGGCAGATACAGAGGGACCTTGATGAGCTTCCCAATGTTTTTCCTGGATATTATTTGGCTGCAGATCTGTGTTGAGAGATGGAAGAGGATACCCAGGATCCAGAGCTCAGGAAAACTGAGCCCAGGGAAATTGGGAAAACACATTGTCCATTTTTAACTCCGCTTAGGAAGCTCCAGGAGCCGGCCTGGGTGCCCCAGGTTGTTTTTGAGGTTATTCTATCCTGTCAGGCCAAAGCAGCAGCACAGAAATCATCCTCTCATCCTGCAGCCGCTGCTCTCTCATCCCATATTTTGTCTGCTCCCATCTTTCCCTGACTTTTACTGCACAGCTAATGGAGAGTCTGGGATTGCTGCCTGCAGACAGAGGACAGCTCTAAAAGCTGAGCAGGACTTTTCCCCCATTGCCCCATAAACCAGAAATTGCAGCATTTGCCTTGTTATCTCTGTATTTTTTTTTTTCCTCTACACACAAGCCTGGACGTGATTTTCCACTCAGAGCTTCCACATTTGTCCGTTGATTTAATTTCTCCCAGGATATTTAAAAAAAAAAAACCCCAAAACAATCCCAAAGCTTTTTAAGGGTTCCCAAGCACCATCCTGCTGCCAGCCAGGGAAAGAAGAGCTGAACTGGGGAGTTCCAGGAGGGATTTTCTCTGCAGAAGGGAAACGAGTAAAGAGGGTGCTTGAAGCCATCTTCAGCATTGCCTGTGATTTATTTGCTTTTGTTTTTTGCAGGAATGAAGGTCAGGACTTCACCTGTGCAGGTGTCTGACCTGGGATGAGGGCACAGCCCCCAGAGGGGCTGATTGCCCCTGCCTGCCCTTCTTATCAGCTTTAGCAAATATTTATTATCAGTTTTAGGGATACTCTGGCAAATATTTCGTATCTTCCTTGGCCTGAGAGGGAGCTGGGTGTTCAATTGGAGGAAGGAGTTTCAGGGAGGTAATTCCAAGAGAATTCTCTCAGTTTTAGGAAGGCTCTGCCCTTCTCTCTGAGCATCTTCCTTTTAAGTGACAGCTTTGTGGTCATGAGGAGCTAAAATTCAAACCAGCCACCCTAAACTCCAACACTTCCATTCCTGCTTACCTCGCACCTTTATTCTGTATTTTTAAAAAGCAATTTAATTAACCCCCCTGTCCCCTTATCACCCATCCTGCTTGCACTCTGCAGGGAATCTGTTCCCACGTGTGCCTACTGAAATAACCATTAATCCAATTCCTTTAATTCCAGCTCTAAAGGAACACCGTTTCACGTGCTTCCCCTCCGTGTGTTGTGTTCTGCACCTGGAGCTGTCCGGGGGGATTTTGGGGGTTGGGCCGGGGGGGTTTTGCTTTGTCTGCTTTGCGTTTTTGCCCCCGGGGCAGTGACAGCGTCTCGTTCCAACCTTCCCCCGCTGAAGGACAGCGAAAAGCTCGGCAAGAAGCAACAAGCGAGGCGCTTTTTGTGGTCCTGGCAGGCTGGGGCCGGACCACCACGCGAGAACAAAAGGCATCAAAGCAGCGCCAGCGGCTCGGATTTCCCAGCCCCGGCCGGGGGTAGGACCCAGCAGAGCCCGGCTGCACGACCCCTGCCCGGGGAGGGTCGCTCTGCCCTTGGGCGGGTTGGGGACGGGAAACAAGGGGTTAAATTCGGCACGGCCCCGGGGATGCTCCGGCGGCGGGAGGGGCCGGGCTGGGCACGGAATTCCTGGTCCTGGGAAGGGCAATTCCTGCTCCTGTGCCCCGTGGGAACAGAGGGGTTTGGGATTTGGGGCAGGTGGGATTCCTGATGCTGGGAAGGGCAATTCCTGCTCCTGTGCCCTGAGATGGGAATAGAGGGGTTTGGGATTTGGGGCAGGTGGGATTCCTGATGCTGGGAAGGGCAATTCCTGCTCCTGTGCCCTGAGATGGGAATAGAGGGGTTTGGGATTTGGGGCAGGTGGAATTCCTGATCCTGGGAAGGGCAATTCCTGCTCCTGTGCCCTGTGGGAACAGAGGGGTTTGGGATTTGGGGCAGGTGGAATTCCTGTTACTGTCCTTGGGACGGGGACAGAGGCTGGGATTTGGGATTTAGGGCAGGTGGAATTCCTGGTCCTGTCCCCTGGGCACGGGAATTCCTGGTCCTGTCCCCTGTGGGAATAGTGAGTTTTGGGATTTGGGGCAGGTGGAATTCCTGCTCCTGTCCCCTGGGCAGTGCCCAAACACCAGGAACAGGCAACTGGAATTTGGGACATGGGGCCAAGCTGGGCAGAGGAATTCCTGTTTAATTCCTATTGATTTTAGCCTGGTTTCTTTTCTATATTCTCTGTACACCTACCTGGAGCTCTGGAGCTCATTATTGCATTCACAGGTGCTTTTCCCAGGCAGAAAGACAAAACACATTTTAAGGGCCCTTGTCCTGTCTTGGTTCTCCCTGGCCCAGCCAAGGTTGAGAACAACTCTTGGAGACACAAGCACAGCTGGTACCAAAAGACAAAATAGTAAAGAGAAGAAAAACGTCCTAAAAAATGTGTTCTGATTTTTATTAATTTATTTATTACTCTTTCTTTTAGTTACTGTTAACAAACTTTTTTTATCCCCTTTTAAAGTTTTAAACCTCCTTGACCTTTCTCCTAATCCCACCTCACAACAAGAAGCACATCAGTAATTAACCAACACTAAACCCACCACAGCTTTATCACCCAAATCAGTTTTCCCTCTTTTTATTCCAAAGCCTTAAAAATTCCAGCACCAGGGATGAGCCCACAAAGGTGGAGAAAAACCAGCATTCCAGGGAAATCCTTCAATCCCACTCAACGTGAATAATATTTACTGGGACATCTAGTGGAAGAACAACACAGTGCAAATCCCAGCTCTTGTCTCTGCTGGGGCTGCCTGGCAGGCTGGAAATCTTCAGATAAACCCAGTTTGGGCTGGAAAAATCCTCACTTCCCAAAGAATCCCAACAGGAGCGAAGCGGGGCGTGAATCACCTTCATTCCATTGGAAATGGCGTTCTACAAAATCTCTGCTGGGTTTGAACTGGTAAAGATTAAAAAAAATAATAAAAAAAAGATAAGTTTTGAGAAACCCATCATGATTCTTTTTCCAAAATTGGAAGAAACTAATGAAAAGCTGCAAGGTGGAGAATGTTCTGTCTATTTTTTTTTTCAGCCCCAACTGAAACCTCATTTGCAGATTGAAGTGATAATGAAGTAAATAAAGGAAATGATGAAATTGTTTTGGAAACAAGAGCCTCCCTTCTGGCTCCCATTTGGGCAGGAGATGCCTGGCACCACCAGGGCTCCTTGGATCATTTTTGGAGCTTTTGAAGGATCATTTTTGTGTTGTTGCTGTGCCCAGAGCTCCCAGAGAAACCTGGAGCTGTTGGTGAGCCCCAGATTGGTGCCAATTCCCAGTGAGGGAAAGGAAAAAGGAAAGGAAAGGAAAAAGGAAGAAGCAGAGTTCTGTCACACACTGCCTGTCCCTCCAGCCCAAACTCAGACAAATCCTTTGCTGTTTTTCAAACATTCCAGAACTTTATCACCCTTTTGTAAAACACTTTTCCCTGCTATCCAGCCTGTATTTCCCTTGGTGCAGCTGGGGGCTGTGTGCTCTGGAAGCACAGGGAGACCCCAGGACCCATTAACCAAAGCAGAGTTTAGCCAAGGTCAGAGGGATCCAACAATTCCTTGTAGGGTTTTTCAGGGATAAGATGAAGGCAGAGCAGGAATTCCTGCTGGGATTGCAGAGGCAGGGCAGGAATTCCTGATGGGATTGCAGCAGGCAGGGCAGGAATTCCTGCTGGGATTGCAGCAGGCAGAGCTCTTCTGGAACTATGGGGATACCAAGGAACCATTAACCAAAGCAGAGTTTAGTAAAGACCAGAGGGATCCAACAATTCTTTCAGGGACAAGGTGAAGAGCAGGAATTCCTGCTGGGATTGTAGCAGGCAGAGCAGGAATTCCTGCTGGAATTACAGCAGGCAGAGCAGGAATTCCTGCTGGGATTGCAGCAGGCAGGGCAGGAATTCCTGATGGGATTGCAGCAGGCAGAGCTTTTCTGGAACCATGGGGATACCAAGGAACCATTAAGCAAAGCAGAATTGAGTAAAGACTAGAGGGATCCAACAATTCTTTCAGGAACAAGGTGAAGAGCAGGAATTCCTGCTGGGATTGCAGAGGCAGAGCAGGAATTCCTGCTGGGATTGCAGAGGCAGAGCTGCTCTGGAGGTTCAGGCAGACCCTGAAGCAAAGCAGAGCTTAGCAGAGGTCAGAGGTCTCAGCTCCTGCATCCAACAATTCCCACCCTGGCTCGGGGGCAGGAGGAGCTGACCTCACAGTTCTTGTTTTCCAGCTGGAGCTGGCAGGAGCCTGGCTCCTCCCAGCTTTTGGGATAACGAGGTGGATCACCCCAGGGATGTCCTGGAGCAGGATCCTGACACCCTCCCGGGCAGCTCTCAGCCCCACTGATCGGATCCCCGCTGCCAGCACACGGGCAAAGGGCTGGGAAAAGAGAGGGGCTGGAAAAGAGGTGGGATCAGGCTCGCCCACAGACTTCCCTTTTGTGCCAGGGCTCACAGACGTTTCGAGTTAAAGCAAGAAACAGCCAGGAAAAATGTGCAGATGCTTAATTCTCTGCAGGATTTATAATATTACACGGTGAGCGTTTGCACCCTATACAATAAAACCACGTTGGCTTTACTACATATAAAAGAAAACAAAACAAAACAAAAAAAAAATCACAAGTTTGACAGCAATTAGGGTGAATAGACATTTATTTTATCCTTTTACTAGCAGGACCAATTGTGATTTTATGCTCTGAAAAAGCTCATTTTAAAGTTTTATGTCTGAAGTGGCCTTGCCAAATCGAGCTTAATATTGTTACATTAAATGGATGGTAAAATGTGTTCTTAAACCCCTCCATCCTGTAAAGGGCCTGGAAGCAGGGAGCTGCTGCTAATGAGAGGCAGGGCCTGAATCCCAGCCCTGGTGGCTGCTTGCTGGAGCAGCTGGAGGTGTCTGCCAGTCCCTCCACGCACCGTGCTGGCTGCCCAGGCTGCCTTTGCCATCCAGGCTCCTCATCCCAGCCCTGGCCACAGCCACAGCACAGCCCCAGAGCCACTCTTCAGGGAGATCTTTCCCCCTCCTCAGAGCAGATCTTTCCCCCTCCCCACGCCCCCAACACTTCTTTTTCCCCCTCTCTTCTGGCTTTGAAAGCCTTGGTTGGAGCAGATCAGAGAAACTCTGGTCACGTTTTCCTGTTTTCTTCTCTTCAGCCTCCCCAAAATCTTGATCATTTGGTGAGGTGGCTCCAGGCATGGAGGAGATTCATGTCCTTGGTGCTCAGATCCCTCCCAGCTCACAGAACCCAAAGAGGATCCAATGGAACCGGGTGATTCCAGCCCCCCTGCACCCCGGATTTACCTGGGCCTCCAAATATTTGCTTTTTGAATGGTGACTCAGCCATGGAGGGGCTGGAGCGAGTCCAGGGCAGGGAATGGAGCTGGGAAGGGGCTCAGCCTGCAGAAAAGGAGGCTCAGGGGGACCCTGTGGCTCTGCACAGCCCCTGATGGGAGGTGGGGGTCAGGGAACAGGGACAGGAGGAGAGGAGATGGGCCAGGACGTGAGGAGGAATCTCCTGATGGAATCTCCAGGCAGTGGCTGCCCAGGGAGGTTTCACCATCCCTGGAGGCCTCCCAGGAGTTCCTGGAGGTGGCACTCAGAGCTCTGGGCTGGGGACAAGGTGGGCATTGGGCACAGCTTGGGCTCGGTGACCTTGGGGAGCTTTCCCACTCCCAGTTCTCCTGGGATTCTGTGAGGGGTGTGCCCCAGGAATTGCTGTTGGCACTCCCTCCTGCGCTCCAGCCCAGCTGGACAGGGAAGGAAATGTCCCCAGCACGAGGAGCAGAGGGGCAGGAGGGATTAAAGCGCTTTCCTCCAGATTGAAAGGCCCCTCCTCGTGCTCAGGACCCCTCAAACCCGTCCAGCAGTGCCCCAGCTCTGCTGGAAGGTGCCAAAATTCCCAACTCCCTGCAAAGTTCAGCACTCCCAGGGGACGTGGAGAGCTTCCCATGCACACCCAGCCCTGTCCTCGCCAGGAAACCTGGCTCAGAGGGTGAGAGGGGATAATTATGGGGTAAAACTGAAGGTGAGGGATGGCCTGGAGCACTGCAGGTCCTGGAAGTGCCCCAGCAGAGCTGCCAGGTCCTTCCAGCAGAGCAGGAGCTCCCTGGAGACCTGGGCTGGGTTCTGGGGATTATTTTTCAAGGCCACTTTAACTCCTCCAAGTCTCTTGCTCAATAAAAAGCTGACATTTGAAATGTCAGGGTTGTGCAAGGAGGACAAAGCCAAGGAAAAGTTCTGTAAAACTGGGCTGGAAATGTGCTGCTCCTGCTCAAAGCTGTCCCAGAGCCTGCTGGGGAGGGATGCTTCCTCAGGAGAAACAGCTCAGATTGGTGCTGGGCACTCCTTTAGGCCAGGAATCAATGCCAGGTGATGTTTTCTGCAATTTGGTTTTATTAATTATAAAGATGAGGCTCCATGCTGCAAAAGAAAAACCCAAACCGGAGCAAATCAACCGAACCAAACCACCCCAATATCAGTGAAATTCTCTGGGTTTTCTCACCTAACTCAGGGATTCAGGCATCTGAAATTCTCTGGGTTTTCTCACCAAACCCAGGGATTCAGACATCTGAAATTCTCTGTCTTTTCCCACCAAACCCAGGGATTCAGACATCTGAAATTCTCTGAGTTTTCCCACCAAACTCAGGGATTCAGACATCTGAAATCCTCTTGGTTTTCCCACCAAACTCAGGGATTCAGACATCTGAAATCCTCTGGATTTTCCCACCTAACTCAGGGATTCAGACATCTGAAATCCTCTGGTTTTTCCCACCAAACTAACTCAGGGATTCAGACATCTGAAATCCTCTTGGTTTTCCCACCAAACCCAGGGATTTTTACCAATGTCTCAGCCCCCATCCTTCATTTCCACGAAGCTCATGCTCAAGTTGAAATGGAGCAAGAGGAGATGGATGAATTTCTCCTCCAGTGGGAGGATTGGGGAGGCATTTCCCCGTGGCCATCCCCCCCTCCTGCCTGCCCTGGCTGGATCTGGATTAGACCAAACTTTGCTGGGCTCGCCTTGGAAAAATGCTGCTCCTAAAAAGTGAGCACGTCCTTGCAGAGATCCCTGCGCGGCCAATCGTGGCACCAATTCCTCCCTGTTCCCTCCAAGCCCTCTGCCCTTCCCTCAGGAGACGTCTCTCAGCCCCACTGAAGGTTTAATGGATCCAAATTCCTTTGGTTGCAGCACAAACAGGCACTTCCGAGCAGTATTGACCGGCTTTTCTTCCTCCAGGTCCTTGCTGAAAGCTCTCCTAGCTTTCCTAGGGAGGTGATTTCCAGCCTCTTTGTTCCCTGGCACTTATTAAACAATTCTTTCTGACAGCCTTAAATGCAAACAGCGAGACTGCAGCGACTGGGAAATTAAAAATATATCGTTAATACAACGCCGAGGGCACTTTTTCCTCCCCCATGAATGGTTTGACAGCATTTGCTTTTTAAAATGGAACTGTTCTTTAAACAAATCATGTTTAGTTACTGACTTGTGTCATAAACCTCTGGTCAATCATTTAGGGAAAGGTCTTAAATGTGGATTTAAATTCAATATTTATAACATTTGTTGTTAACAAATATATTTAATATTCCTATTTTGTTTATTAGGTTTTTCAGCCTGGAGGAAGGAAGGCTCTGGGGGGAGCTCAGAGCCCCTTGCAGGGCCTAAAGGAGCTCCAGGAGAGCTGGGGAGGGACTGGGGACAAGGCATGGAGGGACAGGACCCAGGGAATGGCTTTAAACTGACAGAGGGCAGGGTTAGGTGGGAAGAAATTGGGTTGGAATTGGTTATTGGGAAGGAATTCCTGGCTGGGGGGGTGGGGAGGGGTTGGGGTGGAATTCCCAGAGCAGCTGTGACTGTCCCTGGATCCCTGGGAGTATCCAGGGCCAGGCTGGAGCAGCCTGGGACAGTGGGAGATGTCCCTGTGGCACTGGATGGGTTTTGAGGTCCCTTCCCACCCAAACCATTCCAGGATTCCCACCCAAACCATTCCAGGATTCCCACCCGAACCATTCCAGGATCCCGTGAGTTGAAGCCACTCAGAGATGGGGATTGGAACTCCAGGATTCCCAGATGGAACTCAAGCATCCCCTTGGATGTGGGGCTTGGCTGCTTGGCGTGGTCCCTCAGGAGGCAGAAGGCTGACCCAGAGCTCTGGGCAGATCGATTCCTTCTGTTTTCCAGAGTTTGGGCTCAGCTCCATCCCCCTCACAGCTGAATTTAGGCAGGCAGGGCACAGCTGGTGACAAACCTGCCCTTGGGGCTGCCCCTGAGTTCTGCCCAGGCCATGGCATCACCCGGGGACGCTGCAAATCCCTCCAGAGCAGCGGGAGCCTCTGCTGAGCCTGGAAACCGGAATGAGCTCCCTGGAAATGAGCTGGGAACGAAGCACAGCCCGGCTTTCCCCACCCCACCACGACCAAATCGCAGATTTCCCCACAACTCATCATCCCTCTCCCTCGGCCAGCACGTTCAGCCGTCCCTTCCACCCCTGCCACGTGTCTTTGTTTTCAAACATCGCTTTCTATTCCAGACAGAGCCGTCAGCTTTCCCAGGGGAACTTTGGGATGTTGGGCAAGAGGGAACAGCCCGGCCTGGCGCTGCCAGCGGAGGTGGCAACGGGGAAAGTGGTGCCTTGGGAGGGTTGTGCAAGGCTCGTGTTCCAGGCTCCGGGAGGGTTGGAGGCAGGCCAGTTCTGCAGCCTGCCAACTTTGGGAATAAAAGCCGTGCCAGGCGGGAAGGGAGAAGGCGGCCGCGGGGATTCGGCGGCGTTGCCGCGGCTAACGAGGGAATCCGCTGGCTGCGGGTGCAATTAGCAGGAAAGAAAATAAGAAGGGAGCGGTCTGGGCTGGAATGGCTTGCTTTGCCTCACACCTTGGTGACACTCCTCGAACTGAACACCTGCGGGGTGGTTGGGAGCCAAAGGGGGAAGGTCTCGGCCCGGAGCGCCGCTCGGGGAGGGCTCCGAGGGTGCGTTTGGGGATTGCAGCTCCGAGCTGGCATCCAGGCCAGATCTGATGGCTCCCTGCAGATGGGATCAGGTTGTGATTTATAAATAGACCTTCCCTCTTCGCGGCCACGGCAAGCAGAGGTGGCACCCAGGAGGAATCAGCAGAAAAATGCAGCCGTGGTTGGCAGCCCATCTTTTCAAATCAAGTGTGAAATCTCCGGGTTGATTGGGGTGGGGGTGATGATTTCAGTGGAATGATCTTTATTGCCCAATCCTCACTTTCTCAGCTCATGAACTCATAAACACACGAAGATAAACATGTTAAGAGTGCCTCTAAGTGCAGAGATACCAGCGTGTGCCAGACCAGAAAATTCTAGCCCTAAATTAAGTGGAAAGCCCTGAATTTGGATGTTCGTCCCTCAGCACCGAGGGTGGATGTGCTGCTAATTTTGGCCACCTCCAGCAGGCGCCTGGAGTGGAGTGGAGTGGAAGGAACAAGTGCCAGATGTTGTTCTGTGCAGACTTGGTGTCACTGGGAGGAGAAGGTGCTTCAGGGAGAGCGTTAATTTGGGAGGGGCCTAAAATAATGAAATAATTGAATGGCACAGAGTTTTAGTTTATACAGGAGGAGAAACTCTGGCAGAGTGAGTCAGGCCCTCTTCTAAGAATGACTAATATTACAAACAAATGGGAAGATAGAGGCACTAAACTCCCTTTTCTGACTGCACTCCTTAAAGGTCATAAAACCGATCGAGTTTTCCAGTTTCAGCTTTTCCCATCGACTTTGCTGAGCAGTAATCAGGTCATTGGGCCACTTCCCTTGGACACTGACCAATGCATCCTCAGCTTTATCCTAAATTTAGCAGGCCTTTTTTTAGCATTGTTGGTTTTCCCACTTTTCTTTTTTTATTTTTTTCCTTCACTGGACTCCCTCAGAGTGAGTTTAGTGCAGCAGGAAGGTGCCAGACCGACATCACTGGAAAATGACGTTGCAGGGCTGCTGTTCCTGCGGGGAGAGCAGGCTGTGTTTATCCACAGACTCTGGCACTGCAGCCTGGCTCCTGCGCCTCTCCACCAGCGTGCCTTAAGCCTGACCTGTGGAAACCAGGCTGGGCTCAAACCTCCCCGTTAGGCAGCCAACAAAACCAGCAAACCCCTTGTCCTGGTGGCTTTGGGAGCCAGGCAGCGCTCGGGCTGGAGCTGCAGCTCCCACGGCACCGGTGACGCCCTCCTGCACAGGACTCCTACCCAGAACAGCCGGGACTTGGCTTCCCCCTCTCCTGGATGGAGATGCTCTCCAGGATTAGGTGTCTGCTCCGAGCTGGACGCTCCCTGGGAGGGTGGGGAGGGCCTGGCACAGGGTGCCCAGAGCAGCTGAGGCTGCCCTTGGATCCCTGGAAGTGTCCAAGGCCAGGTTGGATGGGGCTTGGAGCAGCCTGGGACAGGGGGAGGTGTCCCTGCCATGGCAGGGGTGGAATTAAATGATCTTTAAGGTCTCTTCTAACCCAAACATTCCATGTTCCCACGATTCCCTGGAAAAGGGAAGGAGCAATGTAAGACCCTCATGAGAGGGAGGTGGCACAGCTCCATTCCCAACTTCCCTCTGTGCTGCTGTCTTTGAGGTGGACTTGGGGAGCAGCTTAAAGCAGACGGGTGGCCTAGAGCTGGGCAGGGCTCAGCGAGCTGAATCCCACCCAAAGCCATGGGGACGCTCAGCAGCCTGGGGCTGTTCCAGCTGCTCTGCATTTCCTGAGGCCCCAGTCCAGCCCTGGGTTCCTGGAGACTCCTTCTGCCCATTCCTGGAGCAGAGCTGCCCTGCAGACCCTCGGAGGTGCAGGGACACGGCAGGGCAGCTCCGGTGACACCTTCACCTGCACAGCCTCGCACAACACCCACAGCAATGGGGCAAACGTGCTCCCGTGGCTCTGCTCAGCATTGAAACATCAGGGGCTGAGTAAACAGGGCTTTAATTAAAGGGAAATAACTCTGCCCTGCTGTTTATTGTGTCACTGAGAAGTTTCATACCTGCTCTAATCGCTACAATTTGCTCCCGTAATTGCGACTCCGTGTTTTGCAAAATGCACGATGCTTCTCACTTCCAATCCATGGAAACTCTCCCAGATCGACCCTGGCAGCTCCCAGCTCCCCCCTTCTTCCCGCCCTGTGTGCTTTCCTTTCTCTTGCTCACTCTTGGCACGGTGCTTTGGAAGCTGCAGGGCTGCTTGCAGGGTGTTCTTATTAAACACCCACAGAGCAAGATGTCCCCAAGCATATTCCTGCTCGTGATGTCCTGCAAATGCTGTTCCAACGTGTTCCATCCAGCCCGAGGAAATAAAACTGCTGGGAAGCTCTCCATGTCATCCCAGGGGACATTGCAGGGACTCCTGACATCCACTGGGAAGAGCTGCACATCTGCAGGGAGGAATTCCATCCGCCTAATTCTTTTTCGCGTTGAGGCATTGGGGGTGTTGACCTTCAGTTCTGCTGGAGAAATAACAGGGATTTCTTCCTTCAGCCCTTGGGCCTTGTCCTTCAGAAGCCTCAACCATCCTGAAATCCCACCAAGCAGTAAAAACCAAACAAGACACCGCAAGCATTCTCACTCAGCAGTGAGGAGAAGGAGAAAAGGCCGTTTTAAAGCATGTTTTACAATTTACTGTCTCCAAACAAGCCCAGCCACTGGGTTTGTCTTCAGATAGACAGATATTTGTCACTCTATTATTGTTTTACAGTGTCAGCTCCAGACACTTAAGTATTGTTGGAATGCAGTAGGGGAGGGGGGGAAAAAATCATGTTTTAAATCTCCGATGGGGTAATAAACTGCAGCCAGGAGCTAATTGTGCTGAAACTTGATCTTTTACAATCTGTTATTGCTGGAGTGGGACTCCCCAAGCCCAGAGCACTGGGGTTTGTTCCACCATTAGTTAGGTCGTACGTACACACTCCCCAAAACCCCCAGATCACAGCTCTGCTCCCAGCTGGGGACTCCAGCTCAATCCTCCGAGCCATCGATGCATTTTGGACATGAAACCAGTGAGGGAGGGGATTAATCCTCATCAGCTTTAATGGCTCGCTGTGGATTTGCTTCCTACAAACTTTCTTCCACCCAAGAAGCGCTGAGAATGTTGTACCCCTCCTGTCAGGAGGAAAATGAATCATTGCCCAGAGCCTGGAAGGCCAGAGGTGAATTGGAAGCCGCGCTGTGGAACACTCACACTGCAGAATTATTATTTTCTTTTTACGCCAGCATTAAATAATATTTGAGCTCAGGGTGGCCAAGCCAACGGGTGGTTTCAGTGCTGAATGAGACCAAAGAAAGGGTCCATCCATCATGGGCTCAGCTCAGGTTTTGTTCAACAATCTTTTTTTTTTTTTTTTTTCTTCTGGTTTGTCCTGAACTCTGTATCGACCAGATCTTAAAATGCCAAGTCCAACTTCTAAATGTTAAGCCCCAGTTTGGATGAAGTTTTTGGCTGGAAAATGTTTTGAAGGTCCAATAAAAGGGATGTTCCTTCCCAGTGTTTTTCTCATCTGGGTGAGGCCGATTCATAGATGGGCCTGGTTAAAACTGGAGAATTATTCCGAGGGTATTTTAGCCAAGGACAATGAGATTTATTGAGGCTGGTGCAATTCTGGGGGTCACATTTCAATGGGAATTCGCTGAATTTTTATTTTCAAATCTTTCAGCCGTAAAATGTTCTGTGAAGATTAGTTCTCTTCAGGTTTTCACCCTGGGCTCACAGAATCTCCTGAGCTGGAAGGGACTCGTGAGGGTCACGGAGGGTCACTGAGGATCCTCGGATTTCCTGGGCTCTGGGCAGTTCAGCAGCACAGCAGAGATTGTGGGCAGGGCTCACTGCAGAGCCAGGCTGCAAAGGGGTGCAGACAAATTCAGATTCATCAGAAGTGCCCAAGGAAGTGTCCCAAGCCAGGCTGGATGGGGTTTGGAGCAACCTGGAAGAGTGGAAGGCATCCCTGCCCATGGCAGGAGGTGGAACGGGATGAGCTTTAAGATGTCTTCCATCCCAAACCACTCCATGATTCCATTCCAAGATTCTGCACCTGGAATGGAGCTGGGGGTACTGATGGAAGGGGAAAATTGGTTTTCTCCTTAAAGCTGAGAAATCCCTGATTGTTCTGCGTGTCTGGGGTGACTGAGCAGCCCATTAACACCACCCAGGTGGGCAGCAAAGGCAGCGGCCTCTCTCCACAGCGAGCATCTGACAAGGAGACAAAATAATTGTAGAGCTTGTGATACTTAATCCAAAAAGTGAAGAGCTTGGCACTGCGAGGGCCCAGGCACACAGGGAGCACATGGGAAGGGAGGAAGTGTTTTACACAGCCATTTGTCAGGCCAGAACTGCTCATTAAACATGGTCAGCCTCTCTTCCCGAGGAAATTCACTCCCTCCTGCCTGAGGAGAGCTGAGATGTCCATGGATATCCACCCCTCAACTCCCATGGTTTGGACACAGCAATTAGAAACTAATTACAGCAAAACACTTAATCCCAATGCGGGGAGGGGGAAGAGAAACTGCTGAAATTCGGAGTTGTTAATCCATCATTGCAAGGGAACAAGTGCCAAAGGGAAGGAACGGGGCTGGGGCCAAAGCAGCTCGAGGAGGTTTGGCTGTTTACTCTTTCTTTAAGTGCATGTTTGGTCACAGGGGGTCTGACTGGGATTATGTTGATATTCAGCTTTCCAGGGGCAGTTCCAAATGGAAGAGCTGAAGTTTATTCTCAGCCCTCTCTGTGCATCTGAGTTTAGTTCAGCCAGGACGAGAATTAAATGCAGCTTTGGTGTAACTAATGAGAAAAACTCGTACTAAAATAAAAAAAAAAAAGGGAGCCTTTCACTCATGGATGCTTCCCAAAGAGATGCTGTGGTTGATTAGAGCAGATTTAATTACTGTGCATTACAAAGAGCACATCTCCTCTTCCCTGGGCACTGCCTCGTGTTGCACAGTGTGGATAAGCAGGAATCCTTCCAGAGCACGGAGCTCACCCCCTGCCATGTGTGCTCCCAGAGATTCCCCATCCCAGGAGTTTTGTCCTGTTCTGTGTGAGCTGACCCAAGTCAGAGACTGATGAGAAAGAGAAATTCCCCTGAAGTCGTCATAATCCACAGTCAGAGCAAGTGAGGGGACAGCAAAATGTTCCTGCTTCCAGCAACCAGGAACCGGGATCGTTTTCGACAAAAGCCAGAAAAGTTAAAATATATCTTTCGAACCTTTGAATGTCACAGCAGAAAGTTTCTGCACTGGGGAAGTATCGATCAGCTCTGCCTGACAGATCCTGTTGGGTGGGTGGAACAGAAACCTTGGAGTGATCCACGGCCCTCCCGTTTCTCCCCTGACTTTGAGAGGGGCCAAAGAAACCTCCAGGGTCACCATCACATTTGGGGCTGAGGAGTTTGGCAGGTAAAGAATATTCCAGAGGCTCAGGGGGGACACAGAGCGGAGTCCAAGTGGAGCCCAAGCTCAGCTCTGCACAAGAGAGACGTTGATTGTTTTGGCCTCTTTCCTTTGCTCCAGGGGAAAATCGAGGCACCCTTCTTGGGATATTATTGGTGCGAAATCATAAGTTACAGTTTTATTACCAGTGGCTGTGTGCGTGTGAGGGAGAGAGGAGGAGGTGCTGGGCACAGGAGAGCATAACCACTCTTTTGTAACCATGAATCCATTCTTTTTTTTTTTTTTTGTTGGCTTTGCAAAACACAGGTTTAATTTAGGGAGAGAAAAATTTAAAAAAAAAAATAGAATTTGCTTTTCCATATAGCACCAAACAACCATGTTGTGAATATTTGTGTTTCATTTAAAGCCTCCTTGTCTTCAAACCTGAATTCTTCACTTTGCATTGCTATATAAAAAAAAAAATTAAAAAAAAATAATAAGTGGGCTGTAAAGACTTATTCTCGCTTTATAAAATTGCAAATTATTTTAGCCCACCTCACGTATTGATCTAGAGCAACCATGTTTTCCACGTAAAAACATCTCCCTGCATTTCATCCCTTCACAGATTTCAAAGCTCCCCGGTCTGTGTTGAGTTGTAAAGTTCTATTCAATGGCTTGGTTGGCTTCCAAAAAAGCTGGCTGAGAAATCTGGGTCTGGAATCAGCCCTTGTTGGGGGAAATGTTTTCCCCCGTTAACTGCAGGATGTTTTCACTGATTGTTTTGCACGTGGTACGGATTTATTTACTTTTCCCCATGTCAGAAGCCTCAGCTGGGCTATTTGGTAGAGTCCAAAACCAACAAGTTTCAGCAACTGGAAGATTTTTGTGGCATTAGGACAATGTCCCCTTCTTTGGGGCACCTTTCTGTGGCTGTGGAGATCCATCAGCTCATCCCTCACCATCTCCCTTCTCCTCACAAACTGGGTCTGATCCTCTGCGTTTGTGGCCAGTGGGAGTCAAATCCATCCAGGTTTGTTGGTGGCTGCCCCTGGATCCTTGGCAGTGTCCAAAGCCAGGCTGGACAGGGCTTGGAGCAACCATGGGAAGGTGTCCCAGCCCATGGTAGATGTGGGGTGGGATGAAATTTAAGGTCCTTTCCAGCCCAAACCATTCTGGGATTCTGGGATTGTACCATAAATTGTCCTCTCCACTCTATTTCAAGAAGCAAGCACCCAATTGTTTTTAAATTCATTTACCAAGAGAGTTTAAGAACCTTTTAAAAGTTCTCTTATCTCTGCTTGACAAGGTATGAGCTCACCTTAAGCACAACAGGGAGGTGGGATGGGCATTTTTACTCTGCATGTTAATGGCTCTCCAGCTGTCTTCATTCTCCTGGGAACGCTGCTTGGAAGCAGAGGCAGGGATGGCAGAGAGGGACTGGGGGTGGTTGCTATACCAAGGGACTTGGATTTGGAATCCCAGACTGGTTTGGGTTGGAAAGGACCTTAAAACCAGTCCAATCCTTTTTTACTTTTTTACTCTGCATGTTCATGGTTCTCCAGCTGTCTTCATTCTCCTGGGAGTGGTGCTTGGAAGAGGAGGCAGGGATGGCAGAGAGGGACTGGGGGTGGTTTCTGTCCCAGGGGACTTGGATTTGGAACCCCAGACTGGTTTGGGTTGGAAGGGACCTTAAAACCAGTCCAATCCCACCTCCTCCACGGGCAGGGACACTTTCCCTACCCCAGCTTGCTCCAAGCCCCATCCAACCTGTCCCTGGTGATGGGACACCCATCCAAGCCCTCTTCACTCTTCGAAGAGATGCTCGACGAAAACTCTAAATTTAGCCAACATGAAAGTGCCTTTGGTGGTTTTCTTTTAAATTATTGTTACAGTATTTTGCAACTTCTGTTCCCCTCTGGCTGGGATTCGAGCACCCTCTCCCTCCACCCCCTCCCCACCTCCTGACAGCAATCGCCAGTTGTAAAATAATAGACCATCAGCCAGCAATAATTTGCAATCCAAACAGACTTGACGCTCTCTGACATTTATTGAAACCTCAGACCCTGTTCGCTGGTTTCAGTTTTCCTCCCTTTGCTCTGTTTTTACAGACAGACAAGTGCTTAGATTTGGGTTTAATAATGAGCAGAAATTTCGCCTTGGCCCGGCTTTGCTTGTGTTGGCTGCGGCGGGGCCGTGCAGCAGACGGGCGGTTGGAGTTAATTACGCTAAATGGTGAGAACATTATTTGACCCCACTGGTTCGGCACCAGATGTTGAACATTGCCTCTGAGAAACCAGCACAGACGTCAGGCTTTGGAGGCTGCACGGGGAGGGAGAACAGACTTGGAGCTCCAAGTATTTTTTTTTATTTTTTTTTATTTTGCAGCTTTAACTATCCCGGGATAAGCCCGGGACAAACGAAGCTCTTATTAGGGACAGATGACAACATTCAGCTGCAGCCACTCGGGGCAAATTAGGGCATGGCTGTAGTTCTGGAGCTGAACGTATCAAAAACCTCCCCCGAAAAATCATTTTGCTAAATATACAGCGAACGTTCTGCCAGCACAAGGTATCAACTTTGGTAAATCCTTCCTGGAAAGTGAACTTTACATTTACGGGCCAGACATGATGGAATTTAATGTTTGAAAATGATTAAAGGATTTTGTTCTTTCCTAGTAACAACTGCATTTATCAAGGTGGCAGCCACGGTGGCCTTAAAAAGAGCTGAAATGGAGCTGAACTGCTGAGCTTTCCCTGGCTTGGGGCTGGGAATCCCTCTGGTCTTTAGGCAGCAGGATTGGGGAATTACGTGGGGAGATAGGGGAGGAGGGCAGTACAAAGTGTTTATTGACCCCAGTCTGTGTTAATAAAGCATTAGAAGTATTACCTGCTCGGGGATTGTCAGAGCACACCAAAGTTGTCCTGACCTCGGTGGAAAACTGAAACTCCTCTCAGTCTTTGAATAAACTGTTTGGACTGTGGGAGTGACAACGCTTGTGTGGATTTACATACCACAGGAAAAGAAGTTAAAAAGCTTCTTACCCCCAAAAACGTGTCCCCAATGCCTTTAGCTGCCTGCATGGCAGTGATAAGGGCTTTAACACGGCACAATTCCCAGAGAAATGTGAATTCTGGCTCTTTTTCCAGCAGGTGACATCCCTCACGTAGTGCTGAACAGCAGCTCCCCTCCCTCCCCTGTGTGTCCCAGTGATGCAGGACAGGGACTCCCAAACCTTCCAGCCCTGAACAGCATTTGGGGCCTGATTTTTGGGGTACTGCAGCAAAGCCATTGACCAGAGCCAGCAGAATTCACACCTGTTGGATCATTTTAGTGGTTCCAGGTCTCTGGTATTTTATTCAAGCATCACCACCTGCCTGCAGTGTTATTTCAGGGGCTTAACCATCCAAAATTCTTTGTTGCTCCTCCCTCATTCCCTGCATCACAACATGATCCTCGTGCTGTGCCACCACATCTGGATCAAACCCTAAACTGGATCACCCAGGAGTCTCTTCTATTCTTTTATTCTTTTATATTCTTTTATTTCCCTTTTCCCCCGGAGTTTCCCTGCCTTTCTCCCAGCACAGGAGCAGCAAGGAGGTGCTGGTGATGTAACACAACCCAGACTGCTGCAATCTGAGTATTCCCATCCTTTTCTGCTTCACTGGGAGATTCTCAGCCCCCTCAAGCTATCAAAGTCCTGCAGATACCACTTCCCATTAAAAAATGAGGAGCAAATTGGCGGAAAATTAATTTTTTTGGATATTAAGGTGTTTGCAGCTAAAGTTGATAGGCCAAGAAATATTTATAGTGTATTGTAATTAGGAAATAATTGGCTTCTGATTGTGATGGTGTGAATTATAACACCTGTATTGTCTCACCCCTCACATGAGACTGAAAATGGTTTTTAAACCACCTCTCAGCTGCCCCATCTCTGGGTCAGAAAAGGGCTTAACCCACCAGAAATCCGCTGGAATAAGTGGAGCTGTTCTGCAATTCCTGCAGGGCAGGTCTGAACAAAACATCCTGGCTGGATTCTGCCATGGAAAAGCCGCAAAACCATGGAACAGGGAACTGCCTCCCATGCTGAACTCACCTGAAGGGCATCACCAGCCTGGGATCCTCCCCAAAAAACGACGGCCACACCAAGGCTGAGGACACAACAAACACTGAGGGGGTGTCCAGGACTCAGCTCCTGTTTCCTTTCCCTCTCAAGCAGGTGAAGATGCCCTCAAGGTCAATGCCATGGCCAGCTGGGACCAGCAGGAGCTGCCAGAAATGGGGTTTTCCACCCAAAACGTGGGCCCAGCTGCTTGGACCACCATTGGCAGGACAGGAGGGACTTTACCTGGAGGGGTTTTTTACCAGTTGACCAAAGTGCTGTCAGGTGGGCTGAGGTTATTGCAGTTTTTTCCCCTTATTTGGGCACTAAATAGGTAAATTTGGATCAGCTCTGTGATTTTCTGTGTATATTTTATGCAAAATTGGGTGCCTGGCACGTCCATCTGAAGAGTTCTTTACAAAACTTCACAGTCACAGCGGCCTGTGGGATGAGGAAAGGCTGGGTTTGGTGTTCTGGGATTCTCCAAGAGAGGTTTGGGTTCCCTCAGAGCCTTCAACACTGTCCATAATTCACTGTGAACCAGGAGGGACACGAGCTGAAATCTTTAGGAGCAGATTAGGCTGAAAAAATTTATGACAGCATTTAGAAACATTAGACTTGGGACTGCATGCCAGAGCATGACAAAATAGCAGGTAATAACAGATCTCATTAGAACTGTTTATTTAAATTGAACATTAGCCTGTCAGGGATGTTTTTGCTGCTGGATTGGTCTTATTTCCATCCAGATTAATTTCTACCCAATCCAAGTACCCAGAGGTGTCTTCCTAGGACTGCTCAGTGTGCTCATTCCATGAAGTTTTTGTCATTTTTGAATTTTAAGGAGAATGTCACTTTCTAGTCTTCTTCACCCGCCACCTCCATGTTTAATGATCTCTGTGTATCAAAATGCAATTAGATTTTCAAAAGGATCCAAGTGATTCAGGCTCCACTGTGCTGTTTCAAAAGGATTGGCTCGCCCTCCCTGAACAAAACACTGGAGTATTTGCTTTTCTTGGGCTTGGACCACAGTTCTTGTGTCTCAGCCTTCACCTTCTCCCCTGTGAGGGTGGAGGGGCCCTGGCAGAGATTCCCAGAGAAGCTGTGGCTGCTCCTGGATCCCTGGAAGTGTCCAGGGCCAGGTTGGACGGGGCTTGGAGCACCCTGGGATGCTGGAAGGTGTCCTTGCCTATGGAATAAATTATTTTTAAGATCCCTTCCCACCCAAACCATTCTGGGATGCCACGACTCTCTCTAGTTCTTACTCTCAGTCCTTGAAGTACAAACTGTGTGTGCAGAAATCACCCAGACCCAATCCCCCCTCTGGATCATCTGCTCTCTTTTCCCTGATCTTAGCCAACCTTTCAATAAGAGCTTTATTCTTTCAGCTCATCAGACCTTCAATAATTGCAGCAGCTCAGCTGCCACCCCCTCCAGTGAGGGTGAAGATGTTTCCTGGCTCAAACCTTGAGGTAACTGCTGTGGTTTGGGGTTCTTTGAAGCACACAGAGACATCCTGGATGTGCCTGGACCTGCTGCTTGGTTTATCCAGGCCAATCCCCTCCAGACAAGAGCTCTGTGATTTATTTTCTTAGACAACAACCCGAGGTGCAGCAGAATATTTATGTGGACAAAGATCAGGCAAATGCAGAAAAACAAACCCCAAAACAACACAAACAAAGAGCAAATCTTCCAAAGCTGCAGTTTCACTTCAGCACCTGAGCTGGGTTTGACAGGAATTCACTGCCAGCCCCATCTCCTGCAGACAATAATTGCTTGGATCTTAAATAAATCCTTGGAATGATGTCACCATTGCTCAGCTAAACCTGGGCAATCGGTTGGGTTTTGCAGCTGTGGGGATAGAAAGTGCTTTTCATGAAGCAAAATGATGTTCAAATCATTTCCTACCTTTTATTTTATCTCTACTGATCCAACTGTTTCCTTTCATTATGTGAATTTGGGGGAGCTTGGCTCTAGAAGAGCATCTTTAGGCACTTTAAATATATTCATAGAAGGGTTCACGGATTCATGGAATGCTTTGGGTTGGAAGGGACCTTAAAGATTATCCACTCCAGCCCCAGGGGCATAAAAAATGGAAGGCAACCCTGAGGAACCAACCTTCCTGAGGTATTTCCAGGGAAAACCAAGAAGAAGGAAAGCTGTTTCTTGAGAAGGGGCCATCCCAGCTCTGGACAGGCTCCCGATCCCTTTGATTTCCACACCTCTGCCTGCTGCAAAGCAGTGAAACATTCTTCCCTTCAGCAGAGCCATGTGAGGAGGGGTTCCATGTTCTCTCCACGTGCTTCCCATCCACCTTTTCCTTCCCCTCCCAGCTCCAGCCAAACACAGCCCAGCCTGAGTCCTTCCGAGGTGTCCTCCTGTGCCCTGGATTGCCAAGCAAGTTGTGTTCTATTGCCGTCTGTGTGGCAGCTGGCTTCTGTTCAGTGGGCGGTTTCCTTATCTCTTCCACACCCACTCCTCCCTCAGGGGACACATCTGCTGATAACAGGCTATGGAATGTCCCTGCAGGGCTGATAAGAACTGCAGCATCCCATTGGGAGATGTGAGCCCAGGGGGAGGAGCCAAGCATTCCTACCCAGATATAATCTGGAGATTCTGGAACACCAGCACGGCTTCTCCACTGCATTCCCAGAGGAACAGCAGCTGCCTCTGCCCCTGGATCTCCAGAGGATTCTGCACCTTTCTCCAGGATCCCTGCTCCAGCAGAACCACCCCTGGCCCTGCAGGAAGGCTGAGCCACAATTCCAATGGCCCTGCTGCAGCACCCTGACCCACAGGGTGCCAGGCTGTGCTCTGGCTCTGTCAGTGTTGGTTTGGTTCACTGCATTGTTCATTTTATCCTTTTATTTTCTTCCCTAGTACAGAACTGTTATTTCCTGCTCCCAAATCTTTGCCTGAGAGCCCCTTAATTTAACATTTACAGCAATTCAGAGGGAGGGGGTTCACATTTTCCATTTCAGGGGAGGCTCCTGCCTTCCTTAACACACACCTGGCTTTCCAAGCCAAGACAACCCAACAGGAACCATCACATCCCTGCACTCACGACCACTGCCCAGGACAGCAGAATGCCTTTGGTTCATGGTTTTAGGAAAGCAGCTCCAGCTGACTTCCCTGGAAATCCTGCCCTGTTGGAAATCCTGCCTCATTATTAATCCCTGAGGAGCAGCTGGCAGCCAGTCCCTGCTTTATTTGGCTGGTGGCTCTGGGTCTGAGATAACCCCAGCCCTGCCATTCTTTTCGGGGAGAACAATTGGAAAACACCTTTCCCCAGCAGGTGGAAGGTCTGAACAGCCTCACCTGTGAGGGTCCATCCACAGCAGTGGCCGTGGTGACATTAGTTACAGAGCTCTGGGGCTTTTCATTCCCCCAGGGAAGGTTTTTTAGAGCAGAATTTCCTGCAAAAATTCTCCTTCTGCCAGGCCTTTGTTTTGAGAACTTCATGGCCATCAGCACAACCACGAGTAGTTTATTCTACATTAAAAGAGATTGTCCTAAATTAAAGAGCTTGTCCTAAATCAAGACAAATACACACTCACACAGCATTCCCTCTCACCAAAAATGCTGTTCAACCCGCACGTCTCTCCCTAAATTAGCTAAATTCTATATTTTTCTATCACCACCAAGTTTTGGGCTCTGTTTGATGATCCTGGGTGAATAATGTATATTCTGGTCATTTAATTAATTGATAACTTTTCTAGTTCGTCCATTTTAAGACCTTTTCATGTGGCTTAATATTTGGCTCATGATGATTTATTAATGTCAAATTCACATCCACAAACAAGAATCTGGATAATTAGATGAGAGCATAAAGATAATTGGGTGCGCTTGGAACTAAATAAATCCCATTCGATTTGAGTTCTAATAAAAGAAAAATTAAAGGAATTTTCAAATGTTTTACCAGCCACCAAGACACTTTATGAACAGAATCACTACAATTCGCTGCTGAAATCCTTCAATCATTCCTCCTCATGTTTCCAAGTGATGTTAACTTCAAGCCACGGAGCTCAGCTGTGTCATTTTTGGGTAAGAGAGAAGCAAATTCTCCTTGCTGCAGGAAGCACAGGGTATAATTCTGTGGCTGATGTTGTGGTGGGGCCCAGCCTGGGTTTTCCTCTCGGTGAAATTATTGTGTATTTTAAACCCTCAAGCACCTGGAAGGAGCAAGCCCAGCAGGTACCTGTGCAGGGAGGGAAGGGCAGGTTTTTAGGGCAGGAGCTTCTCCCTTTTTTCCCAACAGGAATCTTTCCCCCTGCTGAATGGGATTGGATTTCCTGGAGATGTTTTTGGTGCCAGCTGCCCAGCTGGGAGTGCTGCTTGTTGTGGTGGGAGATCTGCATCTCGATCCAAGGCCAGTTATTGCTGTGGCCTGGTGGGCAGCTCCCCCCCAGCATTCCTGGGAAGTTCTCCTGTTGGGAACAGCCCAAAAATGCCATTCCAGAATGGTCTGGGGATTGCCCTCGGCCTGCCTGGCCCTGCTGGGCTGGGATGTTGTTTAGTGCCACAAAACAAATCCTCTCACCTCGGAACTCTGCAGTCTTGGGAGCTGATTTCCAATAAATGGCTTTTCCTGCCCTCATGCCACTGGAATCCAGCTCTTGGTTCATTCCTCAAGGATGCTGAGCTGTCCCCTCTGCTGTGGCCCTCCCGTGGATCAAACAAGGTTTGGGATGGGATGGGAAGTGCACAGGAGGAGGAAACCATGGATTTATGGAGCTGCTTTAATCCAGAGCCCCATTCAGCAGGGGGAAATCCCTGATCAGCAAAGGCGCCTGCTGATCCAGGTTTTCCCTTTGGATTCTGCCCTGTCTCACCTGGGAGAATTCCTGGGGTTATTCCTGTTAAACAAACAGCTCCAGAGTGCCCAGCCAGATTTTAAACAGGGGAGAAAATTCCCAAAGGAATTCAAGCTCCAAGCCTGAGCTCCACTCCTCTTCCCCCCAGCAGTCCCATCCCAGCTGATGGCAAAAGCCCTTCCTGCTTTTCTGATCCTTCTGGGAATTCCAAGGTACCATTCAAATATTTATTCCCAACCTTTCTTCCTGCCAGTCTGTGCCAATGGGTTGCCTTCCCAGTCTGGGATAAAGAGAGAATCCAGGTGGATGCTGAGACTGGCTGCCCTTCCCGGGATTTCAGCCTCAAGCAGAGGCATTTATCTATTTATTTATTTTTGAAGTTAGCCAGACTCAAAGCCAGGGGATGGAAAAGCTGGCATGGGAATGAACTTTGCAAAGCGAGATGGGAAGGATTCTATTCCCTTTAAAAAGCAAAACTCAGTTGTAAAAGTTTTGATAACTGGTAGGGCTGAAGTGGAAGAAATTTGCAAAATAACAAGAAAATGCTAAAAAGCAGTTTTGGCCTGCAGTCTGTGCCCTCCTCAGGAATCCCAGAACCAAGGCAGATTTCCAAGCTGCCCACTATGAATTTAAGGGGATTTAAGTAATAACTTCAATATAAACCACTCAATAATTGTCCTCCCAGAGCTTTAGCTAATAAAGCAACTCGGGGCAGAATATGGAAAGTTCAAATCCTGGAATAAAATGCCCAGGTTGCATTTCATTTGCTTCCTTCTCTTTACCCCAAAAAGATGTTTTCCAGCCAAAACACACCACTTGTTCTTACTAATGAACTTCTGTGTATTTATCCAGATTTCTCCCTATTGAACATCTCCTCCTACCTGTTATTTTACGCTGCTGAAATTCAAGCAGAAGAAAGGGGTTAGAATTAATTACAGCCTTTGGCTTGGAGGATTAGCCACAGATGTTGAATTATTATTATTATTGTACTGTATTTCAGGAATGACACAAGGAATGTGTGGAGACTGGTGGTATCCGTGAGGAGAAACAGGAATGTTTAAATCCTGAAAGGACTTTAATTCTCCTTTTAATGGCAATCAATGGGGCTGTTTAGAAAATTAAAAATTAAGGTGACAGCTATGAAACATCGGAGTGGAGGGCCAGGAGTTAGACTTGGATCATCCTTGTGGGTCCTTTCCATATTCTATAATTCCACTATTCCATGATTCTCTGATCCTGTGATTCTATGATTCGATGATTCCATGATTCTGTGATTCCATGATTCCATGATTCCATTCAAAACCATCTTGCTCCCTGTGTGCAAATGATCTTTCCTAAAATCCAAACCCTTTGGTAGCACAACTTGCCATGAAGAGCAGGGAGGCTTCTCCCAATTAAGGTTAGGCCTGTAATTAAATTACTCTTCTGCCCTTTTTAATTATGGCTGGATCTGACCATTCAGCGCCTGGGCAGAATCCACAGCACCATCATTTTACTGTTGAATTAATGTTCAATTCGTTTTGCATTCAGCTCCGGGTGTGCTTCGCCATTGTTACAACGAGAAGGGATTAAAAGAAAAGGGAAAAAACCTCCCCTGCAGCCAAGGCCAAGGGGAATAACATCAGAAGCCTGATCATTTGTCACCTATGGTCACTCGAAACCATTATTTCTTTTACACACTGTAATTTCAGATAGACTTGTGTAAACAGTGTAAAGATTTATTTTCTCAAAATATCAGAACCACTTAGCGTGAGTCACAAGCCAGATTTCAGGCAGATAATTTTCTTCTAATAGATTTTTGGGTTAACAAGATAAAAATTAACATGAAAATGATTATGTGCTGACTGAAGGAAACCTGGTTTTATTTTGTTCCCTATTTGTTTTACAAGGGAAGTCTTCAAGTATCTTGCAGGGGCAAAAATATTTAAAGTGTTTGCACATGTTTCCCATTTCCATTTTATAAGATTCATTCACAGTCAGCCAAACGTATCTTTCTCTCTCTCTCTCTTTCTCCTTTTTTTTTTTCCTTCTTTTGATGCACTCCTTAATTAGCCTTAAAGGCTCCAGAGGTGCTTTTTTTCGGTCTGTCTCTTTATTCCAGACGTCGAGAGCCGCTCGCAGTGAAGTCATGGGGCTCTCCAGCCCGAGCTGGATGCTCCTCAAAGGCTTGGGGGGTGTCCTCTGATCCGTCTCTGTGCTCCACAGAAAGGAGCAAAGTGCAGATCTGAGGCCTGGCTGTCGTCAGGAGCCGGAGTGGCTGCTCTTGGATGATGTGGCTAATGTGGATTTGGCTCTGGCTGCCAAATTCCAGCCCCTGGGAAGGATTCGCCACCGGGCTCCCTGCGCAGCTCCGTGCTCAGAGGGGCTCCGGTCCGGGCACCCCACAGCCCTGCTGTCCCCAGAGAGGCTGTGGCACCGTGGCAGGGACTCTCTGCGACCTGGTTTCGAAATTATTTAGCCACAGGATTTCACAGGAGGTTTTTTTTTCCTTTTTAAAATCTGCTGCAAAACTGACCGGACCTGAGGGAAGGCCTGAGACCCCCAAACTGTCCCAATTCCTGTGTCCCCATTGCTGGGACATCATCTCCTTGGACAGGCTTTAAAGTTATTTAGGCACAGAATTTTGTAGGAGTTTGGGATTGTTTTCCTTTTTTAAAACCTCATCCAAAATGCAGCAGAACTGAGTGAAGGCCTGAGACCCCCAAACTGCCCTGAGTTCTTGTGTCCCCATTGGTGGGACATCATGTCCTTGGGTCAGGCTTTGAAGTTATTCAGACATGGATTTTTCAGGAGTTGGGGATTGTTTTCCCTTTTAAGCTCTGCTCCAAAATGCAGCAGAACTGAGAGAAGTCCTAAGCCCCTCCAAACTATCCCAAGTCTTGGTGTCCCCATTGCTGGGCCATCATCTCCGTGGGCCAGGCTTTAAAATGATTTAGGCACTGGATTTTGCAGGAATTAAGGATTGTTTTTCCCTTTTAAGATCTGTTCTGAAATGCAGCAGGCCTGAGCCCCCTCTGAACTGTTCTGTGTCCCCGCTGCTGTGCCATCAGCATTGCACCACATGGAATTTGTAACCACAATCACAAATACAGTTTTACAATTTAGCACAGCTCAAGGTCCCTGTGATGATGAATGTGCTGCAGCAGGGCCCTCAGGGCAGAACTGAACGTTTCTAAGGAGAATCTTATCACGGTGATTAAAGTTTCTTTTTATTTTGTATTTTGCAAAGTGACCCCTTTTTCCCATCGTCAGAGTTTCAGCACCACAGGGAATTCCCTCCTCCCATTTCAGCAGGAGAGAGAAAAGAAGGATTTGAAGAAGTTCAGGATTAAGCTGTTCCACTTTCTCCCCTTTGCTCAGCCTCAGAAATCCCTCACACAGTGATGAGTCATTTTTTATTCTGTTTAAGCCCATGTTAAGTCAACATCATTTAAGGCTGGTGACTAAGTCTTGAGTGATGTTGATGTAAATGAAATAGGAATAACTGGGACTTCATCAGGACACAGCAAATAGAGATTCTCTCCACAGGAAAAAAAAAAATAAAAGGAGAAAGACACTGAGTTAGTCCCAACTAGAGAAAGAAAAAAGAGAGGGGGAAAAAAGGAGAAAATAAATAAAAGGCAGCTGTTTGCAGGAGATCTCTGATGGATTAAAACCGGGACTGGAAAGCTGCCCTTCTCCTGCTGGTGGAAATCAGCAGATCTCTCCTC
Organism: Fringilla coelebs; assembly: GCF_963513975.1. NCBI lineage: Eukaryota > Metazoa > Chordata > Aves > Passeriformes > Fringillidae > Fringilla > Fringilla coelebs. Next base: position 1,602,327 of record NC_140045.1, on the reverse strand, counting down.
AAAGTGGGCAGGATTTCAGCAATCTCTGCGCAGAGCAAGGGCAGGAGCCCTTCTCTGCCCCGAGTCTGAGCTCAGGATCTGCACAAAGTCATTCCATGGGGTCGAGAAGGGAAACTGGGCTCTGTGGCCCTCCAGGGTGGAGTGGATTCAAGAGCAGGCGTGGTACCATTTGCAATGAAGGCTACGAAGGAGCTTGTGGGCATTCTTGGGGGTCCACGTGGCAAAACAGCCCAGTAAAGAGCAGCAAAACCAGTTTTAAAGTCAGGGCAGCCTGCCCAGCCCAGCAGCACCAGAGCACCCCATTCCTTGGCTGGCACCGCTCTTTCCTTGCCAGCTTTGGAGCCTGCCCCACCAACACCACAACAACCTCCAGAGGCAACACCTGAATCCTGCTTCTCCTCCTTTCTTCTGCTGGAACCTTCTCAGCAGCGCTGCAGAGGCTTTGCTAAACATGTCAGATTAAAGGTCTGAGCAGACGAATAAATGCAGTCCATCTGAGGGCATGTTTCCTCTCACACCTTCAGGGGCTGTCAGCATCTTGAATGGGATTCAGAAACATGTCCTTGAAGCTGGCTGGAATGCAGCTTAATATATCAGGGGCAGCGTTAGAGAGAGGAGAAAAAAGGATGGGGGAGGCTTTCATGGCAATGCACAAACCCCCCTCCCTCCCTGCCTCCCTCCCTCTTCACTCCTGCATTGGCTGCACAGCAGGGAGAAACAGGAGCTGGGGAGGGGATGGGACCTGCAGCCATCTCCCTGCTCTGGAGCTCCTCAGTTTGCCATCCCCTCCCAGGATCCTGGGGTTTTCACGCTCTCTTCAAGGGTTATTTTATTTTTTATTAAAACCCCAGTTCTTCCCAGCACTCCAGGCTGGCGGGTTTCAGCACTCTGCAGAGCTGGTTGTGTCAATATTCCTGGTTAAAAGGAAGCTGAGGAGTTACAAAGAGATTTCTCAGCTCTTCACACTCCTGTTTCTTTGCACAGCTCATCTCCAAGGAATAATTCCCCTGGCCTGGGCCAAGTCCTGCCCTCAGTGCAGGGAGCAGCCCCAGAGCAGCTGAGCTGGGCCTTGTTCTTGCATTAGATTTGCAAGAAATGAAGTTTAGGGCAAAGCTGATGAGAGTCAGACCCTTCCTGAGCACAGGGCTGCTCCTGGCACGGGACAGTCCCTGAGGGAGGTGAGCTGAGCACAGCACAGCAGCACCTGCAGGGCTTGGGATGCTCAGCCAGGTGAAATATTCCATGGAATGAGCAGCCCTGAACCATTGGACATCCTCCTGAACCATTGGACATCCTCCTGAACCATTGGACATCCTCCTGAACCACTGGACATCCCCCTGAACCATTGCACATCCTCCTGAACCACTGGACATCCTGATGAACCATTGGACATCCCCCTGAACCATTGGACATCCCCCTGAACCATTGGACATCCTCCTGAACCATTGGACATCCCCCTGAACCATTGCACATTCCCCTGAGGCATTGGACATCCCCCTGAACCATTGGACATCCTCCTGAACCATTGCACATCCCCCTGAACCATTGGACATCCTCCTGAACCACTGGACATCCCCCTGAACCATTGGACATCCTCCTGAACCATTGCACATCCTCCTGAACCATTGCACATCCCCCTGAACAGCACATTGCCATCCCTGAGAGTGTCCAAGGCCACCTGGAAGTTGTCCCTGCCCGTGGCAAAGGATGGGAGGAGCTCTGAGGTCCCCCCACCCCAAACCATTCTGGGATTCTGTGCAAAATCACTGATTCCACAACAGGAGAATCCTTCAAACACTGATTTAGACTCGCAAACCAATCACTGTGCTCCTGATTGCTGCTTTTTTTGTTGTTGTTGTTTTATTTAAAATGCCTATTTGTTTGTTTCCCCTCAAGTCTTTAATTGAAGGAATGTAATTAATCTCAAAACCTTTTCAATTTTAGAGTGAACACCCCATAGGGAGGTCGTACCATCCATCTCTGGGATTCAGAGAAGCTGAATTAAATGAATTTTATGGGATGTCTGCATTTATCTCCTCTGTGGGAAGACAAATTCTTGTGCTACAGGGAAAGAAAAATCATTCAGGCTCCCGTGCATTGTAGGGGACCTAAAATATCACCTTAAAATGTAGATTTTGACTTTCTGCCCAGCACTGCCTTGAACGTTTTGCCATTGCAACCTAATTGCTGAATAAATGTTCCCTCGGTGCAGGACAGGCAGTGGCTCCCTTTTGGTACCATTCCTGCTCCTGGAAATCTTATTTTCTTATTTTACATGGAATTCTTTCAGTTGCAAACTCCTGATCTTGGAGCAGGCTTTGGAGCCAAGGGGGGAAGGTAAAACGTGTTGGGTTTCCAAGAGTTGTTCACCTCTTCTTCCCAAGCAGAAGATGGATTTCCCTTCTCCAGGGTTCCTGGATGTTTTCCCATCGTTTTTCCCTGGATATTCCTGACGTGTCACAAATCAGCCCCTGGTTGCTGACTTGGAAATGTTCTCCTTTGGGCCCGAACTGGGCAGACTGGGAAGCTGCTGGCTCAGATCTGGGAGTTAATCCTGTAAGAAACACTCAGGGGTTATTATTGATTTCATGAGATGAACGGAATTAATGAGGTTTTAATGCAGGGGAGCTGTTCTGTGACTGTGCAAGCTCCACACCTGGGCAGGGCTGGGAAGGGGGGTGGTGCTGCCAGAGGGGCCCAAAAAATGGCACTGGGCACCCAGGGCAGGAGCAGAGACTTGGGGCCTCCCTTTTTTGGGGTAAATATCGTTGTTTAAACTCCTGAAGTTGGCTTTGAGGGGAGCACTTCTGTGTCCTTCCCTCATTCCACACCCAGTGCAGAATCCTCTCCTGATTCCTCCTGGAGGAGAGGATTCCCTGAGGATGCCAACAGCACCCAACACCACAGAAATCCTCTAAATCATGAATTAAACTCTATTTCTTCCCTGCTGAGGGGTCCAGCAGGGCCAGGGGGAGTCGCTGACATCCCAGGCAGACTTTCCCCCACCACAATCAGGGGAAATGAAAACCAAAGGCAAGGTTTTCTTTGGAAAACAAGAATTAAAGAGGTTTTACTTGGATTTCTTGCTTTACCTGGATCTTGCAGAGCTCAGGGGAGCTGTGATTTGTAAGCCCCAAGTCAAAATTAACAATAACACTCAACTCTATTATATTTCACTGATGCTTATCTGTGGGAAATGCATGATACTCCCAACCTGCAAGATTTATTATTTGCTATATATTTGATCTCCTGGATAATTGTTTAATTAAAGTAATTAGTAGCTGCTTTCAAGGCCCAAAATCATTACTGAGCTGATTCCAGCACGCAGCTACTCCAACCACAACACCTTCCCCTGCTTTGTGCCAGACCAGGATGTGGGAGCTCCTCTGGAATTACATCCTCCCTGCAAGACATCTCCCAGCACTGCATTCTGGACATTATATTTCTGATATTATTTTATATTTCTATAGAACATCTATTTTATATATATTTTTTAATGTATTTCTATCTATTATATTTATATTATGATTATATTTCTCTGATATTTCACTGCTTGTGGCATCCAACAATTGTAACAATATATAATATATCTATTATATATATAAATATAGCTTATATTTATATATTTCTAGCTATTATATTTATAATATGATTCTATTTCTCTGATATTTCACTGTTAATGACATCCAATTGTCACCTCAATTTCCCTGTTTGTGACATCCCACAATTTTCACCACAATTAACAATTGTCACCACAATTAACGATTGTCACCACAATTACCTGACAAGGAGGCGGGAAATGGGTTTGAGAGTGGGAGATGTGAATATGTTGTTAACAAATTCTGGTTCTGATATTTTGGGATTTCTTTTCTGAGGGGAATTCTTCCTGGCTGTAGGAAATTCATCTGAATTATTCCTAAGACATCCATCCATGTATTTATATCCATGGAGTTAGGCCAGGACCGAGACATAATCCTTTGAAAGGACCTTCTGTGATGGAAATCCATGTCAAGGATCCCGTGGGGATTACAGGAAAACCTGTCAGGGAGAATGTAAATAAGCAGAGGGTCCATATCCACAGTCCTGAAGGGAGAGAAGGAAATTCAATTCCTTCATGGCCTCACTCCTGAACCCTCCCACAGCACAGGAAGCAGTAGGCCATGTAAAACCCAAAAATAGCTCGGCAGCTTCGTGTTCCCCCTCAGACAGGGAGCGAAAAAAAAGAAATAAAAAATGCTCCCCCGGGGAAAAACATGATCTTTTCCCCGTGTTTGAGTTGTCAGTTTTGACAGGAATGCTACAAACTAATTAAATTTTTGTTAATTTATTTTGTCTGATACAGCCTGTCACAGGAATGGCTGGGGAAGTCTGACTTCTCCAGGAAGCACCCGTGGGTTGGTGCAGGGAAAACGGACCTGCTTAAGCCAAATAAACACAAAAAGCATTTAAATTCATTTCTCCCTCCGTGCTCCAGCTCTGTTTGTCTGCTCCAAAGGCAATCCAAGCTCATTCCTTTAAATCCCCAGTCTGGTGGGATGGCTGCTCTCTTCTGCTGAGAGATGGAATGGGGAACGGGTGTAGGACAAAGTAAAACTCCATCCTGGAACTGCCCTGGAATTTCTGTTAAACCTGGAATTACTGGACACTCTTAGGCTGGATTATTCCCAACACAGGAGCTATTTTGAGATCCAAGAACTTTCTCTTTTCACACAGGGAACAAAATGGAACCAGGCTGTCCAGAGGGTCAGAATGTCCAGGGCCAGCTTGGAGCAACCAGGGACAGTGGAAGGTGTCCCTGCCCATGGCACTGGATGGATTTTAAGGTCCCTTGCCACCCAGACATTCCATGTTTCCATGGCTTTTTCGGGGAGATCCATGTGGTCGAATACATTAAATTATGAAATGATGGATTTATGACCCCCTTGCCCGGCAAGGAGGGGAAATCCAGAGCTCAGCTCCTCAGCCACCCCGAGCAGCCTCTGCCTGCTCCAACACGATGCATGCTCATTTTGCATTCTCCTGGAACTCCGTAAGGGCACGGCCAGATCCAAAGAAAGCAAGGTGCAGCCTGATTGTTCTCAGATAATCAGCTGAGGAAACAGGGAAAAGACAACCCCCGGGGGTGTTTATTCTGGGCTTTTGAACCTGTCTCTGTCAGGGCTTTGCACAGTTGAAAACCCCTTGAACAACCACACCGGGGAGGCTGGGGGAGATGATCAGATAAGAGAGGGAGATAAGCAATTAGCAGAGCCCTTCCAAGTGCCAGCTGGAAGGGGAAAGTGGGGTGTCCATCCCACAGCCCAGCCAGCTGAAAGGGGTGTCCATCCCACAGATGTTCCCAGCAGCAGGACCCACAGATGCTCCCAGCTCAGCTCCGAGTGTTTACACAAACACCCGGCTCTCATTCCAGCAGGGATTGCTCTGCTCTTATCTTGTTTAATGGGTAATTTCTGCATTAAGGGATCTGCAGGTTTCAATCAGAGCTGCCGTGCTTTTTGGCAGGGAAATCCCACCCTACGTGACTGAAGGCACTGCCAGTCCCAGGGTTTGCCAAATGGGAATGAGGAATGTACCCCGAGCACATCCTGCACCTCACGGCACCTCGCGTCTGCACCTGGGGTCCTCCAGCTGGGAAAAGGCCTTCAGGATCAGAAAGTCCAGCCAGCAGCTGGGATGGAGCTCCTGGAAGGTGTCACTGCCCATGGCAGAGCTTTGGAATTGGAATTTGGTACCTTCCAACCCAACCCATCTGAGATCCAAAACCAACCCCAACCCAATCCATAATCCAAATCCAACCCGAGATCCCAATACCAACCCCAAACCAGCCCAACCCATCTGAGATCCCAGTGCCAACCCCAACCCAACCCATTTGAGATCCCAAAACCAACCCCAACCCAACTCATCTGAGATCCCAAAACCAACCCCAAACCAGTCCAACCCATTTTAGATCCCAATACCAACCCAAACCCACCTGAGATCCCAATACCAACCCCAAATCAGCCCATCTGAGATCCCAATACCAACCCCAACCCATCTGAGATCCCAAAACCAACCCCAAACCAGCCCAATCCATCTGAGATGCCCAAACCAAGCTGCATTTATCTGCATCTTTAACATCTCCATATCTGTGAAAACCTAATGTATGTTTCCTCTCAGACCTCTCCCTTTTATTCTTTTCATTTATTACATTTACTGAAAGTGTTTAGGAGAGAGACAAGCCCAGAATTTCCTTTTGGTGGGGCTTGTGGGAACAGAAAGGAAACTGTTCCTATTCTGAAGAGCTTAAAGCACAAGTGGATGAATTAAAGTGCCCTGATTTCAGTAGGACTCTTGGATGGAGTTGTTTTCACCCCCTTGAAGTGTCCTTGGAATTCTGGTGCTGCCATGGAGGGAAGAAGGAGGTTCCCACCAGTTTCTTCATCCAATATTTCCATCCTAAACAGAACAATGAATAACAAGGAAGGATCTTTGAAGCCCTAAATTCATGTTCAGTTGCTCTTCCAAACATCCTGCAATGGAAAACTGTGCTAGAAAATGTCTCCAATAAAGATTTAATCATCTAATCTAATATGTGAATATTAAATGTGCTCCAGGGAGCCAGGTATGCATTGCAAACATCTGTAATAAACATGTATCATCCAACAGGCTTCTGGAGCATCAAGAAATTACCAAAAATAGAAAGGAGAGGGGTTTTGTAAAATAATTTCCTCCCAACTTGAAGCAGATGTCTTCCAATTACTGGAGACGATGCTGGGAGGGTTTTGGTTCAGGAGGTTTTTGACAGAGATGAAGAGCAGACTCAAATAGGTAAAAATGACACAGAAGACCCTTTAAAGTCACTTTCCCTCATCTTTTGGACTCTGATTTCTGCTTCAGCTTTTTGTGTTTTCCAGCAGTGAAGCTCCAGACACCCACAGCGGTGCTCCCACTCCTAAAACACCGATTTGGGTGGGTGTGTGATGAGTATGTGGAGGAGGCACTGGGCTGAGAGGCTCTTTACAGTGAAGGCCCACTCAAACCTTCAGTGTTTCCACCTGGAAATCATGGGATGGTGACTGCTCCTCCAGGGACAAGGATCTCCAGGAGCCTGGGACACTCTGCCCATTCTATATCTCAATTTCCCTGGAATTCTCTCTGTAGCCAGCCTATAAAACCTGGGCAAACAGTACAAAAACGGGTTGAAAACTTTGAATTCAGCATTTAAAACACCAAGCTGAGCCTAAAAAGCCAAGCTGCTCCTTGAGCTCCCTCAGATGTGGTGGTGGTGCAGGACAAATGCGTCTTCTGCTGCTTGTGAGGCTGCACGAGCAACGAAGCCAGAGGGAGATGAAAATATCATAAAACCTCTTTCTTTTGCATCTTTCTGCCAACTTCTGAGATGCTGACGAAAGATAACGTTGAAGTTTCAAAGCTGGGGAGAAAAAAAAGCTCCCTGAAGATTTTTTGTGATGTCAGAGGAAGAAGGAAGCCAGCTTGAAATGAAGGGCTGCTCTCGGGCTCTAATCTCGTAGACACCTACTTAACTTTAAGCCAATTAAATCAATGGACTACTTAACCTTTGCCTAGAGGAGAAAGGATTTGCCAGCACAGTTTATATTAGTGCCCCAAACCAAATAAGCAATGCTCCAAAAAGCACTCTTCTTTCAGCAAAGCTCTATCTGCCCTCGGTGTCACGGGCATAAAGCTTCAGCCAGGGACTCAAAGGAAACCTTTCCTTTCAGTGACACTGCTGGAACTTGTTCCTCTCAGAAAAACAAGCCCCAAACAAAGCATTGCCAGGGTGGAGGACGAGTTTTCCAGAGCCAGAGCTGGTGTTTGAGCCCAGTTTGCTCCTGGGTTCTGGAAATCCAGGGGCAGCTTTAATGAGCTGGGTGCCAGATTCCCTCAGGGTTTCCAGTGTGGAATATCTCCCATCCCACAAAAGTCCGGGGTGAGCTCACAGGGAGTGGCAGCCCCTTTGTGGCAGTTTTTTTTTGGGGGGGCATTTTGGTGCTGCCCTGGCACCCTGGGCTGAGGGAAGGTGAGGTGGGGCTGCAGGGTTTGTGAGAGAGAAAATGCTCGCGTGCAAAATGTAATGAAAGCCAGGGCTCCCCTGCACAGCCCCCCTGGGCCAGCAACACGTTACATCATTTGTCACTGGACACGTTGGGAGTGTGTCACTGGAAAAACCTTTAAAAGCCAGGCTGGAAGTGCCGTGGAGACAACCACGGCCTCCGCGGGGGGAAAAAAGACAGCATCATTTATAAATGTTTTTGTGTCCACTATTTACATTTGGGGCATTTCAATGGAAAAAAAGGGAACAGAAAGGCTCCACTTAACATCTTCCCAGATGGTAACAACATCTGTCTAGATGGCAGCCCAAGGATCTGACATTTTATGGGTGAAAGGGGGGGGCCACTTCGGGATTTCTGGTTTTATTTTGCTTTTTTTCCCCCATCCAGATTAATTGTCCTGCACGTTGGTCCCATCACTCTTTGCTTTGGGCCATCTGGTCAGATGTCATTAACCCTGGAGACCAACAGCCCAAGAAAGTGGAACCATATGTTCTCAGCAAAGATAAACAGTAAATAGGGCCCTGTGCAACAGAATTGTGGGGTTGGGGCTTGTTTGGGGTTTTTTTGTTGTTAAAATCAGCGCAGAAACATTTTGGTGGCAAAGCACGTGTGCCAACCATCCCGCCGTGCAAATCCCAGGAGTTCCACGGCCCTGTGGCAGAGCTGCTCCCGTGGCTGGGCTCTGCATCCCAGCCCTGCCCCGTGCTCCCAGGGGTCATTGCCACCTTGGAATGACGCTGGATCCTGCAGGGAAATTCCCCATCTCTCACCACAGGGTCACTGAGCCACCACCCGCTGCAGCGGCCTCTCTCCACCTCTCCCTCGTGCAGCTCGATCTCTGCCAGCTAATTCTTCTAAATCTCTTATTTCCTGCTCGTTTCGTGGGACAAAAACGGGGTGGTTTTCCTCTGGGCCCGTTCTTTTGGGGGCTGTCATCATTTTAAGCCAAATGAGAGATTTCCTTTTAGCTCAAGGATGCTGTGGCAGCCCCTCCAGAGGAGGAGAATTCCCCAGGACAGCCAGAGGCAGGGAGTCAGGAGCTGCTCATCTGTCTCTTACCCAGCAAAGCCACCCTGACACCTCGGTGTATCCAAGGAAAAATGGGATAACACCCAGGTTGACGAGACAGGCTGGATGATTTCTTCCTTGCCAGGTGCTGTTCTCACTTTTTTGTCTGTTTTGTGCTGAGGCCTCATTTCCAGGCAAGGGCACTGGAACTTCAGCACAGAAAGGCAGGACAAACCAGCAGATCCGTGTACCAGTGAGGTTGTTGTAACAAAACATCCACTTGCTTGGATTATTGACCATGAAACACCACCAACAACAGCCCCTGTGAGAATTATGTGGTGATACAACACCAGAAAGGATTGGAGCTGAATCCCTGCCTTGCAGATTTGTGTGAGTGCTTCAAACCTCAGCACAAACTCTGCTAAATTTATCAGCTGGAGGGGGAAGCTTTGTAGTCCCAAATATTGCCCTCCTTGCCGTGCAGGAGCCCAGGATCAGCTCTGCTTGGAGCAGCTCAGGAGGGAGGCTGGGCTTGATCAGCTGCAAATCTCTACAGGCTCACCCATAACTTGTATTTCACTTGTGGGTTTCTTTCCCAGGAGGAACCATCTGAAGATTCACGGCATTTCTCTAGAATGGAGAAACAAAACCACAAAGATTTCATGGGCATTTCTCTAGGGTTATCCTTAAAAAGACACAGAATTTGGATTTGTAAGCAAAGAGCAAAGACCAGTTGTCTCCACTTTCCTTGCTCACAAAGCATATTGTTGCACCTGAATAAGATATTTGGATCTAATTATTAATAAATAACTGGCAGCTTGAGGAAGACAAGCTGTGGGATTTGACATTACTTTGCCACTTGAGTTATTCATCCCATGTGTCACTTGGCCAGCGCTCACTGAAATTGTGGGTTCATGCAGGCTGACAGCATTAAAGCAGCCTCCAGTAGATCAGCCAGATCATCCTGTGTCATAAAACAGAATAAAGTGTCATGCCTCTAAGTGCCATGGAACAACAGGGAAATAGAAAAACAAACAAACAAAAAAACCCAAACCCTTGCTGCTTGGTTTCATCCTGAGCTGTCACATTCCTGAGCATGGGCAGGACAGCACAGCCCAGCTCCCAAATCCCACTTTGTGTGTGTTTGTTGTCTTTGCCCAGAGCCCAGGGAACACCTCCAGAGCGTTTGCTTGGATGAGCAGCCTGGGGAGCACCAGGGAGCAGCCCAGAGGTGCCAACCTGCTGACCTGGTACATCAGGAGCAGTCTGTGCAGTGCCTGAGTGCCCAACACACAGCAGTGCTTCTCCCAGCCCTGCCTGAGCTCTGAAAGCCAGCACTGCCCACCCTGGGGGGTTTCACCCACTGCCCACCCTGGGGGGTTTCACCCACTGCCCAGCCTGTGGGGTTTCACCCACTCACCCCATCCCAGGGCCCCCTTTCCTTGTTTTCCCCTGGGATGTGATGGCTCTGCTGCCCTTCTGGCTCAGTGTGAGACCAGCCCACAGCTCTCTCTCAAAATTCAGGATGCAAGAGCCAATTCTGCTCCGGATGGAACCTCAGGCAGGGTGAGGAGGGCCTTGTCCTGCCCTTGAAGGACAGTGAGGGTCCTGGGGGCACTCTTGTCCAGGGACAGCCACTGATCTGTGGCTGGGATCCCTCCTCCAGCTGCTCTGCTTTCTGTGGGAAACCAACCCACATTTATTCCTTTCCTTTGGATGTTTCACGTTGCAGAGACACTCTCACTGTGGACATGATTATCCCCAATACTTTCCCTGCCTTTGCTGCCATGCCCAGCTTGGCCAAGGCTGTGTTCTGTCACATTTGGGAATCAGTGACAATCTGGATTCATCAGATTTCGCTGGGCATTCTGGAATATCCTCTTGGGGCATTCTGGAATATCCTCCTGGCTGGGCAGCTCCTTCTGCAGCCACCCTGGCCAGTTTGATCATATTTAACGTGCATTCTTCACACATGATCCTGTTACCATTCCAATGCTCCTGCTTTTGCTTATTCAGGCTGACCTTCGGCATCTCCTGCCATCCTCTGCCATGGTCAAGACCTCCCAGCTTGTTGCCTGGTGGCCCCCAAAGGAAGGTGTGAAGATTAACAGCCCAGAGGATGTATTTAATGAATGGCAACAAGGGATTAGTGACACAGTGTCACCTTTCATGGCCTCTTTAAGCAGGCGAGCTGACACCCGTTTATTTTTGTTTGCACTGTTGAGTAAACTCTGGAAACAGACTGGATTTACAGTCCCTGCTCCCCCAGCGAGGAGCCTCCTCCTGTCCACCAGCCTTGCCTTGGAGGGGGGAGATAAAACCAGGAATCTCTCTCCTGGTTTTCTGCCTGGGGAAGCCTGACATTGTCACAGCCTCCTCCTGGCTGCTGAAGGAGCAGAGGGAAGGGGAGAGAAGCTCCAAGGCTGGGGAAGTTCTCTCTGACTGCTCGGCTTTCCAGCTCTGTGTCCAGCACAAACCAGCCCCGCACTTCCCAGCCCTCCACCTGCCAAGGGGCTCCTGTGCCCGACAGGGCTGAGCTGTCAGGGGGCACAGGCTCCCCCTGCCCTCCTGCTGCACCTCCAAATGCCTCTGGAAAGGAGGATTTTGGCAGTGACGTTCCCTGCACGGCAGGACAGGAATGCAGGAGGGTTTCCAAGGACAGGGATGTCCCAGCACCCACGGGGATGTGGGGTTTGTCCTTGTTCCACGGGTGACACCTGGAGCCAGACACCCCCAGCCAGCAGCAGATGCTGAGGAAGCCTCCAGGGACCAGCCTGGTGCCCTGGCTCCAGCACAGGGCTCACCCACCCGGTTTGGGGCATTTCCACCACACCCAGCAGCTTTCCTGGGAGCTTTCCTGGGCTCTGGAATGTTCTGAGAGCTCTGTGGTCACTGGATGGGGACACGAGGTCCTCAGAGGTGACACTGGGTAAGGTTATCCCACAGCTGGCCTTGCACTTCATTCTGAGCCACTTCTGCAGTCTCTGCTTTCAAATTATTCTTCACACTACGGGGATTCTGCTGCTCACAAAATTTATCCTCAGTGGCCGCCTTCAGTTCTGCTCTTCTTCATTCTGTTCTCAACTTTTGCAGATCTCTTGATGAAATCCACAGAGCAAATTTATCTGTGACACCCGAAATTCCATCTCAGGGCAGCTGCAGGGACCCAGAGAAACCCCCCAAAGCACAGGAGAAGGGTCAGTGGGGCAGGAAGCCCAGGGATGGCCGGGTGGGAAAAACCTTCCTTGGGAATGAGAAGTGAGATCTGGAAAGGGGGGTTTGGACTCTGTGTACGGGGGTAATCTCTGCTGCTGACAATAAATTAATACATTTTGTAGTGCTGAGGAAAATGAAGTTTATCTTTCCCAAGAAGCTTTCGTGGCAAATGTTGCAATTGTATCTGAAATGCCAGGCAGGAATTACTGCCTCCAAATAAAGGCCAATCCAGTGGCTTTGATTTCTCTCCAGTTCAGGGAGTCTCCTGTGATTGTATCTTCACTGGGTCAAGGACAGAGGCTGATGTTTCCTTTGCAGACTCAAGAAAACAAAAAAGAAAATTTAAAATCAGCCCAAAATCCTGAGCAGGAGTTCAGAGAAATGCTGCTCTGATTTAGCTTTGATGCATTTGCAAATGTGTTGAAATTGTGCTCTGGATCTTGGCTGATAATTGAGAAAGTGGAGTTTGGGTCAAGGAAGAGTTTGTGGTACCTGAGAGGAGCAGACAAAGCAGAAAAATGCCTTTTAGAGAGGCTTATCTATTTGTAGGTGATGCTTATCTATTTGTAAGAGATGTTTATCTGTTTGTATGAGATGCTGATCTGTTTGTAGGAGATATTTCTCTCTCTGTATGTGTTTCATGCAAAATGCAGCACAGATGGAGCCATTAAAATCCCAGTTCTGGAAATTTGGACATTTGGCAATCCCGGGCAGAGAAGCTGTGAGTTAGTCAGGACTGAGCCGTGTCAGTCTGGAACAGCAGGTACCGAGGGGATCCCTCTGGAGTCGCCCTCAGGAGCAGGGTGGGAGCTGCAGGTTTGGCAGGAGGGAAATTGGGAGATTCCCATCAGCCAAGGGCAGGGCAGGACAGGTGGGGAAAGCTGCCCCAGGCCTTTGGCTCAGGGCTCTGCAATCTGCTCCATTGTCTTACAAATTAATTTCCCCTTCACTTCACAGCTTTGTATCTTTTTGGGGGTTTTATGGGTGTTTTGTTGGTTTGGTTTTTTTTCCTTTTTTTGTATTTTCGAATCACGCTCGCTATTATTTTTAAGGCAATTAAAACCTAGAAACGAGACCCAAGGAAACACCCACTGCATTCCTGGGATGATCCGTCTGTGCTCCCTGCATTCCACCCCGGCTCAGAGGCGGGAGGCAGCCGGGTGCCAACACCACCACATTCCCATCGGGGAAAAATCCCTGGGCAAAGCAGGATGCTCCAGCCCAGGCGCTTCCAATGAACACAAGGGCTGGAAAGAAGTCCCTCAGGGCCTTTTTCCAAGTGCTGCTTCAAGAGAGAGTGCACAAAACGCCTTCCACTCACCAGGACAGACCTATCTTGGAAAAAAAACCGCGCCAATTAACATTGCAGAGTCTCCGCACCCAGATTCCTGCCGGATGGCATTTCTGCCCTTGGATGCTGCCTGTCTTTGCCGCTGGATTCCTGAGGCTTAACACCTTAATTCCTGAAATGAGCCCCAGTCTTAATTCCCGATTTTAGGAAAACAACATTCCTGCCATTGAATGAAAACATTTGTACACAGTTCATAAACCATCTTCCTGAGGGGAGGGGGCTGGACGGGGGAGCTGGGAGCGCATAGAAGTGCATTGTCCACGGAGCCCGCGCCGCCATCCAGCTGCTGCTCAAATATTCCAGAATCCTCTGCTGGACAAGGCCATGGCCGCGCGCAAATCCCAGCAAACACGACGTCCTTGTGGAAGTGGATGGGCTTTAAGGCCCCATCCAACCCAACTAATCCAGCCCAATCTAATCCAGTCCAATCCAATCCAATCCAATCCAATCCAATCCAATCCATTCTAAACCAACCCAATCCAACCCAACCCAACCCAATCCAATCCAATCCATTCTAAACCAATCCAATCCAACCCAATCCAACCCAACCCAACCCAATCCAATCCATTCTAAACCAATCCAATCCAACCCAATCCAATCCAATTCAATTCAATCCAATCCAATGCATTCTAAACCAATCCAATCCAATCCAACCCAATCCAACCCAATTCAGTCCAATCCAACCCAATCCAATCCAATCCAATCCAATCCAATCCAATCCAATCCAATCCAATCCAATCCAATCCAATTCAATCCAATCCAATGCATTCTAAACCAATCCAATCCAACCCAATCCAACCCAATTCAGTCCAATCCAACCCAATCCAATCCATTCCAATCCAATCCAATCCAATCCAATCCAATCAAATCCAATCCAACCCAATCAGATCCAATCCAATCCAATCCAATCCAGTCCAATCCATTCTAAACCAATCCAATTCAATCCAATCCAATCCAATCCAATCCAATCCATTCTAAACCAATCCAATCCAATCAGATCCAACCCAACCCAACACAACCCAACCCAATCCAATCCAATCCAACCCAATCCAACCCAACCCAATCCAATAGAACCCAACCCAACCCAATCCAATCCAATCCAATCCAATCCAACCCAATCCAATCCAACCCAATCCAATCCAATCCAATCCAATCCAACCCAATCCAACCCAACCCAATCCAATCCAATTCTCCAGCGTGTAGAAGTTTCTGGATCAGGCCTTGTGTTTGTGGCCATCGGTGACAGGCCCAGAGTGAAATTCCAGCACTGCTCCTCCCTCGGTATCACCATGGCAGGGTGGGACAGCGTGTCCTGGTGTGCTGAGACACATCCTGGGGTCTCCCATGGCACACTCCTTTGGGAAGGTCAGGAGGAGTAATGTTGGCCCAAATCAGGAGCACAGAATCATGGTTTGGATTTCAGAACCCCCGTGGGTTCTGAAAGAGCTGCAAGAACCTGACAAAAATCAAGCAGAGGAGACCAAGAGATCTCCAGCAGGTTCTAAAATCTGGATATTTTCCCTAGCACACATCGCCTGTCAAATCACAGGACCCAGTCAATACAGTGGAATTACAGTCCTGGGGGGGGGAAAAATTGAAAAAAAAAAAGAGGAGAGGGAGGGAAAAATTTGATTCCGAATTGGAGGGATTAATGGTCAAAAGAATGTTCTTCTGGGAGTAATCTAAGTGTTATATTTACATTTGGCTTGGAATTATTTGCAGTGAGGAATTTCAAATGCAAATATTTTAAAAGCATAACATGTAGAGAGAGAGACACTGTGGGCACTTCTGTTTTCTCTGAAAAAAAAAATTTAAAAAATGAAAAAAAATGGTTTTCTTGACTATTTTTTATTGGAATCTTAATGAGACCATAATTACAGCAGGAGAAAAAAAAAAGGAAAAAATGTAGCTCTTAAAGGTTTGCTGTGAGTGTATGTACAGGCCTTGGACTGCAAACAGAAAAAAACCTCCATATTTTTTAAAACTATTTATTTTCCAAAGTGGTGCATGGGAGGGAAAAAAATGACTGAGCTAAGTAAGTCTTGTCCATTTATGTGCTTAGTCTGTATTTTCTTTTTCTAAAAAAATATCTAGGAATAAATGTTGAGAGTGGGCCCGTTGTGTTTGCCTTGGCTGCCACCTTTATCTAGTTTTATTGTGTGACCCTTCCAAGGGAGGCTGGAGGAATTGCAGAGTTTTCTGGGTTTCTTCTGCCTCCACAGGAAAGGGAGCATGGGGAGCCTTCAGGAATTCCCTGTGTTCCATGGAATTGTGGGATGGGTTGGGTGGGAAGGGACCTTAAAGCTCCTTTCATTCCACACCTTCCGCTGTCCCAGATGGATCCAAGCCCCATCCAAGCGTCGTGGGCACTTCCAGGGATGGGCATTCCACAAACTCTCTGGGACTCTGTGCCAGGGAAGAGTTCATTCCCAAAATCTGCTCCAAGAAGGCCCCAGCTGAGCCCAGCTGCCAGGATCAGCAGCGGGATCACCACAGGCACAGGATCCGTTCCACCTGGATCCTTCTGAGGTCCTCTCCGCTCTCCCCGTTCCTCCCTGAGCTCCCCTCTCCTTCTCCAAACCCCTTCTCACCAGTCTGCACTTCTTGCATGGGACATTTCAAGATCTCTGTTTATATCTCCTTTCACTTTGCCTCCTTCATTCACTTTTATTAATCCTTCTTTCATTTCCTTTGCCCTTAATTTTGCTCAGGTTTTCCTCACATCTTTCTTTCACCTCCATTTCTCTTGCTCCCCTCTCACGGACGGAGCAAACTTGTTAAAATAAAGTGTCTTTTCTTTTTCCCCAAGGAAGAAAGTGTCCATTTCATACCCCACATGCCCTTCAGAGCCGGTGGAGAGGCAGAGCATGACAGGCACGTTCTGTGATTCAAACCTTCTGGGTATTGGCAGGAGAATAAATCTTATGTCTGACATAAGAGGACATCAGGAAAACCAACCTGAAGCTCTTGGAAAGCATCCACGGAGCTGTCAGTCAGGAGGAGATAAACTTTACATGAAATAGGACCTTCTGAAGTCATTAGCTCCCCACTCCTGCCAGAACTGCTGGAGGAGAGCGACGAGAGGCAGCCAAAGAGAACAGAAAACAAACGTGAATGGCAACATGTCCCCGAAGGAAGTGCCCAGTACAAATGTGGGAATGCTCAGGAAAGCAGCTCTCCAAAGGCTCAGCAGGAGCAGGATTGATCCTCCAGGCTGCCTGGAGAGCCCAGATCCAGGGTGAGAGGGGCACAGCTCTGAGCAAAGGGAGCACCTAATTCAAAATCTGTTCAACCAGCTCTGGAAGATCTGCTGGTGAAGGACACCCCATGGCCAAACCCCGTGGGTCACATCCAGCCCAAACCCAGGTTGAGAGGGGCACAGCTCTGAGCAAAGGGAGCACCTCATTCAAAATCTGTTCAACCAGCTCTGGAAGATCTGCTGGTGAAGGACACTCCATGGCCAAACCCCGTGGGTCACATCCAGCCAAGACCCAGCTCCTGCTGCTGCCACTGGCGCAACGTTTGGAAGGGATTTGGAATTTTCCAATTCTGGAAGCTGCTGCAAAATTGCAGAACATCCTGTGAGTGAAGAGGTTGAGCAAATCTTCCCCCCCAGGCTCTCAAATGAGGGATTCACTGCCACAAATACCTGTGATTTCCTCTCAATCCCTCTGGCTGGGATCTCCCCGTGCAATTGCTGCCCTAATTGGTGAAGAGGCTCCAGGAAATGGCAAAGCCACATCCTGGAGCTGCCCTGGCGAGTGGTGTCACCAGGGGAAGTCCCAAAATCAGCATTAATGCGGCCCAGGTGTTCCAGAGGCGCCTGAGCTCACACAGGCCCTGGCAAGACAATCCCTGGCAATGCAATCCTCAATTAGCTCCAAAATCCAGCCCCAGCAGAGCTGGAAATCCTCTCCAACACAACAAATGCCCTTCCCTCAGGTTTGCCCACTCCCTCGAGGACCTTCGGAGCTCTGCTTGCTCCAATTCACATTTCTCACTTGAATTACACAAGGAACAAGGATAAATCTTGTCAAATCCAATGTGGAGCCACGGGGAGGATGGGAATTTGTTGAAGATTCAGCATTTCTGCCTCGCTGTTGGGTTGGATTTTCCCTCTTCTTTCTCCTCTCCTCTTGCCTGCCCGGCTCTTATCACAGCATTTGCAAATAAAAACTGCCTCAGCAGAGAGCTGTGCTGGGGACAGCTGTGGGCACACCTGTGCCCTGTGAACTTTTCTCCCCCCTGCTCCCTTTCAACAGCTGTTTTATGCCTTGTTTTCAACAGATCCTGCCCTGAATTTGTTATTGCCCCGAGTAATTTCATTTTTAAGGGCTGCCTGACAGGACAGGCTTTTCTTCTGATAGAAGCACTCAGGAAAGCTCCTTGTGAAGGGGGGAAAAGGGAGGAATGACAGCAGAGGCTGTTCCAGGGCGCCTCCAGTGCTCCTGTGGCTGTTCATGGAGGGAAATAATTCAGGAGCTCCTGGAGGTGATGCTCAGCTCCATGTCCTGGGTTGGGAAGGTCCATGCTGGCTTGTCCCTGTAATTCCAAATATTCACCCAAAACCAAACAGCACCAGCAGGAGACTAAGGCAGAAATGCTGGAAATTCAAATCAGCTTTAATGACGGATCATGTTTTAGCATAAGGTAAAATTTCCAGGAAAACTCTGGCACCGGAGCCATTCCCAACCCCAATCCCTCTCCCAGAAATGAGTGGGGACACACAAATATTCCCTCTCTGTCTCTTCCATTTGCTGCATCTCTTCACACTGAAAACTGATTTCTGTCTTTGGGGATGGCCCGGCGATCCCAAGTGGAAAGAGGATGATGATGGATTGTTTGATGGATCCCCAGGGATTTGAGGAGGAGGAGGAGGAGGGACAAGGGCCCTGCTTTGCTCTGTGATCCTCCAAATAAGCCCTCACGGTGTAATATCTCCCCAAGCCATTGTATCTTTCCAATAATTCCATTTATTG
The DNA here is from genome assembly GCF_963513975.1 of Fringilla coelebs. Classification (NCBI taxonomy): domain Eukaryota; kingdom Metazoa; phylum Chordata; class Aves; order Passeriformes; family Fringillidae; genus Fringilla; species Fringilla coelebs. Next base: position 1,583,719 of record NC_140045.1, on the reverse strand, counting down.
CCCTGTTTGTTTTCATTTATGGTTTAACACACCAGCTGGCAATTAGGCCCTAATTTTGCCCTTATGCAAAGTAGCTGTGTTTATTTTTATAACACGGGCTGCAGCGCAAACTGGATTTGTTTTTAATTGTGAAAGCAGCCACGGCAACACCCCCTAATGATGATCCAAGTGTCACAGCTGGGAGGGGCTGGGAATGGCTGGGAATGCTGCTCAGCTCGGCCAAGGAAGGTGCAAAAAAGCTGGAGAGGTTACAGCCCTCAAATTCCCACTCCACGTCCAGAATGCTCCGGATTCCCCCTGGATCCAGCACCAGTCCTGCTGGGATTCCACTTTCCCACTGCCTCCAGTCCTGATTTGCTCCTGAGGGGCAGCTCTGCCCTCTGGGACGAGGACAGGACCCAGGGAATGGCTGTGTCAAGGGGTTGGGATGGATTTGGGGACAGGTCCTTCCCCAGAGCGTGCTGGCACTGCCCAGGGTACCCAGGGAATGGGCACATTCCCAAGGCTGCCAGGGCTCCAGGAGGGCTTGGCCAGCCCTGCCAGGGATGCCCAGGGTGGGATTTGGGCTGTCTGTGCGGGAGCTGGGCTGGATGACCCCTGTGGGCCCCTTTCCCACTGAGGATATTCCGTGATTCCAACCCCTCTCCCTGATATCTCTCATTCTGCTCTTTTTTCCCCACATTCAAACCATTCCAAGAGGGGTGTCTGCCCTTATTTCCAGGAGCCAAGGGGGACAGCTCCCTTGGAAGGAGCCTGGTGCTATCCCAGCTCTGGCCAGAAGCACCCCCAGCCCCGACACGTGGGGACACAGCCTGGGCTCTGTGGCCACCAGGGTTTTGGAGAGGGTGTGACCCACAACATGCCCCAATCCGCCCTGGCCAGAGCACACCGAGCCTGCAAAACAAGAATTGCCATCAGCCACGGGACTGAGGGGGCTGCAGAGAGCAGAACCACAACTGCCTCCCCTCCCAGAGCTGTCCTCACCCGCTGGGCTTGTCCCCAGAACCACAGCTTATCTCCCCAGGCTGGGACTAAAGGGACGTGAGCTCAGCTCTTGGCACAGCCAGGGCCCTCCTGAGGGAGCTCAGAGCCTTTCCTGTGCCTGGGATCTGCTCCTGCACAGCCTCTCCTCCCCTCCCCATCCCATCTGCTGGAATTGTCTGCTCCTTGGCAAAACACCACGTCCCAGCGCTGGGCAGGCTCTGCTTCGAGGGGGAATTGGTGCTGCAGATACCTGGGATTTTAGGGAGTGGGAATTTAGGGAGCAGGGACTTTAGGGAGTGGGATTTTAGGCAGTGGGAATTTAGGGAGTGGGATTTTAGGCAGGGGGATTTTAGGCAGGGAGAGTTTAGGCAGTGGGAATTTAGGGAGTGGGATTTTAGGCAGGGGGATTTTAGGCAGGGAGAGTTTAGGCAGTGGGAATTTAGGGAGTGGGATTTTAGGCAGTGGGAGTTTAGGCAGTGGGATTTTAGGCAGTGAGAGTTTAGGCAGTGGGATTTTAGGCAATGGGATTTAGGCAGTGGATTTTAGGCAGTGAGAATTTAGGAAGTGGGGCTTTATCCAGGGAGATTTTGAGCAGTAAGATTTAAGGCAGTGAGATTTTAGGCAGAGAGATTTTAGACAGTGGATTTTAGGCAGTGGGATTTTAGACAGTGGATTTCAGGCAGTAAGATTTTAGGCAGTGGATTTTAGGGAATGGATTTTAGGCAATGGGATTTTAGGCAGTGGGATTTTAGGAAGTGGGATTTTAGGAAGTGGGGCTTTAGCCAGGGAGATTTTAAGCAGTAAGATTTTTAGCAGTGGGACTTCAGGCAGTGGATTTCAGGCAGCAGGATTTTAGGCAGTGAGAGTTTAGGCAGTGAGATTTTAGGCAGTGAAATTTTAGTCAATGAGATTTTAGACAGTGAGAGTTTAGGCAGTGAGATTTTAGGCAGCAGTGAGATTTTAGGCAGTGAGATTTTAGGCACTGTGATTTTAGGCAGAGGACTTTAGGCACTGTGATTTTAGGCATTGGGATTTTAGGCACTGTGATTTTAGGCATTGGGATTTTAAGCATTGGGATTTTAAGCATTGGGATTTTAGGCAGTGGGACTTTAGGCAGTGCGAGTTTAGGCAGCAGTGGGATTTTTAGGCAGCAGTGATATTTTAGGCAGTGGGACTTTGGGCACTGGGATTTTAGGCCCTGGGATTTTAGGCAGTACCTTCCCCTGCTCCAGATTAAATCAGGTCTAAAGTGCTCCAAGTGCAGCCCCCGAGGCCTCAGCTGTCCCTTCCCCAGGCCCACGTGCCAAACAATCTCCAGGCTGGTTATTTTTATCTCATTCATTGGGAAAATGATACACCAAGGCTGTTGTTCCCTCCGTGTGAGCAGCGGTGGAAGCTCAGGGTCCTGCCTCCTCCCCACGGCTCTATCTGGGAACAAAAACCAGCAGGGCAAGGGAAAGGAGCTTCCAGGAGCGCAGAATCGAACAAAAATAATCAATATATGAACAAAAATAATCGATATATGAACAAAAATAACCGATATATGAACAAAAATAACCAATATATGAACAAAAATAATCAATATGGGAAAAAATTAAAAAAATAAGTAATTTTTTTCCAGAAAAAAAAAAAAATTTGATTTCCAGAAAAGAAATGCAAAGCTTTGGTGCTTGTCCTGGTGCTTTATTTGAAGGAGTCTGTCAGTCCCTGCTGGCCCTGCCTGGAGCCCGGTGTGAACGAACACACACACACACAAAAATGCAGACAGCAAGAAGAAGTCATTCCACAGTCTAGCCTTGTTAAAGAATACAGCCACTTTCCAGCAGCAAACCTTCCCCCCTCAGCCTCTCCAGCCAGAGGAATTTCTTTCACCTCCTCAGAAGCTGCTTATTAAAGCTGGGCTGGTGCTGGTTCCCAGGTATTAGAACAGCAGCAAGGCTTAACTAATCTCTGCTTTTACTGCTGTAATTAAACCCTGCACTTGCCAGTAAAAAGGTAACACTTTAAATTAAGGCCCCGTTTCTAAATGCTGTATTAATATTTATGAAATGATTACTGCATGCAGCCACATTCTTGCAGGACTTATTAGAAGGTGGGTTATAAAACTCGATTGTAATAAAGCCTTAATGGCTCTGCTCTGGTGAGCTGCAAGCTTTGCCACCCTTCCAGGGGTGTCTTCTCAAACTGAGAGGAAAATGCTCTTCCCTGCCCTAAAACCCCCAAAAGTTTTGTGTCTCTGTGGTTGTTGGTCCTTCTGCTCAGCCATCTACGAGGGGAGGTGGGATTTCATCACCGGGGTGTTTCTGCTGCTCTCCAGATGCTGTGGAAAGGTTTGGGATCTCCTCTGAAACCTCCTAAATCCTCTCTGCCACCCCACACGCACACCTGGGCTAGCACAGAGCTCTGAGTGCAGAGCTTGGTGTTTGGTAATTAAATCTTTGATGTTTTGGCAATTCAGTCCTGCCCTGGGCTCAGTGACAGAGCTCCTGCCCTGGGATGCCTTGAGCAGGCTGAGCTGGAGCAGAGGCTGGGCAGAGTCCCAGAATAAAGCAGGGATTGATTCCAAGGATCTCCTCCATGGATCCACCTGGGGCAGCACCAGAGCCCAGCCAGGGTCCCAAATGGTCCCTTCCAACCCAGTTCTGTGATTCTGTGGGTGCTGATTCAAACTTCAGGTTCGGTGTTTTGGTGGGGAATGTTAAAGATCAGCTTTGATCTGTTGGAGAGAGTCCAGAGAAGAGTCACTGAGTTGGTCTGGGCTGTGGAACTCTGCTCCTGTGAGGAAAGGCTGAGAGAATTGGGGTTGTTCTGATGCCTTGAGCAGGCTGAGCTGGAGCAGAGGCTGGGCAGAGTCCCAGAATAAAGCAGGGATTGATTCCAAGGATCTCCTCCATGGATCCACCTTGGGCAGCACCAGAGCCCAGCCAGGGCTGCACCCAAGATGACCCAAAATGGCCCCAAAATGCCCGGCCGGGCACGGGGTCTCTCCCTGGGATCAGCTCTGCTCCATTTGCACCTTGCAGTTCATTGTCCCATCCCAGCTTTAGCCCCTGCAGCCCCACCCTGCTTGTTTTTCTCTCTCCAGCCCACGGGGTTTGTGCTCCTGGGCTGGCATTGGGATCATTTGTCCTTGGTGCCCAGCTGGAGCAGGAATTGTTTTGTGTCCCTGCTCTGTGCACAGAGCTCAGCATCCCCTGCTGTGAGCCCAGACCCACACACTGAAGCAGCACAGAACCTGAAAAATAGAAAAGCTGAACCTGAGGCATCACTGATGTCACTCTGTCCCTCTGTCCAGGCCTTCTGGGCATCAGTTTGGAAACCCCATGTGATCTGGAGCTTGACTGGGTTTGGAGGTCACTGCCCAAAAAATCAGATTCTCATCCCCACAATCAGGAATTAGGGCCAGAGGAGAGGGATGGATGTTGAGTGAGGAAGAAGAAATGACTTCCACAGATTATTTCCTTCATTAAGGAACATCTCACTGCACCAAGGCTCTCGTTTTTAGGCTTTTTTTTGCTTCTCTGCACACCCAACCCTTCAGTTCTTTCACCTGAGCTGTCATTTCCACCTTGAAATATTTTGGAATAAACAATCTCTGACTATTCCATCCCAAAGCATTTTGCAAGGGGTTGTACCCAAGGCGAGCATTTGCAGCAAAACTTTTGGGGGATTTCAACTGTTATTTTTCTTTCTTTTCTCTAGTTTGAGCACGGTATTGCCACCTCCTGCCTTCCCCTTTGCTCCTGGCAGGGCACACGTGAGGTCCAAAACGTGCAAAACCTGAATGTCTATAAAATATTCTGCACCATGAATGGCTCAGTGTAAGGCAGTGGCACTTCTCCTGCAGGAAAACACTCCCATGCAGAAGTGTTTGACAGTTTAAGCATGGGTGATTAACCTCTTCTAATTAAAGCTTGGGGAAAAAAAAAAAAAAACAAAAAAAAAAGTGAAAAATCAGCACATCTCGCAGGGAGCAGAAAAACTGGGATAAATTCATGGAGGAAAAAGCCATTTCCATGGAAACAAAAGGCAACCTCCACCCCGAGCGTGGAACATCCCTGAAGGGCCAAAATGCAGAGAGGTTGTGCTCGAAGTGACCTCACCTAAAGCTGCTCCAGTCACGTAGCAACGTTTGTTATGGCCAACAACAGAGCCCAAAATGACACCATAAAAAAAGAATTATCTGTGATTAGAACAAAACTCCTGAAACGGCTCCAGCTGGAGCCAAAATTTGGGAGGGAAGGAGGGAGGGAGGGGGGAGAGAGGAGTTTATTATTTCAGTAGCAGCAGCGCAAATCCCCTCTGGGTGCTGTGCGAGCCACCCCGTGCTCTTTGAACCCAGCCCCCTCATTGACATGGTAATGGGCTTTGTTGAATTCAAAGACGATTACATCAGAAATGTGTGGCCTCTCGTGGCTTTTCCGAGGCTTATAAAGCACACAAATTATATGAAAATATTGGGTTGAAAAATTAGTAAGCCATAGGAGTTTGTGTTGTTTTAGCCACGCTTTACTGCAGGGAAGGAAAACTCTGGCTCCTCCAGACCTTTGCCCAGGCTTTCAAAGCTACTTTCTTTATTATTTTTCTTTTCTGGTGGGCTCACTTTGGATACACAGCCTGGATTTTTAAAGGACTTTCATGCTGGAGCCACCTTCTCGACAAGAAATGTGTGAAGAGCAGACACCAGTCCAGTTCAGTTTTAACCAGGGAAAGTTTCACCCACAGAGTTCTGCCCCACACTTTTGGTGATGTGACCCACCCAGAGACATCACTGGATTCTTGCAAATGCAACTGGAAAAGGTGGTTGGGAATGATTTTGTAAATTATGGCAGGTTCATAGATTTGGTGACACCACCTCAAGTGCGACAGGTAAGTGAAGAGTTTCTTCCAGCGCCTACAAATCAAAATTAAATCAAAACTCAATCACAGCTCACCCCCAGTTGTAAATATTTGAATATCAAATGGCAAAATTCAAATGGTAAAATCCAGAGTGAAAACCTCAGCAGCTCACCCAGAGAAGCTTTTGGGTGCCTCCAGTGAGGCGTGGAGATTTTGGAGGTGTGTGCAAGGGGCAGAAGGTTGGAGAGGACACCTGCCATCATTTCACAGAAATAACACTGGCATTCCATTCCCTCCAAAATGTCAAAGAGGACGGCCATGGGATCGTGTGTGGTTAAAATCCAGAGGGTTTTGGTTAAAATCCAGAGGATCCATGGTTAAAATCCAGAGGATCCATGGTTAAAATCCAGAGGATTTTGGTTAAAATCCAGAGGATCCCAAACAGCTTCCTCTGCTGCAGCCTCCAGGGAAGGGGCTTGGCTTTGGGCTGGATGAGCTCCTGGAGCAGCTGAGCTGAGCTGAGCTGAGCTGAGCTAAACTGAGCTGAGCTGAGCTGAGCTGAGCTGAGCTGAGCTGAGCTTAGGGAGGCACAGGGACGCTGCAGCTGCAGCAGCAGCAGGGCAGGAGCTCCCCTGGCAGCAGCAGGGGCTGAGATCAGCTCCAGCCCAGCCCCAAAATCACATCCTGGGGCTGAGCTGATGCACTCAAGGCAGGGGTGTTCCCCCAAAAGGAACGAGGAGCTGGGGTCTCAGAGCAGCTGGAGCCACCTGACACCAAAATCCTCGGGAATTCTGCTCCTGAGGGGCACCTGGGAGGAGCTGCAGCTCCCACAGCAGCCACGTCCTCCTGAATTCAGGAGCATTTTCCCTTCAGCACATCCCAGTGTGGGCTGCCAGACGTGGCTTTCTTCTTCACCTTGCCCCAAAGCTGTGACCTGCAGCCCTTTCTGGAACTTTCCCTCTGCTGCTGGTGGGGAGAGGGAGGCTGGAGAGCACAAAGCCACCACAGAGTCCTCCCAGGCTTCTCCCAGCTGAGCCAGGCTTAGGGAGAAACCAAAACCAAAGGCTCAGAAGTTGTGTGGGGTTTTTGGCAGCTCTGAGCTCCCTGCTCCAGGCTGGGAGCAGCCCAGGACAGGAATTGCTGAGCTCCTTGCACGGGGCCACCTCAGCCTCTGTCCCCTCCAGGATGAGCCTCAGGGGTCAGTGAGTCCTGCCAGGACACATTCCCACCCAAGGAAACCCAAACTCCTCCTGATCATGGCAAAAATGCTGATTTGAACAGTCCCAGGGCTCCTCTGGGCGAAAAAACTTGGGGGAAAAAGGAAATTTCTTGTCCTGCCCTGGTGCTGCCAGGACTGAGAATTGATCCCTTATTTTTATTTTAACATTGGGTCTGGTCCTGCTGGAATTCAGACACAGAACTGGGCTGGGCTGGGGGAAAAGGAGATTTTGGGGATGGAAAAGGAGATTTTGGGGATGGAAAAGGAGATTTGGGGGATGAAAGGAGAGGAAAAGGAGATTTTGGGGATTCATCTCCCCAGGTTATTTAGCTTAGGGATTGGTGTAGGTGGAATAAATGGAATTTTGGGGCTCTGGAGAGGCTGGCACTGCTGGCAGCTCCTGCTGGGGCTGGATGTGGATCTGCAGACAGGAGCAGGCACAGGGGATGATTTTTCCCCTGCCTGGCACTGCTGTGGTGCCCACGCACTCAGGATTAATTTCCCCATCATTCCAGCAGCTCCTTTGCTTCTGGCCACTCACAATATTATTATTATTGGTAGTATTATTATTATGAGCTCCTGTTTTTCCAGAGCCAGTTATTGCAGGATTAGAACACAGCATCTGCCCCTGTGTGTGTGTGGATGCATAAATAAGGAACTGGGAATCAAATGAAAGAAATACATGGGATTTTTTTCTGTCCTTTTTATTTTTTTTTTTTTTTTTTTTTTTTTTTGTCTCTGTCCCCTTCCAGCCTTTCACATTCAGATAAAAAAAGTCCTGGAAGGAAAAGCCTTGGAGAGAAGCAATGGGAGAAAAGTTTGCAAAGGGCAAAATCAGTGGGACCCCGCAGAACAAACATGTGTAAAGGCTTTGTTTCAAAGTGGATGAATGCAAAAGCCTGTTGGGGATAATTTTTAGGCTTTGCCTATTTTGAAAGGGTTGAGGATCAGGAGTAAAGTGAGAAAACAATTCTCTGTAGGAAGCTGTAGCAGACTAAATGGAGCTTGTTGTTGTTGGCAGGGGCCGTGATGCTGAGGGCAGCAGCATCGTTACCGAGGCTGGAGGCAGCAGAGGTTTAAATAAACACGGAGAGATCCCAGAACCGAGATAAAACCGGGATCTGACTGTGCCGGGTCCTGCCGTGCTCCGAGCAGGGAGGGCGGGCAGGGCGTGAGCAAAGGGAGATGAATGAGGCTGATCGCCGGGCTCAGCTCCTCCTGCCCGGGGCTTTGGGAGCTGGGGACAGAATTCCCGAGGAACGGGGAGTTTATCGGCTCATCTGCACAGCCAGGCACTGCCCCGGGAGGGAGCTGGGGAATGGCACAGCCAGGGAGCGCCTGGGCTCTGCTCACAGCCCCAGCCACAGCTCAGGGATCTTGCATTTGGCTTCCAGGGATGTCCTGGGAAGGCTGAGCTGGAGCAGAGGCTGGGCAGAGTCCCAGAATAAAGCAGGGATTGATTCCAAGGATCTCCTCCATGGAGCCACCTGGGGCAGCACCAGAGCCCAGCCAGGGTCCCAAATGGTCCCTTCCAACCCAGTTCTGTGATTCTGTGAGTGCTGATTCAAACTTCAGGTTCGGTGTTTTGGTGGAGAATGTTAAAGATCAGCTTTGGTCTATTGGAGAGAGTCCAGAGAAGAGTCACTGAGTTGGTCTGATCTGTGGAACTCTGCTCCTGTGAGGAAAGGCTGAGAGAATTGGGGTTGTTCTGATGCCTTGAGCAGGCTGAGCTGGAGCAGAGGCTGGGCAGAGTCCCAGAATAAAGCAGGGATTGATCCCAAGGATCTCCTCCATGGATCCACCTGGGGCAGCACCAGAGCCCAGCCAGGGCTGCACCCAAGATGACCCAAAATGGCCCCAAAATGCCCGGCCGGGCACGGGGTCTCTCCCTGGGATCAGCTCTGCTCCATTTGCACCTTGCAGTTCATTGTCCCATCCCAGCTTCAGCCCCTGCAGCCCCACCCTGCTTGTTTTTCTCTCTGCAGCCCACGGGGTTTGTGCTCCTGGGCTGGCATTGGGATCATTTGTCCTTGGTGCCCAGCTGGAGCAGGAATTGTTTTGTGTCCCTGCTCTGTGCACAGAGCTCAGCATCCCCTGGTGTGAGCCCAGACCCACACACTGAAGCAGCACAGGACCTGAAAAATAGAAAAGCTCAACCTGAGGCATCACTGATGTCACTCTGTCCCTCTGTCCAGGCCTTTTGGGTGTCAGTTTGGAAACCCCACGTGATCTGGAGCTTGACTGGGTTTGGAGGTAACTGCCCAAAAAATCAGATTCTCATCCCCACAATCATGAATTAGGGCCAGAGGAGAGCGATGGATGTTGAGTGAGGAAGAAGAAATCACTTCCACAGATGATTTCCTTCATCAAGGAACATCTCACCGTCCCAAGGCTCTCGTTTTTAGGCTTTTTTTTTGGTTCTCTGCACACCCAACCCTTCAGCTCTTTCACCTCAGCTGTCATTTCCACCTTGGAATGTTTTGGAATAAATGTGAAGCTCAGACCCACACACTAAAGCATCCCAGAGCCTGGAAAACAGAACAGCTGAACCTGAGGCATCCCAGTGGGAACCAGAGGGGAGGAAAGTCCCTTCTCCACCGCCCTGCTCAGCAGCAAAGCCCCATAAAAACCTTGCTGGGATTATTCCAGGCTGAGGCCAGCATTAACACAGGATTCCTCCCCACCACCCCCCCGCAGCTCAGCGAGATCAGGAACAATAAAAACCCCATTAAAAACCCCATGAACTCCTTGCTGGAACAGCAGCCTGCAAGAGGAGCCCCGAGTCCGGGAAGGATTGGAAAAACCCCTCAAACATTCCCTAAATCCCAGCCTGGCCCAGCAGGGTTTGGGCATCCCAAGGGCAGGCGATAAGAGGGAATCACTGATCTCAACCAAACCCCGCAAAGAAACATTCTTGCAGATTCTGTCCGCTGAGGATTATCCTCCCACTCGCAGGAAAAATTTGTGCAGGTCCAAAAAACGAGGCTAAGAAAAATCTTCCATGCATGCAGATTATTATTAATTTATTTTTTCCATTTAGAAATTAAAAGTTTCTCTTCCAAAATCTTTGAGGAGACACTTTATCTGGGAGAAAGCATCATGCCTTGGATATGTTGTCACAATATAAAAATCTGCCTGAATTTGGCCAAATTAAACTTCAGGGGGAGAAGATACAAATTATCAGTTTATTGACACTTAAGACTTTTGTCTTTTGGGAAGGCTGCTCTGGACAAAATTCCCAGGATAAAGGAGCAGCAGAGCAAGAGAGGGCAGGAACAACCTGCTCCTGCTCAGGGGTGAAAACAACAGCAACATGTCCAAAATATCCCAATTTTCCCCGCTCAGAGGGAAAATCCTGGCTCAAATTTAAAAAAAAAAAAAAAGAGGATTTGCATCCGTGTTTAAGAAATTCAAAATATTCCTCTGCATTTTCAAGTCGGAACATTTGCTAAATTCCCTTCTCCTGGAGTAAACTTTGAGGGGGGGGAAAAAAAATCAAAGTAGTTAAGAAAAGAATTCTTCTTATCCTGGTTTTCTCCTCCAGCCTTTGACCCTAAGGATACATTTTGAAACAGTAAAAGTCGAGATAAAATAGCAAAGCATGGCAAAGTTCCCTGGGCTTTTTCTCTTCCCTCTTGGTGGCTCTTTTGTTTCAATTGATGTGGCAATATTTCAAATAGAATGATGATAGATATTTCAAATAAAATGATATTTTTAGTGGCAGCCTCTGCTGCAGGACACTTTTCCCCATGGTTCCCTTCCCAGGGCTGTGCTTGGGGCTCGATCCAGCCCCAGCAGGAGCTGCCAGCAGTGCCAGCCTCTCCAGAGCCCCAAAATTCCATTTATTCCACCTACACCAATCCCTAAGCTGAATAACCTGGGGAGATGCACCCCAAAAATCTCCTTTTCCATCCCCAAAATCTCCTTTTCCATCCCAAAATCTCCTTTTCCATCCCCAAAATCTCCTTTTCCCCCAGCTCAGCCCAGTTCTGTGTCTGAATTCCAGCAGGACCAGACCCAATGTTAAAATAAGGGATCAATTCTCAGTCCTGGCAGCACCAGGGCAAGACAAGAAATTTCCTTTTTTTCCCCAAGGTTTTTTCCCCCAGAGGAGCCCTGGGACTGTTCAAATCAGCGTTTTTGCCATGATCAGGAGGAGTTTGGGTTGCCTTGGGTGGGAATGTGTCCTGGCAGGACTCACTGACCCCTGAGGCTCATCCAGCTCAGGAAATTCAATATTCCCTATAGAGGATAATATAGGGAATGTCTAATATATAATTATAGGGAATATATTATATAAAATTATAGGGAATAAATGATAGAAAATCTGTGATCTATAATATATAGTATTTAATATATAACAATACATTATATATTTTATACTAGATATAATGTAGTATATATTATAGATAACATCTAATATATGTGTTATATATTCCATATAATATAATATAATATAATATAATATAATATAATATAATATAATATAATATAATATAATATAATATAATATAATATAATATCATTTCTATCATACTATATTATATTATAATACAATTAATATTATATTATACTATATATCATTATATCCTATATATTATCTGTTATATTATCTATTATATTATCTATTATATAACATATATATTATATATATTATATTATATTATATTATATTATATTATATTATATTATATTATATTATATTATATTATATTATATTATATTATATTATATTATATTATATTATATTATATATAGTAATATATATTATAGAATATATTATGTAATATCATATATCATATATAACATATGTATTATATGTTATCTATTCTATATACTATATAATATAGTGGCCTTATATTATGTAATATAATGTTATATTTGATATATATTATATGTTATATATTATATTATATATATTATATATATGTTACCTATAATATATAACATATAATAATATAGGGAATTTTATAATACATATAATACAATTATAATCTACATAAGATTACATAATACATAAATTAAGAATTATATTAATAAATTACTAACACATAAATATAATTACATTGTACCTATAATTCCCTGTAACCCCACTGCCACCCACCTGATTCCTGGGGCTAGGATCAGCAGCTCCTGTTGGAATTTCTGGGATCAAAGCATCCTTTTTTTTTTTTTTTTTTTTTTTTTTTTTTTAATCAGGGCTGGCTAAAGACACTTTGCTTCAGCAGGAAAATGGAATTATTTTTACAGAAGCCAGCGAGGGAGGCTGGAGCCACCGATTGGGGATGATTACAATGAACAAGAAAAGTCAGGGCTGGAAGTGTTTATTTTAATTGAGGGGGCATGGCGAGCTGCTGAGGTGGGAAGATATTATTTTTATGGATTTAATCAGATGCTTTGTGGGCACTGCTAATTGAAATCTGTCTGCCTCACCCCAGGTTCTGTGGGGCTTTTCTCCCCGTGCCTGGCAGGCAGAAAAAAAGCAATTATTGAGGCTGGGGAGGGGAACCAGGAACTGGGAGAGGTTTGGGGACAAAGAGGAAAAAAGGGGCTTCGTTTTGGGGGGAAATTTCAGTCTCTGGGTGGAGCTGCCTCAGCTTGGAGCCATTTCCCTGCCCCGAGGTGAAAAAGGGTCAGCAAGAGCTGGGGGAGAAGCTGAGCAGGGCTTCCAGAAGGATGCTCAGGATCCTGGAATTTGGGGTCTGGAAGGATGCTGGATGTCCCAGCACCTGGAAAAGAGGGGCTGGGGAGTTCCAGCCATTCCCAGGACTGCCTGTTCCCTTTGGAGCCCCTCTGAGTGCCAGGTGAGCCCTGAACCTCCCAGGACTCCTCATTTTTCCCACTTGGAGAGCACTGATGGTCCCAGATGTAGGAGAAGGCAGCAGAAGGACCCAGCCAAGCTGCACACTCAGCCAGGCACAAATTGGGTGAAAATTTGGCCATTCCAGGTACCCCTGCAGATTTTCCCCTGTGATTTTCACCCCTCCACACACCCAAAAAGAGAGACCAGGACAACATTTTTGAATAAAAAACCCAACAAAATCCCACCCACGGATGAGCTGAGGGGGTTCAGGGTTTTTCTTTTCTTTGTTTCCTTTGTGGCAGAGGGAATTCCAACCAAATTGGAAGGAAGAACAGCCCCAAAGGTGCAGCTTCTTGCCTGTCACCCCCAAAGCCACCAAGCAGGGTGTAAATATCCCCCAGGCAGGGGGGCAAACGTGTCAGGCTCACGTAGGAGCCAGCCCCGGGCAGAGCGGTCCAAAAAACACCAGCTCCAAATATTTTCTGTATCATAATTATAGAAAATGAGTGGAAATTTCTGCCCCCCTTCCCCCCAGCCCCAAAAACACGGCCCATTATGAGCCCTGCCAAGTCTGCAGGAACATAAATAACAGCGCAGGGCTGCTGGTGCTGGGCAGGAGCTGGGAAGTGGAAAAATGATTGAGGGACAAGTGGTTTTTAAGATCCCCCCGAGGCCTGTAAGTTACCTGTTTATTTCAAGAAGAGCTGCAACTGCCAAAAGGAAAGGGAAGGAGTTCCTGGAGCTGCTATCATGGTCTGTTTCCAGGGATTATTTCAAAATAAACAGGGATTGGGTCCCAGCTCTGCTGCTCAGTCAGTGTGAGTGGGGTGAGCAGCTGAGCAGGGTGTGGGGGGCTCACCTGAGCTCAGGGGGTGGGAACGAGCCTGGAGGGCCAGAAATTACCAGGGATGCTCCCTTCGGCCTCAGGAGGGGCTCAAAAATGAGAATATCTGGGGAGGAGACAAAAAGTGTTCAGAAATCCAGCGGGGGAGCCCCGCACGTCAGCATCGCCCTGCTCCAGGGAGGGAAAATAATTCTCTTTTTTCTGCATGAAACACTTCAATTGGAAGGGAAAGGGCCATAAGTGACTTCTTTAAATGAAAGGGAAAAGTTGTGAAGTCATCAGGGGGGATATTTCAGACTGATAAAAGTGGGGAAGGGAAGGGAAGGGAAGGGAAGGGAAGGGAAGGGAAGGGAAGGGAAGGGAAGGGAAGGGAAGGGAAGGGAAGGGAAGGGAAGGGAAGGGAAGGGAAGGGAAGGGAAGGGAAGGGAAGGGAAGGGAAGGGAAGGGAAGGGAAGGGAAGGGAAGGGAAGGGAAGGGAAGGGAAGAGAAGAGAAGAGAAGAGAAGAGAAGAGAAGAGAAGAGAAGAGAAGAGAAGAGAAGAGAAGAGAAGAGAAGAGAAGAGAAGAGAAGAGAAGAGAAGAGAAGAGAAGAGAAGAGAAGAGAAGAGAAGAGTTCCCTTCATCCCACAGTTCACAGGGAGAAATCCTTTAAAGGCTGCAAGGCATTAATTTTTTCATAACAAATCCATCTTTTAGGCCAGATTCCTTTGCAGCACTCTGGTGCCTGTCCCAGAAACATCTCTGGGAGCATTAGAGCCAAGCTAAAATGACATTTTTCCCTTCCAGCCCAGGTGCCAGTCCCAGTGATGCAATGCAGGTAATATGGGGAACGATGAGTGATGCTGTAATTGCAGAGGATCCCTGCTTGGGAAAGAGAAATTGGAGTTGGGACGAAATAAAAACAACACCAGGAAAACAAACCAGAGAAATTCTTCCTGCAAGTGCAGAGTAAAGTGCTCCTGATAAGCTGCCATGAGGTGAAGAGGGAATGTTGAGGGCTGGCTGGGTGTTTGAAGTGGAACCAGGTTTTCTCCTTGCCTTTCTCAAGGATTCTCTGCTGGATCCAGGGAACGTTCACCTGGCGTGGAGGGAAGCTGCCAAACAAGTTCATGCACAGCCCAGGTGTCTGCAATTCCCAGTGCTGAGGCACCCCAAAGCCCAGGCAGCTCCAGCTGACTCGTCTCATTCCTGCCCAGATGGCAGCCCCGATAGTCCCTCATTATCTGCACATCTCTGGGCCAGCTCAATTAAAGCCTCCCGGGATTCTCATCTAATGAACAAAGCTAATGAGTGACAAAAGATCATTAAGAAATCTGAGGCACCCAGGAGGGGGATCCAGAGGCAGCTCAGGGCTGGAAACGTCCTGCCCCAGGAACAAACCCAGCTTTTCCTCACGAGGAAAAGGAGAAGTGGGATAAAAAAAACACAGTTCAAAACCTCCCAGGCTCCAGCTGCTGGAGAATGATGGGAATGGGGACAGCAATAACGGCCACGAGGTTTCCTTCACCCCATCTGTGGGTGGGAGCTGTCCGGGCTCTCCAGGAACCCTGGGGGGATAAAAAGGCTGCTGAGCCTGGGGAAATTCCCTTCCCAAGAGTTCTGCTCACTGCCTGCTTGGTCTGTGCTGATGGAGCTTGAGAAGAGAAGAGAAGAGAAGAGAAGAGAAGAGAAGAGAAGAGAAGAGAAGAGAAGAGAAGAGAAGAGAAGAGAAGAGAAGAGAAGAGAAGAGAAGAGAAGAGAAGAGAAGAGAAGAGAAGAGAAGAGAAGAGAAGAGAAGAGAAGAGAAGAGAAGAGAAGAGAAGAGAAGAGAAGAGAAGAGAAGAGAAGAGAAGAGAAGAGAAGAGAAGAGAAGAGAAGAGAAGAGAAGAGAAGAGAAGATCAGGAGTTCCCCTCCTCCCAGAGTTCACCCATCTGTTGGTGGAGCTGTCTGGGCTCTCCAGGAGCCCTGGATGGATAAAAAGGCTGCTGAGCCTGGGGAAATTCTCTTCCCAAGAGAATTGGGAAGAATTCTCTTCGCTGCCTTCTTCCAGAAGCTCATACCTGCGTGGGGCTGCCCTGCTGTGCCACCGAGCTGCAGCCTGCCCTCCTGCTCAGCACTGGGAATTTTATTTTGGAAACCAGGAGGGGAGCAGGGAGCAGGAAGGGCTTTCTCAACAAGGCAAGAACCTCAAAGGCAGCTCAGCTTCTTTTGGGCTCCAGCCCACGGGTGGGTTTTGCGAGAGCAGCGAGACACGAGCGGCGAGGTCAAGAGCGAAGCAAGCGGGGCTGGAAACCACTCGGGGCGCGCTCCACGCAGCCAGGGCGCCTGGAAAAACAGGGGGAGATGCTGGGCAGCCCCTGCAGAGCAGCTGTGCTATTGACAGATGGGATTAAGGGCTGGGAGGGCTCCCAGCGGGTGTTTTCTGTACAAGCACGCGGCCTTTGTTTATTGGAATTTGGATTTTTGGTTATTTCTGCCCCGGCATTCAGGGATCTCTCCCCCTCCCGAGCGCACAACCGGCTGTTTGTCCTGGTTCCTGCTCGTGCTGCTGCTGATTTGGGAGTGCTGGAGGGGACCAGCAGGGCTCTGGGGGGCTGCTGCAGCCCAGCCTGGCTGCTCAGGGCACAGCCCAGGACTCACCAGGGCAAAATGAGATTTTCTTATTTCCTTTTTCAAGGCAAGAAGGTTGAGGATGGAATGGTGCCATCAAGGTTCTGCTCCTGCAGCCCAGCTCTGCAGAACCCAGGGCTCACAAGCAGAAAAATGAGATTTTTTTATTTCCTTTTGCAGAGCAAGAAGTTTGAGGAAGGAATGGCACCATCAAGGCCCTGCTCCTGAGCCCAGCTCAGCAGAACCCAGGGCTCACAAGCAGCAAAATGAGATTTTTATTTCCTTTTGCTAGGTGAGAAGGTTGAGGATGGAATGGCACCATCAAGGTTCTGTTCCTGCAGCCCAGCTCTGCCAAACCCAGGGTTGGGAATCAACAAAAAGGGAGGATTTTTGTCCATCTGCAAGGCAGGAAATTGGAGGAAGGAGCAGCAGCATCAAGGTTCTGCTCCTGAAGCTCAGCTCTGCAAAACCCAAGGCTCACAAGCAGCAAAATGAGATTTTTTTTCCCTTTTGCAAGGCAAGAAGGTTGAGGAAGGAGCAGCACCACCAAGGCCCATCCAGCTCAGCAAAACCCAGGGCTCACAAGCAGCAAAATGAGATTTTCTATTTCCTTTTTCAAGGCAAGAAGGTTGAGGATGGAATGGTACCATCAAGGTTCTGTTCCTGCAGCCCAGCTCTGCAAAACCCAGGAATCACCAGCAGCAAAATGAGATTTTTATTTCCTTTTGCAAAGCAAGAACTTTGAAGAGGGAGCAGCAGCACCAAGGCCCACCCAGCTCAGCTGCCCAGGACAGCACTGGGGGGGTTATTCCTTTACAAGACCCATCTCTTTGTACCAAAATCCTCATTTTTCTCCCCTTCCAGTGGGACACTGGGTGTGAAGAGTTTTATTTACCTGCTATTTTTTACTTATTTACCTGATTTATTCAGCCAGCTATTCCACGACAAGCAGCGAGACATAAATCCGGTATTTCCCAGCCTGGAAAAAGGGTAAATTCTGGAAATTCTTTACCCCTGGGTCAGTTCTTTAGCCCTGGAACAGGGTGAATTCTGCCTGGCTGAGTGGCCAGCAGTGCAGCCTGCTCTCCTGGGGCGCTGCTGCCCCTGCACCCCAGCTCTGCTCCCTCCCTGTGCCCTGTCCTGCAGCATCACAGGAGCTCCTTGAACATTTCCAGCCTATTTCCAATCATTCTTGGCTCCTGCCCCCTCTCCCAAGCCCAACCAAAATGTGTCTCCATGGAAGGCTGTCAGTGGAGCTGGGGGAAGCAGGGAGAGCAGCTCTGATAGAGCAGCTCTGATTTCAGATCGAATTTGCGGTAAAATGAGAGGCAGCGAAGAGAGGAGTCCTTTTTAATTAGGAAAAATCAGAATAAAAAGGGGACACTTCAGCCAGTTCAGAGTGTCTGTGCAGTGCAGGAGCTTTCATGCATGGAGCCCAGCCCTTGCTGATGCAGAGGCTGAAATTTGATCAATATTGCTCTGCTTTTATTGCCTTTTCTCTTCCGAGCGCTTTGGATCAGCTCCATCCTGCCCAGCTCTGACAAATGAAGGAGCAGAGGGCACAGGGGGACAAGAGAAAGGGACAGAGGGGCTCAATTCCCTCCAGCATCATTTTTCCATGCTGTCCAACCAGATTTTAATGGGGTGTTTTCTCCCCAAAAAGCTTGGGATCCAGTCAGCCTCTTGGATGGCTCAAACCCGTGGGTATTTCTGAGTGGGAAAGGGGAAAATTAAATATTGGAAGTTAAAAATTGGAGCTTAAAATTAAAGCTTAAATTCTAAATTTTAGAACTGAAAAATGAAAGATTGAAAATTGAAAATTGAAAATTATTAGTTAACAAAGGAGAGAGTGTTCTCCAGGGATTGATCAGACTCGTGTGGCTCTCTCAAGACTGGAGCACCCAATTTAGGGGTCTGGGGCACATCCAAGCCCTCTGTCCCTAAGGACAGGCACAAGGAGCAGCCTGGCCCAGAGAGCTCTGCAGGAAAAAAAAGAAACTGAAATATCTGCAGTGGAACCCTGAAATATCTGCAGTGAAATCCTGAAATATCTGCATTTAATATCTGCAGTGAAACCCTGAAATATCTGCAGTGAAACCCTGAAATATCTGCAGTGAAACCTTGAAATATCTGCAGTGGAACTCTGAAATATCTACACTTAATATCTGCAGTGAAACACTGAAATATCTGCATGGAAACATTGAAATATCTGCAGTGAAACACTGAAATATCTGCAGTGAAATCCTGAAATATCTGCAGTGTAATCCTGAATATCTGCATTTAATATCTGCAGTGAAACATTGAAATATCTGCAGTGAAACAAATATCTGCAAGACTGAAATATCTTCATTGAAACATTGAAATATCTGCACCTAATACCTGCATCAAAAGACTGAAATATTTGCACTGAAACATTGAAATTTCTGCAGTGAAATCCTGAAATATCTGCACTTAAATTCTGAAATATTTGCACTTAAACCTCGAAATATCTGCAGTGGAACCCTGAAATATCTGCACTGAAACCCTGAGATAGCCCAGGCAGACCAACCAGACCTCTCCTAGCAAGGCCAGACTTAGTCCAGCCCAACTCAGGACTTGGGTACCCCGATCTGGTGCTGTGACATCTTCAGCTGAGGCAGCCTTGAGGGTCTGCTCGTGAAAAAACAAACAAGAAAATTGAGATTTGCAAGAAATTCCCTCTCCTGAATCAGGCTGCTCCTTCCTCCCCCAGAGCTGGGTATCAATTAATGGAAATATTCATTTGGGTGACTTGCAGATGATGTCTCTGGCCAATTAGCTCCGTCCCAATGTTCTATTCCTTGCCTTTGAATCAATAAACAGTTCAAGATTTCAGGAGCCATCCAAGCTCTGTTTGCCAGACTGGGCTGATGTGGCAGCTCCAGGCTCCAGCCCTGCCTCTGCTTCTGTGCTTGGGCTCCACATGCTCCAGATAATTCCCAAAATCCATCCCCAAAACCCATCCCCCAAAATCCATCCCCAAAAGCCTCCCCCAAACCCACCCTGTGCGCAGCTGGGCAGGACCCCCCAAAATCCATCCCTAAAATCCATCCCTTGTGCAGCCAGGCAGAATCTCCCAAAATCCATCCCCAAAATCCATCCCCAAAATCCATCCCCAAAATCCATCCCCAAAACCCATCCCTAAAACCCATCCCTAAAACCCATCCCTAAAACCCATCCCTAAATCCATCCCTAAAATCCATCCCTAAAATCCATCCCTAAAATCCATCCCTAAAATCCATCCCTAAAATCCATCCCAAAATCCATCCCAAAATCCATCCCCAAAACCCACCCCATGTGCAGCTAGACAGGATCCCACTAAATCCCCAAAATCCATCCCTTGCGCAGGATCCCATCCATTTTGGGGATGGATTTTAGGGATGGGTTTTGGGGATGGATATTGGGGATGGGTTTTGCAGATGGATTTTGGGAGATTCTGCCTGGCTGCACAAGGGATGGATTTTAGGGATGGGTTTTGGGGATGGGTTTTAGGGATGGATTTTGGGGATGGGTTTTGGGGATGGGTTTTGGGGATGGGTTTTGGGGATGGGTTTTAGGGATGGATATTGGGAGATTCTGCCTGGCTGCACAAGGGATGGATTTTGAGGATGGATTTTGGGGGATCCTGCCCAGCTACACACAGGGTGGGTTTGGGGGAGGCTTTGAGGGGATGGATTTTGGGGGATGGGTTTTGGGGATGGATTTTAGGGATGGATTTTGGGGATGGATTTTGGGGATGGGTTTTGGGGATGGATTTTGGGGATGGGTTTTGGGGAATTATCTGGAGCATGTGGAGCCCAAGCACAGAAGCAGAGGCAGGGCTGGAGCCTGGAGCTGCCACATCAGCCCAGTCTGGCAAACACACTTTGGATGGCTCCTGACATTTTTTATTCCTTTTCCTCCCGCAGCTCTGTCTCCTGCACACAGACACACACCCTCGCCCTCGCCATCCATTAACTCCCAGCGCTTCTATCCAAATCCCAAAAAACCGGGAGGGCCCCTTCTGGTGGAAGCGAGAGGAGGAGGAGCAGCCCGGGCATCAAACCCCAGTTTTGTCCCGTTCCCCGCCGGAGCGGACGGACGCAAACCAGGCTGGAGCAGCCTCGGAGCATCGGCGGGGAAGCGGAGCCAAGAAAGAACACACGGCGGTTGTGTGCGGCGGTGACACTTCGAGAAAAATCGCTCGGAGCCGTGAGCCCGATCACTTAACGGCAGCGGGCACCTTCCCAGATTTCCTGAATCCAGCGCGAATTGCCTGAGGAAACATCTCCCCCCTCCTTCCATCCCTGCCCGTCACACACACGCTGCCCCTCTGTCTCCCGGCTCTTTTACTGTGTTTACAAATTATGAACATTCCGGGGCAGTTCATTATGAAAATATTGGTGAGTCTGCCCGGCTGGCTCCTGCGCGGAGCCGGAGCCCGGAGGAGGCTGGAAAGGAGCTGAAAAATGAGCTCGTGTGGCTGCTGGATTTGGGATGGAGGGGGGGAACCGGCCCGGCTGCGCTCGGGATGGATTTGGGGGATGGATTTGGGGATGGATTTTGGGGATGGATTTAGGGGATGGATTTGGGGGATGGATTTTGGGGGAACCAGCCCAGCTGCTCAGGACAGGGTTGGGATGGATTTGGGGGATGGATTTTGAGAGATGGATTTTGGGGATGGATTTTGGGGATGGATTTTTGGGGATGGATTTGGGGGATGGATTTGGGGGATGGATTTTGGGGGAACCAGCCCGGCTGCACTCGGGACGGGGGTGGGATGGATCTGGGGGATGGATTTGGGGATGGATTTGGGGGATGGATTTTGGGGGATGGATTTGGGGGATGGATTTTGGGGATGGATTTTGGGGATGGATTTGGGGGATCCTCCCTGGCTGCACTCAGGACGGGTTTGGGGATAGATTTGGGGGATTTTGGAGGGTGGATTTTGGGGGAACCAGCCCGGCTGCACTCAGGACAGTGTTGGGGATGGATTTTGGGGGATGGATTTTGGGGGAAGGATTTTGGGGGATGGATTTTGGGGGATGGATTTTGGGGATGGATTTTGGGGATGGATTTGGGGAATTTGGGGGATGGATTTTGGGGAAACCAGCCCGGCTGCACTTGGAACTGGGCTGGGATGGATTTGGAGGATGGATTTGGGGGATGGATTTTGGGGGATGGATTTTGGGGGATGGATTTTGGGGGATGGATTTGGGGGATGGATTTGGGGGATGGATTTGGGGATGGATTCTGGGGGATGGATTTTTGGGGGATGGATTTGGGGGGAACCAGCCCGGCTGTGCTCGGGACGGGGGTGGGATGGATCTGGGGGATGGATTTGGGGGATTTGGAAGATGGATTTTGGGGATGGGTTTTGGGAATGGATTTTGGGGATTGATTTTGGGGGATCCTGCCTGGCTGCACACAGGGTGGGTTTTGGGCATGGATTTGGGGGATGGATTTGGGGGATGGATTTGGGGGATGGATTTGGGGATGGATTTGGGGGATGGATTTGGGGGATGGATTTGGGGATGGATTTTGGGGATGGATTTGGGGGATGGATTTTGGGGGATGGATTCTGGGGGAACCGGCCCGGCTGCACTCGGGACAGGGTTGGGATGGATTTGGGGGATGGATGTTGAGAGATGGATTTTGGGGATGGATTTTGGGGATAGATTTGGGGGATGGATTTGGGGGATGGATTTTGGGGGATCCTCCCTGGCTGCACTTGGGACAGGTTTGGGGATGGATTTGGAGGATGGATTTTGGGGGATCCTGCCTGGCTGCACAAGGGATGGATTCTGAGGATTTTGGGGGATCCTACCACAAACTGATGAATCAATCCTTGATAAATAAAACATTGATTTTATAATGTTGTGAACATCTCTACCACAAACTGATGGATCAATCCATGGTAAATAAATAATTGATTTGATAATCCTGTGAGCATTTCTACCACAAACTGATGGATCAATCCATATAGATAAAATATTAATTTTATAATCTTGTGAACATTTCTACCACAAACTGATGGATCAATCCACGATAAATCAAATATTAAACCACCAGCAATCCTGAATCCCAAGAGAGTTAAAATTCCGCTCATCTTTGGTTCTTGCCAGCCCTGCAAAGCTCTTGCCATCAATATTTCAGAGGAAGAAGTGGCGCCTTCCTGGAGAAATTCCTTCCCCTTTCAGCCATGTGCTGAATTGGTTGGGCTTTCTGTGGGGCTAAAGATTTTTGTTATATTCAAAAGCATCCTGAAATTTCACTGGATGATGAGGATGATTTTTTATTTTTATTTTTATTTTTATTTTTATTTTTATTTTTATTTTTATTTTTATTTTTATTTTTATTTTTATTTTTATTTTCATTTTCATTTTCATTTTCATTTTCATTTTTATTGGTGGTGATGGTATTGGTATTACTATAAATTATTACACTTGGGTGCATTATTATTATTACTATTATTACTATTATTACTAGTATTACTAGTATTACTACTATTACTACTATTACTACTATTACTACTATTACTACTATTACTACTATTATTATTATTATTATAAATTATTACCCTTGGGTGCATAATTTCTGTTGTTACTATTATTATTGCTATAAATTATTACATTTTGTTTATGTATATTATTATTATTATTATTATTATTATTATTATTATTATTATTATTATTATTATTATTATTATTATTATTATTATTATTACTATTACTATTATTATTACTATTATTATTACTATTATTGCTATTGTTATTAGTGCTATTGTTATTAGTACTATTGTTGTTATTATTATTAATTATTACATTTGGGTGCACAATTTCTGCTGTTATTATTATTATTACTATAAATTATTACACCTGGGTGCACAATTTCTGTTGTTATTATTATTATTACTATAAATTATTACACCTGGGTGCACAAATTCTGTTGTTATTATTATTATTACTATAAATTATTACACTTGGGTGCACAACTTCTGTTCCCTTCCAGGCACGGTGATCCATCAGCGTGGGATTAAGGGAAATTTCGCCTGCACAGTCGCTTTAGCAGCAAATAAATCCACTTTGGTGCTGGGAGCGATGGCCAGAAATGTTCCTTGTAGCAAGCTGCAGCGGAGCAAAGCTCTGCTGAAAGCCCCATTTGGATCCAGCCTCAGAAATCCCCCCTGTTCCAGGGCTAAATTGATCCATATGATTGGAATTCTGCCCGGCTGGGGTTTTTTTGGGGTTTTTTTTTTGCCAAACAATCCTTTGGAAATTACCATTATCGACGCACTAACGCATGTTGAAGGCTTGTTGGGGCTGACATGGGAAGTGATGTAAGGAGGGAACCCTGAATATTCCAACAGGAAACGTTTTCCTCGAGGAGCAGCAGACTTGAAAACTGCAGATTACGATTTAATATCAACCACATTTCGACATTAACCGTGATTTCCGAGAACAATTTGATTTTTTTTCTCCCCCCCTCCTCCTCCTCTGCTTTTTTCCCCTCTGAGTGATCAAAATTTCATCCAGCTCCTGGAATGAGCCCGGGGCTGCTGCAGTTTGGAGTCAGCCTCGGGAATTGCAGAATTCCCTGGGATCCCCTCCCTTCCCTGTCACTCCCAATCTGCCTCAGAGCCCACGTTAAGCCTCTTTTTTTCTAGGTTTGGAACATTTTATTCCCAAGATTTTGGCGGTGCCATCAATTAATCCCTCCCTGATCTCACCTGATGGAGCAGCGACAGCAAAGCAGCAGTGAGATCCAGGCAGATTTTGGGATCAAAAGTGGCAAATTTCAGGATTCCCAGAGCAGTGTGAGGAGAATTGACAACTGCCCAAATATTTCAGTTGCTGGCTGCTTTTTTCTTCCCCTGCCCATGGATTTGTTTGTGGTCTGGGAGTCCTGTGATGCCTCAGGTTTTGGATTTTCTATTTTTCAGGTTCTGTGCTGCTTCAGTGTGTGGGTCTGGGCTCACACCAGGGGATGCTGAGCTCTGTGCACAGAGCAGGGACACAAAACAATTCCTGCTCCAGCTGGGCACCAAGGACAAATGATCCCAATGCCAGCCCAGGAGCACAAACCCCGTGGGCTGCAGAGAGAAAAACAAGCAGGGTGGGGCTGCAGGGGCTGAAGCTGGGCTGGGACAATGAACTGCAAGGTGCAAATGGAGCAGAGCTGATCCCAGGGAGAGACCCCGTGCCCGGCCGGGCATTTTGGGGCCATTTTGGGTCATCTTGGGTGAATTTACCAAAGCTAACTGAATTTAACAAAGTTTACAGGGTTTTTCCATGCTGGAATGGGAAAGTGAAGGAGTTTGCTCAGTGTGGACAAGGAAGTTGAGCGTCAAGGTGAACGTGGCAAGGCTCAACAGAAGAAATGCAGCAAAGAGCATCCCCTGAGGGCAGAGAGGATCCCACCAGCGAGGCTGTGAAACTCAGGCCCTTATTCCTGCCAGTCTGAAATGCTCTCAAAAAGAAATCATGTATTGGTGTCACCCACATGTTTGTGGGATGCAACAGGTGGAGCTGGGATTGGGCTCATGTGGTTGTTTCTGATTAATGGCCAATCCCAGTCCAGCTGTCCAGACTGTCTCAGTCAGAGACAAACCTTTGTTATTCATTCCTTTTCTATTCTCAGCCAGCCTTCTGATGAAATCCTTTCTTCTACTCTTTCAGTATAATTTTAACACAATATATATCATAAAATAATAAATCAGCCTTCTGAACATGGAGTCAACATTCTCATCTCTTCCCTCATCCTGGGACCCCTGTGATCACCGTCACAGATTGGGGCTGTGGTCCTGCTCAGAGCCATCCTGATGGATTTTTTTCCATTTTTAGGGCATTTTCTGTCTCCTGCAAAAGCAGATGGGTGACAGATTGCTCCCAGTGACCTCACCAAAAGGCGTCATTTATTATTCCAAAGTTTCCAAGAGTTTGGGAAAATATTCCTCAGCTCCCACAAAGCCCAAAGGCTCCTGTTCCACCCAGCAAATCCCACCTGTGGAGCACAGAAAATGCTCATTTTTGGGTCTCTCCCAGGTCACCCACCGCTGCAGATCTGACATTTAATGAATTTCAGAATTCAACTTGCTCTTGTTCCCTCGCTAGCTTAGGGGATTTTTCCACTCTTTCTTTATGGATCCATGAATTGCTCGGTGTTCTGGAGCATATTTCACCATTTATCAACGATTATGAGGGAAGAAATAATCCCTTCTGAAAGGAGAATAATCCAAATTATTCTTATTGTTTTATTGGCAAATAAAAATATAATTTATGAGCCAGTCAAGAGCAATAACCCTTAAGTGCACGACTACAGAATAGCCCATTAAGATATTTTTAATACCATTTTTGTCTGGACTTGTGTGAGTTAATTTAAAACAAACACACGGCGCTGGCTTTCCAGGAGTATTTCGGTGTCTAACCCCAAGTTGCTGCAGGAAAAATGAGGCAATTTGGTGCCTTTGAGGAGCCTTTGGCTCAGATTTTCCAGTGCTGGGGGTGCAGTTGGTTTGTTCTTGGTGGTGTTGGATCTGTTTATTCGAGAGCAGGGCTGTGGATGGGGCTGATAATTCCATTTACAGGTGAGGGAAAAGGATGAGCTTGGCTCCCAGAATTTCTGTCAGGCCGTGGAAGGAAGTGGGGTGAGGTTTTTCCCAGGTTGTTGCTGGAGTTACAGCTCTGATGTGGGGGTCCCAGTTCTGGGTTTCTCTGGGTCTGGATTGAAGGCACTTGAGATGATAATTCATCTTTGGACTCAGGTGTTTATTATTTTTATCAGTAAAATAGTCTCACAACCATGAGTTCAGCAGCTTTTCATTAGAAGGCACAAAATCTCTTGTTCCAAGGTCTTTTAAGACTAAACTATCCAATTAAGAACTGACACCTGTCCTTCCCTGGCTGGGATTGCTGCTCTCCCTCCTTGTGCAGCTCTGGCTCATCCTGGGCTGGACTAAATCTAGATTAAATCTGGAGTAAATCTGGATTAAATCCTGTCCTTCCCTGGCTGGGATTGCTGCTCTCCCTCCCTGTGCAGCTCCTGCTCATCCTGGGCTGGACTAAATCTAGATTAAATCTGGAGTAAATCTGGATTAAATCCTGTCCTTCCCTGGCTGGGATTGCTGCTCTCCCTCCTTGTGCAGCTCCTGCTCATCCTGGGCCCGAGTCAGCCCTTGCAGAGGTTTGTGAGCAGCTGGGCTCCCAGCAGATTCCCTGGATGAGGAATCCATGGCCAGGAGGATGCTGGAGTGGAGCAAAACTGAGGTTCCCCTTGTTTGCTTTGACCTGCTTATTCCTGAAATTTATGTCAAATGAAAATAAAAATTTATACAAATCTCCCACCAAGAGCTCCCTGGCAGCAGCTGCTCCCTTCCCCCCCCCCAAAAAAAAAGATGTTTTCCACTAAAAGCCCAGGAAAGTGCAGCTGTCAAACCTCCTTAACTTCCCCTGGCTCCAAAGAAGGGTTTCACCAGGGAAAAGCAGCGAGGAGTTGCGAGCTGCCCGCAGTAAACAAGTTAAACATTATTAAACACACACGTGTCTCGTGGAGGAGATGAATCGATTGTGCGGGTTTATTTTTACAGCCTTATTTCACCGAGGAAGGAGGAGAAAAAAAAAGCCTGGGAGCTGATGCCAAGATGATGGAGCTGAAACAAAGCCCAAGGAAGGAGTTTTCCACCGGGCTCATTTTTTTCCCTAATAACTGTCTCCCCTATCCGCCAATCTTGGGTCAACAAACACGGCGTGATTGACAAGTTAAAATGTTTAGCTTAGCCTGCAACTCATATAAACCAATTTAAAATTTCCAGTGCAGCAGGGAGGGGGAAAAGAAACAAACAAGGTCCTTCCTCCCTCGGCTCTCCCTGAATGGAGCAGCATCCAGGAATGGCTCTGTGGTGGCCAGCAGGACATCCCAGCAGGTGGGGGCTGCTCGTCCCTGCTTGTCTCTTGTTCAGACTGCAAGGCAAGGCAAATTCTATTTACTGTCTGTGTGGCAGCTGGCTTTTGTCAGGTGGGCAGTTCTCCTTATCTTTCTCTGAGTGATCACAATCACACCTGCTGATAAGAGGCCATTGAATGTCCCTGCAGGGCTGATAAGAACTGCAGCATCCCATTGGGAGATGTGAGCCCAGGGGGAGGAGCCAAGCATTCCTACCCGGATAGAATCTGGAGATTCTGGAACACCAGCACGGCTTCTCCCCTGCATTCCCAGAGGAGCAGCAGCTGCCTCTGCCCCTGGATCTCCAGAGGATTCTGCACCTTTCTGCAGGATCCCTGCTCCAGCAGAACCACCCCTGGCCCTGCAGGAGGGCTGAGCCACAATTCCAATGGCCCTGCTGCAGCACCCTGACCCACAGGGTGCCAGGCTGTGCTCTGGCTCTGGCAGTGCTGGTTTGGTTCATTGCATTGTTCATTTTATCCTTTTATTTTCTTCCCTAGTACAGAACTGTTATTTCCTGCTCCCATATTTTTGCCTGAGAACCCCTTAATTTAAATTTTAAAGCAATTTGGAGGGAGGGGGTTTATAGTTTCCATTTCAGGGATGGCTCCTGCCTTCCTTAGCACACACCTGGCTTTCCAAACCAAGACATCCCACCAGGAAAAAGGATCCAGGGCTGCCTGGGACTGGGATTGCCCTTCATCCATGGAGATGCAGGGGATTTGGGGATCAGAGGAAGGGGATGTGCAAGCACAGCATGGCTGGGACGTTGGGCACCTCTGGAATATCCAGGGAAGGCAGATGGAGGTGTCTGCTCCTTCCAAATGATGTAAGGACGTCTCACAGCAAAATATTTGGGATCAAAGGAAGGCTCTGAGGAGAAAATGAATGAATGAACTTGTCCCAGGTGATTTTAATTGATTTTTTTATCCATCAAAAAGCTCAGCATGGCCTGAAGAGCAGCACAGTCCGAGCTGGGAATGCAGAGTCCCTTTTCTCCTTGGTCCTCCACACTGCTCTTCCCTGAAAGACACAAACTATGGGACCCTGTGTCCCAGTAATAAATAATAAAACAGTAAAAATAATTGTTTTTCTGGGAAATCCTTGCAGTAATCCACTGGGAATCTCCTGTTCCCTCTCCTTCAGCAGAAAAACAGAGGTTTCACACCTTTGTGTGCTTGGATCTTTCATCCTTCAGCTCCCCAGCAGCTTTTCCATGGCTCTGGAATTGGTGTCCCAGCAGAGCCCTGGCTTTGCTGGAGGCTGGGATCAGAATTCTGAGCTCCCCAGCTGTTCCCACAGTGAGGATTTGGGGTGGCTCTGAAGGAAGGGAAGAGGGAGCTGCAGAACTGGGATTTCCCAGCTGATCCTTAGGATCAGGCACATCTCTGCTTCTCCCATCCATCCATTTCCAGACCCAATCTCCATTTTTCCTGCCTTTTTTTTTTTCCTAAAAGGACACGGATACTTTGCTTTGGAGGGGTCTGTCCTGGCACAGGGGCTCCTAAAAATGACCCACACACTGACCACATGCCCTGACCACCCCGTGTCCCTCCCCCAGACCCCTCAGGATGTGCCAGGCCTGGCTTAGATGTCACCCAGAGCCTGTTTAAGCTGAGCTTTATCCGCAGCTGTGTCCAAACCCCACTGAACAAAAGTGTCCTCTGTCCTTCGGGGTGAATTTCCAGGGAAGAGCTTTTCATTTCCTTTGGATCTAATTCTTAGGACTCACTTCTCCTTAACAAAAACCAGCTTTTAAATAAAGATGTCTTACCCTGGGATGGATGTAAAACCCAGAATAAAAGTTCCTGAAGGTATTGACAGGTGGATTTTGATATTTTTATTAAGCTCTGTCTCTGCAGTAAAACTGATCCCTCTTGCTCGGGCCACGGCTGTAAAAAGACTTTCAAGCCCTGCCCCAGGTAGCTGCTTTTATGTGATTTTGCTGCGCCTGTAAATCAAAGATATTATTTGAGGAAAAGCTGCAGTGAGCAGGTCTGGCTGGGAAGGATGAGATGGCCTTAAGGACAGGGGGATTTTGGGGAGAGGGCTGAGCATGGAGGATGAAGATGTGTGCACAGCCCGGGTGTCTGAGGGACCAAAAAGGAAATTATTTGGCAGCTGGGGAGTTCTTGGTGATGTTCAGAGTGGTTTAATGCCCTTCAGGGTGCTGGTAAACTCCTTCCCTGTGCCTGGGACCACTGCAAGCCGGCATCTCCCTGCCTGTCCATGCCCCCGGGAGCACAGGGAATACTCAGCCTGGTGCTGCTGCTGCTCCATCCCCTGTGGCATTCCCATTCTCTGAAAAATCCCCTCGCCAAGGATTTTTTTCCTGGGAAAAAAAAATCTAGGCAAAAAAAAAACCCTCAGAGAAAAGGGAAACAATTCTGATCTCATTTGCTTCTCCTGTGCTGTGTTCGTGTGGAATGTGTTTGGAGATTGTTCACCCACAGGTGATTGTTCCATTGCATTCTGCTGGGAGTTGTTTTCACTCTTTGGCCACTCAGGGCCAGGCTGTGTCAGGGCTCTGGAGTGAATCACAAGTTTTCATTATTATCTTTTAGCATTCTGTAAGTATCCTGTCTGTATTCTTTAGTACAGTATAGTATTCTTTAATATAATATAGTATCATAAAATAATAAATCAGCCTTCTGAGTACATGGAGTCAGCTTCATCATTCCTTCCTTCACGGGGGCACCCTGCAAATACAGCCCCATCCCATGGCAAACACCTTTCCTGGGGCTCTTTGGAGGGATTTCCTCCCACCAGCTGCTCCGTGGGCTGCAGGGATCCCATCCCTGTAACCAGAGCCCGGAATCCTCTGGGCAGGGAAGAGGAGGAAGAGGAGAGGAGAGCGCTGGGGCTGAGAAAGCTCTTTGTTCACCAACTGTCCCGGCCCTTCATGCCAGGACAGCTCCATCTCCCTTCATTTCCTCCTCCTGTGAAGTGCTGATCCCCGGCGAGACGCGAGCAGCTGGATGGAGACAGGGAAAAGGGGGAAAGCTGCAGGTGCTGCTCCCTGATCCCCAGGGATGGGATTCAAAGGCAGTTTGGAGGGAAAACCCCGTTCCATCCCCCACAGCCAATAAAATCCTAAAATCTTGGTGATTTTTTACCTGGTTTTTTCAGCTACCAAGGGGGATGCTCCGCCTTTGGGATGCCCCAACAAGCTTGGAACCCTCTGGCAGGGAATCCCCTTAAATTCAATATTCAGGCTCCCAGGGGAAAATGGAAGAGGAAAACAGCTGGATTTTCTAAGATTCAGCACCAGCAAAAAGGAAAAAATGAAGGGAATCATCAGCTCCTGGTGGCTTGGCTTTGTTCTGTCCCAGGTTTTTCCTCTACATGATGAAAATCCCCCTCCATGCCCTAAAGGATAAACCTCCACACAGACACAGACAGGAGGACCCAGGACTGTGTTATTTTTATGGGAATCACACAGGAGAAGATTTCCCTGACTCCCACAGGCTGGTTTTACCTCTACCTCCAGCTAAAAATGAAAGTCTGCAAAAAATCAAACCCTCCCATCAAGATTCCCATTAATTCTCCTGTTTTTAGGCACCCACAAAGTTCCACAAGGAAAATTCCTGAGCTCACCCTGGAGTTCCAGTTGGATTTATCCTTTATCTGATCCACACACTTTCCCTCCTGTGCAGCCACGGGGGCTCTCAGCTTTGGAGCTGCCAATCTTCATGAAATAAAAGTGTTATTTGGAATGTTTTGTTACTTTATAGGCAGGTTGGACAAGATTAAGCAAAATTAGCACCTTCCAGCCCCGAACTCCAATTTCACTGCAATGATTGCAATTCCCCTTCAGGATTCATTCCTTTCCCAGGTCAAGAGTGCACAGTAGCACTCTGGAAGCAATGGATTAAAGTGCTGATAGGAGCTCAGCTCTCCTTTCATCTCCTGCAGAATCTGCCTGGTGACTGCTCCAATTCCCTGAGCACGGGCATTGCCCTGAATTTTGCACATTTATCCCGTTGGGTTTAATGTCATTTGTTGGGAATTGTCCCTTCCCAGGGGGTGGCACTGGATGGGATTTAAGGTCCCTTCCCACCCAAACCACTCAACAATTCTGTGATGAGGGGAACAAGGAACATCCCGACCAATTCTGCTGCCAGTGGCTGTTTAAATAATGAAAATACTCAGACACCCAAGGGATTATTCAGGTGCAAGAGGCAGATTTCCATGGTGCCCCTTGTCCAGCTGAAATCCACCCCCAAGGCTGGAAAAGAGGCACCAGAGCAAGGAATTCACAGAGCAGGGCTTCACCACACACTGACTCATGGAAAAGGCTGAGCCTCAGAGGCAAATTCAGTCAGGGAAAGACTGAAATGCCAAAAACAAGGTGAGGGGACAGCACTGAGTGGCCACAGTGCTTCATTTTCCTCCTCTTCCTCCTCACAGCTGTTATTTCCTCATGCCACAGAGAATTTTTGCCTTTTTTTGTTGGTTTTTTTTTTTGTGAGGACCAGAAACACATTTCCAAGTCACATGAAAATAATAATAACAAAGATTTATTCTAAGAAGTATTCACTTCAAACCAGGGGCAGGAATAAGGCCCTGGGAATCAGGTGATTCCCCCACACTGGGATTGGGAAGCAGCAAATGATCCAGTCATGGATTGTGTGCAACCAGGAGATGTTTCCTCCCAGTTTCTCAGTCACACATCCATAAAAAAAATGATTTTTGCAACAAACCCAGAGCTGGTTACGAACAATTCACAGGCACGAAACAGAAAAAAAAAAAAAGCCTGAATTGTGAACAAATATTAACAGCAACAAATAAATCAACGAGCACCTCATTATTTCTATCTTCTCACTCTCACAGCACATTAATCTGTGGAGCAGCCATGGATGAATCACAGAATGTCCAACTTTCCAAAAGCACGCTGGATTCTTTAGAGCTGGGCCAGAGATATGAAGGGGAAAAGGAGAAAGTCATTCCTGGAAATGGTGAAATAAATTGTCTCATGGTTTGTTTACACAGAACATTTTCAATATCTCTAACAGGGGAGGGGTGAGGGAGCTGCTCTGCTGCAAAAGGAGGAGCTGAGAGCAGGACAGGGCTCAAGATCAGCCCCTCTGGAGGCTCCAGTGGGATTTTGGAGACAGGAATTTCCCTACTGGTGTCCAGAAATATTCCATATTCCCTACCACACCCTGCTGAAATGATAACTCCATTTATTTTTGACTCTGCTCCGTGAATCCCTGTGGGACGAGCTGTCAGTGTTGTGCCCAAGCCCTTGGTGTGGAAGTTTCTGTGGGAATAAGAGCATCCCACCTTCCCAGAACGGTTTTTGGGAAATGCAGAGCCCTGAAATCCAGGTGGGCAATCCCCAACCTCCACCTCTCCCTGTGCTTATGGACACAATACCCACCCCCATTCCCTGAACTCCTCTTTTCCCCTGAACCCCTCTTTTTCCTGAACTCTTTTCCCCTGAACTCCTCTTTCCCCCTAATCTCCTCTTTTCCCCTGAATTCCTCTTTTTCCCCTGAACCCCTCTTTCTCCCTGAACCCCTCTTTTTCCCTGAACTCCTCTTTTCCCCTGAACCCCTCTTTTTCCCCTGAACCCCTCTTTTCCCCTGAACCCCTCTTTTTCCCCTGAACCCCTCTTTTTCCCCTCTTTCCCCCTAAACTCTTGATTTCCCCCGAACTCCTCTTTTCTCCTGAACTCTTTTTCCCCTGAATTCTTTTCCCCTAAATTCCTCTTTTCCCCTGAACCCCTCTTTCTCCCTGAACCCCTCTTTTCCCACCTCCCAGCTCCCAGCACGTTCTCTCCAACCTTTCCCCCTCTCCAGGACTGACTGATTGATGGCAGCAGTTGATCCCCCTGCCCTGGGCTGGGTGAGCAGCTGCCACTGGCAGGGGCTGAGGGGATGAACTCCTCCTTTCTTCCCTGCCCCGCTCTGCCGGCCCTGGGGTGACGCTGGGAGCTGCTGGAATCTCCCAGCTGGTTTGATTTATTTGGATTCGTGTTCCCCCCTGACCCCTCAGCCCAGCCTGGCCTTTCATCCCAGCTCTGGGGGGAGCCTGAGGCTCCTGAACTTCCGTGGGATGAGCTCAGGGTGTTCCGGCCTTTTGGCCAAAATCCAGGGAATTCGCTGGGCTCCCGTCTCTGTTTTGAACGGAGGCACGGGGAGAGACAGCCCAAGGAATTCTGCACAGCCCAAAAACCCCCCAGGGCATTTAATGGAGTCACTTCTACCCTGGGATTTAGGGAAAGTTTCCCCCATCCCCTCCCCAGCACTGCCAACCATCCTGAATTTGACCCACAGAGCAGGAAGGGCTCCTTCCTCCTCTTCCTCTTCCTCTTCCTCTTCCTCTTCCTCTTCCTCTTCCTCTTCCTCTTCCTCTCCCTCTCCCTCTCCCTCTCCCTCTCCCTCTCCCTCTCCCTCTCCCTCTTGCACCTCTCCAGGATTTTCCTCCTTTCCAGTGGCTCTTCCCATGGTTTATGCAAAAAAAAACTCTGCCCATGGTGGCTGCCAAGGCGGTTGACACGGAACATGGAAAAACTGTCCCAAAAAAAACGACAGAAAATGGTGCAAATACTCAGAGGAGTTGATTTTGTCACCCTGGGACCCCTCTGTGGTTTCACTCTCCGGAGCTGAGTCCTAAATCAGGAATTCATCCACCAGAAAATGGGAGGGAGAGGCTCCCACAGAACCCCAGGATTTGAGGTTGGAAAAGCCCCCCGAGGTCACGGAGCTGATGTTGATGGAGCAATGCTGCTCTGATCCCATGGAAAGGCACTGGCAGCATTCCCCATGGTTGGAAATGTTTCTTTCCTTCCATTTCCAGGTGTTGGGGTGCTCACAGTAATTCCTGGGTGAGTGTTTGGATCAGGAGAGCCCCAGGGGGGTGATTCCGACACCAGGAGAGAAGGAGCCTCTCTCCCGCTGGCTCTTTGAAATTGTCCCTGCGAGGCTTCAAAAATGGATGTGAAATTCCAAAATTATTCCCTTGCCAGGGCTAAAGCTGCAGCTCCTGAACTGTCTCTCTTTTCTCTCGGGATGTGGATCTAAGGGGATTTTGTTCTATTTTATTTATTTTAATTTTTTTTAATTTTATATTTTTTATTTTATTTTATTTTTGATTATTTCATTTTGGTTTTGACTATTTTATTTTATTTTATTTTATTTTATTTTATTTTATTTTATTTTATTTTATTTTATCTTATTTTATTTTATTTTATTTTACCTCAGCACAGGTTTCCACCTCTCCCTCCCAATGGCAGGGAGCAGTTCCCTGTCGGAGGTGCTGATTTATGGCCCCGTTTAATGAGGTTCTTGTCAGAACCTGGTTCAGCAGTGTAAATGCAAATGTCAGGTGGGGATAAATCAGCAGGGGAAGGGACGCAGGAAGAAATATTTCCCTTCTCCAGCAGAGATAAAACAGCACCACGGGGAAAAAGGGATCCGAGGGGTTTTAGGAATCCTCCTGGATGTGCCATGGGAGATAAGGGAATATGAGCTGTTGGGAAGGATGAAAGTGTGACAAGAAAGGCTCACAGCTCTGTGTGCTTGGCAGAAAGATTTCTGAATGTGGAGTCTGATGAAGGAATAGAGATGGAAGCAAGTTCTGATCTAGAAGGAAAGAATTGCTGAGCCAGTCTCACTGGGTAACCAAGGAGGCAAAGGGTGTGTGAGTTAGGAGGGGTTTTATGGCTTAGAGCAAAGGATAAACCCACCCCAAAAAAGAAGATGTTTCTACCAAGCAGGAAGAGAGCACAGGCAAACAAGGCAGCAAATGTGGCAAGGAGAAAAAAGGGCTCAGTTCTTTAATAGGGGAAAAAAAAAAAGGATAAAATAAAACAATGCAATACACTAGAACAACACTGACAGAGTCAGAACTCAACCTGGCACCCTGTGGGTCAGGGTGCTGGCAGCAGGGCCGTTGGAATTGTGGCTGCAGCCCTCCTGCAGTGCCAGGGATCTGTTGGAGCAGGGGGATCCTGCAGAAAGAGGGTGTATTCTTCCTCCACAGATCCGTGGAAAAATAAGCAGCTGCTGTTCCTCTGGGAAATCCAGGGGAGAAGCCGTGCTGGTGTTCCAGAATCTCCAGATTATATCTGGGTAGGAATGCTTGGCTCCTCCCCCTGGGCTCACATCTCCCAGTGGGATGCTGCAGTTCTTATCAGCCCTGCAGGGACATCCAATGGCCTCTTATCAGCAGATGTGATTGTGATCAGAGAGAGATAAGGAGAACTGCCCACCTGACAAAAGCCAGCTGCCACCCCGATGGAAACAGAACACATCCTGCCCTGCAGTCTGGAACAAAACCCCATTAAAGATGCTGCTGGATGTGAAAGCCGAGTTTTTTGTCCAGAGCCATAAAAGCCCTTAAAGAGATCCAAACCGGAAAAGACAGGTCCCTAATAGTGAAAACAAGGAGGGAATAAAACTGGCACCGGGGGCCCGAATTTTTCCATGGCTGATTTGGGCTTTGCAAGGCGCTGGCACGGAAAAGCAGCGCCCGCAGCCCCACAATGGCAATAAATAAAATAAAACACCCCGGGCTGTGCCGCGCTCCGGGCAGAGCCAGGGCCGGGCTGGGGCATCCTGGCACAAAAATCAGGATGGGGAAAGGAGCAGGAGTTAATTAAGGCTGGATCTTTTCTTCCCAGCGCGGGTGAATGAGCGGAGTGCCAGGTCCCGGTGGGAATGTCGCTCCCAGCCCGGGAGAATCCGATCCCATTATTTGCATAACAATCCTGCCCAGGATGCCCTCGGCTGATGTAATGCCAGGGGTGAGCAGGGGAGAGGGAAGTTTTTCCATGCGGGAGCTGGGGCTGTGTCAGTGCATGAAATTCCCTTTTTTTTTTTTCTTTTTATCTTTTTTTCCCTCGTGGGATGTTTGCTAAATGAGGCAGTGCTGGAAAACAATCGGTGCTGGAGCTCCCCTCCCCCAGCTCCTCCTTTAAATCCACATTTTTGGGACTTTCTGGCAAAGCAGGGCTGCTCCTTTGAGCCCCTGGTTATCTGCATTTGATGAGGAAATGCGTTTGATTTGCGTTTGTGGGGATGAGGAGGGGGTTTTTGGGATTTTGGGGTTTTTGGGATGGGCAGGGGGGAGCAGACGGCACCTCCACTGCCTGTCTCTCCTGGAACAGATGTTTTGAAACCAAGAATTCCCATTTCCCAAATTGTCCCTGTTCCTGGTGGGAGCATTTGGGCTGGGATGGTCGTGCCTGGCGATTCCAACAGTGGCAACACAATTCCTTCAATTACCATTCCTTGAACGCCCCATCGGGGGAAATCCAAGTGACCAGAGCAAGGATTTGTCTTCCTTGGATGTAAATAACACCAAAACCGTGCTGATTTAGCAGGGTTTATTCCATATATTGACCCTGCATGGGCTGTTCCAAGGACTTTTGGCCATTCCTCGGTCCAGGACTGCACAGATCCTTCCCTGCAGGAATGGGACGCTGCTGGCTCACGTTGAATTTTGAGGATTGATCCATTTATTTCGTGTAGAAACACCGGAACAGCTCCTCTCTGTGGGTTTTTATTTCCTTGGAGAGGCTGGAAATGCTGGTTCTGCTCTCCCTGCAGTTCCTGTGCTCCTGCTGAAGGGGAGATCCCAGGTTTTGGGCACAGCTCAGGAATTTGGCTCCAAGGACGAGCTGCAGCACCAAAGCAGCTCCCAAAGCCTCTGCCCTGCTCCTTTAAGCAGCAACCAGAAACTTTCCCAAAATCCTCATCCCAAACGAAGAGAAAAAAAAATTTAAAAAATTAAAAAGAGTGTTTTGGCATGAGAACAATTTCTCCATTACCTCAATGAGTTCCAATGATCTGGAAAGGTTTTCCCTGGAGAATTCCAGCCCGGGGAAGGCTGGAGGTGGCTGGAGGTGTTGATCTGAGCATTACTCAGCAGCACAGGTTGTGCTGAAGTCAGGCCCTGCTGCCGTCACTGCTGGCCGCCCGCCCTCGTAAATTCATTAATTAGATCACTGCACTAATTAAGGGCCTTCTTCTCTCCAAGGAGCCGGGCTCTGGGGCTGTCCATCAATCCCGTGAGGTCTGCCCTAGGCTGAGGTCATTATTTCCTGAAATGCTGTAAAATCTCCCCATAAAATTAAAGCTTTTGGGTTTTTTTTTTAACCCATCTTCATCCTTTTCTCAGAGACGAGCAGCAGTTAAGGAAAGACTCGTGGATTTTCCCCTAAATTTGGCATTTTTCACTTTGCCTCTCAACGTGTCCCAGGGTTGGTGTTGGAAAATATTCCCTTTTTTTTTGTATGGATTTTCTTCTAAATTTGACATTTTTCACTTTGCCTCTCAACGTGTCCCAGGGCTGGTGCTGAAAAATATTCCTTTTTTTTTTTTTTTGCATGGATTTTCTCCTAAACTGGGTGGTTTTCACCCCAGAAGATTCCTGACTCTGGGGTAAAAAATATTCCCTTTTTTCATGAATTTTCTCCTAAATTTGGCATTTTTCACCCCAGAAAATTCTTGGCACTGGGCCGAAAAACATCCCCTTTTTTTGCATGGATTTTCTCCCAAATTTGGCATTTTTTTCTTTGCCTCTCAACATGTCCCAGGGTTGGTGTTGAAAAATATTCCCTTTTTCTTTTTTTGAGTGGATTTTCTCCTAAATTTGGCATTCCCGCCCCCTAGAAGATTCCTGGCTCTGGGGTGGAAAATATTCCCTTTTTTTGCATGGATTTCCCCCTAAATTTGGCATTTTTCACCTCAGATGATACTTGGCTCTGGGGTAGAACATATTCCCTTTTTTTGCATGGATTTTCCCCTAAATCTGGCATTTTTCAGTGTTCCTCTCCATTTGTCCCAGGGTCGGTGTCCCTGATGGACACAGTCGGCTCCATGGGCTGATCCCATTGGCACCTGGGGCAGATTTTGGGGTTGTGGCCACCAGAAGAGCCCAGCCCAACCCTCGTTGAGGCCTCGTGGTGGGATCATTTCATCTGCCAGGGACAAAGCTGGCATTCAGAGCCCAGCTGGAGGTACTGGGAATGCGAAATATCCATCCCATAAAAAAAATCTGGAGAAGGTTTTTGGAAAAAGGAGGGGAGATTTCGTGGAGATCCCACAGAGACCACATCAGGGGTGGCTCTACCTGGTGGGCTCCGGCTTCCAGAGGCAGCTCAAGGCATCCCCATCCCAAAAAACCACCAGGGCTGAAGGGTTTCCCAAAAAGAAAAGGCATCCCGTGTTCCCCTGCCACCCCAATTTCCTCTCCAGCCCCTAATTAGGAACCTCCAGAATGAAGAAAATTCATTTATGGCCTTGAAGGATCCCAGGGTTGAATCGAGCTACAGAAAATCCCAGTCCTGGGTTTATTTCTCTTCCCAGCTCTGGTGTTTGCTCGTTAATTAGTGCTCGTTTGGGGAGATTTGATGACTTTTAAACGTTTCCCATGTTAAAAAAAAAAAAAAAGACAGAAAGGGAGGTTTTATGTTTTTCCCTTTGCAAGTGGAAAAGGGAAAGCAAAGAGGGTTTTTTTGTTGTTTTATTGGGACACAGCTATTTTTTAATTTTCTTTGGAAAAATTCTGCCAGGACCCAGAAGTGTCAAATTCTCCCAGGCAGGGGGAATAATGTTGGTTTTTAGCTGCTCAGAGTCTGGGGTTTTGTGGCTGACTCTTGGGAAATTTTTCACATATTTCGTCCTCCTGGATTTTTGGGAGATGGGATGAGTTTTTAATGTCCTTGTGTTGAAAAAAGAAATTTAAAAAATTCATCTTCTCCTCGATAATTGCGAGGATTTTACTTAGAAAGCAAAAATAATGATGTAATGATGGGATTTGGGATGGATTGGGTTGGGAATGACCCCAAAATTCATCTTTCCATGAGCACCTCCCACTATCCCACATGGCTCCAAGCTGGATTTGGACACTTCCAGGGATGAGGATGGGGAAAAAACCTTCATGTGATAACCAGGAAGCTGAAAATTCCTATTTTTGTATGGAATTCTCTGCTTTGCTTGGGATTTTCATGGTGGGAGTTGCTGGAGTGTGAGGGGATGGACCTTCCCTCCATCCTGATCCTGGGATTTTTGGCATTTCCAAGGAATTTTCAGCATTGGGTACAACCAGGAATGAATTTACAGTTTTACTCTTTCAAATTAGAATTTTATGCTTTAACATTGGAATTTTACTCTTTAAATTTAGAATTTTACTATCTCAATTTAGAATTTTACTCTTTAAATTTAGAATTTTACTATTTCAATTTAGAATTTTACTCTTTAAATTGATGACTTTACTATCTCAATTTAGAATTTAGGATTTTACTCTGAATTTCCAATTTTAATGCCTAAACACGGAATTTTAGGGGATTTTAGAGGTTAGGCTGGGTATTTCTTCCCTGCAAGGAGGGAATTGCTCTTTGCATTCTCATCCATGAATTAAAGGAGCTTTCTCCTGCTGCCCTCTGACATCTCCCAACATTTCTTTTCTGGGACTGAGGACACAATTCCAGAGTTTTTCCCTGATCCCCCCATGCCAACCTCTCCAGGCCCTTTCCTTCTGGGACTAAACTGTCATTTTTCACCACATTAAATTTTACAAGTTTCAAGCGAATGGAAAATGGATTTTATTATTTGATTTTATTTTTTAAATATTTTTCCTCTTTTTTTTTTCCTCCCCTTTTTTTCTCTTTTTTTTTCTCCCTTTCCCTGGGTGTTTTATGGCTGTGAAAACAGCATTTGTGGCTTGAACTGTTCAGGTTTGCTGCAGAGGGCTGTGGAACTTTTGATGGAACCCGCTGGCCTGAGGAATTATCCAAATATTTGCCTTTCCACTCTTTCTAAGCCTCTGCATCAGGAAAAAAAATGAAAAAAAAGAAAAAGAGAAAAAAAAGAGTCTGTGCAACCTTTTGACCACAAAATAATAACACCAAAAAAAAAAAAAAAGCCCCCCCTTGAAAATCGGGGCTGAGGGAGCTCCTGGGTGGGGCCAGGGGACACCTGGGGGGTGGGAATGGGGCTCACCTGGACTTTGGGGGTTTCCCCTGAGGAACTTTGGGGTCGCTCCCAACCCAGCCCATTCCATGATCCCAAGAAAATCCCAAACAAAATCCCCAATTTCTGTCATTTTTCATTCAACCCAGCCCATTCCATGGTCCTAAAGAAAATCCCAAACAAAATCCCCAATTTCTGTCGTTCTTCATTCAACCCAGCCCATTCCATGATCCCAAAGCAAATCCCAAACCAAATTCCCAATTTCTGTCGTTCTTCATTCAACCCAGCCCACTCCATGATCCCAAAGCAAATCCCAAACAAAATTCTGTCGTTCCTTTTGCTTCCTCAGTCAAAGGCCTCGGGATCATTGAGAGGCAGATGAATTTTCTTGATGGGTTTTTTCACCCTGGAACGTGAAAAACTCACATCCCCTCTCCTGAAAATCAGGATCTGCTCGGGATGCAGGGCTGGATCAGAGGCTGCTGCTGCCAGGGACAGCTTCCAGCTTTTCCTTCCATTTTTGAAATGAAATAATAATAAAAGTTATAATTCCATTTTTGTCATTTCTCTAAATCTGATTAATTTCTGTTACTATTATATATTCTAGTAATTAATTTCTTGACTGCTAGGGCTGGGGGGAGGCAAGGGGATGGTGTGAGGTGGGGAAAATGGGGAATTTGTCACTGATTTCATTCTGGTCAGGAGCCAGGGATGGGCAGAAATCCCAATTAGGAGCTCATTTAGCTCCTTGCACGGGTTTTAGCCTTTGGCCCCCCAGCTCCTGCCTTTTCCATGCTCTGCTGCTCGGGGGTTAATTGGGGCTTTTCACTGGAGGCCTGGAAACCCCAAGGAATGTGCCTTGTGCCCTGGAGGGATCCCTGCCTGCCTCGGCCCCCCAGTGCTTCAAATGAGCCCAAAACAGCCCCAAAACAGCCCAAAACCAGTCCCAAAACAGCCTCAAAGCAGCCCCTAAACGATCCCAAAACTGCCTCGAAACAGTCCTAAAACAGTCCCAAAAGAACCCCAAAACAGCCCCAAATTAATCCTCCAAAACAGCCCAAAACAGCCCAAAACCAACCCCAAACAGCCCCAAAGTAACCACAAAACAACCCAAAACAGCCCCAAACAGCCCCAAACCAGCCCTGAAACAGCCCCAAAACAACCCAAAAGAGGCCCAAGCCATCCCCAAAACAGCCCCAAATTAACCCCAAACCAACCCCAAAACAGCCTCAAAACAGCCCCAAAACAACCCCAAGCTCAGGAGAATATCTGCACCAAGGGAAAAATGAATAAAACTAAAACTAAAACTATTGTGGTAATTATAATAATGAAATAAAAGCTAAAATGAGGTTAAATATAATCTCCTTTATGCTGAGGATGATGAGGATACTAATAATAACAGAAATAATAATAACAAAATCGTGATGATTATAATAATAAAATAATAATGAAATAAAAGCTAAAATGCAATCAAATAGAATAAGAAATAATAGATGGCAATGATACTAATAATAACAGTAACAATAAATAATAATAATAATAATAATAATAATAATAATAATAATAATAATAATAATAATAATAATAATAATAATAAAAATAAAAATAGTAAAAATAATAATAGTATAATCCTGGGATGTGCCAACTCTTTATTCCCAACTCCTTCTGTAATTCCCTGAGATCCAATTGCTGACTGCTGATTATCCAGGGATTAGGGATTAGCTGCTTGTCAAAACCTTCAAATAATAGATTAAAAATAATCCCCTGATTAAAATAATCATCCCTGTTAGTGATGGGAGAAGGGAAAGGGAAAGGGAAAGGGAAAGGGAAAGGGAAAGGGAAAGGGAAAGGGAAAGGGAAAAGGAAAGGGAAAGGGAAAGGGAAAGGGAAAGGGAAAGGGAAAGGGAAAGGGAAAGGGAAAGGGAAAGGGAAAGGGAAAAGGAAAGGGAAAGGGAAAGGGAAAGGGAAAGGGAAAGGGAAAGGGAAAGGGAAAGGGAAAGGGAAAGGGAAAGGGAAAGGGAAAGGGAAAGGGAAAGGGAAAGGGAAAGGGAAAGGGAAAGGGAAAGGGAAAGCGAGAGGGAAAGGGAAAGGGAAAGGGAAAGGGAAAGGGAAAGGGAAAGGGAAAGGGAAAGGGAAAGGGAAAGGGAGAGGGAGAGGGAGAGGGAAAGGGAAAGGGAAAGGGAAAGGGAAAGGGAAAGGGAAAGGGAAAGGGAAAGGGAAAGGGAAAGGGAAAGGGAAAGGGAAAGGGAAAGGGAAAGGGAAAGGGAAAGGGAAAGGGAAAGGGAAAGGGAAAGGGAAAGCGAGAGGGAAAGGGAAAGGGAAAGGGAAAGGGAAAGGGAAAGGGAAAGGGAAAGGGAAAGGGAAAGGGAGAGGGAAAGCGAGAGGGAGAGGGAAAGGGAGAGGGAAAGGGAAAGGGAAAGGAAAAGGAAAAGGAAAAGGAAAAGGAAAAGGAAAAGGAAAAGGAAAAGGAAAAGGAAAAGGGAAAGGGAAAGGGAAAGGAAAAAGGAAAAAGGAAAAAGGAAAAAGGAAAAAGGAAAAAGGAAAAAGGAAAAAGGAAAAAGGAAAAAGGAAAAGGAAAAAGGAGAAGCCATTCCATCTGCTCAGGGTTTTCCCTGCTGATCCAGAAGCAGCTGCCACGTGCAGCCCTTTTCCAGCAGAACAGGGGATTGGGAATTCTGAATTCTGGGCTAATGCTGGCCTCCAAAGCCCCTTCCTTGGGGTGCAGGGGCTGCCCTGTCCCAGCAGAGCCCGGGCTGCAGCACAACCATTTGGATTTTGGAGCAGGGCTGGCCCAGCCATTCCTGCTGGGGCCCAGACGGGAACATTCATCTCACACCACAAACAGGGAATTTTTTTTTTTCCCCCCTTCCCAGGCTTTCTTTTATCAGGATTCAGCACAATAAACAAAGGGGACGAGCTGATTTCCCTGGCAAAGGCCCCAGGTCCTGCACAAACACTTCCCAGGCCTGGCACACACAGGGGATTTGCACCATCACTGGTCAGGCAGGGCCCTAAAAACCCAGGGAAATGGGAATTCTGCTCCTTCCCTTGATCAGCCCTAAAAACCCAGGGAAATGGGAATTCTGCTCCTTCCCTTGATCAGCCCTAAACACCCAGGGAAATGGGAATTCTGCTCCTTCCCTTGATCAGCCCTAAACACCCAGGGAAATGGGAATTCTGCTCCTAACCCCTGAAAAGGGGAATTCAGTTCCTTTTCCATATCAGCCCTAAACACCCGGGGAAATGGGAATTCTGCTCCTTCCCTTGATCAGCCCTAAACACCCAGGGAAATGGGAATTCTGCTCCTAACCCCTGGAAATGGGAATTCAGCTCCTTTTCCATATCTGCCCTGTTGGCCCTTGGGCTGCAAAGGCCTCTAATTAATTACAAATAAAGCCACAATTCATTAATTTGATAAGGTTATTCTTCAGCTCCAGCTGTGGATGGAGCATTAGGAAATCATGGAACCATCAGGGCTGGAAAAGACCTTTAAGATCATCGAGGTCCCCTTGTTTCAAAGCACCACAAAGCAGACAAGAACTTTATTTTTATTTCCTCTTCAGAATTAGATTTTGTGGATTCCTCCCTGGAACTGCAAAGATCCTGGAGCTGTTAAGAAGTGTTTGACAGAAGTAGGGGTTTGCAGGCCACCCCAAAATATGGAATCCAGAACCTGCCCGTGCTCCTGGCAGTGTGGAATTTGCAACCCTGACATGGGAAGAGAGGAGAATCTTCACTCCATGTTTCAGAAGGCTGATTTATGATTTTATTATCTATATGATATTAAAAGAAAATTATATATTAAAACTACACTAAAAGAATAGAAGGATTTCATCAGAAGGCTTGAAAAGAAAGAAATGATAATAAAATCTTGTGACTGACCAGAGAGTCTGAGACAGCCGGACTGGGATTGGCCATTAATTAAAAACAACCACATGAGACCAACCAAGGATGCACCTGCTGCATCCCCCAGCAGATCATCATTGTTTATATTTCATTTCTGAGGTGTCTCAGCTTCTCAGAAGAAAAGATCCTAGCAAAAGGATTTTTCTGTGACAAGCCTGGAGCCCCCATCCCACCAGTTCCCCCAGGAGAGCACACTCAGGGAGCAACCACAAAAATCCAGGGAAAACCCAGAACCACCCCACAGGCAAATCCCCCTCCCCAGAACAAGGCAGGATTGGCTCCTGGCTGTAACTCCTGCTCTAAGCCCGAGCACAGCCTGATGAAGTGATTTTTCCTGACATCACGATGGAGTCACTGTCAGAGGAAGGGCTGGAGCAGGGGCAGCTTTCCTGGGAATGCTCCAGCCCTGCCCTGAGCCAAGCTCCTGCACACAGTACCTGCAGCAGCTCCCCCTTGGAAAAACACACCATTTTCCAAAGGTAAGGCAGGCTTGGGTTACTAGGAACACAAATCATTACGGCTAAAGCTGCATTCCCCTTTTATTGTATTTGTTTTATTTATAATTTTATGACTTACTCCACATTTTCCATATTTTCCACGTGTTTCACGTCAGGCTCGTCCCGTTCTGGGCTCCTCTCCACGTGTTGAGCCCTTCTAAACAGCTTGGTTGGTTCTGTTGTTGGCTTGGCTCATCCCATCCCTGGAGCCCCTGCCTGGAAAACACAGAGTGCTCTCCCACCTGGGAATGGGACGGGCTGAGAAGGGAACAAAAGCAACAGGGGATGGGATAAATTGTTGAAAACAAAGCCCATCCAGCTGGAGCTGGGACAAAGAACAGCCTGAGCCTCCCCTGCTTGGGGCTGTGGGTTTGCTCGGGGGTCTGGGTGGTCAA
Organism: Fringilla coelebs; assembly: GCF_963513975.1. Taxonomy (NCBI): domain Eukaryota; kingdom Metazoa; phylum Chordata; class Aves; order Passeriformes; family Fringillidae; genus Fringilla; species Fringilla coelebs. The sequence continues at coordinate 1,538,782 of NC_140045.1, read as the reverse complement.
AACCAGGGATTTTTTCCACGTGTGGCACGTGCACACCTGGATTTCCCCTCAGATCCCAACCAGGAATGAGAGGAAAACTCCTCCCTCTCAGGTGCCTTCCCTGCTGGAAGGAGCTGTCATGGATCTGCAGGCAGAGCTCTCTCCCTGCTCCCCCTCTCCTGGATCTGCAGGCAGAGCTCTCTCCCTGTTTTCCAGGCAGAGCTCTCTCCCTGTTTTCCCTCTCCTGGATCTGCAGGCAGAGCTCTCTCCCTGTTTTCCCTCTCCTGGATCTGCAGGCAGAGCTCTCTCCCTGTTTTCCCTCTCCTGGATCTGCAGGCAGAGCTCTCTCCCTGTTTTTCCCTCTCATGGATCTGCAGGCAGAGCTCTCTCCCTGTTTTTCCCTCTCATGGATCTGCAGGCAGAGCTCTCTCCCTGTTTTCCACTATGGATCCACAGGCAGAGCTCTCTCCCTGTTTTCCCTCTCCTGGATCTGCAGGCAGAGCTCTCTCCCTGTTTTCTCTCATGGATCTGCAGGCAGAGCTCTCTCCCTGTTTTCCCTCTCCTGGATCTGCAGGCAGAGCTCTCTCCCTGTTTTCCCTCTCATGGATCTGCAGGCAGAGCTCTCTCCCTGTTTTCCAACATGGATCTGCAAGCAGAGCTCTCTCCCTGTTTTCCCATCTCATGGATCCACAGGCAGAGCTCTCTCCCTCTTTTCCAGGCAGAGCTCTCTCCCTGTTTTCCCATCTCATGGATCTGCAAGCAGAGCTCTCTCCCTGTTTCCCCTCTCCTGGATCCACAGGCAGAGCTCTCTCCCTGTTTCCCCTCTCCTGGATCTGCAGGCAGAGCTCTCTCCCTGTTTTCCCTCTCATGGATCCACAGGCAGAGCTCTCTCCCTCTTTTCCAGGCAGAGCTCTCTCCCTGTTTTCCCATCTCATGGATCTGCAAGCAGAGCTCTCTCCCTGTTTCCCCTCTCCTGGATCCACAGGCAGAGCTCTCTCCCTGTTTCCCCTCTCCTGGATCTGCAGGCAGAGCTCTCTCCCTGTTTTCCCTCTCATGGATCCACAGGCAGAGCTCTCTCCCTGTTTTCCAGGCAGAGCTCTCTCCCTGTTTTCCCTCTCCTGGCTGCACAGACATTTCCTTTCTCTCTCAAATCAGCCGTGCCACTTTTAGCTGCTCTTCCAAGGCTCGGTGCCAACAGGAACATTGGGTCAGCGTGCAAAAAGCCCTGGGAAATCTGCTGGAGCAGCAGGGATGCTCCTGACAGGAGCTGCTGGCACGGGGCTGGCAGTTGGCACCGGGCTGGGAGCGTTTCGCACCAGCTCAGCTCTCCCTCGCCTGTCTTGCACCCTCCCTGACCCCCCTGCTCATTCTCATGCAGTGCAATCCCACCAGAAAAGTCCCAAATCAGCCAATATCATCTCCCTGGTGGCAGAAGGATGCTCAATTCCTGCAAAAAAAAGGAAAAAAAAAAGGACAAAAAAGAAAGAAAAAGCAAAACTCATCAAGTTCACTCTAAATTGTATAAAACTTTTTCATCTCAGAATCTTCACCAGTTCAGGGTTTGCAGGCAGGGGAGGAGTCACAAAATGGACTAAAAGACCTGTCCAGGTAATTAAATTCACTAAAATGTTTAAAAGTTTACCTGGATAATCTCCCTGATGGCAAAAGGACGCTTAATTCCTGCAAAAAAAACCCCCATAATTCAACAAATTCATTCCAAATTCTGCAGAAGTCTTTTTAATCTCAGGAGCTCCACCAATGCAGCATTTGCAGGCAGGGGAGGGGATGAGGAGATGGGATTAAAACACCTGGCCAGATAATTAAATTCACTAAAAAGTAATTAAATTCACTACTGACTAAGTGTTCATCTGAGTCATGTCTCTGGTAGCAAAAAGATGCTCAGTTACTGGGGAAAAAAAACCCACAAAAAATTCACCAAAATTCTTCTAAATTGTATAAAGTGACTTTTTAATCTCAAAAATTCCACTTATGCATGGTTTGCAGGCAGGGGAGGGGACGAGGAGCTGGGATTAAAACATCTGGTGAGGTGATTAAATTCCCCAAAAAAATTTTAAAGTTTGCCTGAATCATCTCTCCGGTAGCCAAAGGATCCTCAATTCCTAGGAGAAAAAAAAAATCAACAAATTCCCTCTAAATTGTATAAAGAGATTTTTAAATCTCAGGAGGGTTTGCAGGCAGGGGAGGTGAACGAGGAGCTGGGATTAAAACATCTGGCCAGGTAATTAAAATAAATCCCTGCCCAAATTTGCACCCCCCAAAGTGCCCCCCCATAATTGGCGGCCCCGTTGAGCGGTGTCACCTCCTCTGCCAGCACTGCTGCCCTGGCTGCCCCCCACACCTGCCCCCCAGAGCCCCCCAGCTCTGCTGCAATTAGGGGGTGACTCTTAATCACGGGGTCCTGCTCCCAGAGCGGGGAAACGCTCCTGCAGCTCACCCCCGCCAATTAAAGATAATTTCAAATGGGAGTAATTGCGCTGGGGCTCTGCAAACTCCTGCAGAGGTCTCGTCCCCGGCAGCTGATGGGTGTGGGGGGGTATTTTGACAAGTTTGGAGCAGATTTCCATGGAATACCAAGGAGCTGCTCTGTTTTCTTTGGAGTCGCTGGTCAGGAAATGGAGATTGTGAAAGGTCAGGCCTGGAAGAGGAGGGCAGGGGTGGAGGTGTCGTCCAAGTCCCGATCCGTGGGGATTTATTTCCACTATAAATCCTTCAGTGCCTTGATTGGGGCTCTCTGGGTGATCCCTGAGCAGGGGAAAGGGAAGGAGTGATCCATTGGGAAGAGTTTTTTGGTGGCTTGCTTTCACTCCCGCGAGGTGACTCCCCCAAAACGTCCCTCTGCTCTCTGGAATCACCCAGAAACCTGGGGAGTCGGGGTTGAGGGACCAGGAAAACTCCAAAAGCTTGGCTGGATCTCCATCCCACCCCGAGCTTTGCGCTGAAACTTTTAATTTACACCACCAGGCTCAAAACCGTGCCGACCGCGCGGCGTCTGCAGGGTCAGCGAGGTGTGAACGCCACCCGGGAGCAGCGGGAGCCTCTCGGGGGCTCGGCGGCCCCGGGAGGGTTTTGTGGCAGGAGAACAGACTGGGATGAGCTCAGATTGTGCCACCTGGTCCCATAATGAGCCATCTGGGAGCACCGCGCCCGGCAGGACCTTCCCTCCCCTCCCCACGCTCCCTTCGCGCTACGGCGCTTCTCCTCCGCCTTTGACAACCCCAAAAACCCCAAAAACCCCAAAAACGGGGCACAGAGCGGAGCCAAAATGCTCAGGGAGTACAAATCCATCCCCTCCAGAGGGAGAACGGCCCTGTGGAACAGGAGGAGCCCAAAAAGACCCTGTCTGCCATGCAGGCCCCTCCCTCAGCTCGCCCCGAAATCATTTGGGGTTGGGTTTCAAAAGATGCTTTTGTTGTGGAAAGATGCTGAGAGAAAACTGGACAGCGATTGGAAATCGCACTTTTATTTCCCTTTTTTGATGTTTAATTCAGTTCAAAATGAGAGCTGATACCGCTGTGTTGTAGCCGCGTTCATGCGCTGCTGCAGGATAAAATTAAATGTATTTATGAGCAGTTGTAGCATCAGGGAGTCTGAAAGCTTTACATTTTTATAGGGAAAATGCAAAATGGAAATAAAAGGTGGGCCAGACTTGCCCAGCTCGCTTAAGAGTTGTCTTTGTGCCTGCAATGTTTCAGAAATGTTGGTACCACCACGGCAGCTCACCCCAAAAACAACTCTGGGGGGCTTCAGGGAAACCAGAAAATGAAATTAAGTATGAAAAAAGAGAGATAAATTAAACATCTCTGAGGTAAATGCAGAGCAGTGCAAACTGAAAGGGCACAACGGGAGAGTTGGATAAAACTTTGAAATCGGTATTTTCTCCTTTTTAAAATTATTGCAAAAAAGAAAATTAGCGAGATTTGGTCTTTATATTTGTTGCAGAGTGATGCTTTTAACGAGGGAATCCAAGAGAAATCACATTTCAAACACGATGAGAGAGGCAGATTTATTTTATCAGGACTCAGACATGCCCGAAGCGACGGCTGGGTGACACGGACGAGCCAGAATGACAGAAACTGCTTTTGGGGGTGATTTTCACACCCAAAATCGCTTGGTTTTGGATGTTTTTTGGGGGTTTTTTTGAGATTAAAAGCCCTGGATGTGCTCAAACACTACAGGACCTTTTTAGGGTGCCCCAGGCAGCGGGGACAGGGCTGTGCCCAGGCAGAGCTGAGGGCAGATGGCACCACGGGCACCGAGCAGAGCCAAAACCATTCCCAGGGCCATTCCTGGTGCCTGTCCAAGCTGCCAGAGGAGTTTATGTTAACATCTTGTGGCTGTCTCCAGCTGCATCTGTCAGCACAGCCCTTCTGGAGACCTTGCTGTGGTGGGGGACAGGGCAGGGGGAAGGAAGAAAGCCATGAAAAAAGAGCAAATAATAAATCTCTGTGAATATCCATAAAACTCCATCATCTTCGCTCTCAAATCCAGGCTCCTCCAGCCTTGTCCGTGCAAAACCTCCCCAGAACCCTTTTGGGGGGCAGCTTTTGAAGTGTTTTTAACACACAGGGAAAGAACACACAAGAGAAATTTGGCACGGAGTTTGGCCCAAGCAGCCAAGTTGGGCATGGAAAAAAAAAAAAGTCGACAATAAAAGGTCATTTCTCGCCAAGTTTTAGTAAGTATTCAATATCTACCTTTTTTCCCTGCTCTTTGCTGAGTTATTGGCCAACTTTATGGAAAACACTGAGGTGGATTTATTATAATTGGGGGTTTTTCTCCTTTTTTTTGGACCGAGCAGATGTTCTCGCGAGCAATAATTGAGTTATGGCAAAAGAGGAGCACAGACAGGGGGTTAAAGGATGCAGCATCCAAAAAAATCCTCTTTTCCACACCATTCTTTAAACTCAAGCGAGCTCCTGAGCTCCAGTGATCTAATCCTGCTGCTATTTATGATTTCTGAAATTATTTATTATAAAGTCTGTCACGAAGTGGAAAATTCCCGGTGCCGATCCCGTTTTGAAGCGGGAATTCAGCGCCGGGCGCCGCGGGTCGGTTGGCACAGCAAACCTGCCGGGGTGAGGAGGGGGATTTTCATGGCATGAGCCTTTCCAGCCCTCGGGATCACAGGGGAGGCGTTGCACAAGCGGCTCCCAGGGCGTTTTTCCAGCTCTGTGGTTGGGTGGCAGCTCCTCTCCGGGATGGCTCCGCTCTGTCCCAACCTGTTCCCACAGGCTCCTTCCTTGCCCCCGGGAATTCCAGGTGGATGGGCTGATTAGGAGCGAGCTCCTGGCTGACGTAGGTTGGGTTTTAAACATCCTGCTCTGCCTCATCCCTACTTTGATTTTCTTTTTTTTTTTTTTTTTGGAAAGGCAGAGTTTAAAAAATCAACTAAAAGGAAATACAGGATATTTTTTCCACCTCTTAAGTGGAAGTGTCCCCATCGTCTTCTGAAGGTTGTGGGGTTTTTGTCTGGATATTCTGGGATATCTGATCTGGAAATGGGCAATTCCATCTTGGATCAGCCCAAAATTCTTGGTGACCTGGAGCAGATCCTGCAGAGAAAGCTGCAGCCTCTGTAATATCCAAATAATTCTGAGATATTTTGGTGCAAGGACACAGATTCTGGATGCTAGATGACCCAAGCTTTGAAAATCTGACCACCCACATGAGACAGAAAAGGAGCTGGGAACAACCAAAAAAAAAGAGATAAAAACCAGATTTGAAGATGAAAAGCAAAAAAGGAACCACAAGCCCAGGACTGACAAGAAGTTTATGAGCTGCAGGTTTGGGCTGAGTTTAAACAAGAAGAGTTTCCTCTCTGCCTCTTGTCAATTAAAGAGGCAATTCCTTTCCAGGTGGAGCAGATATTCTGTTTTCCCATATTCTCTTGGAAAAGTCCTTCCAAATTGAATTTCTTAATTTTTTTTTAACAAGTGAAAATTTTCCCAGGTGCTTTGACTTCCTTACAATTTTCCTTTTGTCATGGAAATAAGAACCTAAAGAAGAAGGACCTAAAATGGATCCATTCCTATTTCTGCTGCTGGAAGCAGCAGCAATGGAAAAAGCAAAATTTACTGTTTGGAGTGACCAGCTTTTTATGGAACAGAAAATATTCCTGGCCAAAGGAATTGTGCAAGGGGTGCTTTCCCTCCAGGAACGGAGAGAACTCATGGCAGAGTCAGCTCCAAACCCCTGGTGGCTGAAGGGATGGGATGGGATGGGATGGGATGGGATGGGATGGGATGGGATGGGATGGGATGGGATGGGATGGGATGGGATGGGATGGGACAGCAGAGCCCATCCAGCTGTCAGGGCTGTCCCTTGTGAATCCAGGAGTCTCCATCCATGGATTTGGCTCCTCATGGTACTGGACCAGCTCTGGCTCCCAGGGGTTCACAACCCAACAAGCCTTGGCAAACCCAACCTGTGCAAGGCGGGTGTGGCCATCCCTAATTCCAGCCCTTGGGAAGGACCTCCATGAGCTCACACAGCAGGCCCATGGGAAGTCCACCCCATGCTGCTCAGATGGATTTGGGAGCTGGCACGGCTGGTTCCGAGCCCCAGGAAAATAAACACGGTGAGTAACGCCCGAGTCACGCTGGATGAGGCTTGTGGGGACTTGAGCTGGGACAAATCCCTGGGTGATGCCACCAGAGCCTCAAGGAATTGTCTCAGGTGATGCTGACGATGCTGCACTCCATGAGTTCATCTGGAGAAACACCTACAAGTGAGGCCATGGGAATATCATCTGAAAATCCAAGTTATCCCTGAGGCTTTGTCATCCCAGAGAGCTGCCATGGTGCCCTCAGCACTCACCACTGAACTGGCTGGCCATAAAGCTGTCCCCCAAGCCAGTATAAACCAGTATAAACCAGTTTATTGTGGTTGTTCTATGTCATGTTCAGGTTTTAACTGATTTGCATCAGAGGGAGTGGTTTATGTGAAGTTGCTAAAAACATTTTACGGTTGGAAAAGCGTTTGATGGTTGGATCTAGTGATCTTGGAGGTCTTTCCAACCTTAACAATTCCATGGTTCACAGTGGTCCAAGAGTCTTGGATGGATCTCCTGAAGAGAATCCAGCCCCTCACTCATCCCTTGGGATGAGGGGACTCCAAGTCTTTCCCAGGTGTGAGACCCCCGAAGATCACTGGGACATCTCACCTGGACCAAGAATCTGGAGCCTCCCAGCTTTTCTGAGTCACTGTCACCATCTCAAGCCACATCAGAAGGGAATTTCTTCATTCCCTTCGTCCTTCAGCAGGGGTCTGTCACTCCTGTTTGGAAACACTCGGCGACAGTGCCATTTTTATGGACCTCAGGCTGGGTTAGACCTGGAGAAAGATCACCGACTTCAGAATTCATAAATGGCTTTGGGGAGTGAAGGTCTGAGCACCCCCAGCTGCTCCAGAGCCACTCCAAATCTTTGTGCTCCGCCTTTGCCAGCGATAAATTAAAAAGGACGGACTCAGCTGAGGACAAAATGTAATTAAACATCGACATTCCAAAGGAATTACCGAGAGCTGGGTGACTAAATCCCGCTGCTGATCTGGACCTAAACCTGGAGCAGGATGCAACAGATTGAGAGGTGCACACACCTTTGCCAGCGGGTTACACAATCCCACACTCCTACGGCTTCCAAGAACATCTCCAGCCCTGGCTGCTGCTCCCATGGCATCACCAGGAGGTGCTCACTTGTTCCAGACGGTGAAAGTGGCACAGGCTGGAAGTTTCCCATGAGGAATGAGGCTGATCCGTGCGTCACCCGACAGCCCTCGCCCACACGGGGCACTGCCAGCGTGGCACTAAATTTAGGACTGCACACACAAACCTGTGAGCAGGCACCACAGCTTTCCCTAAAAACGAGGTGCTCCTCAGCAAGGGTCGCTTGCTGATCACTGTTGAAGGCAGGATTGTTCATTTTCTCAGTGATTGTTGCTCTGTGTCTCCCGTGCCTGCTTGGATTTTTGCACCGAGCCCTGCAAAAATCCTTGTCAGCTGTGTTTGTTGCTCAAATATAAAAAGGGGGAAGTGTGGAGGGGCTTGACAGCTGGCCTGCAAGCAAAGCTGAGTTCATAGAAGAAATAACAATTGATGATTTTCGAGTTTATCCATAGCAAGGAAGAAGGCCATCAGCATGGAAACCGATTAGAAAAATACCTGAACATTTTTGTAAGCTAAACTACGTGCAAAAGTAGATGTGTACACGTGCCTTATTAAATTTCTGTAAAGCTTTTGCCAATTATATTGACATTAATTGCTTTGCACCAATAATGTTATTGTGATGTAGTTAATGACTTAAGATCACACTTTGTGAAGAGTATATAAGCTGGAGAACACGCAGAATAAAAAACCTTTTCCTTCTTAGACCCTGATCACGTGTTTGTCACATCCAGCCCAACAGTGACAGAGGCTGATCCGTGTGCCACCCCACAGTCCTCCCCACACGTGGCACTGCCAGCGTGGCACTAAATTTAGGACTTGCACACACGAGCCTGTGAGCAGGCACCACAGCTTTCCCTAAAAACCAGGTGCTCCTCAGCAAGGGTCACTTGCTGATCACTGTTGAAGGCAGGATTGTTCATTTTCTCAGTGATTGTGATTGTTGCTCTGTGTCTCCCTTGTCTGCTTGGGTAGGAGCCTCTGTTCCACCTGGAGAAGAAAAAATCCTGCACCTAATCTCAGTCAATTCAATTAAAACCAGGCCCTGCTCTTGGAAGCTGCCAGCAGAGCTCCTGAGAGGAGAAGAGCAAAGAAAAATGTAAAAGAGAAACACAAAAAATGAAAGATATTCAGAGGGAAAGAGATGCTGAATGGCAAGAAGGGAGTTAATGAGAGCCAGAAACACCCGTTGGAGAAATGTTGATTTTATTTAGCATTAATTGCAGGAAAGAGCCTATAAAGTGTGGTAAAAAATTATTAAGTACCACTCTGCAATGCCAGCTTTGTGCCAGCCATCCCCACGAAACAGGTGTATTATTCCTAGTTCCCAAGGTATAAATAAATAATTGCTTTTCCACATCTTTTTTTTTTTCTTTTTTTTTTATGGTGGCATTTCATTATTTTTTACTGCCATATTGTTATGGCTCCAGTTCCAATTCCAGAGCGGATCTGGGTGGGAACACGTGCGCCTGTGCACGTAGGGATGTGTCCTTGGGCTGGCATGGGGCAGCAGGGACAGCAGGGAGGTGGCTCAGGTGGCAGCTGTCGCCAGCAGGGCACTCCAGACACTTCTCCTGAGGGAGGGATTTTGGGGGGATATCCCCCTGCTTCACCCCAGCATCATCTCAGCCCTGAAAAAAAATGATTAAATAAATAATTCCTAAAAAAAGATATGCCAAAATCAGGCCTTGAGCTTCAAAAATTGGAGTGAGAGCCTGGAAAAACTCCCAGGGACAGTTCAGCAAAAAAAAGGATAAATGGGAAGGGATTTGTGGAGTGAAATGGGAAGGACTGACATGGGAATGATCAGAGTGGGAATGATCAGAGTGGGAATGATTAATGTGGGAATGATGAGAGTGGGAATGATCAATGTGGGAATGATCAGAGTGGGAATGATCAATGTGGGAATGATCAATATGGGAATGATCAATGTGGGAATGAATGATCAATATGGGAATGTTCAGAGTGGGAAGGATCAATGAAGGAATCATCAGAATGGGAATGATCAGAGTGGGAATGGATCACTGAGAGAATGATCAATATGTGAATGATCAGTGTGGGAATAACCAATGAGGGAATGATCAATATTGGAAGGATCAATGTGGGAATGAATGATCAATATGGGAATGATCAGAGTGGGAAGGATCAGAGTGGGAAGGATCAATGTGGGAATGATCAGTGTGGGATTGATCAGAGTGGATTGATCAATGTGGGAATGATCAATGAGGGAATGAATGATCAATATGGGAATGATCAATGTGGGAATGATCAGTGTGGAGTGTGGGAATGATCAGAGTGGGAATGGATCAATGTGGGAATGAATGATCAATGTGGGAATGATCAATGAGGGAATGAATGATCAATCTGGGAATGATCAATGTGGGAATGATCAATGAGGGAATGAATGATCAATATGGGAATGATCAATGTGGGAATGATCAATGAGGGAATGTCCAGGGGAGCCTGGCGTGGCCCACCTGTGCCCAAGGAGCCATTTGGATGTCAGGGATGCAGAGCTGGGGTTTCTGTGTCTCCTCTTTGCATGTTTTGGGGTCAGAAAAGGAAAGCAAACCCTGGATTCCACCCCGATTTCGTTTCCCCTCACGATCTGCCCGGGATTGTTCCACCAAGGCTCCGACACGGAGCCCCAGCCAAGCACAGATCCCACTTTTGCTGGGCAACATTTCTATCAGCATTTTGGGGCTGTTCCACCCAGCCTCTCGCCCCTCCCAAGGAGACCTGGCGGGGAGATAAGCCCTGGAAGCGTTTTCCCCGCTCCAGACGGGGCCACCAAAGACGCCGGGGGAAGCAATGATTCCCTGGAAACGCCTCGGTCCAAGCTGTGACCTGGAACCGTGGGCTCTGCAAACACCCATAAATCTCCAGCTCACGTCCAAAGCCCTGCAAGGTTCAGTGCAAACAGCAAAGCTGCCAGGGAATCCAGGCTGAGCTTTACTCCAGCCCCGCGCTGATTTATGGCCTCAGGTGGAAACTCTGGTGGAACACGGCGGGTCCGGCCCCAAAGCCCAGGGCGGGTGGTGGCCCCAGCCCAGGGGTGGCTTCGTGGTGTCCTTTGAGCCAGGACACGGCTCAAAACCACCCCAGCAACCTCTGGTCACCTACCAAAACACCCCCACAGACAGCAGGACACGCCATTAGTTGTGTGTCCTAAAAAAAGAGAGGGGAGAGGGAATGTTTCAGTCCCAAAATTCCAATTTTTCTGCTCTCTGCTGGCAAAGCTGCCCCCAGCCAGGAGCAGGGATCATCATCCCTGCAGAGCATTAATGAGGCCATTCCCTCTCCTTTCTCTGATCCTCATTATCTATCTATACCTCAGCTTGGAAAATTAATAATAATAATTACAATAAATGAATAATGATGGTAATTAGGGTAAGATGCCAGGTGACACGGCCTGGATGAACTCTGACCCGCCAAGGGGCCACTGCTGCACATCCCTGGCAACATCCAGACAACCATCCTCATCCAGGCCTGGAATTCTGAGTTCTTAATGAGTTTAGCTGGAAATTAATGGGCGAGGGAGGAGATTTCTGCACCGGGAGTGTTCAGGGAGGCAGCCGCAAAGAGCTGCTCGGCTCCACAGCTGGAACATCTGTATCCCATCCCCTTGCCAAGCTCCTCTTTTTTCCACCGCTCTCCACACCCCCTCCACGTGCACGTAAATCTCCAAAGGGAAGCACAGCATCAGGAGCTGTGGCCAGGAGGTGATGCAGGCACCCCGCCACGGCAACACCTGCCACACACAGCGGCTTTTCCAGCCCAGATCCCCTCCTGGGCCAGGCTCCCAGGGGATCTGCCAGCAGCCCTGAGCCAATAAACCACAGAGCAGACTGTGCACAGCACCCTGGAGGGGTTTGGATCACCAGGAATTGAGAAATGGGCACTTGGCTGGAGATTCTGGGGGATTGGAGAAGGTGATGCTGGGTGTGCAGCAGCTTTTCCAGCCCAGATCCCCTCGTGGGCCAGGCTCCCAGGGGATCTGCCAGCAGCCCTGGGCTAATAAACCACAGAGCAGACTGTGCACAGCACCCTGGAGGGGTTTGGGTCACCGGGAATTGAGAAATGGGCACTTGGCTGGAGATTTTGGGGACTGGAGAAGGTGATGCTGGGTGTGCAGCAGCTTTTCCAGCCCAGATCCCCTCAAGGTGCGGGCTCCCAGGAGATCTGCCACCAACCCCGAGACAATAAATCATGAAACAGACTGTGCACAACACCCTGGAGGGGTTTGGGTCACCAGGAATTGAGAAATGGGCACTTGGCTGGAGATTTTGGGGTACAGATTTTGGGGAATGGAGATTTTGGGGGGTGGAGAAGGCAACTCTGGGTGCGCAGCAGCTTTTCCAGCCCAGATCCCTTCAAGGTGCAGGCTCCCAGGAGATCTGCCACCAACCCTGAGCAAATAAACCACAGAGCAGACTGTGTACAACACCCTGGAGGAGTTTGGGTCACCAGGAATTGAGAAATGGGCACCTGGCTGGAGATTTTGGGGACTGGAGAAGGTGACTCCGGGTGTGTGGTGGCTTTTCCAGCCCTTGTGGTCCAGGCTTCCACTAAATCTGCTGATGGCTCTGAGCTAAAACATCAAAACCAGACTGTGCACAGCACCCTCGAGGGGTTTGGATCACCAGGAATTGAGAAATGGGCACCTGGCTGGAGATTTTGGGGACTGGAGAAGGTGACTCCAGGTGTGCAGCTTCTCCAGAATTTTCCCCCACCCCTGCTGAGTGCTGTCCCTGCCTTCAGGTGGAGATGCTCCAAAAAAACCTCTCTGACACCGAACAGGTGTAATTCACAGCAGAAGTGAGAAATCCATCACCTTATAGCAAAAAGGAGCTCTTCAGGCAGACAGAACCTAAGGCACCCTCCTGATTTTTCATGGATTTCTTACCCATGGACACAAAAAAGCTGCTTGTGCCCAGCTCTCGTTAAAGCCTGACGTGTCCATCCTAATCCAATCAAGCTTTGTCACAAAAATAACCCAAAGGTTTCCTTCCCCCCTCCCCACCAGAGCAAAGCCAGAGAGATTCCCAGCTCTCCTCAGAGGGAAAACCAACCCTGCACTGAAAGGGTTTCTGCAGGACCCACCTTGTAAAAGAAATGAGATTGGTAAATGAGGCTTTTACCTCTTTTTTTTTTATTATTTTTCATTTTTTTGGTAAATCCAAGCGAAGGCAGGAGAGTGACGAGGACCTGGGAGAGCGTGTGTGCCGTGGAATATTCCTGCAGCACTCGGGGCTGTGGTTTATTTTACTGGTGGTGACTAGTTCAAGCCACGTTTAGTCAATAAATCTGAGATGTGAGGTCACCCCTGTCTGCATCCCTCACAGCTGGGCTGTAACCTTTTCACTGGAGTCTGCCTCAGTGGGGAGTCCCCATAAAAGCTGAACCAGGGCCAGCATCCCCTGCCCGTGCTGGGGGACCAGGGAGCAGCAGGGAGACGGGGAGGGCTCGGGGCTTTGCTGGTCCTTCCTCTCCCCGTCTGCCAGGGAGTCTGGGCTGCCCCGTGGGTAAGGGATGGAGCAGCACATCCCACATCCCGTCCCTTCACAGGGGGGTTGCCTGGTTTTCACACAGAAATGGGCCAAAAAGCAGATTTCCTCCTGTTTCCTGCCTTACAGAATGAACCTGGGTCAAACTTCTCCAAATTGTTCCTTTTTTAACATAAATTAATCTTACTTTATAAAGGTAATTCTCCTTTTTCTTCTTCCCACCTTACAGAACCTGGGTCAAACATCTCCAAATTTTTCCTTTTTTTACATAAAATAATCTTACTTTATAAAGGTAATTCTCCTTTTTCTGTCTCCAGCCTTACAGAACAAACCCGGGTCAAACATCTCCAAATGTCACTTTAATTAAAATTAAACTTAAAATTAATCTCACTTTAAAAGGTAATTCTCCTTTTTCTTCTTCCCATCTTACAGAACGACCCTGAGTCAAACATCTCCAAATTGTTCCTTTTTTTACACAAATTAATCTTACTTTATAAAGGTAATTCTCCTTTTTCTGCTTCCCTCCTTACAGAACAAACCTGGGTCAAATATCTCCAGGGGGTTAATTGTTCCTTTTTTTACTCACTTTAATTAAAATTAAACTTAAAATTAATCTTACTTTCTAAAGGTAATTCTCCTCTTTCTGCTTCCTGCCTTACAGAACAAACCTGGGTCAAACATTTCCAATTTTTTCCTTTTTTTACATAAATTAATCTCACTTTATAAAGGTAATTCGCCTTTTTCTGCTTCCAGCCTTACAGAACAAACCTGAGTCAAACATCTTCAAATTTTTCCTTTTTTTTACATAAATTAATCTCACTTTAAAAGGCAATTCTCCTTTTTCCAAGCAGCTTTCCCTCACTGCTCTGCTTCGGGCTGAGGTTCCTGAGCTGTTCAGAGGGAGCACCCCTGATTCCAGCAGCAAACCTTCCCCCCAGTGTGTGATGCCAGGAGAGCAAAGTTTCTGCGAATGTCCCAAGGAAAACTGGGGACAAACAGTGCAGGATGGTCCCAATAAAAGTGGGAATGCCTGGGGCATGCTCAGCTCTGCCCCTGCCCTGACTGGAAGGATCCAAGGGATCGTCAGGAGTCGTTCCCGTCCCCACCCTGGTGCCCATCCTGGTGCCCATCCTGGTCCCTCCCAGGCTCCAGAGCTGGTGGCCACCATCCCCGAGCGATGGGAAGGGAGCTGGGCCCGGTCCAGGTGTCCAGGGACTGGCCAGGGATGGAATTTGGGAATGGATATGGTGGGAAGAGCCAGGGAAGAGGAGCTCAGAGCAGAAGGGAGAGGCCAGGGTGGGGAACCAGCTGTGGAGCAGACCCTGCTGCTTCCCAGCAGCTCTGCCCGTGGTGCTGGGAGCTCAGCTGGCTCCTCCTGCCCTGCAGAGCCAGGAAGGAGCTCCCCAGCCCCTCCAGGCACTGCCCAGAGTCTCCAGGAGCAGAGCCGGGCAGGAGCAGCCCGGAGCTGCTGCCAGGGCTGGGGCAGTGCCCCGAGGGCCAGCCTGGCTCTCCCTGCTGACCCCAGGGCATGGGGGCGGCTCCTCCCAGCTCTGCTGGAGCCTCCAAAGCCAGAACCTCTCCTGGAGCTGCTCCCAGCTGCCCTTCATGGGGCTGTAAAACCATGGGGTCATGGATGAGGCTGGCAGATGTTGGCTGGCGTCAGCCTCTGACACCTCCATCCCATCTCCACCCCATCTCCATCCCACCTCCACTGCACCTCCATCCCCCCTCCATCCCCCCTCCATCCCATCTCCATCCCACCTCCACTGCACCTCCATCCCACCCCAATCCCCCCAATCCCACCTCCATCCCCCCTCCATCTCACCTCCATCCCACCTCCATCCCACCTCCAACCCCCCGCCATCCCTACTCCATCCCAGCTCCATCCCAGCTCCATCCCAGCTCCATCCCACCCCAATCCCACCCCAATCCCATCTCAATCCCAGCTCCATCCCACCTCCATCTCACTCCAATCCCATCTCAATCCTAGCTCCATCCCACTTCCATTCCACCTCCATCTCACTGCAATTCCACCCCAATCCCACGTCCATCCCACCCCAGTCCCACCCCATCCCACCCCATCCCACCCAATCCCACCTACATCCCACCTCCATCTCACCCCAATCCCACCCCATCCCAGCTCCATCCCACCCCATCCCACCTCCATCTCACCCCATCCCACCCCAATTCCACCCCAATCCTACCCCATCCCACCTCCATCTCACCCCATCCCACCTCCATCTCACCTCCATCCCACCTCCATCCCAACCCCAATCCCACCCAATCCCAGCTCCATCCCACCTCCATCCCAGCTCCATCAAAGATGGAATTGCAGCAGCGCCTGAGCAGAACGGGATGAAGAAGGAAATAAACCATCCCTAATTTGGAGCCCCCCAGCCCAGCCATGCTCAGAGGCACAAACCCCCCCTGCAGCACCCTCACCCACCCCCCAAACCCTCCCCAGCCCCCCTGGCACCCGGGGCTGTGCCCCACACCATCACCAGAGCCCACAACAAGGTGGCCACTCGTAATGCTGGGCCCAGGGACAAGAACAACAGGAACCAGCCCTGCTCCCACCCACTGAGCGCAGCCAGTGTGTCACCCTCCTCTGTGTCATGGCTGTAAAAATATCTCTAAAAAGATCTCTTTTTTTTTCTCTCTCTCTCTTTTTTTCCCCTTTTCTTTCCCTATTTATTTATATTTTTGAAGGCCTGACTCGGCCAGGTGGAAAAAGTTTGCATCAGAGCCGGGGCTGAGGATGGTGACGGGCGTCTGCTGGTTTGACGCGAAACGGGAGGGAAAAGGGAAAAGAAAAAAAAAATAAAAAGGGAACTTTGCAATTCCGTGTGCTGTGCCCAGAGGTGTGGCCACTGGCACAGCTGAGCCTAAACCACACAGACAGATCCTCGGGGAGCTGCTTCCAGTGGGAGCACACAAACAGGGGTGCAGCCAGGATTTTACAGGAGCAGAGGGATCAGGAGTCCATTGAAGGGCTGAAATAGAATTTGCTCCTCCTGAGGGCTTCCACTCCGGGTTGGTCGCTTTGCCCAAAGCTGTGTGGGGAGCTGGCAGCTGTGGGTGACAATTTGGATATGCAGGTTGATCCAGGGAGTTTGGGATCTGCTCCTGTGGGAGCAGGAAGGGGAAAGCTGCATCAGCCCTGAGAGGAACGGGGGATTTGTCTTTCCAAACCAGCTGTGGCTCTGCTGGTGGATAAAACATAAAACCAGCACTGGGAGAGAAAAGAAACAATGGGAAGGATTCCACTGATTGATGGATGGAAAAAGATATTTGCTTTTACAAATAAACTGCAGGTTTGCTGATAAATGAAATTAGACATTGAAAGATGAAAGAAACAATGAGAATTCCATAAGAATTACAAATGAAAAGGGAGGGTTGTACATTAGAGGGGAATCTCTGGGATCAGGTGTTCTGGGGAGTCTGAACCTCTCAGGTACCTCAGAAATGGGGAAAGAGGGAAGGGAAATGTGGCTGGAAATTGGGATAAAAAGGAGGCAGCATACTCTAAAAACTGGAGAGACCCCAGGGGATGCCCCATGGCCTCTCCTTTATTGGAATAAAGTCACAGGGCTGCTCTGTCTCCTGTTTGCACAGAAACCTCTGGTGTTTGTGGATTAATTTTCCTGACAGCCCCAACCAACCAAACCCAGCACCACCCCGAGGTCCATCTCACATTCCCCACCCTTTCCCACCTTTTCACTGCCTCCAGTCCTTTCTTTCCTTCCCAAAAACCAATCCTGCAAGTGCAGAGCTCCAACCTAGAGCATCCCCAAAGAGGCAGCAGGAGCAAGGCAGGAAAATGGGTTTGAAGAAGAGCCAGGAGCAAACAAGGAAAGGTTCAGACCACCTGGGGAATTTTACCAGTCCAGGATCAGGAATCCACAACAACGGAAGCACAGGGGAGAGAAACAATTCTGGGTAAAATAAAGCTTGAATGCCCCGATGTTCCCCTTGTCTGCCCTACCAGCCTTGCCAAAATGACTTTAAATCCACAATTTCGAAGGATAATTGCACTTTTTACAGGAGGAGTTGGAGCAGCGGAGCCAGGTGTGGGGAGGCTTCATCCCCACTCCCTTGAAATTCCCCTTCTGGAGGAGATTTTTCCTTCCTAAAGCATCATGGAGCAGCTTGAATTTCTGGATTTCATATTTAATTGTCTTTATAAACTTCTTCAGAATGAATCCCCTATTTTTTTCGCCTTTTCCTTTCACACAGGCTCAGAGATTGCCAGAAAATTTGGGTTTTCTGCCTTTCTTCATCTCATTCCTCATCCCTTTGGGCTTCTCCCCATCATTCCCACCAACACTGCTCTCCCAGGTGCAGGAACATCCTTCCCTCTGCAGAAAACACCCTTGAAATTCACGGCTGAGACAATCCCAGCTCCAATTATCACATTTTAGGGCTGGGTTTTGAGGTTTTGGTTGGGTTTTTTTCAGCAGGACAACAGCAGAGCCGCAGACAACCACCTAAAAGCATTTCAGTGCTACTGGAGCGCTCTTGTCACCACGTGGGACGTGCCAAGCCGCAGGAGATGTGACACAGCCACAGCTGCATCCCCATGGAAATTCATCCCTGAACCCCCAGGAGCTGTGGCTGGATCCCAGCCCCACCAGGCACTAAAATGCCCAAATTCAACACAATTTTGTCTTGCCCGACACAAAACACCAAGAGCTGGACGGTTTTGTTCCCGCCATCCCTTCAGGGTAATTTAATCCCACAGGATTTGGGTTTGGAGTCTATTTTGGAGTCTTTTTCCAGCACGGGAAGAGGATAATAACAATGCAAAGGGAAGCCCTGAGCTTCAAATCTCACCCCTTCATTTTTTTCCCTTCTCCTTTCCCAGCAGCCTGGGACACCAAATCCAGGCTCTTGGCTGCTGAGGGCAGGAAAAACCCCGGGAATGGTGCCCCAAATCCGTGCTGTGGCTTTGGGGAGGTTCAGTGGCCGAGCTCATTTGGGGCCTTTTCCTGTTTTTCCACGGCAGGTAGAGCACAGAGGGAAGTGCTGGGAATTTGGATATATTAAAATATACATGCTGAAGTGTAAACGTAAGTATGCATATGAATATGAATATTCATATAATTAATATGTATACATATAATTGTAACTATAATGATGGGTAGAAATATAAATAAATATACATATACATATACATATACATAATATCAATATAGAACTAGAACTAGAACTAGAACTAGAACTAGAACTAGAACTAGAAATAGAAATAGAAATAGAAGTAATATACATGTATAACTATAACAATGAGTATAAATAAATATAACTGTAACTGTAACTGTAACTGTACTGTAACTGTAACTATAACTATAAATATAACTATAAATATAAATATAAATAACCCCTATAAATATACATATACATATACAATAACCCCTATAAATATACATATACATATACAGATACATATACATATAATTAATATATATAACTATAACTGTACATATAAATATAAATATAAATATAAATATAAATATAAATATAAATATAAATATAAATATAAATATAAATATATATAAATATAAATATAAATATATGTATAAATATACGTATATATATATATGTATAATTAATATATATACGTTTAAGTGTAACTATAACAATGGGTGTAAATATAAAGAAATAGAAATAGAAATTAGAAATAATAGAAATAGAAAGAACTAGAACTAGAACTAGAACTAGAACTAGAACTAGAAATAGAAATAGAAATAGAAATAGAAATAGAAATAGAAATAGAATAGAAATAGAAGTAGCTGTGTGCATCCTGCCTGTGTGCACACTCTCCATGCATGCACACTCACGCTACAAACACGTGTAACATCCACGTCTGCTCGATGAACCCCAAGGGCAGCGATCCCCAGCGTTCCCTTCCCCGCTATTTTCTGTTTTTAGAACCCAGTTCACTGTCAGTGCCCCTGGCTGAGCCAGAGCCGTGCCCAGCTCCAGCCCGGCACCTCAGGCTCACCGCAGAGCCAGCCCCAGCAATTTCCCAGCTGGGACCGAGCAGGGCTGCTCGGATCTGCTCCCAAAATTCCTAAATCAGGGAAACTCCGCTTCTGAAGCAGCACCTTTGGGGGAGCCTGCCTGGAGGGGCCTCACTGGAATATCCGTCCCAGCTCCCCTCTGCAGAGCATCTGTGCAAATAAACACTTCCAGCAGCTGCCCTTCCCTCCCTGCCTCCCTCCAGGAGGGGATTCCGGACGGGCTACAACATCTGGGAGCAGCCAGGCTCAGCATCGCCGGCACGGAGCTCGAAAATGCGTTTCACCATGCGGGCAGGGACTGCAGCACCCCTCGGTGCCGGCACCAGCATCCATCCGAGCAGCGGGGACCGCAAACGGGACGGGGCCAGGCGCTAATTGGATTGCTGCTCTCATTAGGGCACGGGGGAAGGGCGGCAGAGCATCTGGGGGGGATTTACAGAGCTGCAGGAGCGGGGAAATCTTCCCTGGAGGGAGCAGGGCTCACCCGGTCCCAGGGGATCCGTGGAATTTCACACCAGGATGGGTGGGATGGGATCAAACATTGCAGGGTTCATCTGATCCCAGGGAATCCGTGGAATTTCACATCAGGATGGGTGGGATGGGATCAAACATTGCAAGGTTCACCCGAGGCAATCCATGGATATTTCACACCAGGATGGGTGGGATGGGATCAAACATTGCAGGGTTCATCTGATCCCAGGGAATCCATGGATATTTCACATCAGGATGGGTGGGATGGGATCAAACATTGCAGGGTTCATCTGATCCCAGGGAATCCATGGATATTTCACACCAGGATGGATGGGATGGGATCAAACATTGCAGGGTTCATCTGATCCCAGGGAATCCGTGGAATTTCACACCAGGATGGATGGGATGGGATCAAACATTGCAGGTTCACCTGGTCCCAGTGAATCCATGGATATTTCAAATGAGGATGGATGGGTTATAATCAAATATCCCCACAGCATCTCAGGGATGGAAAACTTCCTTGGAGGGGAGCAGGGCTCACCTGATCCCAGGGAATCCATGGATATTTCACACCAGGACAGATGCAATGTGATCAAACATTGCAGGATTCACCCAAGGCAATCCATGGATATTTCACACCAGGATGGGTGGGATGTGATCAGACATCACCTCCCTTCCCCACAGCATCCCAGGGATGGGGACAGCCCCCCAGGGGAGGTGACCTCCGGCTCCTTTCTCCTCCCAGGCCCTGGATCCCACAGGGCTGAAGGAAGCAGCACCCCCAGAGCTCGCTGGAGGAGCCTCAGGAAGCTCCAGAGGGTTCTCCACCTCAGAAATGAGAGCTGTGGTCCCAGCAAGCAGAGGAACAGCCTGTCAGCAGCCAGGTGAGGCTCATCCCTGCGGCCAGAGGTTCCAACATTCCCAGAGTGAAGCAGTGAGGCTGCTCAGGAGCACCACCAGCTGCTGGGGGAGGAAAAGCCTGGGCAAGGGGAGCCCCCCAAAAAATGCTCTGCTTGTTCTGAGCCCCTCAGCAGCACCCCCAGAGCCACCAGGCTGGGACTGAGGGGTGCCCCAGGCTCTGTGGTCACCCCAGCCCAGCTCCTTGGTGACGTTCCCAACAATCAGCCACGGCCCCGAGGAGCTCCCAGCAATTCCACCCCTCAGCAGACCCAGCTTTCCAGCAGCATTTCTGCTGCCCACAAGTGTTTTCCTCCAGCTGGTTCAAAACCAGGGCTGGAAAAGCAGCAGCTGGGTGTGAGAGGGTGGGAGCAGCTCCTGCTCCATCCAGCTCCGAGGGTGACGCTGCTGTTCTCACCCACACACCTCGGGATTGTGCCTTGGCCCCCTCCCAGAGGGGCTCCCAAGCTGCTTTTTCCTTTCTCTTGAGCAATCTGGGGTTTGCTGGGTGTTCTCAGAGGAGGGGATGAGGGCTCAGCACGTTTTTGGAAGGGTTGGAAGCAAGCCTTGGGTTTGGAACAGAATTGGGAAAGGAGCCCTCAGCAGTCACCAGCACTTTCTCCTATACCGAGGCAAAAAAAAAAAACCAAAATGAACTAAAATTTCACAGAGGTGGCACAAACAGAGTGGAAAGAACAAATGCTGAGGGGGGGAAAAAACCAGACCAAACCACAAGAGCTGCAAGGCAAAGTGGCTCTAGAAAAAGGCTGGAGCTGAAGTGTGTGATTCAGAGTGTCAGAGGTTCAATACTATTGCCTCCAATTTAAATCACTCCTGAAAGAAGTGCAGAAAAAAAAAGGTGATGAAAGGGGCCTAACGCTGTTCCCTGCTCAGAAAAACACAGCCCACTTGTGCCCTGTGGGGAAGTTTTGCATTTTGGCCAGACAGGGCCCTTCTGGAGCCTGAGCTTGTTTTGCAGAGTTGGAGTCACCAGCGGGGAAAGGCTCCCAGCCCCGAGGAGGATGAGGAGCAGCAGCTCCTGGAGGAAGGCAGCACAGCTGGGGTCACACCCCAACTCTCAGGGCTTTAGCTGCTCACAGGGACCCCGAGATGCCTTGGAAAGTCTCTTTTCCCAGCCCAGCAGTCAAAGAAGGAGTCAGAGCTCTGCAGTTCTCGTTCTCAAGGCTGTTGATTGTTTCTCATCTATAAAATTCTTTCTCTGGCTTGCTGAGGTCCGTTCAGCAGGACAGGGCAGCTCTGACTCTGACCCTCATCCATGGAGAAAGTTTCCTAAACTCCAGAATAGACTGGAACCCACAAAAGTGTGCAATAGATCATTGAGAGCAGTGTAGGGGTGAGAGAAATTGAAGGTTTGGGGTTTTTAGTGTGTTGTGGGTGGCAGCAGGATGGAGGGCACAGGGTGTCACCCTGGGCTGCTTCTTCGTGCTGCTCCTTCCTCCTTCTCCATGGGTTTGGGTGGCATTTTGTAACTGGATGGAAAAGTCCCCATTGGGGCTCTGTGGGATCAGTTATTGGGTTAAAAGGGAAATAATCCAGGTGTCAGCTCTTCATTGGACAGTTTAGTCTTAAAAAATCTTGTACCAAGAACTTGTTGGCCATTTTGTGCCTTCTAATGGAAAGCTGCAGAACTCAGAGCAGTGAGACTGTTTTACTGATAAGAAATAATAAACACTGGAGTCTGAACATGAATTATCATCTCAAGTGCCTTCAGTCCAGACCCAGAGAAATCCAAAACTGGGACTGCCACACTTCTACTCCATGGGTTTGGGTGGCATTTTGTAACTGGGTGGAAAAGTCCCCATTAGGGCTCTGTGGGATCAGTTATTGGGTTAAAAGGGAAATAATCCAGGTGTCAGCACATTGGACAGTTTTAGCTTTAAAAGCCCTTGTACCAAGAGATTGTTGCCCATTTTGTGCCTTCTGATGAAAAGCTGCAGAACTCACAGCAGTGAGACTGTTTACTGATAGAAATTATTAATAAACACCTGAGTCTGAACATGAATTATCATCTCAAGTGCCTTCAATCCAGACCCAGAGACCCCCAGAACTGGGACTGCCACAGGGGGGTTCTCCTCAGGATCCAGGCCCACCCAGAACATTCCTGTGGGAGATGCTGGCCAGGCAGCCCTCCAGGGGATCCTGGAGCCAGGATCAGTGGGGTTCTCCCTGCAGGACGTGAGATCCCAAATCCAGCCCTGCCAGGACCGCACCAAACCTCCACAGAGGGTGGAAAACCCAGGATCCACAGACCAGAGGGCTTCCCACTCACATTTAAAGAAAAAGGGGGGCAAAAAAGGGGGAAAAAGGAAATAAATGTCATTTTCCCTGCACTACTCTTGCACCTCATGCACCAAGCTGGGCTTGAGAACCTCACCTGAGCTGGGATCACCCAGTCACTGCGCTCAGCCTTGGGTTTTAAGCTCAGCATGAGGTTTTATTATCATCCACCTCCTTTGTGAGCCAGGCCAGAGACTTTTCTGCTGCCGTATCCAAACAAAAACTTGCGGTTAAGCCTGCCAAAAACTCCTCCGTGGATGTTCCCTCCGTGTCTGGAAGGAGAGAAATGCACAATAAACACCCTGAGCTGACAGGGCCGTGGATTTGGGGTGTCCCTGTGCATGTGGGACTCGTCCCCAAAGATAATTTTAACAATTTCTCCTGCTTTTTTTTTTTTTTTGCTTTTTTTTTCTTTAATTTTCCCCCTCCTGCTTATGCAGTGAGTTCCTAATATCCTGATTGGAACCAGATTTGCATGAATTAGGAGTCGAAATTGGAGCAGCGACTGCTGTGCAGAGGATGTAAAGGGAATAAAATGAATGGGGTATTAACCTTCAACCGCTGAATATTAATCAGCGTTTCACAAAAAAGAAAATACAGAGGCTGCCACACTAAATATTTTTAGCATTTATTGACGGGCTTGATTTCCTCTCTCTTTTAGACCTTTTGCTTCCAATCACGGACCATAAAAAATCACAGCGAAGATGGGGAGGGCTCGGGAGGGGGAAGGGGCGAGGAAAAACCCCGGAGCTCATCCATTTTCTTGGATGCTGGAGGATATTTGTGAGTTATGCAACACCAAAACCCAGCTGACAAACAGAGCTCCTAATCCCACCAGGGCTCGGTTCAAAGGCTTGGTTCTCCGTGTCCCAAACCAAACAGAAATCGACCCCGGAGCCCAGCGAAGCCTTCGGAAATGAAGGCACCGTAAAGAAATAAACTCCTTAAAAGCCTGACTTCCCCTGTGCTGAAAGGTAAAATGCACTTGAAAATCAGCCCCATAAAAGAATGGCCTCGTTAAGGGAGCGTTTCAATTCCATTTTTGCTCCAGTTCATCAAATAACCCTGTGGAAAATATAAATATATGAATAAAATATAAAATAAAATATAAGATATAAGTATAAAATATACGAATATATAAAATAGTAAATATAAGATAAAAATATAAGTTATAAGAGTAAAATATAAGATAAAAGATGTAAAATATAATATATAAAATTAAAATCTACAATATGCAATATGAAATAATATATAATATACTATATACGATATACAATATACCATATACCATATACAATATACAATATACCATATGCAATATACAATATATCATATAAAATATACAGTATACAATATACCATATACAATATACAATATACCATATACAATATACAATATACAATATACCATATAAAATATACAATATACAATATACCATATACAATATACAATATACCATATACAATATACAGTATACAATATACAATATACCATATACCATATACAATATACCATATATAATATACCATATACAATATAAAGTATAAAATATAAAAAAAATAAAAGTCTTATCCCTGGACTGGTGACATCCCCATGGCACTGGAGGCACTTTGGGAACAGCAGCCAGGGGAGGTTGGTGCCCATCCCAGCTCCTGGGACACAGGGCAATGGTTCAGCTGGGAATTTTACTGGGATTAACAGGCACGGCCGTGGGTTCTTTGGGATATTATGGGGTGTGGGCAGGTGGGATGGGTGCAGGAGGTTGGGATAAAGCCACCCCCAGCACCCACTGCTGCCAGGGAAACCACATCAAATTGCACTGACCCAACGCTGTCACTCAGAGTTTTCTCCCAAAAAATATCTAAAATACAAAAAAACACCCTCACACAAGCGGAAAACTCCAGAGCCTCTTCTTTTGTCATTGCTCCCCTGCAAAAATCTGGCACTGGAGGGAATTTAAAAATCAGATCTGGGCAGAGACAATTCCCAAGCTGCCAGACTCTGGTGCCCTTCTGGAGGCACCTTTGCCAGGCAGAACCCGTTTGTTTTCATTGCCCTCTTATCGAGTTACCTGGATTTGTGTCAGGACTCGGAGAGGATCCGAGGGGGGGCAGAGAGAGAGAAAACAGTGGTAGGTTTTCAGGAAATAGCAAGTTCTTTTTCACTGAGATAGAAATCATTTGGCAGCCCACAGTGAAATACTTCTGGGTTCCAGAAGAAAGGCAGGGGGGGAAAAAGCAAGCAAGGAAAGGGAAGATGCTAATGAACTGCAGAGGAGAGAAAAATAAAGTTGAAAAGAAAAGGAAAACAAACGAATGGAAGTGAAACTGGAGGTTGGGCAGGCAACTGCATCCAGCTGATCCACGGGGAGCTGCAGGGTCTGAGTCACCAGATAAGGAGAGATCTCCTTTCCTGGGAATGCTCAGGGGTAGGTGGCGTTCAAGGCCCGGGAATAGCAGCGTTCCAACCGTCCTGGCTGAAAGAATCCTCAGGTACCCGGTCAGCAGAAATGCATGGAGGTGCTCAGCCCTGCCTCGGGGAGAGGAGAGCCTGGCAGGGCTCTCTGAGGGTGGAAACAGCAATTGTTGGGAAGGATGAAAGTGTGACAAGAAAGTCTCACAGCTATGTGTGCTTGGCAGAAAGATTTCTGAATGTGGAGTCTGATGAAGGAATAGAGATGGAAGCAAGTTCTGATCTAGAAGGAAAGAATTGCTGAGCCAGTCTCACTGGGTAACCAAGGAGGCAAAGGGTGTGTGAGTTAGGAGGGGTTTTATGGCTCAGAGCAAAGGATAAACCCACCCCAAACAAGAAGATGTTTCTACCAAGCAGGAAGAGAGCACAGGCAAACAAGGCAGCAAATGTGGCAAGGAGGAAAAAGGGCTCAGAATTTTCCACTGCAAGAAAACTGCCCCATCCCTGGCAGTGCCCAAAGTCAGCTTGGGGCAGCTGAAGGTGTGGAACAGGAGGAGCTGTAAGGTCCCTTCCAACCCAGCCCATTCCATGATTCCATGGCTTATCCACTCTCAACATCTCCATGGCAGCCAGGCAGCAGCAGGACAGTGATCAGGTGACCTTCCCAGAGCCCAGGGAAATCCAGGGATCTTCCCAAATCCCAGGGGAGATCCAGGGACCTTCCCAGATCCCAGGAGAGATCCAGGGACCTTCCCAGACCCCAGGGAAATCCAGGGATCTTCCCAAATCCCAGGAAAGATCCAGGGACCTTCCCAGACCCCAGGGGAGATTCAGGGATCTTCCCAAATCCCAGAGGAGATCAGGTGACCTCCCCAAACTCCAGGAGAGATCAGATGACCTGCCCAAATGCCAGGAGGGCTCAGGTGTCCTTCCCAAACCCCAGGACAGATCAGGTGACCTGCCCAAATCCCAGAGGAGATCAGGTGACTTTCCCAAACTCCTGGAGGCATCCAGGGATCTTCCAAGCCCCAGGAAAACCTTCCTGCCCTGCTGATCCTGCCCAGGGAGGGCACCCAGCCCTTCCAGTCTACACCAGAACTGGATTGGATTTGAGCCTCTGGGAAGACAATTTTCTTCAACATTAAAAATATTTAATTTCTTTGTCATCTGGAGGGATCTATCAGGATCTTTTTCGTCACTAAATTCTCAGAGTTTCATCAGGGATTACAGAGCTGAGACAAACAAATCATCCCCGAATTTCCACACTGCACCTTTGAGACCAGAAAAGCGCCAGCTGGATTTTTTTTATTTTTAATAAATAATTCTAGTTTGTCTTTCTTCTTTTCTTTTTTTTTTAATTTTTTTTTATTTTTTCCCTGTTAAACTGTCTGTGTTGCTTTTTAACCATTATCCCGGGCACATGGTTCAGCCTTTCCCAAAACCAAACCAAAACAAAAAATCCTGAGGTGTGAGAAGATTAAAGATTTTGAGATCTGGACATTTTCAAATCAGAACCACATGTTGGGAATAAATGGGGCTGGCAGGCAGCCACCACTTGGAAAAGCCAAGGAGCTCTGGCTCCAAGAGCATCCCCTGAAAGCCTGGAGAGAACAGGAGCATCAGCACTTCCCTGCTGTCCTCAGGACCGGGATAACTCCAGGGATTTATCACACTTCCATGTGCTGGTTCCCACCTACAGGAACATCTCAACCATTTCTGAACCATCTCTGGTGATTTCTGAGTGTTCCCACTGCCCATCCATCCCCAAAATTCCAGCAGGCTCAGGCTGCCCTGAGAAGACCTCAAAGCCCAACTCTGTGTGGATCAAATCATGTCACACCAAATCTCCAAGGAAACTGTGAGGGGAAAAGCTACAAAAGCCCCTGAATTCAGGAAGGAAATCCATCCTGGAAAGGACAGTGGAAGGGCCAGAGCCCCTCTGCTGCCATGGATGGAGAACAAGGGTGTCAGGAGAAGGAAGCTGAAGAGGAGAATTGCTGGATCCTGGCTTGGCCAGGGAGCTGCAGAGGGTCAGGAGATGGCTCCAGGCTGCCTCTTCTCCCCTTCCAGCTGCTTTCTGCCAGTGATATCATCATCAAATCATCATTGTCATCATCAAATCACCATCACCATCATCATCATCATCAAATCATCATCATTATCAAACCACCACCATCATCATCATCATCTAATCACCATCACCATCATCATCATCATCAAATCACCATCACCATCATCATCAAATCATCATCATCATCAAATCATCACTGTCATCATCAAATCGCCATCATCATCATCATCATCATCATCAAATCACCATCAGCATCATCATCATCTCATCATTGTCATCATCAAATCGCCATCACCATCATCATCAAATCACCATCATCATCATCATCTAATCATCATCATCATCAAATCACCATCATCATCATCATCTAATCATCATCATCATCAAATCATCATCATCATCATCATCATCATCTAATCGCCACCATCATCATCATCATCATCATTATCAAATCACCATCATAATCATTATCATCTGATCCCCACCACCACCATCATAATTATCATCAAATCACCATCACCATCATCATCACCAAATCATCATCATCATCATTATCATTATTACCAAATCACCATCATCATCATCATCAAATCACCTTCATCATCATCATCACCAAATCATCATCACCATCATCATGAAATCATCACCAGATCATCATCATCATCATCGAATCACCTTCATCATCAAATCACCGTGGCTTGCTTTGGCTGGAAGAGCCCCCAAGGATCTCTTCATTCCCAGGTCTCCCATCCCAGCCCAAAATCCCTGCCCAAACCAACTCCAGCCCAGGATGCCCATGGTGGTGAACTTGCTCTTCATGAAATCATGTTCTTGGTCCTACAACCATTTATGGGGTCTTTAACTCTTCCCTTTTTCTTATCCTGGGAATTTTCCTGCTGATTACCAGGAGAACCACCCAGAGCAGGACTGTGGACACATTGGTGAGGAGAAATAATGAACACAATTATGTGTCCATGATGGTCAACTTGAGAATTTAACTCTTATCCTGGGAATTTTTCTTATCCTGGAAATTTTTCTTATCCTGGGAATTTTCCTGCTGATTACCAGGAGAACCACCCAGATCAGGACTCTGGGCCTCATCGGTGAGGAGAAAAAAATAAACACATTTATGTGTCCATGGTGGTCAACTTGCTCTACATGAAATCATGTTCTTGGTCCTACAGCCATTTATGGGGTCTTTAACTCTTCCTTTTTCCTAGGGGGGTTTCAGAAATCTCCTTTATTAGGGGAAAAAGATTGGAGTGCATTAGGCAGAGTGCCAGCAGACATGGCAGCCTCGGATTTTTCCATCTTCATTACAAGTTCAAGTAAAACCTTCATATAAAACCGAAATGAAAGGCTACATTATAAGTCCATTTTGAAATGTTTGCCTGGAAGTAAAACGTTGGACTGCATCCTTTCTCCCCGCGCTGAACGTTCTGGTTCTGCGCGGAGCACATTTTTCAAGTCAGATTTTTGTTTTCTTTCAGGTTTTATTCCGTTTGCTCACGCAGGGTGGGTCGTCTGGTGGTTAGAGAGAGGCATGGAGGCAACTTGGGCTCCAGTCTCAGGCGGTTCCTGGTGGCTCAGGAGTGTTCCTGATTTTGGCCAGGTGATTTGGGTGAATCCCATCAGCACAGACATCATTTTGGGCTTTTATTTCTTTTTTTACCAATGTAACAGTGATGATAATTCCCACCAGGATGGGCATTGCAGCACTCATCAAAGCTGATGAACAGCAGCTCAGCTCTTCCCACTGCGTTTTCTCCTGGATCAGGAGCATCCCAGCTATCCCAGTTTCCACCTCCATGGCAAGGTAGATGCATTTCCAAACAGCAGGAGAAGATCCCAAAAGGACCCTGAAGGAATTTGCTCCCCACCACTTGATTTTCTTATCCTGGGAATTTTCCTGCTGATTACCAGGAGAACCACCCAGAGCAGGACTCTGGGCCTCATTGGTGAGGAGAGAAAATGAAGATAATTATGAACATATTTATGTGTCCATGAAGGTCAGCTTGAGAATTTAACTCTTATCCTGGGAATTTTTCTTATCCCGGGAATTTTCTTACTGATTACCAGGAGAACCACCCAGAGCAGGACTCTGGGCCTCATTGGTGAGGAGGAAAAAAATGAACATAATTATGTGTCCATGATGATCAACTTGAGAATTGAACTCTTATCCTGGGAGTAATAATGAACATAATCATGTTCTTGGTCCTACAGCCATTTATGGGGTCTTTTAACCCTTCCCTTTTT